>NC_069507.1:122645724-123365724 GCF_027579735.1 Bombina bombina
CCGGCTATCTCTGTGTGTGTGGGCTATCTCTCTGTGTGTGTGTGTGTGGGCTATCTCTGTTTGTGTGTGTTGGCTATCTCTGTGTCTGTGTGTGGGGGGCTATCTGTGTGTGTGTGGGGGGGGGCTATGTGTGTGGGGGGGCTATGTGTGTGTGTGTGTGTGTGTGTGTGTGGACTATCTTTGTGTGTGTGGGCTATCTCTGTGTGTGTATGTGTGGGGGGGGGCTATCTGTGTGTGTATGTGTGGGGGGCTCTCTGTGTGTGTGTGTGTGGGCTGTGTGTGTGTGTGTGCTATCTGTGTGTGTGTGTGTGTGTGCTATCTCTGTGTGTGTGGGCTATCTCTCTCTCTCTGTGTTTGTGGGCTATCTCTCTGTGTGTGTGTGTGGGGGCTATCTCTGTGTGTGTATGTGTGGGCTATCTGTGTGTGTGTGTGTGGGGGCTATCTGTGTGTGTGTGTGTGTGTGTGTGTGTGTGTGTGTGTGTGTGTGTGGGGGCTATCTGTGTGTGTGTGTGGGCTATCTCTGTGTGTGTGTGCGTGTGTGCTATCTCTGTGTGTGTGTGTGGGCTATCTCTCTGTGTGTGTGTGGGGGGGGGGGCTATCTCTATGTATGTGTGTGAGCTGTGTGTGTGTGTGGGCTATCTCTGTGTGTGTGTGGGATATCTATGTGTGTGTGTGGGCTATCTCTCTGTGTGCATGGGCGGCTATCTCTGTGTGTTGGCTATCTCTGTGTGTGTGTGTGTGTGTGTGTGTGTGTGTAGGCTATCTTTCTGTGTGTGTGTGTGTGAAGGGGGGGCTATCTCTGTGTATGTGTGTGTGTGTGTGTGTGTGTGTGTGTGTGGGCTATCTCTGTGTGTGTGTGTGTGGGGGGGGCTATCTCTGTTTATGTGTGTGTGTGTGTGTGAGTGTGTGTGTGTGTGTGTGTGTGCTATCTGTGTGTGTGTGTGTGTGCTATCTCTGTGTGTGTGTATGTGGGGGCTATCTGTGTGTGTGGCTATCTTTGTGTGTGTGGGCTGTGTGTGTGGGGGGCTGTGTGTGTGTGTGGGGGGCTATCTGTGTGTGTGTGGGGGGCTATCTGTGTGTGTGTGGGGGGCTATCTGTGTGTGTGTGTGTGTTTGTGTGTGTGTGGGCTATCTTTGTGTGTGTGTGGTGGGGGCTATCGCTGTGTGTGTGGGGGGGCTATCTCTGTGTGTGTGTGGGCGCTATCTGTGTGTGTGTGTGGGGGCTATCTCTCTGTGTGTGTGGGCTATCTGTGTGTGTGGGGGCTATCTCTGTGTGTGTGTGTGTGTGTGTGGGCTATCTGTGTGTGTGTGTGTGTGTGGGCTATCTGTGTGTGTGTGTGTGTGTGTGTGGGCTATCTGTGTGTGTGGGGGGGGGGGGGCTATCTCTGTGTATGTGTGTGTGTGTGTGTGTGTGTGTGTGTATGTGTGGGCTATTTGTGTGTGTGTGTATGTGTGTGGGGGGCTCTCTCTTTGTGTGTGTGGGCTATCTGTGTGTGTGTGTGGGCTATCTCAGTGTGTGTGTGGGGGGCTATCTCTGTGTGTGGGGGGGGGGGGGCTATCTCTGTGTGTTTGGGCTATCTCTCTGTGTGTGGGGGCTATCTGTGTGTGTGTGGGCTATCTCTGTGTGTGTGTGGGGGGAGGGCTATCTCTGTGTGTGTGTGGAGGGGCTATCTGTGTGTGTGTGGGGGGGGCTATCTCTGTGTGTGTGTGGGGGGGGCTTTCTCTGTGTGTGTGGGGGGGCTTTCTCTGTGTGTGTGTGTGGAGGGGCTATCTATGTGTGTGTGTGGGGGGGCTTTCTGTGTGTGTGTGTGTGGAGGGGCTATCTGTGTGTGTGGGGGGGGGCTATCTCTGTGTGTGTGGGGGGGCTTTCTCTGTGTGTGTGTGTGGGGGCGCTTTCTCTGTGTGTGTGTGGGGGGGGCTATCTCTGTGTGTGTGTGTGGGGGGGCTATCTCTGTGTGTGTGTGTGGGGGGGGGGCTATCTCTGTGTGTGTATGTGTGTGTGTGGGGGCTATCTCTGTGTGTGTGTGGGGGGGGCTATCTGTGTGTGTGTGTGTGGGGGGGCTATCTGTGTGTGTGTGTGGGGGGCTATCTCTGTGTGTGTGTGTGTGTGTGTGTGTGTGTGTGTGTGTGGGCTTTCTCTGTGTGTGTGTGTGTGTGTGGGCTACCTCTGTGTGTGTGTGTGTATGTGTGTGTGTGTGGCTATCTCTGTCTGTGTGTGTGTGTGTGGGCTACCTCTGTGTGTGTGTGTGTGTGTGTGTGTGTGTGTGGGCTACCTCTGTGTGTGTGTGTGTGTGTGTGTGTGGGCTATCTCTGTGTGTATGTGTAGGGGGGGGGGGCTGCTATCTCTGTGTGTGTGTGTGGGGGGGCTATCTCTGTGTGGGTGTGTAACAAAGTCTAGTAAGGGAACAGCACACAGGAGTAAAAAATGTGCATGGTAGACCTAGGGCGCTGCCAAGCCCTAATACACATATACAAGGATAAGCAGGGTCTCCAGCACTTTTCAAACAGACTTTATTTGTACACAGATAGCGACGTTTCGGTGTCACAGAACCTTATTCATGCTTGAATCCAAGCATGAATAAGGTGCTGTGACACCGAAACGTCGATATCTGTGTACAAATAAAGTCTGTTTGAAAAGTGCTGGAGACCCTGCTTATCCTTGTATCTGTGTGTGTGTGGGCTATCTCTTTGTGTGTGTGTGGGGGGGGCTATCTGTGCGTGTGGGCTATCTCTGTGTGCGTGTGGGCTATCTCTGTGTGTGGACTATCTGTGTGTGTGTGTGTGTGTGGGCTATATCTGTGTGTGTGTGGGCTATCTCTGTGTGTGGGGGGGGCTATCTGTGTGTGTGTGGGGGGGGCTATCTCTGTGTGTGTGTGTGTGGGAGGGGGGGCTATCTCTGTGTGTGTGTGTGTGGGAGGGGGGGCTATATCTGTGTGTGTGTGTGGGCTATCTCTCTGTGTGTGTGTGGGGGGCTATCTCTCTGTGTGTGGGGGGCTATCTCTCTGTGTGGGGGGCTATCTCTGTTTGTGTATGTGTGTGTGTGTGGGGGGGGGGCTATCTCTGTGTATGTGTGTGTGTGTGTGTGGGCTATGTGTGTGTGTGTGTGTGTGTGTGTGTGTGTGTGTGTGGGCTATCTCTGTGTGTGTGTGTGGGCTATCTCTGTGTGTGTGTGTGGGCTATATCTGTGTGTGTGTGTGTGCTATATCTGTGTGTGTGTGGGCTATATCTGTGTGTGTGTGGGGGCTATATCTGTGTGTGTGTGTGTGTGCTATATCTGTGTGTGTGTGGGCTATATCTGTGTGTGTGGGGGCTATATCTGTGTGTGTGTGGGCTATATCTGTGTGTGTGTGGGCTATCTCTGTGTGTGGGGGCTATCTTTGTGTGTTAATGGGCTATCTCTGTGTGTGTGTGGGGGGGGCTATCTCTGTGTGTGTGTGGGGGGGGGGCTATCTGTGTGTGTGTGTGTGTGGGGGCTATCTGTGTGTGTGTGGGGGGGCTATCTTTCTGTGTGTGTGGGGGGGCTATCTCTGTGTGTGGGGGGGGCTATCACAGTGTGTGTATGTGTGTGTGTGTGGGGGCTATCTATGTGTGTGTGTGTGTGTGTGTGAGCTATCTCTGTGTGTGTGTGTGTGGGGGGCTATCTCTGTGTGTGTGGGGGGGGGGCTATCTCAGTGTGTGTGTGTGGGCTATCTGTGTGTGTGGGCTATCTCTGTGTGTGTGGGCTATCTTTGTGTGTGTGTGGGCTATGTGTGTGTGTGGGCTATGTGTGTGTGTGTGTGTGGGCTATCTCTGTGTGTGGGGGCTATCTCTGTGTGTGTGTGGGCTATCTTTGTGTGTGTGTGTGTGTGTGTGTGTGTGGGCTGTGTGTGTGTGGGGGGGGGCTATGTGTGTGTGTGGGCTATTTGTGTGTGTGTGAGTGTGTGTGTGTGTGGGCTATATGTGTGTGTGTGTGTGTGGGGGGGGCTATCTCTGTGTGTGTGTGGGCAATCTCTGTGTGTGTGTGTGTGTGTGTGGGGGCTACCTCTGTGTGTGTGTGTGTGTGTGTGTGTGTGTGTGTGTGTGGGCTACATAGGCTTCGCTACAGGGGGGCATGTTGGGGCAATTGCCCCCCTAAAAATATTCTTTGCCCCCCTGTGTGCCCCCCCCCTGCAGAAATCTCCTTCATCTGCCTGTTGCGCCCGCCACCCTAACAGTTAACTTTTAAATCAGAGCGTTGCCGTGGATTACCATGGCAATGCTCTGAAAGATTTGCTACTAATCAGGAAAGAAAGAGCTGTCTGCAGGCAGACAAGCTACATATCCCACATGACCACCAGGGTTCAGGACTCCCCCCTCCCTGGTATAAGGTAGACTAGTGGTGGATCCAGGGGGAGGGCAACAGGCAATTGCCCCTCCTAACAGCTAGGACTGTGTGTGCATGGTGTAAGCAGAGGCAGCCCTAGCGTTAGGCAAAATAGGTGGTCGTCTAAGGCTGCATATAAGCACTGCAACAACAGCACTACTAGTTAAAAAAAGGCACTAAGATTGCGCAGCTGTCAGATGTTTAAACATTTGTATTTAATTTTTGCACATGATCATCATGGTCTATACCGGGTGACAGATTTTTTTTTTTTTAAACTTTATTTATATTACAGATCCATTCCTACATGGGAGTTTCAGTTGACAGAAGTTACATTTTTACATATGTTTGATACAGTTGTGAAGGTAACAACATTCTTCCCGACCAAAAGGATAGGGAAGGTCCCTTCAAGTGAGGTGGTTCCCCAGCAGGAAGTAAATCTGGTTCTATTTTTCTATTTTGTAACATAACAAAACATAACATAAAATAAAAAACATAAAACAATAACCATAACATACATACCACATACATCACAGCAGGGCATCTCCACTCCTGAGGGGGGGGGGGTAGGGACTTGTGGGACCCTGGCACCCCATCTCACTCAATGGGAGATGTGTCTACTCAGAGCGTATGAGATCAAGGGGAGGATAGTTAGGAAGACGAGGAGAACCATTTGCCATTCAGGTTTTCCTCTAGCATAAACGATGAATTCCGAAAGGGGTATAGTAGCTTTTGTCTAATGCGTGGGGGGACATACATCAAATATGGTTCCCATTTATGTATGAAAGCTTTTATTCTTTTGTCGAGATCTCCCTGTACATCCGCTTGCTCCAGTAGAGCTTGACTATGTATTGCTTGTATTAATTTTGTAAAAGGAGGGGATTTACTGTCAGCCCAATATTGCATGACTAGTCTCCTAGTAAGTAAAATTATCGAGTGTAAAAATTTCTGGGATTGTGGTGCAACTTCCAGGTCATGAAGAAAGATAATATTAGAAGGGGTTAGGGTTATCTCTTGTCGCAATACTTTCTGGAGCCAGTGTTTAACCCTTCCCCACAATCCCCTCAGTCTAGGGCAGTCCCATAGCATGTGAATAAGGTCTGGGGACGTGAAAGAACATTTATTACATTTGTCAACTGCCTGCGGGACCCATTTTAGTCTTAGGCTTGGAAGGACATATGCCTGGTGGATTAATTTGGTATGTGCTTCCCTTGAGTATGCTGAAAGAGTGGCCATCCTAACTTTCTGAAAGCTAGCTATTACTTCCTGAGAAGTAATCACAATGTCTCTCATCCCTTGCCACCGATTGTGTATTGTTTGTAGGGCAGGCTGTTCCAGTTGCTGGGTGATCTCAGAGTAGATGCAAATAATAGAGTGAGATCCCTGGTTCGCTATGCGAAATAACCTATCTATGCTGTTACTTGTAGTCGTAAGCTGCTTTTCTGTTATAAGGGCCCTAACGTAATGTCTACACTGAAAATAGGCAAACCTTGTGTCAAGAGGAATAGCATAATTTTCCCGCAAAGTCTGGAAGGGGGTGAGTTCAAGTGTAAGAGGGTTAATTAACTGTGCAACAGATGTCAAGCCCACTGCTCCCCATCTCTGAAAAGCTCGAGTGGTGTAGCCGGGTATAAATTTAGGGTTCCCCTGTATTGGCAAATATTTGGTCACAGTATGGTCTATTTTCCAAAAACGACACAGTTTGTGCCAGGCCGCCCTGATCGGATCCCTAAACAGTATATTGTGTGAAATATGGTGTGGCAAGGCCTGAAGTGTGGAGTGTGGAAGGTAAGCTAGGTTCATTGGCGCTGCACTATCCATCTCTACCGCGGGGCTAAAGTAGTCAGATCTAGTTAGCCACCCCAAGACCAACTTGGCTAATGTCGCCCAGTTATACCATTGGATGTTTGGGAACATGAAACCCCCTGCTCCCAATGGCATAGACAGTTTAGGTATGCTAATTCTATGTTTCTTTTGATTCCATACAAATGATGCAAAAGTGGAGGAGATGGTTTGTATGTCTTTGTTATGGAGTAGGAGAGGAAGCATTTGCAAGGGGTATAGTATTTTTGGCAGGATTATCATTTTCAATAGGTGAATTCTACCATGAAGGGAGAGGGAGAGACCTCTCCATCCCCGTATGATGTTTTGCACATTAAGTATGACCTTAGGGATGTTAAGACGATATATACGGGTCGGGTCGACATGGATATGGATACCTAAATATTTGAATGTGCCTGTTGTGATTTTAAGGTTTGTATTTTGAAGGGTTGCACCTTCCTCGTTTTTTAGCCACGTCACTTCAGATTTGGTTTCATTTATTTTATACCCTGTGAAGGTACCAAAGTTTACCATGATGTCTAATAGTCTAGGGACATTTCGAGCTGGGTTACTAATATATAACAAGAGGTCGTCTGCGAACAGGGAAATATGTAGGCGTCGCCCATGAACCTGAAGGCCCGCACAGTGTTGGCGTATATAACACGCCAGCGGTTCTATGGCCAGATCGAACAGAAGTGGGGACAGTGGGCAGCCTTGTCTAGTACCTCTTTCTAAGTGAAATGAGGGGGACAGACCGCCGTTTATGATAATTGATGCCGAGGGCATTCGATATAGTTGCTGGATAACATCCAGGAACTGACCTGTTATGCCAAACCTAGCCAGGGAGGTATAGAGATGATCCCACTCCACCCTGTCAAATGCTTTCCCCGCGTCAACAGAGAGCAAACATGCGTCTACCAGTGGTGACGCGGAGGGATCAGTATGGGCTTGATGGTATTGTGCTATAACTGCAAGTGTTTTGCGCAAGTTGACCACTGAGGAGCGGTGTTTGACAAACCCTGTCTGGTCTGGATGGACCAGCGAAGGGAGTACGTCCGCCAACCGGTTTGCTAAAATTTTGGTGAACAATTTATAGTCCCCATTTAAAAGGGAAATCGGCCTATATGATTCCGGCAGGGTAGGGTCCCTATCTGGCTTTGGAAGAACACATATGGTGGCGTCTGTAAATCTGGGGTCTGGGATTGAGTTCCCCTCTAAGTATTCTGAGAATAATTTTGCCAAAACAGGTGCTATATTTGCTTGTAAGATTTTATAGTATTCTGCAGGAAGACCATCAGGTCCTGACGCTTTTCCTAATTTGGCATTTTTTATGGCATTCGTAACCTCCTGTATTTGTATTGGGGCATTAAGGGTGGTTAATTGCTCCTGTTGTAGAGCAGGGATGTCAACTTCTTTCCAGAACTGATTCTTATGGTGTTCTGAAATGTCTTGTTTAGAGTATAATTTAGTGTAGTATGCTACAAATTCTCGCATAATTGAGGGGGTATCTGTGCATAGACCGTTTGCGGTAGCTATTGCTGGGATGTTAGCTCGGGGGGTGACAATTTTGACCATATTTGCCATAATTTTCCCTGCTTTGTTTCCAAATCTATAGAATTTACCTTGACGGTGAATGGTATGAATATTATCCACCATTTGGATATGGGTGTCTCTCTCTTTTTTTAACTCGTAGTAGCGCTGTCTAGTCTGGTCAGTAGGATGGTGTAGGTAAGCATTATATGCCTCCGTTAGTTCTCCCAGCAATTGATTTGTCACTTTCTTAGCCAGGGTTTTGTGGTGCGATGCATAAGCTGTGACCCTCCCTCTCAACACCGCCTTTGAAGCATGCCAAAGAAGATCTACATTGTTGTGATGTTGTGTGTTATCTGTGTTGTACTCTATCCAGTAAGAGGTCAACTGCTGGCGAAAATCTACATTGTTATAGAGGTGTGTGGGGAATCTCCATGTTCTCTGTAAGCCTTCTGGGGGGGAAAAATCAAGCAGGAGTGAGATGGGGGCATGGTCTGAGATGGTAATGGGATGTATTTTACTCAGTGAGATGGTAGGAGTGAGGTCTGGAGTCGTGAGAAAATAATCAATCCTAGACAGTGTGTGGTGTGTTTTGGACATACACGTGTAATCTCTAAGGTCTGGGTTGCGCAATCTCCATAAGTCAACCAGCCCCAACCCCTCTCTAAACCCCAAGGTTATATTTGTCTCACTTTTCTGTCTCTGGGAGCTCGGTCTTGCAGCTAGGGAAGGTGCAGTCTCTGCAAATCTGTCAAGTGGGGAGAGTTGTGTCATGTTGAAATCCCCTCCGATAATTATTGGAAATTCGCTTCGTCTAGTTAAGTTCGCTTGCATCTGTTGCCAGAATTGAGGGGAGAGGTTATTTGGGCCATAGATGTTGCACAATAGATAAGTTCTGGAGGCTATATGAAGGTTTGTTATAATGTACCGGCCTTTCGCATCAATAGAGGTATTGGTGAACCTAACATCTAGTCCCTTCCTGACTAGTATCGCAACTCCCTTCTTTCTGCCTGTGGTTGGTGTGTTTATGACCTGTCCAACCCACCTTATCTTAAGCTTATTGTGTTCCTCTTCTGTTAAGTGGGTCTCTTGAAGGAGCGCAATGTCTGTCTGAATTGTGTTTAAGTGGTGTAAAATTTTGCTTCGCTTAGCGGGGGATGTAATTCCCCCAACGTTCCAAGAAACTATGCTACAGCGCTGCGCCATAATATAAGTAAGTTATAGGGAGGAATGCGCCTGGGGTTAGTGTTCCCTGGGATCTCACTACTAAAGGATGTTTCTCCAGGAGCAGGAGGGCCACTATAGTAGAACAAGTACGTGTCAGAGTGTGTTGTAGGGTCCATGTAATAACAGCGGGTGCCAGGGGACCGTACTTACATTTAGTTGGGGAAGGAGAAGATCGGTTAACCCAGTAACAGGAATTCTGTAGTGTCGGGGGTTCCTGTTGTGTAAGCCCCTCAGAGTGGAGACGCACCCATCTTTGGAAATAAATACAAGAGTATATTAATACAGTAGGTATCATTAGCTCTGAGGGCCCAACACAATTACAAAGCAGACAAATGTCTACAACAGTCATATATATCATTTGCATATAGGATTGAGAGCATATTCTCAGCTTTTTTTCCTTTATATTCAAGTATAATTGCAAGCATTTCACAAGAGTCAGTATGCGAGATCGCAGGTGTTGCCACATTGAGGTAACAAGCTGTAGGGGGGTCGTCTCACCCTTTCCCACGCCTAAGGCATAATTCGTGAGGCAGCACAATCTCACAATGGCTGTTGAGAAACGCAAGGGTTCTAGTCTTTTAGAGGCCAATTTGACATACATTTCACTAATACATGCCAGCTCACTAGGTGTAATCTTTTCATGTCTGAATTGGCCATGCACACAACATTCGATTGCCCCTGAAGTAGGGTACAAAGTATGCTCTTGAGTTCTAGCAAATTTAAGCAAAAAGGGTCTAATATATGGTCTTGGCATGGTTCTATTCCACAGGGGAACCCATTCACACTCGACATACACTCCCAGCAGCTTCAAACCAAAAGTAATAGTGATATTGATAAACTTTTTTCGTATGCCAGGAGAGGGCATTTTCCTGTTTGGCCTGGTCTTAGGTGAACAACAACGGGGAGCTGATTTATTCACAGAATAATATCTATAGATCATCAGTTTTAAGTATAATAACAAGTAAAGAACAATATCAATCACTCCCATACATTCAAGCTTACACAACAAATAACCAAATGAAAACAGATAAATAATTGAAAACAGAGTCACCATGTGTCCATTGTCTCTGGCTGTTTCTTGCCAACTGAACAAACCTGAGGGAGATATTAATCTCCATAGTGTAGATACCAAATGCACTATTAAACAGTGCATGAACTTTAGAGATAGTCCAATGTCGCTGAAGTTCCTTTCAGCATCTCTTCTCACCGCAGAGGGTGACGAGTACATCCATTTGTCCATGTGGACATAATAAAGTTAGAAAAAATATGGCAAGGTTTACAAAGAATTCAGCGGGCAATATCCTGTCCCTCCCGGTCTAGGAAGTCCTGTAGATCCTTGGGGGTAGTGAAAAACTTTGGGCCCGCGGGTGTTCGCAGTCTCAGTTTAGCCGGGTACAATAAGGAAGCCTGTTTCCCTTCTTTATGCAGGCGGGAGCATAATGGGGCAAATTCTTTTCTGAGCTTAGACACCTCTGCTGAGAAGTCCTGGAATATTAGGAGTTTTTTCCCTTCGAAAATCAAGTCCCCAGAATGTGCCCTGTATGCTCGTAATAGGGCCAATTTCTCTTGGTAATTCAAACACTTGAAAATTACTTGGCGTGGGCGAGAGTTCATGGTCTCAAGGCCTCTATCTGGGCCTATGCGATGGGCTCGTTCCACATCCAGGGGCAAATGATCTGGATTCATTTTTAGCAATTTAGGGATTGTAAGGGCTGTAAACTCTAGCAGATCCTTATTTTTAATTGTTTCCGGGACGCCAATTACTCTGAGATTGTTTCTTCGGCTGCGATTTTCAAGGTCCTCTACCTTTTCTTGTAATATTTGGTTTTGGCGTACGAGTTGTCTTACTGAGGTAGAAGCTGCCACTTGTCTGTCTTCAACATCTGAAATATGCTGCTCAACTTGGGATATTCTGGTGGAGAACTGACGCACCTCGCTAGTAAGTGTGTCCACCCCAGCTTGGAGTGATTCCATTTTTGGCAAAAAGAATGATTTTAATTCCTGAAGCAAAGCAGAGGAGTCTGTTGTGATCAGATTTGAGGATTTAGGGGATGGCGGGGACTCAGCATGTAAGTCTGGAGCTGGTCTCTTTTTATCCGATTGTTTATTTCTGGATGTCATCATTCCCGCCAACGAACCAGAAATAGGCGGAAAATATTTGTCTAGCTTCATATAAATCCCCAAAGCCAGTCACTTGTATTATATATGCAAAGTTCCCAATACGTTAGTATGTGTCTTTGGGGCAAGAACATAAAGATTTATTGTGTACAGTCTCGTAGCGTCTCCACAACAGCCTGGAGAAATCTGCCTTGTAGCTGCCACTTTTCTGTATTTCTTAGGAGTACCCTGAAAAACCAGCCTCCCACACTGTGTAGTGAAAGTTATCATGCATATAGGTGTTGATATAAATCAGAAGCTTTACTCTTCTCTACTCCACTTTTAAGCAATGCAAGTGTTCATCTAGCATGTATGGCTGTTTATTACAATCAAGGGAGCAAATGCAAAGCAAAACAGGTGTTTTTGTAACTGCAGGGCTTCTAGATGACGTAGGGTAGTCTTACACAATTTCTGCCCCAAAGAGTGTAGCGGGTTCTGCCTGGGGATTTAATTAGGTCTGATTATGCATATGTATGGAGGACTTTAAGGGTGTGCATTAGGGGTGTTCAGTTGCGAGTTCCCTCTTCCTTTCTGCATAGAGTCCTCTCCGTTCCCCTCTCTCAACAACTCCGACCCAAACGGTCATAGATAAAGGCCAGCCTTGCGGTCTGCCGCAACTCACCCACTCCGTTGTGGCTCCGATTGATGAGGATGGCTGTTTTCCAGATCTGGGTGAACCGCTGTAGGGGCTGCTGTGATGTCGGCCCGATCCAAGATGGCGGCCGCGATATGCGCACCACTGCGCACTTTAAATTCCCTTCCAGGGGCAAGGTCGATATTCGGCCCTTCACACAGAAGTCCAGTTGGGCTGATGTCCAGCAAGCTTCCCAACAAGGATGGCGTGTGGGATAGTGTGATCAGCAGCAGTTTAGTGGTATTTACCAAGTTGCGAGGCACGGAGCTCTTTCTCTGTGCTGCTGACCCACCGCTCCGCCTACCGGAAGTCCGGGTGACAGATTTTATAAAGAAAGATGTGGGCGGGGATGAGCCATTGGAGGCAGAGCTATAGCAGCCTTGATTCAGGACCTTAGTGACAACGGAACTGCAGAGGTCAGGTAACATTCAATATATTTTGTGCTAAATCCAATTGGTGCGTCAATATCAACACTTGAAGGAGGCAAGTGGGAGGAATTTCTCACGAGCAGAGTGTACTCTGTATCTGCTCTCTGCTGCTGGCTTCCCTGCTGGTGTAGTGCCTGTGCCACTGCCAGCCCATGCCTTACAGACTCTACTATCTGCTTTAGTGAGGTAACAGAAAGCAAGCAGCCTAATAAAAACCTCAGTGCAGTGAAAATTAAATAATACCTAGCTAGACTCTAAACATTCTGGCCTGAATGTCTTTCCAAAACTGATTTTTGTCATTTGAAAGTTTTTTAATGCATTGCTCCGTGTTCACACTAAGTAAGAAATCAGGGGGAGGAGTTTCCCCCTAGGAGTCTGGAGAGTGTGCTCTATCTGCACTCTGCTGCTGGCTTCCTGGGTTTGCAACAGCCTTTCATACTCTTCTGCCTGCTTCAGTAAGGCATGCAACAGCAGAACAAGCAGCCTAAAAAACAACAACTCCTAGTGCAGTTTAAGGTCAGTACTGTGTATGCATCAGCTACAGCTAGCCTTTAGTATTGCCCCTCCTAATGGTTATGTGATTTGTCATTTTTAGTGCTGTGTACATGTAAGGCTTATCTGATGCAGTCCTAAAAAAGTACCATATATTCTTACAATGAATCTTCTTTTATTTTGTTGTTTATGTGCTCAAATATTTCATTAAGCAGTCATACTATACTATCATGTAGGGTTTTTTTCTTTGAAGATTATATATATATATATATATATATATATATATATATATATATATATATATATATATATATATATATATATATATATATATATATATATATATATATATATAAAAAAGTATGTGTATAAATATATGCATTTTTTGTGCAGGGATTATATACACTTACCAATTAGTCAGGAGGATTACTACAAAGTAATTTGTAAATGTATGCATCTGTGTAAAAACACTATATACACTACACTCCCTATACCCCCGATACAGCTCCTATCCCCTTACTACAGCCCCTATCCCCCCTACAACCCTTATACCCCCAATACAGCTTCTATACCCTTACTACAGCCCATAAAGCCTCTATAGCCCACTACAGCCCCTATACCCCCAATACAGCTGCTATCCCCTTACTACAGCCCATAAAGCCTCTATAGCCCACTACAGCCCCTATATCCCCCACTACAGCCCCTATACCCCAATACAGCTCCTATCTCCTTACTACAGCCCTTATTATCCCCGCCACTACAGCCCTTATTATCCCCGCCACTACAGCCCTTATTATCCCCGCCACTACAGCCCTTATTATCCCCGCCACTACAGCCCTTATTATCCCTGCCACTACAGCCCTTATCCCTGCCACTACAGCCCTTACACTACTGTATTTATAGATTGATGCATTTTATTTGCACATGATGTATATTGCATAGATGTTTTAGTTTGGATTGGATGCCAGAGGCTATATAGTTGTATTGTATAGTATTTGTGGCACTATTGTGTAATGTCTATATGTATTATTAGTTTGTCAAAGTCTTTTAAATAAGTCTTGTTCTATTAGTGATTGAGGGATTATATTTTTTAGGAATTAGATGTATTATGGCATTATGTAAGACTGCTAGAATTTACACTGAGTTTTATCTTCTATTTTATTGTATATTTTATCAATCGCTACTGCATTTCTGATCGGAGGCCAACTATGTTTCATTGTCTTGACACTGTACAGTGACAAAGTTGAATCTAAATCTATGGTTGGCTGTTTGTGTGTCTGAGTGTGTGTCCCTGAGTGTGTATGTGTCTGAGTGAGTCTTTGAATGTGCCTGTCTGTGTCTCTGAATGCGCCTGATTGTGTGTTTGTGCCCAATTTTCATTTTGAAGTAAGAAGTGGCTGGCTGTGTAAAGTTGGTACATGGTACTTAGTATTAGTTACACACAAACACACACACACCAACAAACACTCAAGGTCTGTTCATTGGTCTTCATTAGTGACATATTTAATATAGGGAATTATTTACAGAGCCCCGGTGTTTGCTGAAATTCCTTAAAACTATAAAGAAAATCTTTTGAGAGTTTTCCTCTCTTTCTCAGGTCTGAAGCAATACCTGAGGAAGAAAGGAAAACTCTTGAAAGCTTGTCTTTTAAAAGGGACATGAAACCCACATTTTTTCTTTCATGATTTAGAAAGAAAATGCAATTTTAAACATCTTTCTAATTTACTTCTATTATCTCATTTGTTTTATTCTCTTGATATTCTTTGCTGAAAAGGATATCTAGATATGCTCAGTAGCTGCTGATTGGTTGCTGCACATAGAAGCCTCGTGTGATTGGCTCACCCATGTGCATTGCTTTTTTACTTCAACTAAGGATATCTAAAAAATGAAGCAAAATAAATAATAGAAGTAAATTGTAATGTTTTTTAAATTTGTATTCTCTATCTGAATCATGAAAGAAAGATTTTGGGTTTAGGGGCCCTTTAAGTATTAGGTTAGTAGAATTAAAAGGTATCATTGCATACCACATTACTCTTTTTTTTTTAGAATCTAATTTATTTATATATATATATATATATATATATACACACACACACACATATATATACACATATATATACACAACAAAATTTTATAATGATTTGTTGGTGAAAATTATTAGTCCCCCCCCCAGTTTTGACTGTGGTATCTTATGTGCCCCCCCTATATATTGTTCCTAGAGTCGCCACTGATACCTATTAATCCACGGGACCTATATAATCTTAATATTTCTCCAATTATGACCATAATTAAAAATAAACTCAGACTCTGGGAAAATCTGCCTCTCTCTATTTCAGGGCGGATAGCCTTGTTTAAAATGGTTCTTCTCCCCAAACTATTATTTGTAATACAGAACACAGCATTAATACCTTATGATAGGGATATTCGAGGGCTAAACAGGTGGCTCAGAAGCTTCATCTGGCAGAAGAGAAAACCCAGGATAGCCCTGAGCAAACTAACACATGCCAAAACATTTGCTGGTTTTGCATTACCTGATATACGGCTCTAAAATCTCGCTTTGTTAGCACGAATTGCGGCAGATTGGATCTTCTGTAATAACTATGTTTTAAACAACGCATTGGAAGATAGTGTTTGTGACCCATATCTTCCATGTGCACTGCTGCACTGTGACTTAAAAGGTTTGCCATCCAAAATCAAGGAGAATAAAATGATTCTCAATCCTCTAAAGGCCTGGTGGAAGATAGGGAAGCTTCTTTCTATTAATTGTAATGTCTCAAAATATCTCCCTATTCTGGGTAACCCTCTATTTCAAGCAGGATTAGATTCTGCAATTTTTAAGAAGTGGCAAATGGTGGGACTGAATACAATGATTCAATTTATTGATAAAGAAAAAAAATGTGTTAGAACTTTTGAAGAAATTAAAAATAGCTTCAACCTCTCTAATAAGGAGTTCTTTGCGTTTTTGCAAGTAAGGCACTATGCATTTAGAGCTAACGAGGGAGGGAGAGTGGCAATGGGATTTGGGAGATCTAGAGGATTGGCTCACGTTAGTTAAGAAGGGACGTATGTCCATTTCTTTTTGTTACTATCTTTTAGGAGCAAACAGAGCAAGTCATACTCTAGAGAAAATTGCTCAATATTGGAGACTAATTTTGGCCCAGGATTACATTAACCATAAATTTATACAAAAATCTATCCATAAAGTGGCAATGGCTACTCTTTCAGCAACATGGAGAGAGGCTCATCTTAAGCTATTACATAAATTTCACTATACTCCGGAAAAAGGCTATAAGCTCCAGAACATTAATTTTTTTTAAATGTCCTAAGTGCTCCTTAACTGCGGCAGATCTCTTACATATGATAGTTAATTGTCCCCTGATTAGGCAATTTTGGCGCAAATTAGAATTCTGGATCAATACTACTCTTAGGATCTCCCCTCTGGAGATATCGGCAAGCTTAATTATATTCTGCTGTGACAATCAGATAGAGCAACAACCAAATGAAAAGATAATGTGTCTCTATAATGGCAGCTAGGTATTTAATATTTAAAAAATGGAAGACGAGGGGGGGCGGAGCCAGCTACTAACGCAGCTAGACGTGTTTTTGTGAAGCTCCGGGCTTACAGCTAGTAATGTAGAGACTAATATATACATAATGTGCCCGAACTTCTACTATTCTCACATATAATATCAATATTATCTACTACAAGCTCTGGGGAGAAGAGAAGAACTCCGTAAGGAGGATATTTCATTGATTTTACTCCTCCAGATGCGCCACGTGGAGCTGCCGCGCATCGTGTTCACTCTATAAATACGGCTAAAATGGAGGCCTTACAAGCCTGGGAGCAACGCATTCATTGCCTACTGGAGGAACACTTCCAGAGAATGTCCGATGACATACTATCACTGCTCACTTCTATAGCACAGCAGGAGCCTAGGCGCACGGACCCTGTGCCGAACAAACACAGCGACACAGCTATGGAGGGTCCAACTGAAAGGAGGCAGAAGCACAAAACGGAGGCAGCTCCTCTATCACTTAGGTACAGTGGAAATGTTCAGCCACCGGAACCATTCAAACTTTCAGATCCCACAACCTCTCCGCTTACTCGGGCCTCAGGGGATGCGGCCGGCCCATGGGGCAGAGACCTACACATTGAATCTTGGGATCGGATCGCTCACAATGATCCGCAGGCTGTTTCTGGCTCACACTGGACTAGGGGGAGGTTGATATCGCTACTGACAGAGCCCGATGCCTCCTGCTCTACGGTAAGAACCTTAGCCTTTCTACCCGGAACCCTATTACATCCTCGCACCGAGAGTGGGATTACTGACAACAGATCGACCTCAACTGTAACTGATTTGGCTGTGAAACCTAGCAGCGCTATGGACCTGGGTGAGATAGTTAGTGATCCTCAGTTACCATCTTACACAGCTAAGCTCACACAGGCACCTTGCAACACTGACTTGCAGTCATCCACGCAGCCACATTTTATTATCTCCAGTATTCTGCCAGCCAGCCGAGGACAGACAACGGGAGATTTTATGCTTAAAACCGGAATAGGTTAACTCAAAAGCCCCCTCACAGTTGCTGATCTGTAATCCGGACAAATGGCTGCTAAACTCAGGGATCAGGATAATACCTTATAAGACTGTAGCTTATCGAAGAGACGTTTTGGTTGATTTTTCAGGTATCTGCCCTTTTAGTGCTATATCTACTCTCTCACGTTTCAAATGCTGTTTCTCTGTTATGCAGCTAGGTTACAAGTTCATATAAATTTCACTTTCTATATACTTTCATAGCGTTAATCACCCTCGCAATACCATATCAATATGGACAGTTTTCAGTGGAGCTGTTTGCCATAAAAGAATCTTGGTTCATTTTAAATGTTTGATGTATATATATGTTATATATGCTTTGTCTGTTATGTTTTACTGAAATGTTCTAGACTGGAAGCCTGCATGTAGGAGAAGAATATACATTGCGGTCAATTAGTTTCAATTCAAATATCTAGTAACAAGATGTAAATGCCAACTGCGACCACTAGAGGGGAGTCAATGATTAGTTTCAGTTTACCATCTGCATTAGACGTACGTGATCTCCTCTCTAAAGGTACTAAGTTTATTAATAGTCATGTTTCCTATAATTTTTTATATATTCCTTGGGAACTCCTTGATTGCTGCCTTACTTAGAGGGAACAGGAACATTTTACAGGCTTTCTACTCCGCAATATGACAGTTACTTTCTACTTGCCAAACAAGTCCTGCACATGGCTTAACACAGGTACGGTGGGGAGAAAACAGTTCCTCTGAAAGATCTGGAATAGGTGATCTACCAGTTAAGGACTCTTGCAAAATATAACTGTTTTATAAGATTGGTATGTCTTTTAGGTTTTTTAGTGTTGTTCCATCTGTGTTTTATTCTGACTCATGTGTCTTATGTGGAAGCTGCTATCCCTTTTTGTGCAAACTAGATGAATGCTATATTATAGGAGTAAACTAGCAAAGGTTATTATTAATATTGACAACAAAGTTGTATTCTTGTTTAAGATAAGACATACATTTGTCTAGGGACCATTTTACCTTTACATGTTATAGGAACAGATAGCCACATATTTATCCCAACCTCCTGTATAACTAATGGGCATTACTTATTGCCTCCTACAGAGTTGGTTGACAATCACAGCATCCATTATTAAAGTTTGAGATGAGTCCTTAGCTACTTTATGCTGCAATTTTTTATACTTTGATGTAAGCTTACCAGTGATAGGAGACTATATCTATATATATCTATATAAATGGAGTATACAGTTTCTGCAGAGTTTTACTCATGTTCATTACTTGGTCAAATGCCCCAGTTTAACATTTCCCAGAATACTAGTTGATACTCTCTATGGTGCCAGCAAATACCCACAAAGCTCCTAGATCATATTAAGGCTATTAACCTATGTTTTTACTTAGCATAGGTATTACAATACTTTATGTTTGAGTTGTGATATAGCTTATACTCTTTATAGTTTTAGTTACCCTTATACTGGGCCAGCTACACTTTTCATTTAGTTTGGATGCCAACCATTCATAGATGTCTTATACCCTTTTTTTTTTTTTTTTTTTTTACCCTATGTATTAAAGGCTTGTTGCTAATCTGCTATTGCATATGTTAGGGGGTGATAAAATGTTCTAAGTGCAGAACCATGGGACACTGAAGGAATTTATCATTGTCATGAACTCATTTGAATGTACAAAAGTGGGAGCTTTAACGTATAATAATTGGACAGTCTGAACCTAGGTTTTAGGCCGCAGGGTATAGGGCCCATACTCCTGTGGCAGACCTATATTTCCCTACTGTCAGTACAATTAAGCCTAGGTCTGGCAACTATACAGGGAGTGCAGAATTATTAGGCAAATGAGTATTTTGACCACATCATCCTCTTTATGCATGTTGTCTTACTCCAAGCTGTATAGGCTCGAAAGCCTACTACCAATTAAGCATATTAGGTGATGTGCATCTCTGTAATGAGAAGGGGTGTGGTCTAATGACATCAACACCCTATATCAGGTGTGCATAATTATTAGGCAACTTCCTTTCCTTTGGCAAAATGGGTCAAAAGAAGGACTTGACAGGCTCAGAAAAGTAAAAAATAGTGAGATATCTTGCAGAGGGATGCAGCACTCTTAAAATTGCAAAGCTTCTGAAGCGTGATCATCGAACAATCAAGCATTTCATTCAAAATAGTCAACAGGGTCACAAGAAGCGTGCGGAAAAACCAAGGCGCAAAATAACTGCCCATGAACTGAGAAAAGTCAAGCGTGCAGCTGCCAAGATGCCACTTGCCACCAGTTTGGCCATATTTCAGAGCTGCAACATCACTGGAGTGCCCAAAAGCACAAGGTGTGCAATACTCAGAGACATGACCAAGGTAAGAAAGGCTGAAAGACGACCACCACTGAACAAGACACACAAGCTGAATCGTCAAGACTGGGCCAAGAAATATCTCAAGACTGATTTTTCTAAGGTTTTATGGACTGATGAAATGAGAGTGAGTCTTGATGGGCCAGATGGATGGGCCCGTGGCTGGATTGGTAAAGGGCAGAGAGCTCCAGTCCGACTCAGACGCCAGCAAGGTGGAGGTGGAGTACTGGTTTGGGCTGGTATCATCAAAGATGAGCTTGTGGGGCCTTTTCGGGTTGAGGATGGAGTCAAGCTCAACTCCCAGTCCTACTGCCAGTTTCTGGAAGACACCTTCTTCAAGCAGTGGTACAGGAAGAAGTCTGCATCCTTCAAGAAAAACATGATTTTCATGCAGGACAATGCTCCATCACACGCGTCCAAGTACTCCACAGCGTGGCTGGCAAGAAAGGGTATAAAAGAAGAAAATCTAATGACATGGCCTCCTTGTTCACCTGATCTGAACCCCATTGAGAACCTGTGGTCCATCATCAAATGTGAGATTTATAAGGAGGGAAAACAGTACACCTCTCTGAACAGTGTCTGGGAGGCTGTGGTTGCTGCTGCACGCAATGTTGATGGTGAACAGATTAAAACACTGACAGAATCCATGGATGGCAGGCTTTTGAGTGTCCTTGCAAAGAAAGGTGGCTATATTGGTCACTGATTTGTTTTTGTTTTGTTTTTGAATGTCAGAAATGTATATTTGTGAATGTTGAGATGTTATATTGGTTTCACTGGTAAAAATAAATAATTGAAATGGGTATATATTTGTTTTTTGTTAAGTTGCCTAATAATTATGCACAGTAATAGTCACCTGCACACACAGATATCCCCCTAAAATAGCTAAAACTAAAAAAAAACCTAAAAACTACTTCCAAAAATATTCAGCTTTGATATTAATGAGTTTTTTGGGTTCATTGAGAACATGGTTGTTGTTCAATAATAAAATGAATCCTCAAAAATACAACTTGCCTAATAATTTTGCACTCCCTGTATAGATGAGGCTGACTAATGCCTAATCCATTTTCTAATAGCTTCTGTTTATATCTACTGATTTTCTTCATACCACCTTTCTATTCTTACCCTATTGAAATAAATATTGAATACACTGTGGGTTGCAATTTCACTATAGCTTCGTCTGTTTCCATGTATATATCTTACCCAAAAAAGTCTGCGGAGTAATACTTTAGTCCCTAGCGGTTTATTTTTAAAATTAATTTCCAGTTTCACACACACACACACACTACTATAGTGGTCCTTAGACATGAGATATACTGTTATATTTTACATATATATTTTTCAGCCCCTTATTTTCTATATTTTTTTATACACTGGTCCCAGTGGAAAATAAAAGCCTGATGCTTGGGTTTTTGCTTTAGCTGTGAATCATTGTCTAATAGATCTAACGCTCTAGCGATACTTAAACTATGATTGTGGGAAGCCGACCTTATAGCCCATATCTTACCAAGTCGTAGCTAAATGCTATACTCAACTAAATATGTGTACTGTATGGCAAATACTATGTTTCAGTAACTTGAGAGCTGTTGATGTTTCTTTTTTCAACATTTATTATAACTGTAACTTTAACATAATTTTTGATATAGCCCAACCTGGTTTTACTTATATTGAGTATTCTTGATGTGACCATAAATAGCCCCCCCCCCGCTCTTATAGCCTACTGGTTAGGCTTAGGGACACAGATCCCATACGACACCCTTACTTTAATTTCAACGCGTTCACTACTAGTATGTAATTGATATACCCCCTTCTACCCTTTAAAATGAGGTGTTGTTTCCATAGGCTTTATTACTGAATTTCTTTTGCAATTAGACTGAAAATGTGCTTGCCTTTTTCTTTTTTGTTCATATATTTGGCTGTAGATAGATGATTCCATACGCATGAGAGATATGTCTACTTAATTGAGCATAAACTGTTATATTTTTGTTTTGCAACACATTTTATGTATATTTCTCAAATGTCATAGATTGTCTGTATGCCTTATATTCAAACCTCAATAAAAATACTTTAAAAAAAAAAAAAAATGGAAGACGAGAGAAATCCCTAGTGTGGTGGAAATAAAAAACGTCCTCAAAAAAACAATGCATATTAGAACAACGAGACACGGATATTAATAATGATTCTGACATAAGAAAAATTTTTAGTAAATGGGCACCATTTATTAAATCTCTCCCGGCCACAGAGATAGACTATATTGTATTTCCCTTCCAAAACACAGAGCTAGTACAATTGGGGTTGTGGTAACTGGATAGGAATCGGAGGTTTTGGGGGGGAAGAGGATGAATGGGGATTTTCCCTCTCCTTCCCCCTCTCCCCCTTTTTTTTTTTTTTTTTCCCCTCTCTCCCTTTTGGTGGAAGTGCTGAGAAGTAACAGATGTGAGTCTGGATTGCAATAATAATAGTATAAAATTGAATTAAGGTTGATCAACTAAGAAAAATTAGTCTGAGCATATTAATTCTTGATTAACTTGAAGATAATTTAGGAGTATTATTAGTTATAAAAGCATAAACAACATACTGGTTTGTTTTGTTGACTGTACGCATAAAGTATAGAAGGGAAATTGTGCTGTTTTCCCCTGTAAATTTTTTTTTTGTTTTTTGTTTAGGGAATTATAGAAATAATATAATTCAATAGGAAACTTTAGAGATGAAGGATTGTTAGAATGATTGAATCCTTCACAGTTGTTTGGTTGTTTCTTTCATTGTTTATGTAATCTTCTCTGTTTCCTGGAAACTGTTTAAAAATGTATAAACATGTTGAAATTTAATAAAAATGAAATTTTTAAAAAAAAACAAACAAAAAAACAAAAAAATTACATGCCCTATTTGAAACATGAAAGTTTTTTTTGGACTTGACTGTCCCTTTAAAGGGACAGTATACACTCATTTTCATATAACTGCATGTAATAGACACTACTATAAAGAATAATATGCACAGATACTGATATAAAAATCCAGTATAAAACTGTTTAAAAACTTACTTAGAAGCTGTCAGTTTGGCTCTGTTGAAAAGGTAGCTGGAAAGCCCACTGCAAGTGGCAAATAAGACACTCCCCCCTCCCCCTTCTTTTGCATATGAAAAGACCCTTTACACAAACAGGAGCAAGCTGGAGTAGGTAGTCGAGCGTATTCACATAAAACTTTGGGGCTTGGTTAGGAGTCTGAAAATCAGAGCAATGTTATTTAAAAATAAGCAAAACTATACATTAATTTAAAAAAAAAACTTTATGGGCTATATAAATAGATTATCTACAAAACATTTATGCAAAGAAAAAATGAGTGTATAATGTCCTTTTAAGCTTTGCCAGGAGTTGAAATTCCCAATAGTAATGAATGAAATAGTGAACTCTCCATGCAATTGGAAAGAAACTCAACTACTAATGCAAATAGGAAAGGCTGCTAATAATAATGGTGCTGTAATTATGGGAGATTTTAACTACTCTGACAAACTGGGCCAATGAAACTAGTAATTCAGCTAAGGGAGATAGTTTTATTTTTCTGTTTAATTTTTTATTGTGCACATAAGGCAACAAAAAAAAACCCCAAAAAACTAAAGTGATTACATGTAAGTATAAAACAATACAGACATATTGAGTCAAAAAACTTAAATTATGCTTACCAGATAATTTCCTTTCCTTCTGTATGGGAAGAGTCCACAGCTGCATTCCTTACTTTTGGGAAATACTGAACCTGGCCACCAGGAGGAGGCAAAGACACCCCAGCCAAAGGCTTAAATACCTCCCCCACTTCCTCATAACCCCAGTCATTCTGCCAGGGAACAAGGAACAGTAGGAGAAATATCAGGGTGAAAAAGGTGCCAGAAGAATAAATTTAAATTTAGGACCGCCCATCAGAGAACATGGGCGGGAGCTGGTGACTCTTCCCATACAGAAGGAAAGGAAATTATCTGGTAAGCATAATTTAACTTTTCCTTCTTAATATGGGAAGAGTCCACAGTTGCATTCCTTACTTTTGGGAAACATATACCCAAGCTCTAGAGTACACGGAATGCTAACGGGAGGGGAAAAAAGAGACGGACCCTAATCTGAGGGCACCACAGCCTGCAAAACCTCTCTCCTGAAGGCTGCTTCAGCAGAAGCAAAAACATCAAACTTGTAATGTCTGGAAAAAGTATGTAAGGAGGACCAGGTAGCCGCCTTACAATCTGATCTATAGAGGCCTCATTTTTGAAGCCCAAGAGGAAACCACTGCTCTCATAGAATGAGCCTTAATCCTCAGAGGAGGCTTATGTCCCTCTGTCTCTATGCTAAATGGATGACACTCCTCAGCCAAAAAGATTAGAAAGTCGAAGGGGCCCTCTGACCCCCATGCTTCCCGGAAAAGAGAACAAACAGAGAAAGAAGTTTGTCTAAATTCCTTTGTGGCCTGAAGATAGGACTTAAAGGCACAAACCACATCCAGAATTACGTTGAAAACGTTCCTTCAACGAAGAAGGATTAGGACATAAGAAAGGAACCACAATCTCTTGATTGATGTTGCGAATTGACACAACCTTAGGATGAAAACCTAACTTGGTTCGTAGAACAGCCTTATCAGCATGGAAAGCCAGATAAGGAGGGACAAATTGCAAGGCAGCAATCACAGATACTCTGCACGCAGAAGCAAAAGCCAGTAGAAAAGGAACCTTCCAAGACAACAATTTAATGTCTACTTCATGTATAGAGGCCTACTTGTCAAGCCATCAACTTACTTGCATTCGACGGCACCAATACGCTCACTGACATCGCCTAACAAAGCTGTCAAAAAGCTGCGCACCAAGTACGGGGCGATGAGTAGCTGCTATTTGGCTTTTCCCTGCTTTATTTGTATACTGTCACTAAACACCGCCACTATACTAAAATGTTTAACCCCAATCCCGCCGCTCCCGGACCCCGCCGCATCTAAATAAATTTATTAACCCCTATCCCACCGCTCCCAGAGCCCACCGCAACTAACTAAATGTATTAACCCCTAAACCTCTGGCCTCCAACATCACTAGCACGTACTAAACCTTTTAACCCCTAAACCACCAGCCCACCACATCACCATAAACTAAATTAACCTATTAACCCCTAAACCTAACAACCCGCTAACTTGATATTAAATATTAACTCATCTATATCTTATAATAAATTTAAACGTACATTTAGATTTAAATCAAACTATATTAAACTATTAATTAATCTACCCTATTATACTAAAATAACATTAAACTATATTAAACTAATAATTAACCTACCCTAACTATTATACTAAAATTACATTAAACTATATTAAACTATTAATTAATCTACCCTGTTATACTAAAATGACATTAAACTACAAATTAAATTAAATATATTATATATTTAAAAACCTAACCCTACGCAAATAATTTTAATCTATTACAAATTACAAAGTTACCAAAAACTAACAACTAAGTTACAAAAAAAATAAACACTAAGTTACACAAAATAAAAAATAAATTATCAAAGATTTAAACTAATTACACCTAATCTAAGAGCCCTATGAAAATAAAAAAGCCCCCCCAAAATAAAAAAAAAACCTAGCCTACAATAAACTACCAATCGCCCTTAAGGGCCTTTTGCGGGGCATTGCCCCAAAGAAATCTGCTCTTTTACCTGTAAAAAAAAAAAAATACAAACACCCCCCAACAGTAAAACCCACCACTGTTTGGAATATCCAATAGAATGCGAGCTCAATCCTATTGGCTGATTGGATCAGCCAATAGGATGAAAGCTCAATCCTATTGGCTGATTGCAACAGTCAATAGGATTTTTTCAACCTTAATTCCGATTGGCTGACAGAATTCTATCAGCCAATCGGAATCTAAGGGACGCCATCTTGGATGACGTCATTTAAAGGAACATTCATTGTAAAGAAAATGTCGAATGAAGAGGATGCTCCGCGTCGGATGTCTTGAAGAAGGAGCCGCTCTGCGCTGGATGGATGAAGATAGAAGATGCCGTCTGGATGAAAACTTCTGCCCGGTTGGATGAAGACGTCGGCCCGCTTGGATGAAGACTTTTTCCGGATTCGATGAGGACTTCTGCTGCTTCGTTGAGGATGGATGTTTAAATCTTTGATAATTTATTTTTTATTTATTGTAACTTAGTGTTTTGGTTTTTTTTGTAACTAACGGCTAGATCACAAGTCTTGCATTAGCCTTAAAAAGCAGCGTTGAGGGGTCCCAACGCTGCTTTTTAACGCCCGCTGGTATTACGAGTCAGGCAGGAAAGGGTCTATCGCTCACTTTTTTTCCGCGATTTTAGCTTACCGCAAATCCCCTTACGTCAATTGCCTATCCTATCTTTTTAATGGGATTTTCCTAATATTACATTAGTATTACAATCGCCTAAAAAAGTGAGCGGTAGACCCTCTTCTGGCAAGACTCCTACCATATATAAAAGTCAGTAGTTGAGAGTTTTATGGGCTAACGCCGGAACATAAAGCTCTTAACTAAAGTGCTAAAAGTACACTAACACCCATAAACTACCTATTAACCCCTAAACCGAGGCCCCCCCACATCAGAAACACTTAAATAAAATGTTTAACCCCTAATCTGCCGACCGGACATCGCCACCACTTTAATAAATGTATTAACCCCTAAACCACCGCACTCCCGCCCCACAAACACTAGTTAATTTTTATTAACCCCTAATCTGCCGTCCCTAACATCGCCGACACCTACCTACATTTATTAACCCCTAATCTTCCGACCCCAATGTCGCCGCTACTATATTAAATTTATTAACCCTTAAACCTAAACCTAAGTCTAACCCCCTATAACTTAAATATAATTTAAATTAAACAAAATAAATTTACCATAATCAAATAAATTAATCCTATTTAAAACTAAATACTTACCGATAAAATAAACCCTAAGCTAGCTACAATATAACTAATAGTTACATTGTAGCTATCTTAGGATTTATATTTATTTTACAGGCAACTTTGTATTTATTTTAACTAGGTAGAATAGTTATTAAATAGTTATTAACTATTTAATAACTACCTAGCTAAAATAAGTACAAAAGTACCTGTAAAATAAACCCTAACCTAAGTTACAATCACACCTAACACTACACTATAATTACATTAATTACCTAAACTACCTACAATTAATTACAATTAAATTAAATAAACTAAATTACAGAAAAAAAAATTACAAGAATTTTAAACTAATTACACCTAATCTAATCCCCCTAATAAAATAATAAAGCCCCCCAAAATAATAAAATTCCTTTACACTATACTAAATTACAAATAGCCTTTAAAAGGGCCTTTTGCGGGGCATTGCCCCAAAGTAATCAGCTATTTCACCTGTAAAAAAAAATACAATACCCCCCAACATTAAAACCCACCACTCACACACCCAACCCTACTCTAAAACCCACCCAATCCCCCCTTAAAAATACCTAACACTAGCCCCTTGAAGATCACCCTACCTTGAGCCGTCTTCACCCAGCCGGGCACAAGTGGTCCTCCAGAGGGTCCGAAGTCTTCATCCTATCCGGCCAGAAGAGGACAACCAGACCGGCAGAAGGCTTCATCCAGACGGCATCTTCTATCTTCATCCTTCCGGAGCAGAGTGGGTCCATCTTCAAGACATCCGACACAGAGCATCCTCTTCATCCGACAGCCGACGACTGAATGACTGGTCCTTTAAGTGATGTCATCCAAGATGGCGTCCCTTGAATTCCGATTGGCTGATAGAATCCTATCAGCCAATCGGAATTAAGGTAGGAAAAATCCTATTGGCTGATGCAATCAGCTAATAGGATTGACCTCACATTCTATTGGCTGATTGGAACAGCCAACAGAATGCGAGCTCAATCCTATTGGCTGATTGGATCAGCCAATTGGATTGAACTTCAATCCTATTGGCTGATTGCATCAGCCAATAGGATTTTTCCAACCTTAATTCCGATTGGCTGATAGGATTCTATCAGCCAATCGGAATTCAAGGGACGCCATCTTGGATGACGTCACTTAAAGGATCAGTCATTTAGTCGTCAGCCGTCGGATGAAGAGGATGCTCCGCTTCGGTTGTCTTGAAGATGGAAGAAGACCACTTGTGCCCGGCTGGGTGAAGACGGCTCAAGGTAGGGTGATCTTCAAGGGGGTAGTGTTAGGTTTTTTAAAGGGGGGATTGGGTGGGTTTTAGAGTAGGGTTTGGTGTGTGGGTGGTGGGTTTTAATGTTGGGGGGTATTGTATTTTTTTTACAGGTGAAAGAGCTGATTACTTTGGGGCAATGCCCCGCAAAAGGCCCTTTTAAGGGCTATTTCTAATTTAGTATAGGGTAGGGAATTTTATTATTTTGAGGGGCTTTTTTATTTTATTAGGGGGATTAGATTAGGTGTAATTAGTTTAAAATTCTTGTAATTCTTTTTTTCTGTAATTTAGTGTTTTTTTCTCATAATTTAGTTTATTTAATTTAATTGAAATTAATTGTAGGTAGTTTAGGTAATTAGTTTAATTATAGTGTAGTGTTAGGTGTAATTGTAACTTAGGTTAGGGTACAGGTACTTTTGTACTTATTTTAACTAGGTAGCTATTAAATAGTTAATAACTATTTAATAACTATTCTACCTAGTTAAAATAAATACAAAGTTGCCTGTAAAATAAATATAAACCCTTAGCTAGCTACAATGTAACTATTAGTTATATTGTAGCTAGCTTAGGGTTTATTTTATAGGTAAGTATTTAGTTTTAAATAGGAATAATTTATTTAATTGTAGTAATTTTATTTAGATGTATTTAAATTCTATTTAAGTTAGGGGGTGTTAGGGTTAGGGTTAGACTTAGGGTTTAGGGGTTAATAAATTTATAATAGTGGCGGTGACGTTGGCGGCGGCATATTAGGGGTTAATAAATGTAATATAGTTGCAGCAACGTTGGGGGGCAGATTAGGGGTTAATAAATATAATGTAGGTGTCAGCGATGTTGGGGGCAGTAGATTAGGGGTTCATAAGTATAATGTAGGTGGCGGCGTGGTCCGGAGCGGCAGATTAGGGGTTAATAATATAATGTATGTGTCAGCGATAGCGGGGGCGTCAGATCCTAATCTGTGTAATAAGTGTAAGATTAGGGGTGTTTAGACTCAGGGTTCATGTTAGGGTGTTAGGTGCAGACATAAAATTAATTTCCCCATAGGAAACAATGGGGCTGCGTTAGGAGCTGAACGCTGCTTTTTTGCAGGTGTTAGGTTTTTTTTTTAGCCAGCTCAGCCCCATTGTTTCCTATGGGGAAATCGTGCACGTGCACATTTTGCCAGCTTACCGCTACCGTAAGCAACGCTGGTATTGAGGTGAGATGTGGAGCTAAATTCTGCTCTACGCTCACCTTTTTGCGGCTAACGCCGGGTTTAAAAAAACCTGTAATACCAGCGTTACTTTAGGTGAGCGGTGAGCTGAAACTAAGCGTTAGCAACGCACCCCTGTTACCGCAAAACTCGTAATCTCGCTGTAAGTGTTTGCTATTTTTTGTAACTTAGTTGTTAGTTTTTTGTAACTTTGTAATTTGTAATAGTAGATTTAAATTATTTGTAGGGTTAGGTTTTTAAATGTATAATATATTTAATTTAATTTGTAGTTTAATGTAATTTTAGTATAACAGTTAGGGTGGGTTAATTATTAGTTTAATATAGTTTAATGTAATTTAGTATAACAGTTAGGGTAGATTAATTATTAGTTTAATATAGTTTAATGTAATTTAGTATAACAGTTAGGGTAGATTAATTATTAGTTTAATATAGTTTAATGTAATTTAGTATAACAGTAAGGGTAGATTAATTATTATTTTAATGTAATTGTAGGATAATAGTTAGGGTAGATTAATTAGTAGTTTAATATAGTTTAATTTAAATCTAAAGGTAAGTTTAAATTTATTATAAGATAAGGATGATTTAATATTTAATATAAAGTTAGCGGGTTCTTAGGTTTAGGGGTTAATAGGTTTAGTAAGTGGTACTGATGTGGGAGGCCAGGGGTTTAGGGGTTAATAACTTTATTTAGTTGCGGTGGGCTCCAGGAGTGGCGGGATAGGGGTTAATACTTTTATGTAGGTGGCGTTGGGGCGGCAGATTAGGGGTTAATAAGTATAATATAGGTGGCGGCGAAGCAGGGGGCGGCAGATTAGGGGTGTTTAGACTCGGGGGTTATGTTAGGGTGTTAGGTGTAAATGTAACTTTTATTCTCCCATAGGAATCAATGGGATATCAGGCAGCAGCGAACATGAGCTTTCGCTGCTTTTAGACTCCCATTGATTCCTATGGCATCCGCTGGGCCGGAATAGTGGTGAGCGAATCTGGTAAATATTTGTTAACTAGCAAAAGTAGTCAGATAGTGCCGAATTTGCATTCGGAACATCTATAATGACGTAAGCATCGATCTGTGTCGGACTGAGACCGGCAGATCGTATGTTACGTCACAGATTTCAACTTTTGCCAGTCTGTAGGCTTTGATAACTAAGGGGAATCAGGCTCGCCACAATTACGCTGCGGAATTCCAGCGTATTTAATATAACATAGTAGATAAGGTTGAAAAAAGACCGAAGTCCATCAAGTTCAACCTATACAAATCTAAAATACTTACAAAAAGCTCCAGTTAAGCTTAAATAACCCCAACTAAAAGGTGACTCATTTAATACTAGCAATCATATCCATGAATTTTGTTTATATACAGAAATGTATCCAGACTATTTTTAAATGTATCTAGGGTATTGGCATTCACTACCTCCTTTGGTAATGAGTTCCACAATTTTATTGCGCTTACAGTGAAAAAACATTTCCGTTGCAGGAGATTAAATCTCCTTTCCTCCAACCTTAAATTGTGACCTCTTGTCAGAAACAATTTTCTAGGAATAAACAGAGCTTCTGCCATCTCTGAATATGGGCCTTGAATATATTTATATAAAGTAATCATGTCACCTCTCAAGTGCCTTTTTTCTAAAGAAAACAGACTCAGTTTGGCTAGTCTCTCCTCATAGGTTAATTTCTCCAATCCCCTTATTAGCTTTGTGGCCATTCTCTGAACTTTTTCTAGTTCTGCAATATCTTTTTTTGCGATCGGTCCGCAGAACTGCACTCCATACTCAAGGTGCGGTCTTACCAGGGCTTTATATAGTGGCAGAATTATGCTTTCCTCCCTTGAATCAATGCCTCTTTTAATACATGCTAGTATCTTATTAGCCTTTGAAGCTGCTGCCCTGCATTGTGCACCCATCTTTAGCTTGTTATCTATTACTACTCCCAAATCCCTTTCCTCCTCTGTTTGGCTAAGTCTTGTCCCATTTAAAAAATACGTTGCCTGCTTATTTTTACTTCCAAAATGTAGAACCTTGCATTTTCCTGTATTAAATCTAATTTTCCATTTACTTGCCCATACTTCTAATTTTTGCAGATCCCTTTGTAATGAAAGTTCATCCTGCTCTGACCTAATGACCTTACTTGACTTAGTATCATCTGCAAAAATAGAGATGTCGCTATTTAATCCTTGCTCCAAGTTATTTATAAAAATATTAAAAAGAACGGGGCCCAGTACTGATCCCTGGGGGACTCCACTGATTACCTTTGTCCAATCTGAGTATGATCCATTTACTACTACTCATTGCTCCCTATCTTTTATCCAGTTATTTATCCATGAGCTAACATTTTCAGCTATTCCCAGTCCCTTAATTTTGTGCATTAATCTCTCATGTGGCACTGTATCAAATGCCTTTGCAAAATCTAAGTATATCACATTGACTGATTCCCCTTTATCTATATTTTTACTTACTTCCTCGTAGAATCTAATTAGATTAGTTTGACATGATCTATTTCTCCTAAAACCATGCTGATTATAACTCATAATCTTGCTCATCAATATAATTCCTTATAATCCCTTCAAATATCTTCCCCACTATTTATGTCAGACTAACTGGTCTATAGCTTCCTGGATCATCCCTGCTTCCCTTTTTGAAGGGTGGCACCACATCAGTAGAGTAGAGGTTTGTCTAAAACAGTGCTAATTTCCCTTAACACCCTTGAGTGTATTCCATCTGGGCCTGGAGTTTTTTTTTTTTTTTAATATATTTTAATTGAGGTTTTACATAACAAACATAAAACATAGTACGCCCTTTGATAAATAAAAAGATACAAACATAATAAAGCAAAACATTTCAGCAATTATGAAATGCAATATTGACAGGATAATGAAACCTCGATTTTGCAATACATAGCATAAATGACTGACCATTTAGAAACACAGTTTTAGGCCAATAGGGCCAGAAGTGCAAAAGATATCTGATGGTAAGGTGGACAGCTCACTAGGAGCTTCTAGAAGAGAAACAATGAGTGTATACTAAGGGGGGGGAGGGAATTTCAGTGGGTAAGCACCGCTATGTAGATGAGAGAAGGGGTGGAGGAGCGCAGCTATACATATAAAGGTTATGTAAGGAGCATGGTGGGATCCCTGAGGTAGTATACAGAGAATTAGCTGTAGGATAGGAGGACTGCGTGAATCCTATGATATTTGGCAGCATAATATAATATGAGAGTATATAAGAGAGCTGTATGTATAGAGTAAGGTATGGCCTGTTCTGTTAGCATAGTAGCAATGTATACTAGTGAGATTTCACGTATCATTGATAGTCTCATGTGTCTATTATCATCTATCATCTGCCATCTGCCATCACCAAGAATGTCATTAAAACTTTGGGAGGTCATTAATGCCACCTTAGTAGTATGATGCAACTGACAGACAGATACAAGTATAAGCCATGAGTTTCCAGAGGGTAAACCTTAGATATTATCTCCTACATGTCTCGCCTGTGTGTAACTTAAAAGCTAGGTGAGGTGATTACATAGGCATAACTATAGTATATTTACAAGGCTAACGGTTAGTGATATCAGTCACGCTGGGACCTTAGTAACATTATTTAAAGAAGGTAGGACATAAAAGATATAAATGCATAAGTAAGGTGTAATATAATATATTATACCAATTTACTTCTAAGGGTCCTCTATAACCATTCTAAACATAAAAACTAGTACACTATACAACAAACTCTATCAGTGATACTTTGTCTTTAAGGTATATTCTGGCTTTGTAAGGCTGGATAGTGAAAAACAAAATCAGCGTCATAATTACCATTCTAAACTAAAGGCTTGAAATATCGGCCTATAAAGTATGTCCAAATATAGAAGGTAGTTTAGAGGCTACCGGTAACCCTATATCAGATTGTCAATTTAGTATGGCTATATGTAAAAATATAGTTAGCAGCCTAGTGGTGCTATATTAGGAGATTACGGAGTAGGAGGTGATCCCATATATGAATTGAGTACAGGGCAATGATACTTAATTTCATACAAACATAAATCTTGCAGGCCATATTAAAAAGAGTGAAACAACTGCAATAGGTACCTTTCCAGAAAGGTATTATATACACATAATGAGAAATCATACTCATCTGCCTTAAATATTGCTTGGTATCTTAGACTGCTATTATAAGATACTACTTAATAAATGCTGGTATATAGCAGTCCAGAGACTTAAGTATGTGAGGCTAGTGTAACAGATGTGCCTGTTGGAGCGTTAGGAAGGAGCAATCAGTACTAAATCATAGGTATTATATCACACTACAGCAAGCTACACAGGGATGTCAAAGTAAGAGAGAGTTGTGTACCATTATTCATAACAATAAGAGCAGTTACAAGTATAAGTAAACAGAGACTGGGGTCATTCATTCAAGTGTTATGTGGTTATGGTCTAATTATTATCAAAAGGGTATAGGCTAATATTACACGGTCTAGTTGACTCTGAATATTTCAATAAAAAGCTCAGCAGACCTCATGGTCGTCATTTTTATGGTTTATGCATTTGAGCCATTAAACAAATAGTATTGTTCTTTAATCTCTAATATTACAGTAAGAGTTAACCAGTTCTCATTGGAATGACTATTGCTTATATCCATACCGCTGCTAAAAACTAATATCATACTTAGATATGATGCAGATGCATATAGCACAGAAGAGATAATCTCTGAGTGAAAAGCATACAGTAGCAGCAAGATGGTACTTAGATGGAGTTTATAGATAACTCATATTACATATGTAGGTAGTAGAAGCTGGGAGTATCCTTTAAAAGAGCATGTATGCATAGATACAGTGTAAAGTCAGGGCACCTAAAGGGCTATTATAAACATCTATGTTATAACTAAAGATAAACCTCTAGATAACGAATAACAGCTATATATGTTATAACCTATAAACATTATAAACGTGAAAGGAAAATTAGCATTCAATATCATGAGCCTTATACAGGTTTGAAAGTTATATTAAACATTTATGCTTAAAGCACTAGCTGATGGGTCTGTGCTTCATGTCGTTTCAAGTTACACCAGATAATATAAATGTTCAGCAAACAGCTACCATGTGAATAACGCTATCATGATCTAAGTCAACCGGAGCGTTAATGTTAGTGACCCACATGGCTATAAAAGTAGTAATATGTGTCTCTAGTTACAAGTTAGGTGAAGGTGAGCCCCAAAGAACTAAGGTATTTTCTCTCACTCACTCCAAGGATCTCTGCTGTTTTACCCGATCCCTGTAGGAGTATCTGCGAACCAGCTATTAGCACAATGGATGAAACATAAGTCTCTTACTGTCCAGGGAGCAGCACATTCAATGTCCCGGCTAGAATATCTAATGCTTGAAGGGCCATCTGTTAATGAAATGAGGCAGAACACTCGATCGTGGCTTGTGAGTGACTCCTGATGTTGCGTGTCCAGCCAAGCCTTGTGAGACTGCAATTCAGCATAGGCACTGTAGAGTTGGTGCTCTCCATTTTCCCCCTCAGTATCTAGTACATCTCCGTATGCGGGTCTGAGGTGCCTGTGGGGGATGGATCTGGAGTCTTGATTGTAGAAGGCTGTAGAGTTGCACAGACAAAGTGTAGACTCTGTGCTAGGCGATGAACTTACCCTGAGAATATCCGGTAACTCAGGGTCTGCTTCTTCACTAATTGACCCAGTGTAAGAACCGGTCAACTCCCACCACGCCGGAGTTGTATCAAGGAGTAGGTAACTGACTTGGAGCTTGCTAATTATGTAGCTTGGGGTATGTAGCCATGCAGGAATGTACCTCTCTATGGAGTCATCCCTCTTCAGCATGTTAGTCATGGCCTGCGTCTCCGGTATAGTAATGGCTGCCTCCACGTGTGTATCTCTCAGGATGTCTATGAGGCTTTCAAAACCCTCCGACATTTTTAGATCTAAGTCCAGCAGTAAATTGTAGAGAATCCCCCATGCTTTCAAAAATATGCTAAGTAGTACTGTAAAAGCCGCTATTAAACCTTGTGTGGCCAGGTGGGAGAAGGCTGTCTCGTAGCTGGTTGATAGTGTTGGCGATTCAGTCCATCTGCAGAGCGGGGAATAGTATAGGTGTGCTCCTTATTATTATGATTCTCACTCCTGCCAAAAATAGCCCCCATATATTAATTAAATGTGACTTTTCAAGTTGGAATGGCAGGAGCTCTCTCTTCATGTGTCTGCTCTCATTAGCGGTTGGCTCCGCCCCCCCCTGGAGTTTTATTTACCTTAATATTATTGTCATGTCCCTTTAAATATGGGAGTGTCTATCCTGCTTCAGCCCTATATAACTCCTTACCACACTCTCCTAGTTGCTTAGTATTGGAGTCTTATGCTATAGGACTGCTACAGCCAAGCCTATCTTCTCTGCAAACTGTGTCTGCCTCTGCCTTTTTTGCCTGTCAGTTCCGGATTTCACAGAGCGGTGACGTCACACGCCATCCTGCTACACACAGCAGCAACACACAGTTCAGCTGCACTGTCTCCCAGACTGCCAGGACTTGCAAGTTCCTAATTCCTGCGGACCCTCTAATAATTTCTCAAGTAAGACCTGCTCTTAACATTCACTTTCCTGTGACTCAAATCAAATATGAGCATACCAGACTCTTGTTTATCATATATATCTGCAATTGCTAAATCTATCTGAGCCAACTATAACTAGCTATCTTAAAATACTCACTAAAGTTAGTTACTTATTATTTTGCCTTTTGCCTGATCTCTTTTTATTGCCTGTACTACTGAAATTCCAAACTAGTTTGTAATGATATTTTTCTATGTATCCATACTGGGGTTTCTATGTGTTACACTGCTGCAATTGTTTAGTGTTTACTCACAGGTGGCAGCTGTAGTGTAATCACCATTAACCCCTGCTAATAACTGAACTATGATGTCTGGGACTATCTTTTACTCTGATAGTAATTAATGATAATTCCCAGTATTCTTTGAACAACACACATACTATTTTAAGTTTATTCCTTTTAACTCAGCAGTTGAGGTTCTTGAAAATAAATTCCTTGCCTTACAGGATACGGCAAGACTTAAATCCTGACAGAATACTAAGCCTGAAAAATAAGCATGGACCCAGCTGAGTTAACTGCACACATGCAAACCCTTAGTCATAGGGTAGATTTACTCACTGATGGGTTAAATACCCTAAAGGCAGAAAATGATAATTTAAAAGCTTATATAAAAGATATTGTAGAAACAAAAATTCATGCTATAGAACCACAAGTCAGTCTCCCTGAATTATTTAAAGGTGATAGAACACAATTCAGAGATTTTAGAAATGCATGTTTTCTTTTGTTTACCCTAAAACCACAGACATATCCCACAGATAGAGTAAAGGTTCTAACAACCATATTTTTTCTTAGAGGTGAGCCCAGGAGCTGGGCAAACAGTTTTTTTGAAACAAATGATAACATACTCAATTCATTAGATGCTTTCTTTACCGCCTTAGCCCAGTTGTATGATGATCCTTATAAACAAATGACTGCCGAAAATGCTATGAGGTCATTGAAGCAAAAGAAAAGATATGTAGAGGAGTATATCACTGAATTTAAGAAATGGGCAAAAGATAGCCAATGGAATAACCTTTCTCTAAGGAATCAATTCCGCCTAGGCTTGTCTGATGGTATTAAAGATGAGTTATCTCGAGTTGACCTTCCCCCACCTTAGAAGAATTAATAAATCTCAGTATCACTATTGATAGACGCCTTAGGGAAAGGCAACAGGAAAGGTCTTACCAGGACACCACTCAAAAACGTCATACCCACACCCCTGCACACATACCACCAATAAAGCCCCCCACTGAGCCTATGGACATTGGGTTTGTGAAAGGACCGCTTACAGCACAGGAGAAACTAAGACGCCGCAGTCAAAATCTCTGCATGTATTGTGCAGCAGAGGACCATGGGGTTAAGGACTGTCCTGCACTTCAGCGACAGAACCGCGGTAAGACAATGTCACATACTGAATGTTTAGGTAGTTATACCTCTGCTACAACCTACCATAAATTCCCACTTCTTTTACAGTGGGACCAATGTCGCCTCAACGCCAGTGGGATCATTGATTCAGGAGCAACTGCAAACTATATTGATGTAGAATATACTAAGGATAATAAAATACCTTTGGTGAAAAAGCAGACTCCTGTGTATTTGCGAGTTATTGATGGTAATAATATGGCCTCAGGCCCCGTAATGTATGAAACTGTACCTTTACTTGTAGTGACACAAGACCATCATAGGGAATTTCAAACCTTTGATGTCATTTTATCCCCCATTGTACCCATCATTCTAGGGTTAAACTGGCTATCACTACACAACCCCTGTATAGTCTGGTGACCATTCTCCATTTGTTTTAACTCCCACTACTGTAAGACAACTTGTTTCCCACCACTCATACTGCATACTATAGAGAAACCTTTAGAATTAGACATACCTCAGGAATATGCTGACTTCAATGACGTTTTTAGTAAAAAAAGAGTCCGAAAAACTTCCTCCACATAGGAAGTATGACTGTCCTATTGAGCTCCTCCCAGGATCAGATATCCCTTATGGACACATCTTTCCATTGTCAAAACCTGAACTAGACCACTTGAAAACATACCTTGATGATAACCTAAGGAAAGGCTTTATCCGTCCTTCTACATCCCCAGCAGGTGCGGGGATGTTCTTTGTAAAAAACAAAGACGGATCTTTACGCCCGATAAACGATTATAGACAACTAAATAAAAGGACAGTAAAGAATCGTTATCCTCTCCCACTGATTCCGGAGCTTATTGAGAGACTACAGGGAGCTAAATTCTTTACCAAGCTTGACCTTAGAGGAGCCTATAATTTAATTCGAGTAAGATCTGGAGACTAATGGCTGACGGCGTTCCGCACCCGTTACGGGTTGTTTGAATACACCGTCATGCCATTCGGACTCTGTAATGCTCCCGCGACATTCCAGTATTTGATAAATGATATCTTTAAAGATATCCTGGATGTCTATCTTGTTATTTACTTGGATGACATATTAATCTATTCCAAGACCCTACCTGAACATATATCACATGTCAGACAAGTCCTTAGCAGATTGAGAAGCAACTCCTTATATGCCAAGGCTGAGAAGTGCATCTTCAACTCCAATAGCATAACTTTCCTTGGTTATTGCATCAGTGCTTCGGGCATTAGCATGGAGGATAACAAGATAGATGCTGTTAGGAATTGGCCTACCCCTGAATGTAAAAAAGACATTCAAAGATTCATGGGTTTTGCCAATTTCTACCGGAAATTCATCAAAAATTTCGCCTCCTTATCAAGACCATTAACAAACCTCACTAAAGCAAATGTTCCATTTCGTTGGACCCCAGATAGTCAAAAGACTTTTGAATTGTTTAAAGCACAGTTTACCTCTGCACCTATTCTTAGCATACCAGATCCTGAACTACAATATATATTAGAGGTCGATGCCTCAGATTATGCTGTGGGCACCATTCTATCACAGAGACTCTCTCTCAAGAAACCGTTACATCCAGTTGCCTTCTACTCTCGTATCATGACTCCATCTGAAATACATTACCCCATTGGGGATAAAGAGCTGTTGGCAATCAAGGTCTCCCTTGAACATTGGCGACACTTGTTGGAAGGTACCATTCTGCCTATCATTATTTTCACGGATCACCGAAACCTTCAATTCCTCCAATCCACCAAGACTCTCACCGCACGACAAGTAAGGTGGAATTTATATTTTTCCAGGTTCAATTTTCTTATCACATACAGACCCTCCTCACGGAATGGCAAGGCTGATGCCTTATCAAGACAATACAAGAAACCACCAAACCTACTTAGTAAGGATACTGTCATTCCAACAGAAAAGTTCATTGCCTTTTCATTTGATTCCACATCATTCCTTAAGGAAGAACAAGAGAAAGATATTACTAAACCACTAACTGTTATGCAACGGGGCTCAGATGGTTTACATTATCATCAAGACAAGTTATATATTCCCCCATCCACCAGGCAGATGGTTTTACACGCTATACATGACGCACCTCTAGCAGGGCATACGGGCCTTCGTAAAACACAAGATTTAGCTAATAGATCTTTCTGGTGGCCAACAATGCATAAGGATATCTCAGATTATATCTCTTCCTGTGGAGTTTGTACCTTATCTAAAAGAAGCAAACGGCCTCACTATGGATTACTTAGAGGATTCTGTTGTGATCAGCAACATCAATGGTCATCTTTTCTTCCTTACGCAGAGTTTACTTATAACAACACAGTACACTCTACTACCAAGCTCACTCCGTTTTTTGTTAATTATGGATTCCATCCCACCTTCCATCTTCTACCTGACAACTACTCTTCATCTCCATCTGTCACACAGATTACTAATGACATTGCAACTAATTTCTCATCTGTCCGCTCTGCTATTGATGATGCTAAGCGAATACACAAGCTACATTATGACAAGAGGAGAACTCCTGCACCAAAGTATTCCGTTGGAGATCTAGTTTGGCTCTCCACGAAACATCTGAAGTTAACCACTCCTTCTAAGAAATTGTCGGTCCTCTACGTTGGGCCGTATCCAATAGATCGTATCATAAATGAGAACGCTATGAGATTACGGTTACCACCTACGATACGTGTACACCCTACCTTCCACGTTTCCTTACTGAAACCGTATCGAGCCCTTAGATCACCTCCTGACCAAGTTCCACTTACTCCAGTAACTGTGGACCCTGATACGGAATATGAGGTCCAAGACATATTGGACTCGAGACAGATGAGAGGTACTCTTCAATACCTTGTCAGGTGGAAGGGGTATTCTCCTGACGAAGATTCCTGGGAACCCGCAGCTAACATTTCTGCTCCCCGGTTGATCTCTAGGTTCCATCAGCGGAATCCTGATCGCCCGCATCCATGAGCCGCGGAGCTGCTCCTTGAGGGGGTGTCATGTCATGTCCCTTTAAATATGGGAGTGTCTATCCTGCTTCAGCCCTATATAACTCCTTACCACACTCTCCTAGTTGCTTAGTATTGGAGTCTTATGCTATAGGACTGCTACAGCCAAGTCTATCTTCTCTGCAAACTGTGTCTGCCTCTGCCTTTTTTGCCTGTCAGTTCCGGATTTCACAGAGCGGTGACGTCACACGCCATCCTGCTACACACAGCAGCAACACACAGTTCAGCTGCACTGTCTCCCAGACTGCCAGGACTTGCAAGTTCCTAATTCCTGCGGACCCTCTAATAATTTCTCAAGTAAGACCTGCTCTTAACATTCACTTTCCTGTGACTCAAATCAAATATGAGCATACCAGACTCTTGTTTATCATATATATCTGCAATTGCTAAATCTATCTGAGCCAACTTTAACTAGCTATCTTAAAATACTCACTAAAGTTAGTTACTTATTATTTTGTCTTTTGCCTGATCTCTTTTTATTGCCTGTACTACTGAAATTCCAAACTAGTTTGTAATTATATTTTTCTATGTATCCATACTGGGGTTTCTATGTGTTACACTGCTGCAATTGTTTAGTGTTTACTCACAGGTGGCAGCTGTAGTGTAATCACAATTAACCCCTGCTAATAACTGAACTATGATGTCTGGGACTATCTTTTACTCTGATAGTAATTAATGATAATTCCCAGTATTCTTTGAACAACACACATACTATTTTAAGTTTATTCCTTTTAACTCAGCAGTTGAGGTTCTTGAAAATAAATTCCTTGCCTTACAGGATACGGCAAGACTTAAATCCTGACAATTATCCAGTTTTTTCCTGATATCCTCTAAACATAAGCCAGTTAATGGTATGGACTGGCATGATCTATTTTGTTCCAAAGTATCATCCAATGGTTCCTCTCTTGTGTATACTGAAGAAAAAAACTGGTTTAGTACCTCAGCCTTCTACCTGTCATTATTTATCATGCTACCCTCCACATATTTTAATGTACCTATATTATCCTTCTTAGATTTTTTGCTATTTATGTACTTAAAGAACCTTTTAGGGTTAGACTTCCTTTGCAATTAATTTTTCATTTTCAATTTTGGCTAATTTGATTGCTTTTTTGCATGCATTGTTACATTCCTTATAAATATTGTATGTTGAGTCTGTATTATTTTCTTTGAATAATTTAAATGCCCTACGTTTTTTACTAATTTCTCTTAACACATTTTTATTTATCCACAACGGCTTTGATTTTTTTTTTTTTTTAATAATCATATGGTATTTGTTGATATGTATATTTATTTAACAAAGTTTTAAATATTATCCATTTATCCTCTGTATTTTTATTAGAGAATACATTTTCCCAATTTATATTATTTAATGATTTCCTTAAATTGTTGAAATTTGCCTTTTTGAAGTTAAAAGTCTTAATCAAACCTTTAAGACACTGCATATGAAAAGAGATTTCAAATGTGACCATGTTATGATCATTGTTACCCAAATGTTCTTTGACTTCTATGTTTGATATTATATCTGTATTGATTGCTAGCACTAAATCCAATATAGCTTTACTCCTAGTTGGCTCCTCTATTAATTGTGACAAGAAGTTATCCCTGAGAACATTTAAAAATCTATCCCCCTTAACTGAACTTAACTTAACTGCGGTTGACGGCTTGATAAATAGGCCTTATAGGTTCCAACGGAGCCTGTTGCAAAACTTTAAGAACAAGATTTAAACTCCAAGGAGGAGCAATAGATCTAAACACAAGTTTGATCGTAGCAGAGCCTTAACAAATGACTGCACATCTGGAAGCTCAGCGAACCTCTTGTGCAGTAACACAGACAGGGCTGAAATCTGTCCCATCAGGGGACTTGCAGAAAAGCCCTTCTCCAGTTAATCCTGGAGAACAGAATAAGTAGGTCCTCCACACATTATGATAGATGCGACGAACAACCAGCTTACGAGCTTGAATGAGAGTAAAAATAACTCTCTCAGAAAACCCTCTCTTGGCTAGGACCAAACGTTCAATCTCCACGCAGTCAGCCTCAGAGAATCTAGGCATTAATGAACAAAGAGACCTTGGTCAGCAGATCCCTGCAACAACTTCCAATGGAGGAGATGAGGACATCCCCATTAGATCCACGAACCAAATCCTTTGCGGCCAAGACGGAGCAATCAGTATCACTGATGCCTGTTCTTGCTTGATTCAAGATACTATACGAGAAAGTAGTGGCAAACAGCCGGAAAAGATAAATTAGATTGAACCTCCAAGGCACCGCTAATGCATCGGTTAGCTCCACCTGAGGATCCCTGTACCTCAACCCTTATCTGGGTAGCTTGGTATTGAGACTTATAAGATCTTCCTTTTACAAATCTCCACAAAAACACTTTGGGATTGAGAGACCATTCCCCCAGATGAAAGGATTGTCTGCTGGGGAAATCTGCTTCCCAGTTGTCCACCCCCGGAATGTGGATCGCTGACAGCAAACAGATGTGGGTCTCTGCCCACTCCAGAATCCGAGATACTTCCCTCATTGCTAGGGAGCATCTCGTTCCCCCCTGATAGTTGATGTAAGCCGCTGAGGTTATATTGTCTGATTGGAATCTGATAAACTAGAACAAACCCAGCAGAGGACAAGCCTTCAGAGCATAGTATATTGCCCGAAGTTCCAAAATGAGATCAGGAGGGAGCTTTCCTTCTGAGTCCATAGGCCATGTGCCTTTGCTGGCATCCCAAACAGCTCCCCATCCTGACAGACTCGCAACCATTGTCACAATCACCCAGGATGGTCTTAAGACGGACGTCCCTCTGGACAAGAGATCCGGACAAAACCATGAAGAGAGCGATTCTCTCAATCAGTTATCCAGAGAAATCTGTTGAGACACCATGAGACCAATCACCTCCATACACCGAGCCACAGATGACCTTCGAATGGTCCACTCTTCAAAAAATTTCTTGGAGCTGTAGCTAGACGCAATGGAAGTGCAATAAACTTGAAGTGCTGGTCCAGGAATGCAAACCTTAGGAACTGGAAGCTGTCCTTGAGGATTGGTACATGAAAGGAGCATCCTTCAGATCTATCGTGGTCATGAACTGCCCTTCTCAAACGAGGGGAAGAAAGAACCTTATTATAATGATGGCAGATTTGCATTTTGGAGATTTCTTCAATCCATTGGAAAAAGAAAGTATCTCAATGATAGAAGAAGAAGAACTAACTGTTCAAGACACAATAGATCCTAAAGATATGTTTAGGGAATTAGAAAAGCTAAGCAAACTACAGATTAATCATTATTATGATAAATTGAATCTCAAAAGATATGTTAAACATAAATTAATCCCTAAAGGATTGTTTGTTTAAACACTCTATATTTGATTTAGCAGATGTGGAATATCATGTAGAATGGGAACAGTTAATGACAGATTGCTCAAATAACTTTATAATACTGCTAATAAAATATAGAGACTTCAAACTTGAGAAAATAGCAGAAACAATAGCTAAAATCAGAGCAGACCTAGAGGTTCATAAAGATGATGTTTTATATTTAGCTTTAAATGAAGAAATTAAACAGAGAATGAGATCTTATGCAAAGGAAATTGATTTGAAAAAAAGTAAGAAATTGTAAAGAGATTTTAAAGAGCAAAAAGATATGGAGAACCAGTTGAGGAATGAGGAAATATAAGTTTTCAATGAAACAGAAGATAGTCAACAATCATGTGATAAACCATCAGACAAATTACCTCCATACATTAAGCCACTGATGCCGAACAGTAGACTGCAGAGAGAGGCAAGAGGAAAGAATCTTCATCGATAGAGAATCTATAATGTTACCCTAAGAAAACCACCCTTGTAGGGAACTCTTCCCCAGATTCACTTTTCATCCATGGGAACGTAGAAAAGACAAGATCTCTGTATGAGAGTTTGCATGTTGAAAAGATGGCACCTGAACCAATATGTCTTCCAGGTAGGGCACTGCTGCAATTCCCCCAAGCCCTGATCACTGCCAAGAGAGCCCCCAGAACCTTTGAGAAAATTCTGGGAGCTGTGGCAAGGCCAAACTGAAGAGCCACAAACTGAAAGTGTTTGTCTAGAAAGACGAATCTAAGGAACTTGGGATGATCCCTGTGGATGGGAACATGAAGATATGCATGCTTCAGGTCTATGGTCGTCATGAACTGACCCTTTTGTACCAAGGGAAGAATGGACCGAATGGTTTCTATTTTGAAGGATGGTAACCTGAGAAACCTGTTTAGACACTTTAGGTCTAGAATAGGACGAAAAGTCCCCTCTTTTTTGGGAACCACAAACAGATTTGAATAGAACCCCAGGCCCTGTTCTCTTACAGGAACTGAAACTATCACCCCCAGGAAAAAAAGGTCCCAAACGCAACTTAAGAATGCCTCTCTTTTTATCTGGTTTGCAGATAATCTTGAGATGAGAAACCTGCCCCTGGAAGGAAATGTTTTGAATTCTATTTTGTAAACTTGAGACACTATATCCACTGGACATCTCGTACCCATGCTTGATAAAACAGAGGAAGTCTGCCCCCCCCCCCCCCACTTGACCCGGTCCAGGACCGGGGGCAAACCCTTCATGCTGATTCAGACTCAGCTGCAGGTTTCTTTGATTGCTTCCCCTTGTTCCAAGACAGATTGGGCTTCCAAGAAGACTTGGACTGTTCCTTTTTGGAAGAGGGGGAGAAAGACTTTCCTTTGAAGTTACGAAAGGAACAAAATTACTGTTGATGTCCTTTTGGTCTATTCTTCTTGTCTTGTGTTAGAAAAGACCCTTTTCCACCAGTAATGTCAGAGATTATTTCTGCCAGACCAGGTCCAAACAAGGTCTTACCCTTGTAAGGAAGCGCTAGAAGCTTGGACTTAGATGTAACATCCACTTACCAGTGTTCCTTCTAAGGCCAGTTTTGTGAGCAGCCAAGCAGTGAAACAGTTAATAAGCATCTATACCTTGCAGTTTGTATTGTGTAGTGTTTGCTAATTGCTCTAATTAACTGTTTCACTGCTGGACAACTCACAAAACTGGTCTTAGAGGGAACACTGCCGCTGACCATATTTCAGCCATAACACCCTGCGGAGTAGCACAGGGAACCCAGATATCTTGGCTCACAGTTTGATAACTTGCATGGTAGCGTCTGAAATAAAGGAGTTAGCTAGCTTGAGAGCCTTAATCCTGTCTTGGATCTCCTCCAGAGGAGTCTCTACTTGAAGAGAATCAGACAAGGCATCATACCAATAAAATACAAAAAGAAATGAGCGCAAACCACACTTAGAGTAACACCGTTTTATTTGGAAAATGCTAAACGTATTTAAAATAACACGTACAATGTGTCAGTATACAAAGAGCAATATCACCACTTCCAAGTGTTTTCCACGGGCAGCTGAGAGTGTGTTGTTCGTCTCCCAGTCCTTGCACACATCTGTAAGGCTTCCGGAATGCCACAGGAAACTGCACAGACAAGGGGACGCTCTAACGTTGAATCCGGCGTCACAGGAACGTGGTGAGAAAAAGAGGGATGTCTCTACGCATTTTGTCAGGTTACGACCCGAATTTCTCAAGAGATAGTTCTAAGTTGAATCCCATGTTTCTTTTTGAAGATCGCGGGCTTGACACACCTCTACTACGTGGCCCCATCCGATTGGCCTAAGTGTAGTCAAAGTCCCAATACTGTCTGATGTTGGCACCATCGAAGTTCCAATCAAATCAAAAACCTATTCAAATGGATAATAAACACTGGCTCAGCAGAACAAATGGGACGTGGCCATGTGGAATTAAGAACTGCAACATGTGCAGTCGCATCATTAGGGGGGACACCTTTAATAATGTTAATAATTCTAAATCTTATAAGATCAAACATAAGTTTTCATGCAAATCCACTTTTGTGGTGTACCTTTTAACGTGTGATTGCCAATGTTTCTATATAGGGCGCACCAAAAGACTCATAAAAAATTATAATGAATTAAAAGTTTTAGATATTGAACAAGTAAATCTAGATAAAAGAGGGGGAGATAGACTTTTGACCCTCAGACAAAGAGAGACTTTCTGGATCCATAGGCTTAGGACCATGGAACCTAATGGACTCAATAGGGAGGTAGATTTACAAGCTTTTCTTCTTTCTTCTTCTTTTTCATCTATTTTCTCATTCTGACAACTGGTTTTATGGGAATTTTTTTACAAATAATTTCAGTCCGTTTTATAGAAATGAATTGTTATTATAGTAACTGTTAGTATATATTCTACCATCAACGTTACGTTTATTATATATGAATACTTATTATCTATATGAATTTTTCTTATCCAGATACCAGAGACTATGAATTTTATTTAAATTATTTCTGTGTAATTTTAAATATCACGACAAGTAAGTAGGAATTTATCTTCTCCTTTTTTCAAATGAAATTGTGTGTTTTTTTCATCAAAAATTATTTCTTTGACTATTAATAATTAGATGAGTATTTATAACAAACAATGGTTTTTATTAAGTAATTTTAGGAGTGAGTTTTATAGAATAATTTATTGAAATTAATTGTTATGTGAATTTTTGTAATGAAATATTTCTATGTAAACAGTAGTGGTTTAATGCAATTAGGAAGAGAGACATTCTTTCTGATACAATGACGTGAAGGGTAGGCAGACTTCCATGAAACACGTCAGGCACACCCCCCTTTACGTCATTGATGCTGCTACGTGGTTATGGAAACCTAGACTGTTTGTTTGTCTGGGACCAACTTACCGGTGAGAATCGTGGGAGACGAAAAATCTTGTGAGGACGGAGGTGAATAACCCTTAGAAGCTTATAGCTGACTGAGCCAAGTGGGAACCTCTGCATGGACGTCAATCCATCTTCACGAGACCACGGTGTTTGGACCATTGAACGCTTTTACATACCTCATATGTTTGAGGGCACCTTTTGTGAGTAGTTCAACAAAAGTGATTGGGAAACTTTTTATGTGGAAGTCATTTGTAATTTTAATACTACACTTAGAGTTCCGTTGTGCGCTCTTTTTTCCTTTTGTATTTTTTCAGATTCATCTACCTGATTTGGCCATCAGGCAATACAAGAACAGCCGGACTCTGGAACATTTTATCTGGAACAGATCAGATAGTACTAAGAGTTATCAGCTTCATATGTGATTTGTGAGACTTTTGTTCACCAAATTTAAGCCGCATTTCCAATTTATTTATAACAAAAAGACTTTGAGCCTTGTGACTACATGCATTTACAACTTTAGTCAGTGAATCAGTATATGGTACCTGAAACGTTTTATATTGTATTAGACGTTTTTAATAGCTGATTTTACAATAACGGTACAATATTGCTATATAGTATTTCAGTCTCATCAGGTGCTGATATATGGTTTTATAGTATTGTTGTTTCTTTTCAGGAGTGCGCTAGTTAGTGAGGAGCTTTAGAAAGGAATTTATTTTTAGCGCATTAACTCACTATTTACCCTGTTTGTTTTTTATTATACTACGGTATTTTTTTAGCCTTTGTGTCAATAGCTGCACCCTATATTAATTGTATTTATATTTTAATGATGGCAGATTTTCATTTTGGAGACTTCTTCAATCCATTAGAAAAACATAATTTATGTAAGAACTTACCTGATAAATTCATTTCTTTCATATTAGCAAGAGTCCATGAGCTAGTGACGTATGGGATATACATTCCTACCAGGAGGGGCAAAGTTTCCCAAACCTCAAAATGCCTATAAATACACCCCTCACCACACCCACAATTCAGTTTAACGAATAGCCAAGAAGTGGGGTGATAAAAAAGTGCGAAAGCATATAAAATAAGGAATTGGAATAATTGTGCTTTATACAAAATCATAACCACCACAAAAAAAGGGCGGGCCTCATGGACTCTTGCTAATATGAAAGAAATGAATTTATCAGGTAAGTTCTTACATAAATTATGTTTTCTTTCATGTAATTAGCAAGAGTCCATGAGCTAGTGACGTATGGGATAATGATTACCCAAGATGTGGATCTTTCCACACAAGAGTCACTAGAGAGGGAGGGATAAAATAAAGACAGCCAATTCCTGCTGAAAATAATCCACACCCAAAATAAAGTTTAATGAAAAACATAAGCAGAAGATTCAAACTGAAACCGCTGCCTGAAGTACTTTTCTACCAAAAACTGCTTCAGAAGAAGAAAATACATCAAAATGGTAGAATTTGGTAAAAGTATGCAAAGAGGACCAAGTTGCCGCTTTGCAAATCTGATCAACCGAAGCTTCATTCCTAAACGCCCAGGAAGTAGAAACTGACCTAGTAGAATGAGCTGTAATCCTCTGAGGCGGAGTTTTACCCGACTCAACATAGGCAAGATGAATTAAAGATTTCAACCAAGATGCCAAAGAAACGGCAGAAGCTTTCTGGCCTTTTCTAGAACCGGAAAAGATAACAAATAGACTAGAAGTCTTTAGGAAAGACTTAGTAGCTTCAACATAATATTTCAAAGCTCTAACAACATCCAAAGAATGCAACGATTTCTCCTTAGAATTCTTAGGATTAGGACATAATGAAGGAACCACAATTTCTCTACTAATGTTGTTGGAATTCACAACTTTTAGTAAAAATTCAAAAGAAGTTCGCAACACCGCCTTATCCTGATGAAAAATCAGAAAAGGAGACTCACAAGAAAGAGCAGATAATTCAGAAACTCTTCTGGCAGAAGAGATGGCCAAAAGGAACAAAACTTTCCAAGAAAGCAATTTAATGTCCAATGAATGCATAGGCTCAAACGGAGGAGCTTGAAGAGCTCCCAGAACCAAATTCAAACTCCAAGGAGGAGAAATTGACTTAATGACAGGTTTTATACGAACCAAAGCTTGTACAAAACAACGAATATCAGGAAGATTAGCAATCTTTCTGTGAAAAAGAACAGAAAGAGCAGAGATTTGTCCTTTCAAGGAACTTGCGGACAAACCGTTATCTAAACCATCCTGAAGAAACTGTAAAATTCTCTGTATTCTAAAAGAATGCCAAGAAAAATGATGAGAAAGACACCAAGAAATATAAGTCTTCCAGACTCTATAATATATCTCCCTAGATACAGATTTACGAGCCTGTAACATAGTATTAATCACAGAGTCAGAGAAACCTCTTTGACCAAGAATCAAGCGTTCAATCTCCATACCTTTAAATTTAAGGATTTCAGATCCTGATGGAAAAAAGGACCTTGTGACAGAAGGTCTGGTCTTAACGGAAGAGTCCACGGTTGGCAAGAGGCCATCCGGACAAGATCCGCATACCAAAACCTGTGAGGCCATGCCGGAGCTACCAGCAGAACAAACGAGCATTCCTTCAGAATCTTGGAGATTACTCTTGGAAGAAAAACTAGAGGCGGAAAGATATAGGCAGGATGATACTTCCAAGGAAGTGATAATGCATCCACTGCCTCCGCCTGAGGATCCCGGGATCTGGACAGATATCTGGGAAGTTTCTTGTTTAGATGAGACGCCATCAGATCTATTTCTGGAAGTTCCCACATTTGAACAATCTGAAGAAATACCTCTGGGTGAAGAGACCATTCGCCCGGATGCAACGTTTGGCGACTGAGATAATCCGCTTCCCAATTGTCTATACCTGGGATATGAACCGCAGAGATTAGACAGGAGCTGGATTCCGCCCAAACCAAAATTCGAGATACTTCTTTCATAGCCAGAGGACTGTGAGTCCCTCCTTGATGATTGATGTATGCCACAGTTGTGACATTGTCTGTCTGAAAACAAATGAACGATTCTCTCTTCAGAAGAGGCCAAAACTGAAGAGCTCTGAAAATTGCACGGAGTTCCAAAATATTGATCGGTAATCTCACCTCCTGAGATTCCCAAACTCCTTGTGCCGTCAGAGATCCCCACACAGCTCCCCAACCTGTGAGACTTGCATCTGTTGAAATTACAGTCCAGGTCGGAAGCACAAAAGAAGCCCCCTGAATTAAACGATGGTGATCTGTCCACCACGTTAGAGAGTGTCGAACAATCGGTTTTAAAGATATTAATTGAGATATCTTTGTGTAATCCTTGCACCATTGATTCAGCATACAGAGCTGAAGAGGTCGCATGTGAAAACAAGCAAAGGGGATCGCGTCCGATGCAGCAGTCATAAGACCTAGAATTTCCATGCATAAGGCTACCGAAGGGAATGATTGTGACTGAAGGTTTCGACAAGCTGAAATCAATTTTAGACGTCTCTTGTCTGTTAAAGACAGAGTCATGGACACTGAATCTATCTGGAAACCCAGAAAGGTTACCCTTGTCTGAGGAATCAATGAACTTTTTGGTAAATTGATCCTCCAACCATGATCTTGAAGAAACAACACAAGTCGATTCGTATGAAATTCTGCTAAATGTAAAGACTGAGCAAGTACCAAGATATCGTCCAAATAAGGAAATACCACAATACCCTGTTCTCTGATTACAGACAGAAGGGCACCGAGAACCTTTGTAAAAATTCTTGGAGCTGTAGCTAGGCCAAACGGCAGAGCCACAAACTGGTAATGCTTGTCCAGAAAAGAGAATCTCAGGAACTGATAATGATCTGGATGAATCGGAATATGCAGATATGCATCCTGTAAATCTATTGTGGACATATAATGCCCTTGCTGAACAAAAAGCAAGATAGTCCTTACAGTTACCATCTTGAACGTTGGTATCCTTACATAACGATTCAATAATTTTAGATCCAGAACTGGTCTGAAGGAATTCTCCTTCTTTGGTACAATGAAGAGATTTGAATAAAACCCCATCCCCTGTTCCGGAACTGGAACTGGCATAATTACTCCAGCCAACTCTAGATCTGAAACACAATTCAGAAATGCTTGAGCTTTCACTGGATTTACTGGGACACGGGAAAGAAAAAATCTCTTTGCAGGAGGTCTCATCTTGAAACCAATTCTGTACCCTTCTGAAACAATGTTCTGAATCCAAAGATTGTGAACAGAATTGATCCAAATTTCTTTGAAAAAACGTAACCTGCCCCCTACCAGCTGAGCTGGAATGAGGGCCGCACCTTCATGTGGACTTAGAAGCAGGCTTTGCCTTTCTAGCAGGCTTGGATTTATTCCAGACTGGAGAAGGTTTCCAAACTGAAACTGCTCCTGAGGATGAAGGATCAGGCTTTTGTTCTTTGTTGAAACGAAAGGAACGAAAACGATTATTAGCCCTGTTTTTACCCTTAGATTTTTTATCCTGTGGTAAAAAAGTTCCTTTCCCACCAGTAACAGTTGAAATAATAGAATCCAACTGAGAACCAAATAATTTGTTACCCTGGAAAGAAATGGAAAGTAGAGTTGATTTAGAAGCCATATCAGCATTCCAAGTCTTAAGCCATAAAGCTCTTCTAGCTAAAATAGCTAGAGACATAAACCTGACATCAACTCTGATAATATCAAAAATGGCATCACAGATAAAATTATTAGCATGCTGAAGAAGAATAATAATATCATGAGAATCATGATCTGTTACTTGTTGCGCTAAAGTTTCCAACCAAAAAGTTGAAGCTGCAGCAACATCAGCCAATGATATAGCAGGTCTAAGAAGATTACCTGAACACGGATAAGCTTTCCTTAGAAAGGATTCAATTTTCCTATCTAAAGGATCCTTAAACGAAGTACCATCTGACGTAGGAATAGTAGTACGTTTAGCAAGGGAAGAAATAGCCCCATCAACTTTAGGGATTTTGTCCCAAAATTCTAATCTGTCAGACGGCACAGGATATAATTGCTTAAAACGTTTAGAAGGAGTAAATGAATTACCCAATTTATCCCATTCTTTGGAAATTACTGCAGAAATAGCATTAGGAACAGGAAAAACTTCTGGAATAACCACAGGAGATTTAAATACCTTATCTAAACGTTTAGAATTAGTATCAAGAGGACCAGAATCCTCTATTTCTAAAGCAATCAGTACTTCTTTAAGTAAAGAACGAATAAATTCCATTTTAAATAAATATGAAGATTTATCAGCATCAATCTCTGAGACAGAATCCTCTGAACCAGAAGAGTCATCAGAATCAGAATGATGATGTTCATTTAAAAATTCATCTGTAGGGAGAGAAGTTTTAAAAGATTTTTTACGTTTACTAGAAGGAGAAATAATAGACATAGCCTTCTTGATGGATTCAGAAACAAAATCTCTTATGTTATCAGGAACATTCTGCACCTTAGATGTTGAAGGAACTGCAACAGGCAATGGTACTTTACTAAAGGAAATATTATCTGCATTAACAAGTTTGTCATGACAATTAATACAAACAACAGCCGGAGGAATAGCTACCAAAAGTTTACAGCAGATACACTTAGCTTTGGTAGATCCAGCACTAGACAGCGATTTTCCTGTAGTATCTTCTGACTCAGATGCAACGTGAGACATCTTGCAATATGTAAGAGAAAAAACAACATATAAAGCAAAATTGATCAAATTCCTTAAATGACAGTTTCAGGAATGGGAAAAAATGCCAAAGAACAAGCTTCTAGCAACCAGAAGCAATGAAAAATGAGACTTAAATAATGTGGAGACAAAAGCGACGCCCAAATTTTTTAGCGCCAAATAAGACGCCCACATTATTTGGCGCCTAAATGCTTTTGGCGCCAAAAATGACGCCACATCTGGAACGCCGACATTTTTGGCGCAAAATAACGTCAAAAAATGACGCAACTTCCGGCGACACGTATGACGCCGGAAACGGAAAAGATTTTTTGCGCCAAAAAAGTCAGCGCCAAGAATGACGCAATAAAATGAAGCATTTTCAGCCCCCGCGAGCCTAACAGCCCACAGGGAAAAAAGAGACACATTTTTGAAGGTAAGAAAAAATGAATAATTCAAATGCATTATCCCAAATATGAAACTGACTGTCTGAAAAATAAGGAATCTTGAACATTCTGAGTCAAGGTAAATAAATGTTTGAATACATATATTTAGAACTTTATAAACAAAGTGCCCAACCATAGCTTAGAGTGTCACAAAAAATAAGATTTACTTACCCCAGGACACTCATCTACATGTTTGAATCAGCAGAGGTAATGGTATATATAAGAGTATATCGTCGATCTGAAAAGGGAGGTAAGAGATGAATCTCTACGACCGATAACAGAGAACCTATGAAATAGACCCCATAGAAGGAGATCACTGCATTCAAATAGGCAATACTCTCCTCACATCCCTCTGACATTCACTGCACGCTGAGAGGAAAACCGGGCTCCAACTTGCTGCGGAGCGCATATCAACGTAGAATCTAGCACAAACTTACTTCACCACCTCCATCGGAGGCAAAGTTTGTAAAACTGAATTGTGGGTGTGGTGAGGGGTGTATTTATAGGCATTTTGAGGTTTGGGAAACTTTGCCCCTCCTGGTAGGAATGTATATCCCATACGTCACTAGCTCATGGACTCTTGCTAATTACATGAAAGAAATGACAGAATCTCAATGATAGAAGAAGAAGAACTAAGTGTTCAAGACACAATAGATCCTAAAGATATGTTTAGGGAATTAGAAAAGCTAAGCAAACTACAGATTAATCATTATTATGATAAATTGAATCTCAAAAGATATGTTAAACATAAATTAATCCCTAAAGGATTACGTTTGTTTAAACACTCTATATTTGATTTAGCAGATGTGGAATATCATTTAGAATAGGAACAGTTAATGACAGATATCAGATATGTGCATGATCGAAAAATTCATTTCTTTTCGGTTCGGATCGATTCGGAGGTTTTCGAACTTTGTTTCGGATTGATTCGAATTCGGAAAACTTCGAATGAATTTGTTTTGGATTCGAAAAAATTCGGCTGGATTCGGTTCGGAAATTCGGTATGTGTGCTGTGTATTAGACTAGTATTATGTACTGTATATTAGGTGTAACCAATAGCAGAGTGATATAACCTAATATACTGTACAATATTAGTGTAAGCCATGGCCATCCGAATTTACCGAATAAATCCGAACTAATTCGGATTTATTCTGTAAATTCGGCAGTATTTTAATTCGGAAATTCGGATCAATCCGAATCTCCGAATTTGCCGAATTTCCGAATTGATCCGAAACGAATTGCACATGTCTAATGACAGATTGCTCAAATAACTTTATAATAGGTTCATAAAGATGATGTTTTATATTTAGCTTTAAATGAAGAAATTAAACAGAGAATGAGATCTTATGCAAAGGAAATTGATTTGAAAAAAGTAAGAAATTGTATAGAGATTTTAAAGTGCGAAAAGATATGGAGAACCAGTTGAGGAATGAGGAAATAGAAGTTTTTAATGAAACAGAAGATAGTCAACAATCATGTGATAAACAATTTACTTCAGAGCCAAATAGGAATACAGGAAGGCATGAAAGTATAATTACAGAAAGAGAGTATTTTGCCGGGAAGAATAAAAATAAAAATAAGAATAGACAATATAGTTACCGTGAGAATAATAGATTAGGAAATTCTTCAAATAAATATATACATCCTAATTTTAATAAAAATACACATATAAATTGGCAACAGGATTTATTAATAAAGACAAAAGAAAATATCAATCTAGTTTCCAGAATCCTAAAAAAGATACTTTTGATTGGGAACACCCAAGGAGAGACAATTATAGAGAGCAGAGATCAGGACACTTACAAGTTGATGGCAGTAGACAAATGCATTTAAATGAGTATTATAGGGAAAATGGAGTACAGTATTCCCAACCAGAAAACTTTAGATTACAATACCGAGAAAGAGAAACTAGAAAGGAAAATAGCCCAAAAGCAAATGTGCAAAATGCTTTTTTAGAGGAAAGAGGAAACGTACACAAAAAGACTATAGGGACAAACAAAAATCAAGAGAACCCACATCTGATAACGAGTTATATGAACAGATTAGGGAAGTCAAAAAGATCCATAGAACAAGACGAGGACAGCAAGCTGGAAGAGTTCTGTGAGATAAAAAGGCGAAAATAAATTAAGTAAAAGAAGGGACAAAAATATTTAATATATCAAATAAAACCTTTACTATACATGAACTAAATCTTTTACATAAAGGTTTGTTGTTTTTGCCAGTTGAGGGTCCTGATTCTTTTACTTTATTTATTGATCTAAATAAGTTCATCCGAAAATTAACCCTAAGAAGATATTTTGAAAGACAGAATATACACTTAAAAAGAGATCTAGGAACAGGAGATTTGTCTATGTTATAGGATTTACTGAGCCTAGAACAAAAAATATGGGAAAAAGGAATAGATCAATACACTTTAGAACTTCTACAATCAATGGAAAATGTTAGTTTAGAAGGTTATAAACATAGTATGTTTAAACCTAAGTCTATCTTTTACCCTTTACATGCACAGGGCAATTATATACCTGTATTCCAAAAGCTGGTTGAAAAGGATTTTAATGATCTTTGAAACTCTTATAACAGGACAACTAAAAAAGATAATTTGAACAGAGAAGAGAGGAAAGCCTTAAATACCCTAAAAAAAGATTTATCAATCGTAATTAGGGAGGCCGACAAAGGCGGTGGTATAATCATCCAAAACAGGGAGGATTACCTGAAGGAAGCATATAGAATCCTAGGGGATAAAGAAACTTATATAATTTTGGATGCCGACCCTACTGCCAAATGTATAAAAGATCTGGTTAAATTACTATGTAGAGCAGAAGCTAATGGAATTATTAGTAGAGAAGAATCAAATTTCTTTATAATGATAAATGCAAAACTGCAATTTTCTAGCACTTACCCAAAATCCATAAGTGCAATAAAAATCCACCAGGTAGGCCCATTATCTCTGGCATAGGGTCGTTAACTTGCAACCTTTCACAGTATATTGATTACTATTTAAAACCTATGGTGTTAAAATTAAAATCTTATCTTCGAGATACACTAGATCTACTAAACACTGTAGAAACAATAGAGTGGAAAACGGGATACAAATGGTGTACTATGAATGTTACTTCATTGTACACTTGTATCCCACATACGAAAGGTATTCAGAGTATAAAATATTTTTTGAGAGAAATTGATGATCTACCGAAGTTGAAAAGACATTTTATCTTGGATAGTATAGAATTTATTCTATACAATAATTTCTTTCTTTTTGAAGACCGGTACTATTTGCAAATTGGGGGCACAGCGATGGGCACTCGCTTTGCCCCCAATTATGCAAACCTATACATGGGTTTTTGGGAAACTAATTATATCTGGCAGAATAATCCATTTGCATCCAACATCAAATTATGCCGTTGTTTCATCGACGATATTGTAATAATTTGGGAAGGTAGTAATGAAACTTTAGAGGATTTCATGCAATATGCTAACAACAATCAATTAAATTTAAAATTTATTGAAAATTATGATTCCCCCAAAATCGATTATCTAGATGTTACTTTAACACATGAAAATAAGGAAATTGTAATTTATTCAGGAAAACTACAGATTCGAAATAGCTATCTGTATGCTACCAGTTGCCATCATAAAAAAAAATGGATCCATAATATACCCTATGGACAGTTTCAATGTTTACGTCGAAACTGTACAAGATTGGATGATTTTGAGATGGAATCTAATCTACTCAAACAAAAATTTAGAGCTAAAAAATATCCAGAAGATTTAATCACTAATGTTTATGAGAAAGCAAAAGCTCTAAATAGGACTAATCTAATAAAAGGGCAAAGTAATAAAGTTCTTAAGAAAACCTACAAAACTGAAAACACCACTCTTTTCCTTACAAAATACAATAGTGGAGCAGGAAAAATAGAAGGGATTGTTAAAAAAAACATTGGGGAGTTCTCAAAGAAGATGAAGTGTTAAAAGACATTTTTGATGAAAGACCAAAAATTGTCTTTAGAAAAAACATGAATCTAAAACAACATCTGGCCCCAAGCAATCTAAGACCTAAAACAGAGAAAAAAAATATCAAAATTACAAATTGGTTAAACCCGATGTTAAAAACAGAAGGTTTTTTCGGGTGCAAGAGAAAAAATTGCACTGTTTGTACATTAATTGACCAACAAAAAAATAAAAAAAATTCTGCCATCAGGACAGGGTGGAATTCAAAATTAAAACACATTTAACATGCCAATCCAAATTTGTAGTATACATGCTTGAGTGCTTGTGCCAAAAGAGGTACATAGGAAGAACGAAGCGAACCATGAAAAGAAGGGTATGGAGCACATAAAAAATATAGAGCAGGGTCTAACTACACATGGGGTATCTGATCATTTTTTGAAACACAAAAGGTCAGAAGGTAGTTAAGCGCTAAGAGCAAGGTTTGTGGGAGGATGTTATATATCTATAGATAAAACTATATATCGGTGTATATAGTGGATATAAAATCTAATACTGGATAGGTGATAAGTGCTGTGTACGTACCAGTATTTGGAAATATATATATAAAGTGAATAAAAGATAAAGGAAGCAAGGAAAGTACAATTGTGGATACAATTTATTTAAAATAGGTTTAAAACAATATATCAAATATGTGACAGTTAAAACATTTGTATCTAAAAGTATAGGGACGTCTCCCTTATTCGTTACTGTTTAGTAACACTTGGTAAAAGAGATCAAATGGCAGTGTAAAGTACTTGCGTTTTAAATTGCTGTTAGCAACTGTGAGATGAAAATGTATCTCCTTAGATGTTCAGTAGAGATTCGAAGTAGCAGTCGGGTAGCGACCGCGTTGTATGCGGTTTGGCGTGGCGTTACCAGATGGTATTGATTTGCGCCTTTTTTGTAGCCGGTGTGACGTCACTAAAGCCGGTTGTGTGCGGCGTTTCTGTGGTAGCCCCTATTCCGCAAAAATTGTGGAAGTCTTGGGGGAGTAAACTGTGGAACTTGGCGGTCAAAATAAATGACTTGATGGTTAAAAGCAATTTAGGGATGAAATGATCCTCAAATTGTGCTGACTGTGCGGTCGTGATGTAGCGACTAAAAGAGCAGTTTGTTCCCTTTGGTTGCTAGTAGCAACTGGTGGATCCTTTAATGTCGAAAACTTGGCGGTCGTTGAAAACGACTATTGAGGCAGGTGTGTCTTTGCGGTCATTAAAAAATGACTAAGCGTCTAAAAAGTCTTAGTCTTAGTTCACCAATGAAAATGGATGTTAGTATTCAAATACCCACATGTTAGCACAGAACAACATGTCTTGATAAAGCCCACGGGCGAAACGCGTTGACTGAGACACTGTGCTATTTGTTTTTAGCCTTTGTTTATTTCACTATACTACACATTTGGAGGACGTTTACCCTATGTTCTTGTGCCTGGTCACATTTATATAGGAACATCAGAGTCGTTACTAACGACCGCACAGATCTCCCAGTCACTATAAAGTGACCGCAAAGCCATTCTAAGACTTTTTAGACGCTTAGTCATTTTTTAATGACCGCAAAGACACACCTGCCTCAATAGTCGTTTTCAACGACCGCCAAGTTTTCGACATTAAAGGATCCACCAGTTGCTACTAGCAACCAAAGGGAACAAACTGCTCTTTTAGTCGCTACATCGCGACCGCACAGTCAGCACAATTTGAGGATCATTTCATCCCTAAATTGCTTTTAACCATCAAGTCATTTATTTTGACCGCCAAGTTCCACAGTTTACTCCCCCAAGACTTCCACAATTTTTGCGGAATAGGGGCTACCACAGAAACGCCGCACACAACCGGCTTTAGTGACGTCACACCGGCTACAAAAAAGGCGCAAATCAATACCATCTGGTAACGCCACGCCAAACCGCATACAACGCGGTCGCTACCCGACTGCTACTTCGAATCTCTACTGAACATCTAAGGAGATACATTTTCATCTCACAGTTGCTAACAGCAATTTAAAACGCAAGTACTTTACACTGCCATTTGATCTCTTTTACCAAGTGTTACTAAACAGTAACGAATAAGGGAGACGTCCCTATACTTTTAGATACAAATGTTTTAACTGTCACATATTTGATATATTGTTTTAAACCTATTTTAAATAAATTGTATCCACAATTGTACTTTCCTTGCTTCCTTTATCTTTTATTCACTTTATATATATATTTCCAAATACTGGTACGTACACAGCACTTATCACCTATCCAGTATTAGATTTTATATCCACTATATACACCGATATATAGTTTTATCTATAGATATATAACATCCTCCCACAAACCTTGCTCTTAGCGCTTAACTACCTTCTGACCTTTTGCTCTCAATTTCTTGCTTTCCTGGAGGGGAATTCAGTAGTTAAGCCGGTCTGTTCTTCTCTAGCGCTTATAATCTAATTGTTAACTGCATTTTTTGAAACACCACAACAAAAATTATAATGAATTAAAAGTTTTAGCTATTGAACAAGTAAATCTAGATAAAAGAGGGGGAGATAGACTTTTGACCCTCAGACAAAGAGAGACTTTCTGGATCCATAGGCTTAGGACCATGGAACCTAATGGACTCAATAGGGAGGTATATTTACAAGCTTTTCTTCTATAAATAATGTTATATTTAGTTTTTCATCTATTTCCTCATTCTGACCACTGGTTTTATGGGAATTTTTTCTAAATAATTTCAGTCCGTTTTATAGAAATGAATTGTTATTATAGTAACTGTTAGTATATATTCTACCATCAACGTTACGTTTATTATATATGAATACTTATTATCTATATGAATTTTTCTTATCCAGATACCGGAGACTATGAATTTTATTTAACATATTTCTGTGTAATTTTAAATATCACGACAAGTAAGTAGGAATTTATCTTCTCCTTTTTTCAAATCAAATTGTGTGTTTTTTTAATCAGAAAATTATTTCTTTGACTTTTAATAATTAGAAGAGTATTTATAACAAACGATGGTTTTTATTAAGTAATTTTAGGAGTGAGTTTTATAGAATAATTTATTGAAATTAATTGTTATGTGAATTTTTGTAATGAAATATTTCTATGTAAACAGTAGCGGTTTAATGCAATTAGTCAGTGAATCAGTATATGGTACCTGAAACATTTTATATTGTATTACACGTTTTTAATAGCTGATTTTACAATAACGTTACAATATTGCTATATAGTATTTAAGTCTCATCAGGTGCTGATATATGGTTTTATAGTATTGTTGTTTCTTTTCAGGAGTGCGCTAGTTAGTGAGGAGCTTTAGAAAGGAATTTATTTTTAGCGCATTAACTCACTATTTACCCTGTTTTTTTTTATTATACTACGGTATTTTTTGAGCCTTTGTGTCAATAGCTGCACCCTATATTAATTGTATTTATATTTTAATGATGGCAGATTTTCATTTTGGAGATTTCTTCAATCCATTAGAAAAGGAAAGTATCTCAATTATAGATGAAGAAGAACTAACTGCTCAAGACACAATAGATCATAAAGATATGTTTAGGGAATTAGAAAAGCTAAGCAAACTACAGATTAATCATTATTATGATAAACTGAATCTCAAAAGATATGTTAAACATAAATTAATCCCTAAAGGATTACGTTTGTTTAAACACTCTATATTTGATTTAGCAGATGTGGAATATCATTTAGAATGGGAACAGTTAATGACAGATTGCTCAAATAACTTTATAATACTGCTAATAAAATATAGAGACTTCAAACTTGGAGAAAATAGCAGAAACAATAGCTAAAATCAGAGCAGACCTAGAGGTTCATAAAGATGATGTTTTATAGTTAGCTTTAAATGAAGAAATTAAACAGAGAATGAGATCTTATGCAAAGGAAATTGATTTGAAAAAAAGTAAGAAATTGTATAGAGATTTTAAAGAGCGAAAAGATATGGAGAACCAGTTGAGGAATGAGGAAATAGAAGTTTTTAATGAAACAGAAGATAGTCAACAATCATGTGATAAACAATTTACTTCAGAGCCAAATAGGAATACAGGAAGGCATGAAAGTATAATTACAGAAAGAGAGTATTTTGCCGGGAAGAATAAAAATAAGAATAGGCAAGAGAGTATTTTGCCGGGAAGAATAAAAATAAAAATAAGAATAGACAATATAGTTACCGTGAGAATAATAGATTAGGAAATTCTTCAAATAAATATATACATCCTAATTTTAATAGAAATACACATATAAATGGGCAACCGAAAAGAGGATTTATTAATAAAGACAAAAGAAAATATCAATCTAGTTTCCAGAATTCTAAAAAATATACTTTTGATTGGGAACACCCAAGGAGAGACAATTATAGAGAGGAGAGATCAGGACACTTACAAGTTGATGGTAGTAGACAAATGCATTTAAATGAGTATTATAGGGAAAATGGAGTACAGTATTCCAACCAGAAAACTTTAGATTACAATACCGAGAAAGAGAATCTAGAAAGGAAAATAGCCCAAAAGCAAATGTGCAAAATGCTTTTTTAGAGGAAAGAGGAAACGTACACAAAAAGACTATAGGGACAAACAAAAATCAAGAGAACCCACATCTGATAACGAGTTATATAAACAGATTAGGGAAGTCAAAAAGACCCATAGAACAAGACGAGGACAGCGAGCTGGAAGAGTTCTGCGAGATAAAAAGGCGAAAATAAATTAAGTAAAAGAAGGGACAAAAATATTTAATCTATGAAATAAAACCTTTACTATACATGAACTAAATCTTTTACGTAAAGGTTTGTTGTTTTCGCCAGTTGAGGGTCCTGATTCTTTTACTTTATTTATTGATCTAAATAAGTTCATCCGAAAATTAACCCTAAGAAGATATTTTGAAAGACAAAATATACACTTAAAAAGAGATCTAGGAACAGGAGATTTGTCTATGTTATAGGATTTACTGAGCCTAGAACAAGAGTCTGAGGGACAAAAAATATGGGAAAAAGGAATAGATCAATACACTTTAGAACTTCTACAATCAATGGAAAATGACAGTTTAGAGGGTTATAAACATAGTATGTTTAAACCTAAGTCTATCTTTTACCCTTTACATGCACAGGGCAATTATATACCTGTATTCCAAAAGCTGGTTGAAAAGGATTTAAATGATCTTTGTAACTCTTATAACAGGACAACTAAAAAAGATAATTTGAACAGAGAAGAGAGGAAAGCCTTAAATACCCTAAAAAAAGATTTATCAATCGTAAGTAGGGAGGCTGACAAAGGCGGTGGTATAATCATCCAAAACAGGGAGGATTACCTGAAGGAAGCCTATAGAATCCTAGGGGATAAAGAAACTTATATAATTTTGGATGCCTACCCTACTGCCGAATGTATAAAAGATCTGATTAAATTACTATGTAGAGCAGAAGCTAATGGAATTATTAGTAGAGAAGAATCAAAATTTCTTTATAATGATAAATGCAAAACTGCAATTTTCTACCACTTACCCAAAAATCCATAAGTACAATAAAAATCCGCCAGGTAGGCCCATTATCTCTGGCATAGGGTCGTTAACTTGCAACCTTTCACAGTATATTGATTACTATTTAAAACCTATGGTGTTAAAATTAAAATTTTATCTTCGAGATACACTAGACCTACTAAACACTGTAGAAACAATAGAGTGGAAAACGGGATACAAATGGTGTACTATGGATGTTACTTCATTGTACACTTGTATCCCACATATGAAAGGTATTCAGAGTATAAAATATTTTTTGAGAGAAATTGATGATCTACCGAAGTTGAAAAGACATTTTATCTTGGATAGTATAGAATTTATTCTATACAATAATTTTTTACTTTTTGAAGACCGGTACTATTTGCAAATTGGGGGCACAATTTGGGAAGGTAGTAATGAAACTTTGGAGGATTTCATGCAATATGCTTACAACAATCAATCAAATTTAAAATTTACTGGAAATTATGATTCCACCAAAATTGATTTTCTAGATGTTACTTTAACACATGAAAATAAGAAAATTGTGAGTAATTTACTCAGGAAAACTACAGATTCGAAATAGCTATCTGTATGCTACCAGTTGCCATCATAAAAAATGGATCCATACCATAATATACCCTATGGACAGTTTCAACGTTTACGTTGAAACTGTACAAGATTGGATGATTTTGAGATGGAATCTAATCTACTCAAACAAAAATTTAGAGCTAAAAAATATCCAGAAGATTTAATCACTAATGGTTATGAGAAAGCAAAAGCTCAAAATTGGACTAATCTAATAAAAGGGCAAAGTAATAAAGTTCTTAAGAAAACCTACAAAACTGAAAACACCACTCTTTTCCTTACAAAATACAATAGTGGAGCAGGAAAAATAGAAGGGGTTGTTAAAAAACATTGGGGAGTTCTCAAAGAAGATGAAGTGTTAAAAGACATTTTTGATGAAAGACCAAAAATTGTCTTTAGAAAAAACATGAATCTAAAACAACATCAGGCCCCAAGCAATCTAAGACCTATAACAGAGAAAAAAATTAAAATTACAAATTGGTTGAACCCGATGTTAAAAACAGAAGGTTTTTTTCGGGTGCAAGAGAAAAAATTGCACTGTGTATACATTAATTGACCAACAAAATAATAAAAGTTTTTTCTGCCATCAGGACAGGGTGGAATTCAAAATTTAAAACACATTTAACATGCCAATCCAAATTTGTAGTATACATGCTTGAGTGCTTGTGCCAAAAGAGGTACATAGGAAGAACGAAGCAAACCATAAAAAGAAGGGTATGGAGCACATAAAAAATATAGAGCAGGGTCTAACTACACATGGGGTTTTTGATCATTTTTTTAAACACCACAACAAAAATTATAATGAATTACAAGTTTTAGCTATTGAACTAGTAAAAAATGAAGTAAATCTAGATAAAAGAGGAGGAGATAGACTTTTGACCCTCAGACAAAGAGAGACTTTCTGGATCCATAGGCTTAGGACCATGGAACCTATTGGACTCAATAGGGAGGTAGATTTACAAGCTTTTCTTCTATAAATAATGTTATATTTAGTTTTTCATCTATTTCCTCATTCTGACCACTGGTTTTATGGGAATTCTTTCTAAATAATTTCAGTCCGTTTTATAGAAATGAATTGTTATTATAGTAACTGTTAGTATATATTCTACCATCAACGTTACATTTATTATATATGAATACTTATTATCTATATGAATTTTTCTTATCCAGATACCGGAGACTATGAATTTTATTTAACATATTTCTGTGTAATTTTAAATATCACGACAAGTAAGTAGGAATTTATCTTCTCCTTTTTTCAAATCAAATTGTGTGTGTTTTTTTTAATCAGAAAATTATTTCTTTGACTATTAATAATTAGATGAGTATTTATAACAAACAATGGTTTTTATTAAGTAATTTTAGTTTATAGAATAATTTATTGAAATGAATTGTTATGTGAATTTTTGTAATGAAATATTTATATGTAAATAGTAGCGGTTTAATGCAATTAGGAAGAGAGACATTCTTTCTGATACAATGACGTGAAGGGTAGGCAGACTTACCACTGTGTATACAATACAACTATTGCATAAAGGGGGAGGTGTGTATAGCCTCTGATGAAGCGAGTCACTTCCGTGAAACGTGTCAGGCACGCCTCCTTTACGTCATTGACGATGCTACGTGGTTACGGAAACCTAGACTGTTTGTTTGTCTGGGACCAACTTACCGGTGATAATCGTGGGAGACGAAAAATCGTGTGAGGACAGAGGTGAATAACCCTATGTTTGAGGGCACCTTTTGTGAGTAGTTCAACAAAAGGGATTGGGACACTTTTTATGTGGAAGTCATTTGTAATAAATAATACTTACACTTGTGCGCTCTTTTTTCCTTTTGTATTTTTAAAAAAAATAGATTTAGTGAACATTTTTGCAATATTAAAAATAAAGTGGATAACCATAGTGGTCCAATCCATTTTAATCATCACCATAATGCTAACCCTATGGGACTTAGAATAATGGTGTTGGATTGGATTCCTACTAACAGCTCCAAAAATAGGCTTAAGAGTTTGCGACAACGTGAAACATATTGGATTTACAAACTCCAAACTCTAAACACTATTAGTCAGAAAGGTTTAAATATTGATTTAGACCTTCAAGCTTTTATGTAAAAGGTGTTCCTCGATAATAGCTTTTTGTCCTCCCATTGTTTATAGGTGAGCTATTGTTTCTGGTTTTCAGAATATTATTTTTATACTATCATTTTTATCAATTGAAGTATTTTCATTTTCATTGTCAGTCTGTGTTATACATTAACCTCTCTACTCTTGTTGGATCTTTTAACTAATAAATATTTTTTTCTTAAATATGAGGAAAGCACATTATCTTCCTTTTTTATCTGGTTCTGCCTAATGTTTTGATTCTACCAAAGCATAGATTTATTAGTTTTTCCCCAAATGTTTCTCTATACAATCCCAATACATCTATTGATCATATATCAATGAGTTTTAGTCATACGATCCATTGCTATTTTTATAGGTTTTTTAGGTCTTATGGATGGCCTAATAATATTTTGTCAGTATATAGGTAATCTAATGGCCGTAATATGAGGTGAATTAGGGGACTGTTTCACCTTAATACTCAATCGATGATTTATAACAACGGCAACAACTTTGTGTATTTTATTGTTCAGTGGTAGATTGATGCCAGTATAATTTTAATTGCTTTGTATATTAATGAGTTGTGAATATACATGGCATGTTGGATTATTTTAATACTTATTTTATATTTTATATGTGTCCTTTTGTGTAGTGGTATTGTTTACATGGACATTTGAGCACAAGACTTTCATCAGCCAGTATGGGGACTTTGACTACACTTAGGCCAATCGGATGGGGCCACGTAGTAGAGGTGTGTCAAGCCTGCGATCTTCAAAAAGAAACATGGGATTCAACTTAGAACTATCTCTTGAGAAAGTCGGGTCGTAACCCGACGAAACGCGTAGAGATGTCCCTCTTTTTCTCACCACGTTCCTGTGACGCCGGGTTCAACGTTAGAGTGTCCCCTTGTCCGTGCGGTTTCCTGTGGTGTTCCGGAAGCCATACAGATGTGTGCAAGGACTAGGAGACGAACAACACACTCTCAGCTGCCCGTGGAAAACACTTGGAAGTGGTGATATTGCTCATTGTATACTGACACATTGTACTTGTTATTTTAAATGCGTTTAGCCTTTTCCAAATAAAACGGTGTTACTCTCAGAGTGGTTTGCGCTCTGTTCTTTTTGTATTTTCACAGTTTCTTTTGGGAACAGGAGCACAGTCCTGACATCCACTTCAGAGCAGCATCCATACACCCGCATACATCCGGGAAGTATTTGCTGTATTTTATTATATTTATATACATTTGGCTTTGCTCTTTTGGTGGCAATTTACAGCCAGGAATACGTTTTTATATGTTTTTTTAATATCACTTGCTGTGTGTGTATACTTGTGATCAACAGCAGCTTGTATTTTGCCTATATATTTTTTTGCTGTAGAGAGATCATTTCTATATATGTTGCATGAGTAGAGAAGCGCAGCTTAAATATATAAGTGTTTTTTTCCAGGTTCCATCATACCAATAGGATGCCGCACTAGACACAGTGGCAATACAAACTGCAGGTTGCCATTGAAGACCTTGATGAACATACATTTTCTTCAAATAAGCTGCCTCCAGCTTTTTGTCCATTGGATCATCAAAGGAGCAGCTATCCTCTATAGGAATAGTAGTTCTCTTAGCCAGAGTAGAAATGGCCCCTTCTACTTTAGGCACCGTCTGCCATGAATCTTTAATGGAGTCAGCGACAGGAAACATCTTTTTAAAAACATGAGACGGGAAAAAAGGTATCCCTGGCTTCTCCCATTGCTGCACAATAATCTCCATTGCACAGTCTGGAACAGGGAACACTTCCACAGAGGAAGGAACATCTAAGTACCTATTAAGTTTACTTTATTTCTTAGGGTTGACAACGACAGGCGGGTCGGAGTTTCCAAAGTAGCCAAAACCTCCTTTAACAATATACATGAAGGTGTTCAAGTTTAAATCTGAAGGATACTACTTCAACATCAGATGAAGGAATCAAACTGTCCGAATCTGAGATTTCACCCTCAGAGGCTACTGACGTATCCTCCTTATCAGACTTATGAGGAAGGGCAGCCGGAGTAGAAACCTTACTATCTGAGTCTCTAATTTTCTTCTTGCATGTTCCCTTTAACAAAGGAAAAGCAGATAATGCCGCAGATACCTGTGCAGCAATTTCTTCAGGCAAATAAAGTCCTCTAGGAGATTGAAAGGAACTGCAGGGCACTGCATGTGACCCCATTGAGGCTAGGGACGATTGAGGAGAAAGCTGCGGCATTGCCTGAACAGCATCATCCTGGGAGACATTTGGCTCAGAGGGCAACAATCTATTTGTATTCTCCAGAGTTGTATTTAAGCATGCAGAACAGAATTGCATTCAAAGCACAGCAAGTATTTAGAAAAAGACACAGAGTTTTGCTCCATATTCATGATATAGACTCTTCCTTTTATTTAAAGAAAATCTAATACTGTCTCTTTAAAAAATAAATAAAGGCAATTTTACCCCAAGCGTTTAAAAGCGTTACAGCCTCTAAACAAAAAAAGACCTCTGGACAGCTTCTCAAATTCAGGAATTTTGGAGTGACAAATACGTTAAACAAATACAATTAACAGGAACCTCTACACCTCAGCTTCTACTACTGTTTCTTAGCGGAATTCCGAACGCCAAAACTTGGATTCCCCAAGCACAGTAGCCGAGACAGATCTCCTGGCAACCAAGAGAAAACGAGCAATTTCGGAAAGACGCCGCTCCGCTAACACCTAAAAGCAGAAGAGCGGATCACATGACCATCCAGCCAACACAATTGCGCAGCTAGAATTGCAAGCGCGCCAGGAAAATAAACACCACAGTACTTGCGGTTTCCTAGTATACGGCATCCGACTGTTATGAAAGCATAGGACGGTAAAAATCACTAAATGCTAAAGTGAAGCAAAACATTGCACCCACAGCAAATCTCTGCAATAGAGTTTCACAACACATACCCTCAATAAAGAGCCACTGAATAAAGGTTAACACTTTAAATTAACCCCTTAGTCTCCACACATGAACCAGTGCGTGCCCCCTGCCAGTAGATATTCCAACCCAAGGATATAAAATGTCCCCAAAATTTGCAGTCTCTTTAAGTGCAATGCCTCCAAACCTAAAAGACAAGAAAGCACTTACCTGCACTCCAGCTGTCAGGCAGGACAACAGCTTATAAGAAAAACAGAACAGTTTATCTGGACCTTTGGGTGAGGAGGAGGCCGCCATCGTCTGGAAGGAAATACATTTTTCACCCATATTGTGGACTTAAACTTTGATCCAGCATTTTCTTTTTCACATCGTTTATATAATTGTTGGGATATTTAAATGTATCTATAATTTTATATATTTTATATATATTGTATCTTAGGTAACCAATAGCTATAGATTAGCACCCCCTCCTTTTGTGTAGATTAGGACAACAGCTTACAAGATATGAGAGGACACATACTCCTCACAGAGATCTGTAATATCTGGTGTTTTTTACTCTCCTGTAACTCTCTTCTGGTACGTGAATAGAGACCCTGTCAATCTGCAACTATTCACTGCTCTCTGGTGTTTTTTACTCTCCTGTAACTCTCTTCTGGTACATGAATATTTACATAGAGCAAATGTTTTTAGTTTGTTAATTTAGTCCTACATCTGTTGTACTGTTATCCAATGTGATATTTCTAATGTTCATTTAATTGCCATGTGATGTTCAATCCTTATCAATACTTGCTATTATTCTAAAATGTATAGCTGTCTTATTCCATAGTATTAACCTCCCCCAAATTTTATTGTCTGTTTACTTAACATCTCACCCTGACCAGACCAGAATCTAACTTTCCAATTGGCCTTTCCAATTGTCTTTGATTAGCAATCAACTACATTTAGTGCACTCAGCTGACTGCCCTCCCTGCATATATTTCACACCAGTCTGGTATGTGCATTGCACAGTGATGTGCATTGCTATAACATATGTTTACATTTTCAAAGTGAACATTTTATAAGTGAGGCACTCGCAATATAATTATACAAGAATTGGACAAGGATTGGGCAAGGGGCAAGAAAAAGGCAGGTACTTTTGTAATATTATGTTTGATATACCTTACTGTTTTCAAATGCAATTGCTACTGTAATACTGTGCATTATGTGTTTAACTGGTTCCCTCTTTTGTAAAAATGCCTAATATCTTCTTATTTCTTTTTGCTGCCTTTTGTCTCTATAACAAACTACTTTATTCAATTACTCCTTCTCCCTCTCCACCTGCACTGTTCATTAGCCCATCTCTCTTAAACTCACCTTACTTTTGTACTCATGAACTTTACCTATTCCTAAACACTCTCTCTCTCCCCCCCTGCACCTTGTCTCAAAAGCAGTCTCACTACTGCAAATCTGTATCTCATCTTATGTCACTCTCCCTCTTGCTTCTACTAACTGCTGGCGACATCTCCCCTAATCCTGGTCCCCAACAACAGCCTAGCCATGCACATCCATGTATACCATCCCACAGACTCAAAAAACAAAACTCTGACAACCTTACTCACATTCCGCATCAAAAGCCACTTCCCCTGTCACTTGTGCACTTTGGAACTCTCGCTCTGTTTGCAACAAACTCACTTCTATACATGACCTCTTTATCTCCCACTCCCTCAACCTTCTGGCCCTAACAGAAACCTCGCTCTCTCCCCTAGACACAGCATCCACTGCTGCTCTGTCACATGGGGGTCTCCACTTCAGCCACACTCCTAGGTCAGGTAATAGACAAGGAGGTGGTGTAGGTATTTTACTTTCCTCTCGTTGCACCTTTCAACAAATACATCCCATCTCTTCCCTCACATTTTCCTCATTCAAAACCCACATGATTCGCTATACGTGTTGCAGTCATATACCGTCCTCCTGGCTCCTCAACTCAATTTCTAGATCACTTGGCTGCAGGGCTACCTTATTTCCTTTCCTCAGACATCCCTTCCCTCATTCTTGGTGACTTCAACATCCTTCTTGACAATCCCACTGCCTCCTCTGCAAAACAACTTCTGCAACTCACTTCCTCTTTTGGTTTGTCACAATGGACTGATTCTCCCACTCACAAAGATGGTCACTCCCTTGACCTGATCTTTAGCTATCGATGCACCCTCTCAAACTTCACAAACTCCCCCTTTCCTCTTTCTGATACCATCTCCTTACTTGCAACATATCATCCCTCCCTACAACTCTCCCTCCTTCTGCTCCTCACACCAAACTTCACAGAAGCATTACGTCATTAGATCAACAACAGCTTTCTAATTCCCTCAAACATCTCCTCTCATCCTTCTCCTACTTTTTATGCCCTGACCAATCTATCTGCCACTATAATTCCACCCTTACATCCGTCCTTGACAATCTCGCCCCTCTTACCATAGCTCGGATATCAAACACTCATCCTCAGCCCTAGCATTCTCCTCTGACACGATACCTACGCAGATGTTCCCGTACTGCTGAGCGGCACTGGAGAAAATCTAGGAGTTCAGCTGATTTTCAACATTACAAATTTATTTTGAACTCCTACTACTCTGCCCTTAATTTCCATAAGTAACACTACTTCTCTACTATTATCTCTAATCTTTCTTCAAACCCAAAATGTTTGTTCTCCACTTTCAATAATCTTCTCTGCCCTCCCCCACCTCCTAATACAACTTCACTGTCAGCTCAAGACTTTGCCAACCACTTCAATAACAAAATCGACTCCATCAGAAATTAAATCAGCTCTCAACATAATTCCATTCTCTCACCCCCTCAAATGCTCTCAATCAACCACAACCCACGTAACCTTAAACTTAGCTCATTCTCCCCTGTTACTGAGGAAGAAGTTTTGGCACTTATACTGCGCTCTCACCTCACTACCTGTCCTCTTGACCCTATCCCCTCACAGCTACTCCCTGTCTGCCACCCTTACCCCTATACTCACACACAATTTCAACCTCTCCTTCAGCACCGGTATATTTCCCTCATCGCTGAAACATACACTGGTCACACCTATCCTCAAAAAACCTTCCCTTGATCCTACCTCCCCATCCAACTACCGCCCTATTTCCCTCCTCCCTCTTGCATCAAAGCTTCTCGAAAAACTAGCTTATGCACGCCTATCCCATTTCCTTACAATAAACTCCCTCCTTGACCCATTGCAATCTGGTTTCGTCCCCATCACTCCACAGAAACAGTAATTGTTAAGGTTACCAACGACCTACTTACAGCAAAATCAAAAGGCCACTTCTCTCTGCTTATTCTCCTCGATCTGTCTGCAGCCTTTGACACTGTTGACCACCCTCTCTTGCTCCAAACCCTCCAACCCTTCGGCATATGTGACACAGCCCTCTTGTGGCTCTCTTCCTACCTGTCAAACCGTACCTTTAGTGTAGCCTTCTCTGGGGCCTCCTCTGCCCCGTCACCACTTTCTGTCGGAGTACCGCAAGGCTCTGTCCTCGGTCCTCTTCTCTTCTCAATCTACACATCATCACTAGGTTCCCTAATAAAGTCCCACGGTTTACAATATCACTTGTATGCCGATGACACCCAAATCTAATTCTCTGCACCAGACCTTTCTCCTTCCTTGCTAACCCGTGTCACTAACTGTCTTTCTCACATCTCCAACTGGATATCCTCTCACTACCTCAAGCTAAATCTCTCCAAAACTGAGCTCCTTATTTTCCCCCCTTCTTCTAAACTCTCCACCCCCAATCTCTCTATAACGGTCGACAACTCCATCATTTCCCCTACCCCGCATGCCCGATGTCTCGGGATCACATTTGACTCAGATCTTTCTTTCACTCCTCACATTCAGTCTTTGGCTAAAGCCTGCCGCTTCCACCTTAAAAACATCTCTAAAATTAGACACTTCCTTACACAAGGCACAACTAAGATTTTAATCCACTCTCTCATCATCTCCCGCCTCAATTACTGCAACTCTGTCCTCTCTGGTCTCCCCACCTACCGCCTAGCTCCTTTACAATCCTTAATGAATGCCTCTGCCAGACTCATCTTCCTTACAAGTCGCTCTTCATCTGCTGCACCTCTCTGCCAATCTCTTCACTGGCTTCCTCTTGCCTCTAGGATCAAACACAAAATTCTCACTCTGACATATAAAGCCCTCAACTGCACTGCTCCCCCCTATATCTCAGACCTTGTCTCCAGATATTCTCCCTCCCGTCCCCTTCGCTCTGCTCACAACCTCCTTCTCTCCTCCTCTCTTGTCACCTCATCACACTCCCGTTTACAGGACTTCTCCAGACTGGCCCCCAGCTTGTGGAACTCTCTGCCTCGCTCCACAAGACTCTCTTCTAGTTTTAAAAGCTTTAGGTGCTCCCTAAAGACTCTACTGTTCAGGGATGCATACAACCTACGCTAACCTTTCTTTATACCAGTTCCTCTCCTCCATTGCTATCACATGAACCCCCTTAGCATGTAAGCTTAAGAATCCAGCTGTTTGTTGATCACCTTCTCAAGAGCTGATTACAACAGTGCAACTCTTGGCAGGGACCTCTACCCATTTGATCCCTATAACTGTTTTGTTGTACTCTGCCTTTGTTAATAGCGCTGCGGAATCTGTTGGCGCTCTACAAATAACCAATAATAATAATAATAATAAAGAACAGAGTAAACTTACTGGCTTTCTATACCATGGGCAGCAAATCTGTTAGAAAAACACAGCAAGGCCCACCTTACAAGTTCCTAACTGCTTTAAAGCCACCACTTCCCTACTGAAGGGATTAACATGGACTACAGCTATACCAAAAATCTTGCTTGTAGCAAAAGAAATCCAAGACACCAAAACTTCACCTCCTCCATTTACAGAGGCATTGAGAATGACTGGGGAGTGTGGGTAGGGGAGTGACACTTAAAAGCTTTGCTCTTTGCCTCCTCCTGCTTGCCAGGAGTGATATTCCCACTAGTAATTGATGACGTTGTGGACTCTCCATATCTTAGGAAAGAAATATAGATAAAGGGGAATCAGTTGATGTGATATACTTAGATTTTGCAAAGGCGTTTGATACAGTGCCACATGAGAGAATAATGTACAAAATAAAGGTACTAGGAATAGCTCATGGATAAATAACTAAATAAAAGACAGGGAGCAACGTATAGTAGTAAATAGATCATACTCAGATTAGACAAAGGTAATCAGTGGAGTCCCCCAGGGATTGGTCCTGGGCCCTGTTTTTTTTAATATTTTTATTGACTTGGAGAAAGGATTAAATAGCAACATCTCTATTTTTGCAGATGATACAAAGTATGGGTATTTAACTAGAAAAACATAAATTATGCTTACCTGATAATTTTCTTTTCTTCTGACGGGAAGAGTCCACAGCTGCATTCATTACTTTTGGGAATTCAGAACCTGGCCACCAGGAGGAGGCAAAGACACCCCAGCCAAAGGCTTCAAATACCTCCCCCACTTCCCTCATCCCTCAGTCATTCTGCCAAGGGAACAAGGAATAGTAGGAGAAATATCAGGGTGAAAAAAGGTGCCAGAAGAACAAAAATGTACTGCCGCCCCATAGATAAAGCACGGGCGGGAGCTGTGGACTCTTCCCGTCAGAAGAAAAGAAAATGATCAGGTAAGCATAATTTATGTTTTTCTTCTTAAACAGGAAGAGTTCACAGCTGCATTCATTACTTTTGGGAAAACAATACCCAAGCTAGAGGACACTGAATGCAAAGAAAAGGTGGGTACAAAAAGACGGCTTCTTCGAAAGGCACCAGCGTCTGAAATTACTCGACACCCTACAAAAAACTAGAAATGACAAGGCAAAACCCGGAAGCCCGGGTAACCACTCATCAGTTACAGAACCTGCAAAGCCCTGCTAGAGACCACTCAGAATCTGCTGAGCACAAAGGCTTTTGAGGAGGCAGCCCTGCTGCACTCAACTCCCACCAAAAACCACTGTCAACCCCCGAGAGGGAGAGTAGAGGAACCCATAAGAGATCCAAAGGACCATCCAACATGGGCTCAAATCAAACTGATAAAAAATCCCTATCTACATCTAAAAGGGAGAATAGAGGACCCCCTGAGATATTCAAAGGACCAAAACAAACTTAGAGCAACCCGAGGTTGCCACAGGACCATTGTCCAGGGAAACAAACTCCCTAGGAGGACAGGGACCAGAAGATAAGTCCAGAGTCAGGAGAAAATGTCACTAGGATGACCGGAAAGCCACCCTCCTATCCCTGACACCGCACCATACCAACTATGGTGTTTCAGAAAACCGCGAGTTTCCCCTTGCAACCTAGACAAGTCAAAACCCGTCAGGCTAGACAAGCATAGACAAGCAGAAACAGAAAAACCATCCAAGCAGCTTAAAAAGAGTTATCCAAGAGGGCACAGAGCCACCTGTGAGCAAAACTCGTGATGACCAGTCACCAGGTAGCAAAGCTGTCCTAAGCCATCGTGGGACTCATCCCACCGCAAATGCCGAAAAATCTTGACAACAGCTCCAGAAAATTTAGGAATCCAAAGAGAGTTCCATCCCGGTAGCAGATGCTACCAGTAGAGAGATGGGCACTAAGACTCCCCCCATCAAAGGGGAGGACAAATGCAATAAAAGTAAACGATCCAGACTGCAAAAAGCAGACTGATCCCCAGCCTTCCTTCCAGGATAACGGTCCCAGCCCAAAGGCTAGTGAAAGACCGAAGAGGATGGATCTCCGAGGAATCAAAACCCCAGAGCAGAATTCTGACTGCTACTAAAAAACTGGCATGCTACCCTGAACCATGACAGGAACCACATGCTCGGGTCCAAGTGCAGCCTTCCATAAAGAAGGAACACTCCTTAAGGAAAGAAACACTCTGACCCACAGTATTCCAATACCAGAATTCAATTCCGTGAATCTGAGAACACAAGAGGGGGGAAAAAACCTACGAGTCAAAAAACAAGGACCCACAGGCCCTTCACAGATCAGTATCTTACGTGTTCTCCAAATCATGGAGAACACGTAAGAACCCCTTCCTCACCCTAGGTGAGAAGAAGAGGATCAATCAATGGTAACCACCCTACCAATAGAGGCCTCAATATTGTCAGCCCAGTTGGAACAGCCTACCAGATGTCCCAGCAGACAAGTAGGGACCCGTCAGAAAACCTCAAACTGAAGCCTCAGGCTGATATTAATCTCCCATGAGAGTCAAAAACACCCGCCCCCTCCAAAGGGATACACGGGGGAACCAAACCCTAAGGTTAAGCAGAACCGTCCATAACCGTACCAGGCAAAAGACATGGTCCTAAGCCAGAGTCCTCGAAAAAACAGAACCGATCTGAAGATCTAAAGCTCCTGAGGAACCCAAAGCTGCCTCCTATGGTTAGGATCACACCCATACAGTGCCTTTCCGCCATCTAAAGTCCTTAGATGTAAAGTGCCTAGCAACATCCACAAACCCAAGAGTCCGATAAAAACTCCCAACCGGTTTAGGAAATGGGCAACCAGTACTCCTGGATCGCAAGGTAATCCATGTAGACAGGCATAATGACCTGACCCACACACTGGAGAGGACAAATGGTCAATTTCCTGACCCCAGACAGGTGAAAAGACTGTAACTGACCCCTGACTTCTTCCCTCAAGCCCGAATGGCTAGATCTGCAATAAGATCGATGGATAGCACCCGAGAGTCTAAAGACCATGGTATGACAAGGGCAGTTCTTATCTTGAGAAGATGACAGTCTCCAGAGATCCTTGCAGGATCGGTCTCCCGAGATCCTTGAAATGGAATAACAACGGGAGCCTTGCAGCTCCTGGTAGAAAGGCAGGGAGACACCTGCACTCCACGCACTAGAGCAAGCAAAACACTGAGAAAAGGAAGGACACCCCCGCACTCCCAGAACAAATGACCCAACCCAAGACAGGAGGGAAGGAAACATCGCCGCTGCAAAAGGAATGTGACTAGGCTACAAGAGTCGTCATCCAGAAGATACCACATGTGAAGACACAAATCGTCCAGTACCCTCCGGATGTCCATCACATCTCCAGACTCCAATGGAATGGAAACCCACTGTTCTGAGTCCCAGGGTCCCTAGGAAACACAATGATGCGTCGGTCACACATACCAAGCAATATTGCCAGAAAAAAACATATTGGAGCTCTCAACCTTCCTACCAGAAGTGTTGGATCTACGCCCCAGGCCCCATATTTCGTAGTAGGATCCGAGCCCGGAGTCCATAACACTAGGCCATAAGAGTCTTTTTTTTTTTTTATCCGACAGCATAATCAGCACCATGAGGGTGACATGAACCCAAGAAAACAGTAGACAGTGCCCGACCAGTACCTGGTACAAGAACCTGGTACAAGAACACCCCAGAACTGTCTCAGGTCCAAGAAAAATCAGCCCGAAGGTTCGATAATATGAACTAGAAAACATAACCTCGGTCTTAACCAAAGTGCGCAATTTCCGAGGAAGTGCTTATGTGACTCCAAAATAGCAAGTATCAGTTCTAGAGAAAGAATGTTCCCAAAACGGAAGTTATATCAGACATTAGCTTATACAAACAAATCAAATACATCCTATCTGGATCAAAAATAAAAGTAAGGCAGCACCCACGGGTGAACGCCCAAGGAAAAAAGGGTATGCCAACCGGACCGGCCAATCAGAGGCCCCCTCGCCCAATCTCAGAACTGGAACCGATACATAAAAAAAGAAAAGAAAAACTGAGATGTCAAGATTAGCTTAATCCCCAAACGTCTAACCCAGTTTGCCATCCAGCAAACTGCAAACTGCCTTAGCAGGACACGAAGACGTGCCAACCTATAACAGAAGTCAAAATTATCCCAAGCTGGATTGACAAAAAACTCTGGCCCCAAGGTTAGGCCCACGTTTCCACAGGATTCCGAACTAAATAGGGCGATCCCACGCCCAAGGGGCCCAGATTGACAGAATCTTAAAAATATTTCACTTGGGAGATACAAATGATCCAGCGCCATAGATATGGAAATGCGGAACCATGCAGTAACCTCTGGAGGAAACAAGCCACCTTTCCGAAGGAGTATAGGCCATAGGGACACCTGCTTGCATAGCAAAGGAAAGTTCTGTGACACGCACCTCACAGAACCTGGAATCCTCTGGGGCAGATGGCTCAATGCACTCTGAGGACCCTGAATCGGGAGAAGAGAGTTCTCTGGAATGGCAATCAGAACATAACTGATGGGCATGGATAACCCGGGCCATTTCATATTCATCACAAGATGCATTCTCCGCATCAGAGACATCCGTGGTGTGTAAAAAAATCAGAATCCTCCATCTTGGGATTACAAAAATAACTGGCACCTTTTTTACACCCCTAATGGCTGGGGCACTCACCACCTCCTGTGAACCTGACAACCAACGAGCAGACTCTGTCGCCACATATGATTCAGCATACGGAAGTGAAAAAAATAACGTAACCGCACCCTGTCACAAGGTGCACCGTGCAAGTCATAAAAGAGAGCGCAAATCTAAAGATTGCGCCAATTGATGATAAGGCCGTAATGTTCCAAAAAGCCATGAGCCTAAAGTATTACTACACATCAGCAGATAGAACCACATAACAAACATGATTAAAGTCCCCCCTGTTCATTAACCCCCCTCTGGGGATATTAACCCATGATTTCTATTTGAAGATAAAAGGAGTCCCACTTCTCGTTAACATAACATTGACATAATGAAGTAAAATAAAACGATCTTACCGGAATCTACGCTGCGAAACAGGAACATGGCCCTTCAAGTGTGACAGATAGTAGCCTCGCTTCTGAGATGGACTTGAGTGAATAAAGGCAGGCAGCGAAACTCGTCAAAGCTGATTGCCAAGGAGCTGTTAATATGAGTCGGGATAGTTTCCCAGAAAGACTCTCCCTGCATCTTCGGACTCTAACCTTCATCCATGCTTTCACTGAGAGGCCGACAGGACTACTTAAAATTCCAGTCCCATTTCGAAGAATACTACTGTAATGACTACTTTTTATCTTGCCTCTAAATTAGTTGTAGCAGAGCTAAAACATGTAATTTGTGACACACAGTTAAATACTGGAACGCTCTGTAGTAAATTAACTTTGTGAGTTGATATTGCCCTTCTAACTAAATGCACATATATTAGATGTGTAGAAAAGTTTTGCAGGGTGTGAGCATGTAAATACAGGATAACACACTTTTGGTCTGTATGGTGAATGGAGCGCAACAGCCTTGCAAAGTATAATGTACACCAACAAGATTTGCATACACAGTAACTCAGTAAATGCTATTTGTGGCAGTCTGTATAATATATGAGAGCCAAGTAACTGCAAAAGTTCATACGACCTGATCCCAGCTGTATCACACGGAGCGGAGCGGTCCCCGCAGTCGGGCCATAGCTGATGACGTCAGCCAGCCTTACAGCTGATGCTAGAGGAGCAGACTTCAGGAGCTGCAGTGGCGATGTCCGGATGCGAAGAGAATGGATGGAACTTGTACAACAGGTGAGGGTAAACGGCTGTTATATCTGAAGACAAAGTATCTCCCAAATTGGAAGTTAGGGAATATAAGGCAGCAAGGCTAGAGTTTTGCGTGGACGTGCTGAGAGCACAAATGCTACAAAATAACCTAGCAATGTTAGAGTGTATGGGAGGTGCTTAAATAGTGGTTAACAGGAGTTGATAGGAAGAATCCTTAAAGAAACAGTGCAGTGGAAATAGCCATGACACAGTCCCCCCTCAAAGGAAACCACAGCGAGGTTTCACGGAAACGGCCGATCAGGGTTGCGTCTATGGAACAGGGAGACAAGTCTGGGAGCCGAAACATTGGTGGCAGGTTCCCAAGAATTTTCCGAAGCATCAAACCCCAACCAGTGAATTAGATACTCCAGTTGACCATTCCTAATTCTGGAGTCTAGGATGCTATGAATCTCGTAGTCGACACCATCAGATAGGTCCTGATCAATGGATACATCCACAGAGGGGGAGGCAGCTGAGGTACAAGGTTTAATGAGGGAAACGTGGAAGGTGGGATGAATCCGGTAGGATTTTGGAAGCTTCAAGGTGACTGTGACTGGGTTAGGCAAAGCCAGTATAGGAAACGGTCCAATGAAGAGTTTAGCAAGTTTTTTGGTGGGTACATGAAGCTTAAGGTTTTTTGTGGATAACCAGACCTTCTGGCCCATTTGGTACTCAGGTTGACTTCTGTGACGAAGATCGTAATGTCTCTTGTAGGCTGCCTGAGCTTGTTTGATGTTATCTTCTATAACAGTGAAGGCTTGTGAAATATCTTTGACTGTGTCATTAACTTGAGGACAGGAGGATTGATTCCTAGGAAACATATGGCACCTGGGATGTATTCCGTTGTTAATAAAAAAAAAGGGCTGTATCTAGTGGATGCATTGATTGTGTTGTTATAGGCGAATTCTGCCAACGGAAGGTATGAATACCACGACTGTTGTTCTTGGGAACAATAACATCGGAGATACTGTTCCAACCATTGGTTGGTCCTCTCTGTTTGGCCGTTAGGCTGAGGATGATACGAAGTGGTAAGTTTTTGGGTGATTTGCAATGCCTTACACAACTGTTTCCAAAATCTGGAAGTAAACTGAGGTCCTCTATCAGTGAGAATGCTGGTTGGAATTCCATGGAGGCAGATGACCTCCCTGACGAACATCTGCGAAGTTTGATAGGCTGTGGGTATTGAAGCAGCTGGAATAAAATGTGCCATTTTGGAGAACATATCGACAACAACCATGATACAAGTATTTGAAGAAGAGTTTGGGAGATCTACAATGAAATCTATGGAGACATCAGTCCAAGGCTTACTTGGAACGGGGTATGGTTGGAGTAGACCCACTGGTTTCATATGAGAAGGTTTGGAACTAGAACAGATGACACATTCTGATATATAACGTTTCACATAAGGGACTAACGAGGGCCACCAAAAGGAACGTTTCAATAGTGCTATAGTTTTATGGACACCTAAATGACCAGCCAGTGGAGAGTCATGGACTGACTGTAGAATGGTAGGTCTTAGCTCAGGTGGTATGTAAAGAAGTTGAATGTGGTAGTATAAACCATTGGATGCTTTCTGTAGCACTTTGGTAGGTTTTAGTTTATCACGTTCTTGTGAAGATTTAATTTCTTGGGGTTTTGCAATAAGAGATATGATGTTTCCCTTAGGAATGACTGTAGAAGGAAGGTTTATTGTGTTAGGTTTCTGATACATTCTTGATAATGCATCTGCTTTAGCATTCTTAGAGCCAGGTCTGTAAGTAATAACGTATTGGAAACGTGAAAAGTAGAGACTCCACCTCAATTGTCGTGCTGACAGGGTCCTGTTGGTCTGGAGATACTGTAATTTTTTGTGATTGGTCAGGATAATGACAGGGTAAGTAGAACCCTCGAGAAGATGTCGCCAATGATCGAAGGAACTCTTTATTGCCAGTAACTCTTTTTCCCCCTGTGGGTAATTGAGTTCAGCTGGTGACATTACTCTGGAGAAAAAAGCTACCGGATGTATGGGGTCCTTAAAGGACTTCCTTTGTGACAGTACGGCTCCCAACGCAAAATCAGAGGCATCAACCTCCAAAATGAATTGTAAGTTGGTGTCAGGGAACTGAAGTATAGGAGCAGTGGTAAAATGAGCTGTCAAACACTTGTTGAGTATGTTGTGACCAATGGAATTTGTTGTGCATTTTAGTCAAGTCTGATAAAGGTTTAGTCAGAGCAGCAAATTTATGGATGAATTTGCGATAGAAGTTGGCGAACCCGAGAAACCTCTGTATGTCTTTTTTACTCTTAGGGGTAGGCCACTGTTTTATGCAGTTAACTTTAGTTTCCTCCATCTCTATACCAGTGGAGGTGATATGGTAACCCAAGAATGAGACTTCGTTAACATGAAATAGGCATTTCTCGAGTTTGGCGTATAGCCTATGTGTGCGTAGACGAGTAAGCACTGACCTAACGTGATGATGATGTTCCTCTTGGTTTTGTGAATATACAAGAATGTCATCTAAGTAAACTACTATGTAAACATCCATAATATCTCGGAAAATGTTGTTAATAAAATTTTGAAATGTAGCCGGCGCATTGCAAATTCCGAATGGCATAACAGTATACTCGAATAACCCATAACGGGTTCTAAATGCTGTTAGCCACTCGTCACCAGCACGAATTCTGATGAGGTTGTAGGCGCCTCTCAGGTCCAATTTTGTGAAAAACTTTGTGCCACGTAACCTCTCTATTAGTTCAGGGATTAAGGGTAAAGGGTATCTATTCTTTATAGTTCTTTTATTGAGTTCCCTATAGTCTATTATGGGCCTGAGTGAATCATCTTTATTTCTTACAAAGAAAATTCCGGCTCCAGCTGGTGAGGTGGAGGGTTTGATGAACCCTTTATCTAGATTTTCTTGCAAGTAATTTTTAAGATGATCCAACTCAGGTTTAGAAAGTGGGTAGATATGGCCGTAGGGTATGGTGGACCCAGGTAATAAATCTATTGGACAGTCATATGCTCTGTGTGGGGGGAGAAACTCTGCATCTTTCTTACTGAAGACATCTGAGAAATCGTTATAGCAGGTAGGGAGTGTTGAGTCAGTCAATAAGGATATGTAGCATGGTGTGTAACATTTGGTAGAACAATAAGAATATGAGAGAGAAATAGACATATCAGACCAATTAAGTATAGGTTGGTGTGTTTTCAACCAAGAGATACCTAAGATAAAAGGAAAAATAGGAGAGGTAATTACATTAAAAGTTATAGTTTCAGTATGCCCTGCAGTGGTACTCATGACTAGTGGCATGGTCTGTTGAATGACTGGACCTGAGGAGAGAGGTGAACCATCAACAACATTAAATGAAACAGGAACAGATTTTGCAACAACAGGTATTTTTTATTTTTTTTTTAAAGTAATTTTTATTAGATTTTTCATATGAGATAAAGATGTACAACATGAGTACGACCAAAGCGTACTATTTCAATAATAATGACAATGGAAATAGATACATAAGAAGACACAGTATATGCATTAATAGATCAACTAAACATCTGTAACCTCAGTGTCTAAAATAAGGGTATGACAAAATTGTTCACTTATATCATAAGTAACTGAAAAAAGGAAGAATGGGAAAAGGAAAGAAGAAGAAAGAGACAGAAAGGGGGGGGGGAGGGGGATCATCCTTGAAAGGGGAAAGAGGGGGTGGAGGGGGGGGGAGGGGGGTTCATCCTTGTGAGAGGGGAGGGGGAAGGGGAAGGGTAGGGAAGGATAGGGTCTAAGGCCAAGGGAACAGACCTGTCGTGGTCACTAAATAAACCTAGATGGGTGTGGGACGTTGTATTGACATTATTGAGTGAGGATATAACAGGCTAAGTCTTAAAGCTAGGGAGCCAAGTCGTGTCAAATCTATCTTTCCATTCTGCCCAAATCAGTTCAAAAAGGTCAACTTTACCCTTGGAATAATAGATAGGTTTTTCCATGGTGTAGATGTAGGCCATGGTTTGGGTGATGTCAGACCAGGATGGGGGGCTAGTTCTTTTCCAAGCTTTAGCTATGTTGAGTTTGATAGCTGAAAAAAAAATATATGCTCAAGGAAGCGTAGTGTCTAGGGAGTTTGCAGGTACCTATGTGTAGTAAGGCAACTTCTGGAGTATTGGGAAGGGAGATGCCCATAGTCCTAAGAGTTGAGAAACACTTATTCCAAATGGGCCTCAATTTGGAGCAAGTCCACCAAATGTGTGTCATGTCTCCTACTCTGCCGCAATCTCTCCAGCAGGCAGGAGATGCACCAGGGAAAATTGTGGCTAGTCTAGCAGGCACAAAGTACCACTGTGTGAGGAGTTTGATATAGTTCTCATGCATAGTGACACAGTGGAGAGTTTTGTTTGTGAGGAGTAATGTACGGTGCCACTCTTTGGTAGGGGCACAGAACTCGAGTTTTTGTTCCCATTTAATGACATGAGTAGCCTTGTCTGAGGGGGATGCGCCCTCCATAATGGAATAGTGGAAAGATAGTGGCCTACCCAGTCTCAACCCCTGTTGCCATCTGGCTTCCCAAATGGTTAGTGGTCTGGAGAGGGATGATTTAAAGCCCCAACTAGTCAGAAAGCTGAGGACTCTTGTATATTCGAAGCGCATATAGCGCGGGGGGGATACTGAACCGCCAATGTGGGCAAAGGATATAAACGAATCTTGGGAAGATGAGGACCATAGGTCAGCCACCTTCGCAACACCAAGTCTCAGCCACGTTGAGGGATGGGAGTCTGGGAGGCCAGATAATAAGCCAGTTAATGAAGTGATAGGGGATGGGTGGGGGGCCACCTGGGAATAATGTCTCAGGAGTTCCCAGGAGGCTAGGCATTCTCGGATCACCTGATTCTCAATGCCTAAGGTTTTTCTGGAATGTGGGGGGGTCCAGATCAGGTCTCTCAGGGTAAGGTCGAAGGGTAGGGAGGCCTGTTCGATTGACCTCCATTTGCTATCAGAATCTTTTATACCCCATTGGGTAATGTGTGTGAGCATGGCGGCCTCATAGTATCTGAGTATGGACGGGGAGGCCACTCCTCCATGCATTCTGGGATATTGTAGGAGTCTGTGGGCCACCCGTGGAGGTTTGTTTTGCCATATATACTTGGTACAGGCGCTCTGAAATTGAGTGAGCAGGGCTCTAGGTACTCTAATAGGGAGGCAGCGCATGATGTATGTTACTTTCGGAAGAAAGCTCATCTTAAGGGCTGTTATCCGACCTTGCCAAGATATGGAACGGAAATTCCATCTATTGGGCAAGGTGTGTAATTCGGTCAGAAGGGGTTTATAATTATTTAAGATGAGGTTGGGGATGGAGTTAGAGAGTTTAATCCCTAAGTGGGAGACATACGTATTGTTGATAACGAATTTGTATGTGTCTCGTAGCGAATTAGTGACAGAGTCCGGGAAACCCTGAGTGTAAAGTTCGGATTTGGATTGATTTAGCCTGTAATAGGATAGACTACTGAATACTTCCAGTGTAGATAAAAGTTTAGGAATCTCACTGAGGGGGTTTGCGGAGAGTATGGTGGTGTCATCTGCGAACAGAGCCACTTTGTGGACCGTTCCGTGTAAGATAACTCCAGATATCTCTTTGTCAGCTCTAATGGCAGCAGCGAGCGGTTCAATGGCCAGCGCAAACAGGATGGGCGATAGGGGGCAACCCTGCCGGGTACCATTTGAAATGGGGAAGGGGGAGGAATGGAATCCTAGGCCCTTAACTGAGGCCGTAGGGGCCGAGTACAGAGCTTGTATTGCTTGAATGATGGAGGTCGGGAAGCGGAAGATCTTTAGAACTTCCCATAGGAAGTCCCATCTGACCCGGTCGAATGCTTTCTCAGCATCGAGAGAAAGCACTGCAATTGGTTTATTGAGTCTTTTGGCTTCTAGAAGGATGTTAAGGAGCCTTCTTGTATTGTCGGGGCCTTCTCTTCCAGGGATGAAGCCAACCTGGTCAGGGTTAATAAGTGAGGGGAGGAGTCTTGCGAGTCTATTCGCGAAGATTTTTGCATATATTTTAACATCAGTATTAATCAAAGATATGGGCCTATAGCTAGCGCACAGTGTTGGGTCTTTGTTGGGCTTGAGAATTGTGGTGATGGAGGCCTCTAGGAACTCTTTTATTAATTGTACTTCGTCTCTAGCCAGGTTGAAGAATCTGGTCAGGACGGGGGCAATCTCCCGGGGGTACGTTTTATAAAATATTGCGGTAAAGCTGTCTGGTCCAGGGGCTTTCAGGGATTTCAGATTTTTAATAACGAATTTAATCTCTTGGGACGTGACCGGGCCATCTAAGCTATCAACGGAAGCTTCATCTAGTGTGGGTAATCCTAGGGAGTGTAGGAAAGGGCCTATAGCCTCTAATGGGGCTGGGTGGAATGAGGTATCCTTTTGGATGTTATATAGTGTTGAGTAATACTTGCTAAACTGTTGGCCTATCTGTGACGGAAGTTTGTAGGATTGTGCGTCTTGTTTAATTTCATGAATGCGAGAGATGCTAGTGCGGTGTCTTAATTTATTCGCTAAGATTGTGTCAGCTTTATTACCTTTAGTGTAGAAAAGCTGTTTCAGTTTGAGTAAATTATTTTGGGTTTTGGTGTATTCTAGCTTGCATATATGTCTCCTTACCTTTCTGATCTCCTCCATGTTTTGTATGTTATCTGCTGTATGACTTTGGGATTCAAGATCCCGAAGTTTACGATGGGCTTGAGACATAGAAAGGCCTGCCTGTTTCCTCAAATGGGCTTGTTTCTGAATAAAGAAGCCTCTAGTGGTAGCCTTAAAGGCTCCCCACAAAGTATCCGCCCGGATTCCGGGTGTGTCGTTAGTTCGTAGGGTGAAGTTTATTTCTTTCCTAAGCTCCTCCCTAAGGGGGATGTCAGAGAGAAGGGTGTGGGGTAGTCTCCAGTTGGGTCTGGACCTAATGGTGTTCTGTGACTCTATGTCCATTAAAACCATGTCATGGTCTGACCATGGGCACGCACAAATCATTGTGCGAAGAATAATGTCCAAGGAGTCCGGGTGACAAAGCATGTAATCTAATCTAGAGTGAGTGGAGTGGGGTATAGAATAGTGAGTATAATCTCTGTCCATAGGATGCAGTGATCTCCAAACATCAAAAAAATTAAATTGTGACATAAGCTCTCGGAATCTGCGACTAACAGACTCTGGGTGAGAAGGACTTTTTTTAGCAGGTTTTGGTTGTCTGTCAAGACCGCCATCCCACACCATGTTCAGGTCTCCCGCCACTATCACTCTGCCCTGTCTCACTAGGTCAACTCTATGTAAGATTTTCTTCAGATATCTGGGCTGGAGGGTGTTAGGTAAATATACAGATACTAAGGTGTAGGTGACATGGTCGAGGTTGCATATCAGGATAAGGAATCTTGCTTGTGGATCTCTGAATTCATAGATCGGTTCAAAGGCCACTCTTTTGTTAATGAGGATAGCGACCCCTCTGGCTTTTTTAGAGTAAGAGGCTGTCTTTACTACGGGATAATCCCGAAATGACGGGCCAGGTGAGACATCTCCTAGGAGGTGTGTTTCCTGGAGAAAGGCGATATCCGCCTTATGAAACTTTAGTGTTCTAACAAGCAAACTGCGTTTACCAAAAGTGTTTAGACCCCTAACATTCAGTGTCAAGAACCTAAGGGGTGTCATTTGTACACTCTAAACTCGTAAGGATAGGGTAGATGGGGGAATAGATAAAGGAGAGAAGGAGGATGAAAGGGAAGGTAAAAAAAAAAGGGGGGACTGGTGGAAGTAGTCCACCTAAGTGGGACCCGAGCGTGGGTTCCAAAATCTGGGGGGGGAGCTGAACCAAATCAACAGAATGGGCTATTAAACGTATAGCCCCGCTCTCTAAAAAGAATGCAGGGAGGCTAGCCACCTGCCCGGACCGCCGCAACATGCATGGAAGTTTTCCATGAGGGCGTTGGTCAATTTCAAGTCTGGCGGTCCAACCAGGGGCCAGCCGACCCGCATTGTTCTGAACAAGTTAACACAAACATTTGTATATAGATAATAAGCGTTAGCAAAAACTGATTAGCATATGAGCATGAGTCCAGTGGGGTATCAGGTAGGTGAGGCTTGAGGCCTCGAGATGTGGTCAGGTGGATTAGGTTTTTGGCGTTTGGGTCTCTGCTCTTTAACAGACCAAATTGGGGCTGAGACACGAAGCTTGGATTGGGTAGTTGTCTGAGGTTCAGCCGCAGGTTGTAGACCCCAGTTAGCTAAAAGTGCACTTCCTAAAGAAGGAGAGGAGACAACATGAGATTGATTGTCCTTTGTCACTATTAATTTAGTGGGGAAACCCCATCTATATTTGATGTTGGCCTTCCTAAGCTGTGTAGTGATAGGAGCATACAATTTGCGTTGCTGTAGCGTATGTGATGAGAGATCTGGCAGGAGTTGAATATCCTTGAAGTCATCGGATAGGTTGGGTTTGCTATAGGATGCCTGCATCAAGCGATCTTTGAATTTGAAGTTATGAAAGCAGACCACCACATCTCTCGGTTTGTCAGAAGACATTGATCTCGGCCTCAGGGCCCTGTGTGCTCGCTCCATGTTGTGACTATCGCCCTCCAGGGGGCCAAGCATAGCAGTGAAGAGGTTTATGAGAAACTCCTGTAGGTTCCCCGGTAGGACTGACTCTGGTATACCTCTGAATCGTATATTATTTCTTCTGGCCCTATCTTCTACATCTGCCAGCTTTAATTCGAGTTGGGAGATCTGTTCTGCAAGGTTTTCAGCGTACGCGAGGATGTTGGAATTGTCTGTGGCTAGGTCATCATGTTGTCTCTCTAAGGTGTCGATCCTATCACCCATCTCCCCGATATCCTTCCTGAGTTCAGCTGAGCTCCTCTGAATTTCAGCTGTGATGGATTTGGTTTGGGCTGCTAGCATCTTTTGTAATGTGCTCTCTGTAATGTAGTGATTTAAGTGGGCTCCTGAGTGGGAGCTAGACTGGGAGTCCTCATCTTGTGATTCTGGGTCGCTCATTTCCTTCCTCAAAGGGAGAGAGTCTTTATGGGGTTGAGAGAAATGGTCGAGCACCGTTTTCTTGAGTGCAGCAGGAGTTCTGGGGTTTCTTTTAGATGCGTGAGGCATGACTAGTGTTTCTTTGGGGAGTAGTCGTTGATTTGAATGTTAGATCACCTTGACCACCTTAACCACTGTGGAACCTGAAAGAAAAGTTGCTAACACATAGGAACTGACTAGGAAAAGTTACAATCACTAAGGATTAGTGTTTCAACATTGTAATACATAGATGAGGTAGAGAGAGCGGGGCCAGGCATAACCCACAGGAGTTATTTACACTTAATGCATGACAGTGGTTGTTTAAGCAAGCAGTTCAGTATAAATTAGTTCAGTAGCCTCCTGGAGGAGATGAAGAGGGGGGGAAGGTCCTAGGATCCCCCCACGCACCTCAGGGAGTGGAGTACGACCAAGAGGAAGGGAGAGGGGTATGGGAAATGACCAATCCAGACAAGCTGGATCGGAGCGGGAGAGGTGCAATAGGGGAGCCCGAAAAAACAGACCCTATCCCCCGCCCCCCCTATGTCAGTGTGCCTAAGTCAGTGGTTATAAATCTAATCAACTAATAACAGTACAGTGGCAACATAACGTTTCATACAGAGACAGACAAAATCAGATAGTAAAATTTCTAACCTGGTAATTGTAGATAGCAGGTTTAAAGTAAGGGTGAGAATGTATGTACCTGTAAGGAAAATAGTGAAATAGAACCTGCAGCTATTTAGATTTACATTAGAGGTACATTCAAATATAAACAGTAAATACCAATCCAATATGTACATATAGCAAAATAATCCTCTGGAACCCTGAGGGAGTAAGAAGCACAATATCAGAACACAGTATTAAATTACACTCCACCTCAGGTTATGGGCCTGAGGATAGTAAGACTGACGCAGCAGCCTATATTTTTTGAATTTGTGATAGTAATATCTAGTGCTCACAGTTTCCAAATATGAGTCTATGTTGCAGTTGTTGGGAGCTAAAGTTGCTAAAAGTAATAGTTTACTCAGTTATTGTAGATGGGTTCTTAATTGAAAAGCAAAGTTGTAGTATTTACTAAAGATGCAGTTAGTGTAGAAAAGCAGTTCAGCTGTTATATCAGGTTGCTATCAGGGGAGAGGGCAACTTGTTCAGGGCTATGTAAAATAAGAGATGGCATAAACCGTTATGGAAATTGCACTGTAATAGCCACGTGGGTGTAGTCTGGATATCACTTGCTTACAGTTATATTAATGCTAATAGTCCTCCAGGTTCTGTTATTGTTCTAATACCTCTATTTGGACTATTGGGAGCACTTTGTCATGATTCCCCTTTACTTGTTAGGTAAATGAAAACTGTGATCCAGTAAGGCAACACCTGGGAGCTAGTGTTCAGGGCAAAAAAATGACCTTAGTTGCCACCGGAGCTCTGTCCAAAATGGCGTGTTTTCGCGCCTTTCAAGCGCTACTGGTAACAGGGAGGCCCTGTAGAAAACCTGTAGAAAACCTCGTGGGCTTTGAGGCTTTATGTTGGCTCACCCAAACGGAAGGTTGGTTATTCTCCTCCCGGTCTCCACTTTACAAATGCCCACTAACCTTAAGGGAGCTCAGGCGTCCCGTATCCCGTGAGTCCGGTCAGTGATCCTCTTCTTGTAAAACAACCGGGTCTCAGCGTAAGTGCTCCGGAGTGGGTCCCCAACCCTCCGGAGCTGTGTGAGAAGAAGTAGGTGGACTGCAGCGTCTGGCACAAGGAGCCGAAATCCTCTCAGGGGGCTCAGTGGTTCACCCGATGACTCGGGTTCTCCTCCTCCAGTAAATGTTGCAAGGGTAGGCGCTCCGGAGCGGGTCCCCGTCCCTCCGGAGCGATGCGACAAGCTGCTGTCTGGGAGCTGGTGATACCAGAGAGAGGAGATATTTGGCGCCACTGCCTGAACTCTCACCCTTCCAGGCGTAAGTAGAGTCCGCGCCGGTTAAATAGTTCTCTGGCTGTCGGTGTCTGCTGTGTCTCCGGTTCTCAGAGTATCCGTGGAGCAGCCTGCAAAAGTAGCCGTAGTAAAGGCGACAGTTAGAATTGTCCTTGTGGCTAAGCTCCCCACTTCTGCAACGGGACAAATAGTAGTCGCCTCTGGCTGGGTGAGATAGATATGTCCTTCAAGCAGGGATATTACGCTAAAATCCTCAGTGCTGCTTGTAGTATATATGAATAGAGAGGCTGTCAGTGAGGTATATGAATAAATCTCACCTATCCTTACTGCAATTTAGGATATAAAGTTAAATTTTCGAGCATATATAAGATTTATCTGTTGTAAATCTCAGGAGCTCAGTACACACACGTCTTAGCTGTGCTGCGGTTAGCTCCGCCCCCCAACAACAGGTATTTTATTGGCCCTTACATACTCAAGGTCAACGAAATTAGCACATGCCCCAGTGTCAATCAATGCTTCAGTTTTGACCCTGTGCCGGTGCCACTGTAATGAGAGAGAGAGAGAGAGAGAGAGAGAGAGGAAAAAATAAGAGCTATTACGATCTTTAGGAGAAAGACTACTGGTATGGTTACAGGACCTACCAGACTTTTGTTTTAGCAGAACAGGGCAACTTTTAACTTCATGTTCTTTCGAAGCACAATACATGCACAGACTCAGAAGGCGTCTTCTGTTTTTCTCCTGTTGGGTAAGTGGGCCCTTGATAACCCCAATCTCCATAAGAGTTTCGACATCGTGTTCCTTATGAATAACTGATGAGGAAGTTTTTCTTGAAGTGTTTGGGTAACCACCCTTCTCGTGTCAGCGTTCTCTAATCCTTCTATCGATAGTGATAGACAGTGTGTATAAATCTTCTAGACTTGCGGGTATACCAATTCTAGATAGTTCATCTTTAATATCATCAGACAAGCCTAGGCGGAAATGATTCTTTAGAGATGGTTCATTCCATTGGGAATCCCTGGCATGAATTTTAAATTGGGCAATGTAGTCCTCAACTGGTTGCCTATTCTGTTTTAGAGCTCTGATTGAAGCTTCAGCTGAACTTTGTTTAAAGGGGTCATCATATAGCGAAGACATTTCCTTTAAGAAGTCATCTAGCGAATTTAGAATGGGGTCTTGAATATCATAATAGGTGTCAGCCCAGGCACGGGGCTCAGCCCTGAGATATGAAATAATGGTAAGGACCTTAAGCCGGTCGGTCCTATAAGTGCTAGGTTTTAATTCAAACAGCAGAAGACACAAGTTTTTAAACTCTCTGAACTGTGTCCTGTTACCTGAAAACTTTTCAGGCAGACTGACCTGAGGGTCAGGTTGCTGTAGTGGAGGGTTAACTTTGGCAGTATATAAATCCCTGAGACATGTCTTCACAGTCTCATTGTCGCTCTGTAAGTCTCTAACAGTTTGTGTGAGACTGTCAAGTCGCTGGGACATGTTAGCTATCTGTTCGGCTACTTCTTCAGAGGTCATTTTTACAGGCTAGGTTATTATGTAATGACTACTTTTTATCTTGCCTCTAAATTAGTTGTAGCAGAGCTAAAACATGTAAATTGTGACACACAGTTAAATACTGGAACGCTCTGTAGTAAATTAACTTTGTGAGTTAATATTGCCCTTCTAACTAAATGCACATATATTAGATGTGTAGAAAAGTTTTGCAGGGCGTGAGCATGTAAATACAGGATAACACACTTTTGGTCTGTATGGTGAACGGAGCGCAACAGCCTCGCAAAGTATAATGTACACCAACAAGATTTGCATACACAGTAACTCAGTAAATGCTATTTGTGGCAGTCTGTATAATATATGAGAGCCAAGTAACTGCAAAAGTTCATACGACCTGATCCCAGCTGTATCACACGGAGCGGAGCGGTCCCCGCAGTCGGGCTGTAGCTGATGACATCAGCCCACCTTACAGCTGATGCTAGAGGAGCAGACTTCAGGAGCTGCAGTGGCGATGTCCGGACGCGAAGAGAATGGATGGAACTTGTACAACAGGTGAGGGTAAACGGCTGTTATATCTGAAGACAAAGTATCTCCCAAATTGGAAGTCAGGGAATATAAGGCAGCAAGGCTAGAGTTTTGCGTGGACGTGCTGAGAGCACAAATGCTACAAAATAACCTAGCAATGTTAGAGTGCATGGGAGGTGCTTAAATAGCGGTTAACAGGAGTTGATAGGAAGAATCCTTAAAGAAACAGTGCAGTGGAAATAGCCATGACAACTACCCTCCATAAGAGACTCTCAAACTTCTGACACTTCTCTGCCAACCTCCTGTGACGAAAGGCAAAGAATGACTGGGGGATGAGGGAAGTGGGGGAGGTATTTAAAGCCTTTGGCTGGGGTGTCTTTGCCTCCTCCTGGTGGCCAGGTTCTGAATTCCCAAAAGTAATGAATGTAGCTGTGGACTCTTCCAGTTTAAGAAGAAAATTAGATTTAATATGGAAAAATGCAAGATTTTACATTTTGGAAGTAAAAATAAGCAGGCAATCTATTATTTAAATAGGACTAGACTTAGCCAAACAGAGGAGGAAAAATATTTGGGAGTAGTAATAGATAACAAGCTAAAGATGGGTGCACATTGCAGAGCAGCGGCTTCTAAGGCTAATAAGATACTAGCATTAAAAGAGGCATTGATGCAAGGGAGGAAAGCATAATTTTGTCACTATATAAATCCCAGGTAAGACCTCACCTCGAGTATGGAGTGCAGTTCTGGGGACCGATCTAAAAAAAAAGACATTGCAGACCTAGAAAAAGTTCTGAGAGGGGCCACAATGCTAAGAAGGGGAATGGAGAATTTAAGATATGAGGAGAGGTTAGCCAAACTAGGTCTGTTTTCTCTAGAGGTGACATGACTACTTTATCAAGGCCCATATACAGAGATGCGAGGAGCTCTTTTTACTTCAAGAAAATAGTTTGTGACAAGAGGTCCTAATTTAAGGCTGGAGGAAAGGAGATTTAATCTGCAACAGAAATATTTTTTCACTGTAAGAGCAATAAAATTGTGGAACTCATTACCAAAGGAGGTATAGTGAATGCCAATACCTAAGATAAATTTAAAGGGACACTGAACCCAATTTTTTTCTTTCGTGGTTCAGATAGAGCATGAAATTTTAAGCAACTTTCTAATTTACTCCTATTATCAAATTTTCTTCATTCTCTTGGTATCTTTATTTGAAATGCAAGAATGTAAGTTTAAATGCCGGCCCATTTTTGGTGAACAACCTGCGTTGTTCTTGCTGATTGGTGGATAAATCCATCCACCAATAAAAAAGTGCTGTCCAGAGCTCTTAACTAATAAAAAAGCTTAGATGCCTTCTTTTTCAAATAAAGATAGCAAGAGAACACAGGAAATTTGATAATAGGAGTAAATTAGAAAGTTGCCTCATAATTGCACGCTCTCTATCTGAATCACGAAAGAAAAAATTTGGGTTCAGTGTCCCTTTAAAAATGGTTTGGATACATTTTTTTGGCTAGAAACAGAATTCAGGGATATGATTGCTTGTGTTAATTTGTGTCATCTTTTAATTGGATTAATTTAAGCTCAACTGGAGCTTTTTTGTAAATATATTAGATTTTTATAGGTTGAACTCAATGGACTTCTGGCTTTTTTTCAACATCATCTACTATATATATATATATATATATATATATATATATATATATATATAAACCGAGATCAAAAGAAAAGGCACTCCATAAATAATAGCAGCTCCCAGGGTGCACTTCAAAAAATATCAAAAAATCTCCAGCATAAAAAGGCACTCACTGGTTAGGTAAAACATAACATTTATTTAGTTACATTTAAAAAACATGACGTTTCGGAAGCATTTCGCCCCCTTTATCAAATGTATGATACAGCTTGAAAGTGTTACAAAAGCAGTATGTCCCCTTATTAATCCCATCACCTTATATACCCATGTGTTGTTCCATTAGACGCCGAGCCACGAGTGCGGCCCGTGTACCATGCCAGGCAGAAGTGACGTCATCAGCGTGAATTACGCTCAGACGTCCGTTGCCTAGGGGATATACAGACGCGGTGAGAACGGCCAATAGCATGGCTCAGATACCTGTTAGTAAACAAAAACATAACAATCAGTTTAGGTGCCGCATTAAATCTGTATATACCCGGTGGCGCAAAATGGACACAAACATTAAAAACATATATGATTTACAATTTAAAATTTAAAATTTAAAACAGATCCATCGATCCAACTATACAAATGGAGGACAGAAACAGGATATGAATAGTTTGATGTGTACTCTGTCATCAAATAACAATTATTGCTGGAATTAAGGCTAGCATGTCTAATATAGCATATACAACATATTCTGCTATCAGACAATAAATATGCATAGCTGCTTCACTAGTACACATCCACTATAGTCATGTATCCCAGAGTATGGCAGAAACCCTGATACCAGAGGACATGTATCAGAGACCTATAAGACATATCAATTTGAGGCATACAATAAGCACGGTTATAGGCATCAGGTCAATGTCAGAAGTCCAAAGTCACATTAGTGGGACATTTAAGATTCCGTATAAAATAGTGAAAAGTCCAGCATGGTGTTCAACCCCTTCGGTGCCAGGGTATCCAGCATGTAAATCCACCTGGTCTCCAGTCTGAGCAGTCGATTGCCCCTATTGCCCCCCCCTTGTCAATGGTGGCACATGGTCTATAAGCATAGTTCTAAGACTTGAGACACTATGCTTGCAACGGGCAAAGTGGCGCGCAACTGGCTGATCGGAGTTACCCTTATCGAGGGCATCTCTAATTGCACAGCGGTGATTGGCCATCCGTTCCCGAAAAGTAGTGACCGTTTTGCCTATATAAACAAGGGAGCATGGGCAAATCAACATGTAAATTACATAGGTGCTCATACACGACAGTCTATAGTTGATTTTATATCGCTTGTTGGTGTGTGGGTGTTGGAATGTTTCTCCTTTCAGCATGCTGTCACAGGTTACACAGTCCCCACATTTAAAGCAACCCTTCTTATTTGATTTCAACCAGGTGGTCCCTTCATAACACCTAATGGGGTCAGTTTTAACCAATAGGTCTCTCAGATTTTTCGCTCGACGATACACAACCCTAGGGGGCTGTTTATGCAAAAATGGTAATGTTTTGTCGGTGTTAATCAAGTCCCAGTGTTTGGAAACCATATTTTTTACATCTTGGTGCATAGGATCAAAGGTGGTGATAAAATTGAGACTCTCATATGGTATGGTATTGTTCTTCATGGTGACTACTGCACCCTCTGTGAGAACATGAAGAACAATACCATACCAGATGAGAGTCTCAATTTTATCACCACCTTTGATCCTATGCACCAAGATGTAAAAAATATGGTTTCCAAACACTGGGACTTGATTAACACCGACAAAACATTACCATTTTTGCATAAACAGCCCCCTAGGGTTGTGTATCGTCGAGCGAAAAATCTGAGAGACCTATTGGTTAAAACTGACCCCATTAGGTGTTATGAAGGGACCACCTGGTTGAAATCAAATAAGAAGGGTTTCTTTAAATGTGGGGACTGTGTAACCTGTGACAGCATGCTGAAAGGAGAAACATTCCAACACCCACACACCAACAAGCGATATAAAATCAACTATAGACTGTCGTGTATGAGCACCTATGTAATTTACATGTTGATTTGCCCATGCTCCCTTGTTTATATAGGCAAAACGGTCACTACTTTTCGGGAACGGATGGCCAATCACCGCTGTGCGATTAGAGATGCCCTCGATAAGGGTAACTCCGATCAGCCAGTTGCGCGCCACTTTGCCCGTTGCAAGCATAGTGTCTCAAGTCTTAGAACTATGCTTATAGACCATGTGCCACCATTGACAAGGGGGGGCAATAGGGGCAATCGACTGCTCAGACTGGAGACCAGGTGGATTTACATGCTGGATACCCTGGCACCGAAGGGGTTGAACACCATGCTGGACTTTTCACCATTTTATACGGAATCTTAAATGTCCCACTAATGTGACTTTTGACTTCTGACATTGACCTGATGCCTATAACCGTGCTTATTGTATGCCTCAAATTGATATGTCTTATAGGTCTCTGATACATGTCCTCTGGTATCAGGGTTTCTGCCATACTCTGGGATACATGACTATAGTGGATGTGTACTAGTGAAGCAGCTATGCATATTTATTGTCTGATAGCAGAATATGTTGTATATGCTATATTAGACATGCTAGCCTTAATTCCAGCAATAATTGTTATTTGATGACAGAGTACACATCAAACTATTCATATCCTGTTTCTGTCCTCCATTTGTATAGTTGGATCGATGGATCTGTTTTAAATTTTAAATTGTAAATCATATATGTTTTTAATGTTTGTGTCCATTATGCGCCACCGGGTATATACAGATTTAATGCGGCACCTAAACTGATTGTTATGTTTTTGTTTACTAACAGGTATCTGAGCCATGCTATTGGCCGTTCTCACCGCGTCTGTATATCCCCTAGGCAACGGACGTCTGAGCGTAATTCACGCTGATGACGTCACTTCCGCCTGGCATGGTACACGGGCCGCACTCGTAGCTCGGCGTCTAATGGAACAACACATGGGTATATAAGGTGATGGGATTAATAAGGGGACATACTGCTTTTGTAACACTTTCAAGCTGTATCATACATTTGATAAAGGGGGCGAAATGCTTCTGAAACGTCATGTTTTTTAAATGTAACTAATTAAATGTTATGTTTTACCTAACCAGTGAGTGCCTTTTTATGCTGGAGATTTTTATATATATATATATATATATATATACACACACACACACACACATTATATACTCAGATTATATATATATAGATATATATATATATATATATATATATATATATTGTCATGCCATGCCGCTCTAGCCGTTGCTAGGGGCGCAGCGTATCCTTCCCTGCTCGTTCCCAGGGGCTGTGTCGGGTCCGGATGCGTGCGGTGCTGAAGTCATCGCCACACGCTCCTCTCTCTTTCTGATGCCGGTCGGACGCCTGTGGCATGAATCCTATGCCTTTGTAAGTTTCTCAAAAACGATCTATCACTGCCCAAGTATAGGTGTTACTTTGTGTGCTCCTGGGTGTGATAGATCGTTACTTCTCTGATTGCCTTATTGATATACTGCTGCTGAACTCTGCCTGTCTGACTACTCTGCCTGTTAACCCCTAAATTGCTGGATTGATATACTGCTGCTCAACTCTGCTTGTCTGACCACTCTGCCTGTTAACCCCTATATTGCTGGATTGATATACTGCTGCTGAACTCTGCTTGTTTGACCACTCTGCTTGATTAACCCCTATTGTGCTGGATTGCCTCTCTGTTGCCAAACCCTGCCTGCCTATTCTAGTGGTTTACCCTTGGACTGCTTTACCATTGCCAAATCCTTCCTGCCTGCCTGACCCTTCTTGTGGTGTACCCCCGAACTGCCTTTCTCTGATTCATTGCCTGTTTCCGCTGAAGACCATCCTGCCTGTGGTGAATGCCGCTTACCTCATCTTGCAAACTTTCTCTGCTCTGGGATATTCCCTATCATTCCGTCTCAATGCCGGGATAAGAAGACTACTGGCCAAGTTCGGTCTGATAGTGGATTATCCCACGAGCATTACATTATACTTGGGCCATGGAGCCAGATGAGATGGCAAGAGCAGTTTATCTTCAGGGACAGATGTTGGGAACCCATACCACACAGTTGCAGGGTATGGATTCCAAACTAGAGGCTATAACCGTTCAACTCTCCTCACTTGTTACAACGAGGAATACCACTTGCTTTGTACCGCTAGTCTCTGCTCCTACCGCGGCTTCTTCCTCTGCTTCTGGAAGTATACCCGGGATACCATTGCCTGACAAGTATGAGGGTACTACTGATTGCAGGGATTTTCTTAACCAATGCAGACTGCACTTCCGCAATGAATATCACACCTTTCAGTCTCACCAGTCAAGGGTCACTTTTATAATTTCCTTACTGAAAGACAAGGCTCTAGTCTGGGTCTCTCCCCTTTTTGAACAGAACCCTCCACTCCTGAACGACGCTGATGCGTTCATTTCTGCACTTACATCTGTGTTTGGAACTTCTGGCCGTACTTCTGCTGCAGTATTTTCTCTCCTAGATCTCCGCCAGGGAAAAAGAACTGTGGCCCAATTTTCCATTGAGTTTTGCACCTTGGCACTAGAGACCAGTTGGGAGAGTGGTGCCCTCAAGGCAGCCTTTAGGAGGGGTCTGCATAAACACATCAAAGATGAACTCACTTATCGTGATATTCCCTCTTCTTTGGATGATTTTATAACACTTAATATCAGTCTAAACTCTCGCTTCTAGGAGAGACAAGCTGAGAGAGACAGAACTTGGAGAATACTTCCCTCCCGTCCTTCTATTCGTCCGGTTTCTGCAGTGTCCTCTACCCCTTCAACTTCTCCAGCAACCCCAGTAGAGGAACCCATGGATCTTTCTTCCTTCAAACCCACAGAGTCTGAAAGACAGAGGAGATTGAGACTATGCTTTTGTTGTGGTTCTAACTCCCACCAACTAAAGGACTTTGACATTCGGCTGGGAAAAGCAAATGCTTAGGGGATAACACTGGGGTACCTCTAAGCATGGTCTCTACTAAATCCGCTCACTCCTCTTTGATTCTGGTACCTGTTACCCTTACCTTCCTTCAGAATACTGTCCACGTTCAAGCCTTCATTGATTCAGGGGCAGCTGGAAACTTCCTGGATCACCATTTCATGATTCAAGCTGGCTTGCCTCTTTTGCAGAAAAGACATTGTATCAAAATAACTACTCTGGATGGCACCCCCCTTGGTTCTGGCTTGATCCATTTTGAGTCAGCACCCCTGACCCTGACTGTGGGATTCCTTCATACCGAACAGCTGCAGTTCGAGGTCATTCATTCCCCAGCACAGCCTGTCATCCTTGGTCTCCCTTGGCTTCGGACACACAATCCACAGTTCGACTGGGCTGAAGGACAATTGGCCTCCTGGGGTACCTCCTGTTTCCACTCCTGTCTTGCTAAAGTCATGCCTCTGCTCCACATCCCCATAGCCAGTATACAGACTCCTCCAAACCTTCCCTCAGTATATGCAGACTTCGCAAATGTGTTTGAGAAAAAAGCAGCCGACGTGCTGCCACCCTGAACCTAGCTAAATGTTTCATTCACCCTTCCTCCTCTTCTTTTTTCGTCAGTAAGAAGGATGGTGGGCTCAGACCCTGCATTGACTAAGGGGCCTTGAACAACATAACTATCAAGAATTGCTATCCCATTCCATTGACCGAACTGTATTGCTCACTCCAGGATGCCTGCTTCTTCACCAAGCTGGATTTATGTGGGGCATACAACCTGATTCGTATCTTTCCAGGCCACGAATGGAAGACCGCCTTCAACACAAGAGCAGGGTATTACGAATACCTTGTAATGCCCTTTGGGCTGTGTAACGCCCCTGCAGTCTTCCAGGCATTTGTTAATGATGTCTTCCGTGACCTCCTCAACCGCACTGTCATTGTCTATCTGGATGACATCCTTGCTTTCTCTTCCACTCTGAAGGAGCATCATAAGCCCATGAGACAAGTACTTCAACATCCCAGACACAATTCTTTGGTATCCAAGCTAGAAAAATGTGAATTTGACCAAGTTCAGATCCATTTCCTAGGTTATGTCATCTCGAAGGAGGGTTTTGCCATGATTCACTGCAGTTTTAGAATGGACTCAACCTACTTCATTAAAGGAATTACAGAGATTCTTGGGGTTCTCCAATTATTACCGCAAGTTTATAAAGAACTTTTCTCAAACAGTTGCTCCACTCACTGAATTGACAAAACGGAACAAGGACTTTAAACATTGGCCTCCTGAAGCCATAAATGCCTTCTCTCATCTGAAAAAGGCTTTCTGTTCAGCTCCTGTGCTCCGCCATCCTGATCCTGACCTACAGTTCACTTTAGAGGTTGATGCCTCCGAGATAGGGGCTGGAGCAGTTCTAACCCAAAGGGATCCTTTAACTTCCAAGTCACACCCTGTAGCCTTTTTCTCAATGAGACTACTCATCGACTCAATCCTTGACAGGCCATGTGGGCCTTGTTCTTTTCCTGTTTTAACTTAGTGGTCTCTTATCTTCCTGGCAAAAGAGTTTTGTCCAGCTATGATATATAAAAGAACCTTTATTTCCTATATAGGGTCCACAAAAGCAATGTTTCAGGCTGACACTTAGCCCTTTTTCAAGCTTTTTCTTATCTTCCTGGAACCAAGAACAAGAAGGCGGACGCCCTTACCCGTCAGTTCTCTCACTCAAGTTATTCCTCGGAAGTCCCTATTGAACACATCATACCTCCCTCCTGTGTGGAAGCTCAATTAAATACCACCTTCTTCAATGACTGCAACGTGTCCAGCCTAGTAAACCTCCTGAAGCTCCCGTGGCTTCCGATATCGTTTTTGTACCTCTGAACCTACGCAATCCTGTACTGTCCTGGGCTCATGATAGTAAACTCTCAGGACATCCTGGCTTAACAAGGACTTTTAAGCGTCTTTCCCAACACGTATGGTGGCCTACTATGAAGTCTGACGCTCAAGAGTATGTGAAAGCCTGCACAACTTGGGCTGCCAACAAAACTCCCCGATCCTTGCCTCCCGGATTGCTCCAACCATTGTCCATTCCCAAACAACCATGGACACACATAACAATGTGTCAGGGTGCCAGGAATCAGAATGAGACGAGAAATGCAAAAATAATCACACCTTTATTAATAGTAAAAAATTTATAAAAAAGTCCACAAGTCAAATAACAAGCCAGGAGTCAAAACCAGAGCTGGTAGTCAGACGAGCCGAGTCAGGAGCCAAAGTGAATAGCCAGACAAGCCAAGTCAGGAGCCAAAGCGAGTAGTCAGATGAGCCAGAATCAGGAACAAGGAGAACAGCAGAGTCAGGAACAAGAACAAGCCAGGGTTCAGGAACCAGGAGGGACGTCAGACAGCCAGGTAATACACAGGAACTGGAACTCACAAACAGGTCTGAGACAATGCAAGGGCAAAAGCATACTGAACAGAGGCCCTTTAAATAATAAGTGATAACATCACAATTCAGATCTGTCTCACATGGACACCAGTCTGGCCATAAAAGGGCATGCAGGAAATGAGCAGCATCACACACTATGCACCAGAGTCAACAAGAGAGGTGAGTAAAATGGCTGCCAGCAGCACATGGCAAACAAAGCAGGGAAAAAACCCTAAAAGTACCCTCCCCTCAACGACCCCTCCCCCGTGGGAGGACAAAAGGCTTATTGGGGAAATGGGCATGGAAGGCACGGAGGAGGGCAGGAGCATGAACATCAGAGGAGGGAACCCATGAACGCTCCTCCGGACTGTAACCCCTTACAGTGAGCCAAATACTGTATGCGGCCCCTGGACATACGAGAGTCAATAATGCTGCTGACCTCATATTCTCCATAGTTGTCAAAAAAGATAGGATGGGGACAAGGCAACACAGTGGTAAACCGATTACAAACCAATGGTTTCAAGAGGGAGGCATGAAAAAAATTGGAGATGCGCATTGCAGGAGGAAGGTCAAGAGCGTAGGCCAAAGGACCGTTGGAGTATTCAAAAAGGACCAACATAACGGGGAGCCAGTTTATTGGAAGGCACATGAAGGTTCAAGTTGAGGGAGGACAGCCAAACCTTGTCACCAACCTGGTAGGAAGGCGCGGGCAGACGTCTACGATCAGCCTGGAACTTTTGGCGCTGCATAGAATGATGAAGGCAATCCTGAATCTGCACTCATGTGGAACAGAGTTGCCAGAGATGCTCCTCCAAAGCCGGAATACCCTGAGACATGAATGAATCGGGCAACAAGGATGGGTGAAACCCATAATTCGCCATGAACGGGGATAACTTGGAGGAAGCATTAATAGTACTATTATGAGCAAACTCTGCCCAAGGTAACAGTTCAGACCAATTATTGTGGTGATCTGAGACATAGCAATGGAGGAACTGTTCCAGAGCTTGATTAGACTGTTCCGCAGCCCCTTTGGATTGAGGGTGATATGCAGAGGAGAAGGAAAGCTGGATGCCCATTTGAACACAAAAGGAACGGTAAAATCTGGAGACAAACTGGCTACCCGGTCCGACACTATCTCCTTGGGTAACCCATTTAAACGGAAGACCTCCCGGGCAAAAATTGAAGCAAGCTCCTGAGTGGTAGTGAGCTTCTTCATGGGAATGCAATGTGACATTTTAGAAAAACGGTCAACCACCATAAGGATAACAGTATTGCCATTGGAAACAGGGAGCTCAACAATGAAGTCCATGGAAAGATGTGTCCAAGGACGCTCACCATTAGCAATAGGTTGAAGAAGACCCACAGGAAGACGTTGAGGAGTCTTATTCTGTGCACATACTGAGCAGGAGGCAACATACGCAGCAACATCGGAACGAAGACCTGGCCACCAGAATTGTCGAGTGACAGACCAAATCATTTGGTTCTTGCCTGGGTGACCTGCGGCTTTAGGATAGTGGTAAGTGTGCAAAAGTTAAGTTCGAAGATTCTCAGGAACAAAACACTTACCACTAGGTTTCTCAGGAGGTGCATTGGTTTGTGCAGCCAGGATCTCCTCCCCCAAGGGAGAAGTCAAATTAGTACGTATGGTAGCTAAAATATGGTCAGGAGGTATAACAGGAGTAGGTACAGACTCCTCCTTGGACAGAGGCGAAAATTGTCGAGAGAGGGCATCAGCCCTAACATTCTTACTACCAGGCAGGTAGGAGACCACATAATTAAACTGAGACAAAAATAGCGCCCATCTGGCCTGTTGGGGCGACAAACGTTTTGCTTCAGATAGATAATTTAAATTCTTGTGGTCAGTAAGAATGAGCACTGGTATGCTAGTACCCTCGAGAAAAAGCCTCCATTCCTTGAGTGCCAAAATTATGGCCAGTAATTCCCTGTCACCAATTTCATAATTGCACTCCGCTGGAGACAATTTCTTGGAGAAGAAACCGCATGGATGCAAGGAACCTTAAGGCATAGGACGTTGAGACAAGAGGGTCTACTCCAGTCTCAGACGCATCGACCTCAAGAACAAAAGGCAGAACAGGGTTAGGATGAGCTAGAACTGGAGTGGCAGCAAAGGCAGTCTTAAGACTATCAAAGGCCTTAATGGCAGTAGGTGACCAATAGAGTGGTTCATTCTCTTTATGGGTCATGTCTGTAATAAGTTTGACCAAGGAAGAAAAGTTTTTAATAAACTTTCTATAGTAATTTGCGAACCCCAAAAAACGTTGAATAGACCGAAGACCAACTGGGCGAGGCCATTGCAGAACTGCAGACAACTTGTCAGGATCCATGGAGAACCCTGCAACGGAGATAATATAACCTAGGAAGGTTACTTGAGTCTGATGGAACTCACATTTCTCGAGTTTAGAAAACAGGCCGTTCTCACATAGTCTCTGAAGAACCCGTGTAACATCAGAACGATGAGCCTCAAGTGTGGGTGAGTGTATGAGGATGTCGTCTAAATACACTACAACACACTGTTGCAACATATCTCGTAGGACATCATTAATAAATTCCTGGAAAACAGCAGGAGCATTACATAGGCCAAAGGGCATTACAAGATACTCATAATGCCCGCTCCTGGTGTTAAATGCCGTTTCCCATTTGTGGCCCTCCTTGATCCTAACGAGATTGTACGCTCCTCTCAAATCAAGTTTAGAAAAGACCGTAGCTCCCTTGAGGTGGTCAAAGAGTTCCGTAATGAGTGGAATAGGGTAAGCATTCTTAATGGTAAGACGATTAAGACCCCTATAATCGATGCATGGTCTTATCTCGCCACCCTTTTTCTTCACAAAGAAGAAGCCAGCCCCTGCAGAAGAGCAGGATTTGTGGATGATCCCCCGAGACAGAGCATCAGCAACATACTCCTCCATAGCACAATTCTCCACAACAGACAGAGGGGTAAACCCGGCCCCGAGGAGGAATGGCTCCGGGTTGCAGGTCTATGGCACAATCGTAAGACCGGTGAGGAGGCAACGTACCGGCACGCACCTTGTCAAAAATGTCTAGGAACTCTCGGTACTCCTCTGGCAATTGAGATACCGAAGAAGTGCACAAGACTTTAACTGGTTTCCGAAGACAAGTGGAAATACATTACGGAGACCACAACAAAATTTTGGACCTGCACCAGTTTAGACCGGGATTGTGCTTTTGGAACCAGGGACAACCCAGAACTGGAAAATGCAGAGAATTTTGTCTCTTCTTTCTCCTCTTCTACTCCGACTGTTTAACGATGTGGCTAAAGGAGGCAAGATGTTAGGGGAATTCTTGGAGGCTACTATTATGACCATCCCTAAGGAAGGGAAGGACCCCAAGGAATGCGGGAGCTACAGGCCTATCTCCCTTATAAATGTGGACATCAAGATATACTCTAAAGTCCTTGCGACAAGACTAGGGAAGCACCTCCCTTCCATAATCCATCTAGACCAAGTCGGATTTGTCCAAGGCAGACAGGGCTCTGACAATACCCGTAGACTGCTGAACATCTTCGCCGAATCATACGATATGGGCCTGCCCTTTCTCACCCTGTCATTGGATGCCGAAAAGGCCTTCGACAGGGTGAGATGGGCATATATGTTTGAGACTCTGAGAACATTTGGGGTCCCGCTCTCATTCTGTAGGGCAGTTGAGGCCCTATATACCCTTCCCACAGCTGTGGTTAAGGGGCTGGGTTTTTGCTCCCCTAAGATACACATACGTAATGGAACGAGGCAGGGATGCCCCCTGTCGCCGCTCCTCTTTGCGATGGTTATGGAGCCATTAGCAGAAGCCATTAGGCAGGACACCCAAATCCAGGGTCTGTTACTGCATGATTCAGTACAAAAAGTGGCATTATTCGCTGATGATCTTACACTTTTCATTGCCGAGCCGACCTCATCACTCCCACCGCTGATGGCTCTTATTGAAAGATTCGGTGTACTTTCTAACTACAAAATAAATGTAGCCAAGACGGAGGCGTTCTCGATTCATTTAGATTTTCAAGAACAGAGAATTTTGCGACAGCAATACTCCTTCAAATGGTCTACTAGAGGTATCCGGCACCTGGGGGTCTTCTTGTCTCATGACAAGGAGACGGTCCTCCATGAGAACTACCACACCTTGCTGAAGGCAGTCGATAAACACCTGAGAGCAAAGAAATATGACGAACTCTCCTGGATGGGAAGAATTGCAGCTCTGAAAATGATGCTACTTCCCAAGCTAACGTACATTATGCGATGTATTCCCCTCCCAGTCCCAGATAAACTTCTGAAAAATTTTCAGACCCTCTTTAACAGATATATCTGGAACAACAAGAAACCCAGATCTGGGAGGACTGGGATTGCCAAGCGTGAAGATGTACTACGAGGCGGCAATGATCTCTCATGTCTCAGCTTGGGGTCGAGACCTCCCCCCCACGAGATGGAGGGATCTGGAACAGGCATCACTACCTGCCTATATAGATCTATCTGATTTGCTGTGGTTCCCCCCGCATCTTGCTACCGTACACACCATCTCTAACTCAATCGTTAGTGGATGCCAAATGCTATGGTACAAATTACGACACCACACTCAGATCGCCCCCCATCCCTCTCCTATTCAGCCTATACTCCCCATACTTCAGACCCTCCCCAATATGAGATTGAACTGGTGGCGGCAGATCGGAATTTTGACAGTAGGCGACTTCTATGTAGAAGGTCGACTACTAACACAAGACGAGATGGTGGCAAACTTTGAAGTCCCGAGGCAATTGACATTTGAACTTCTAAGATTAAGATCCCTACTAAAAGCCTGGGGGTTCCTGAGAGATGCCCCACGGCCTCTTACGGCTTGGGAAGCTCGATGGAAAACGGGTCTCCAGACCTATAAACCCCTCACGGCACACTATCAATGCCTACTGGTTCCCCCCACAATTCCTAAGACGAGACACATGCTCTCCTGGGAGACAGAACTACAAACGGTATACTCCCCTAAGAAATGGGCATTGGCCATCGCTAAGACCAAGGCGACCTTACATTGCACCACGATGTACGAGCTCTACTTTAAAATGCTCACCAGGTGGCATCTGGTCCCAACCAGACTGCAGACTCTCTATCCTAATCACTCCCCTTCCTGTTGGAGAAACTGTGGTGGCATTGGCACCCCACTACACACCTGGTGGACCTGTCCCAACATAAAGGCGCTCTGGGGTAAGGCCAGTAGGATCTGTTGCTTAATGGGTCTTCCAGAGATAAAGGACCCCGGAACGGCCCTTCTCCATTTGGGCTTAGAGAAAGTGCCTCCGCACCAGAGAACCCTTCTTATATATATACTCACCTCAGTTAAAATGGCAATTGCCAGGAACTGGAAGAAAATACACCCCCCAAAATGGCAGAGTGTACTGGAATATCTGAACTATGTCAAGTCCATGGAAGACTTTGTCTACAGAATCCGGCACAAGTCGGAAACTTTTTGTCTTGTTTGGGAACCCTGGGAAGCTTACCTGCAGAGCCTCAGAGCTAAATCTTAGGTCTCCCTGCCCCCTAGGGCCACTGGCCCCAGATACGGGTCTAGGGCGGTCTGTCCACCTTTCTCCCCCCCCCCCCCTCCACTCAATGAGCTCCCCCCCCCCCTTCCCCCCCCCTCCTTCGCTAATATCCTCTCCCCCTCAAAGGGGGTACTTCAGCCCGTAACAGCGCAACGATGATTGAATCTTGATTCCACCCCCTTGGAGCGGTGGCCCTTGTTGGCCCTTGTATCCGCTCAGCTGCCTATTCAGGCAATATTCACATAGCAACCGACTACTAGCGTAATTCCGCTTTTATAAAGCAGATCAAAAGGCGGAATAAAAAATAAAGACGCCAAAACCTTAAACCTACCAGCAGACAACGACTCTCCCAACCTGTAAACGCTCCTATTCACTCCTTACTTCATCTCCCACTCGGGTATAGTTTGATCTCTGGATCCTCTAGGAATGGGGTAAAAACCTGGTTATATTAAGCAATATCTATGTCATTTCAATGTAATACGAGATACCATGTTTGTGATTTTTGTGTTTACTCGATTTTTGTAACGTTTGCAAGAGTTGTGATAACCTATTTATATAATAAAAAAATACTTTAAAAAAAAAAAAAAAAAAAAAAAAATGCAGAGAATTTATCACCTGGAACTGGAGGGTTTAAAAATGGAGATCCCCAACAGCCATAGATAACGGAGCGGTCTCGTGGGTAACTAGCGCGGGCTGAAGGGGCCTGCCATCAATGGCCTCAATAGCAAGCAGAACAAACCGAGGCAAAACAGGAATGGAGTGCTTTGATACAAAAGCACTGTCAATGAAATAGACCGCAGTACTGGAGTCAACAAGAGCCTGGGTGACTATGGAGAAGTCCACCCAGGAAAGGAAAACCGTGACCAAAGGTTTCTCCTTTAGCGGTTCTGGGGACGAGGATAAACCACCTAAGAGATGCCCCCGACAGGACCTTAGGTGTGAGCGTTTTTCCGGCCATGTAGGACAAGACTTCAAAAGGTGGCCCTGTAACCCACAATAGAGGCAGAGCCCCTCCCTCCTCCTAAAGGCCCTATCTTCCGCGGAGAGATGCGTGAATCCCAACTGCATCGGCTCAGCAGTACCTGGTGACTCGGGACCAGGAGGAATGGGAGGAGAGGGAAGCATGGGTGGGAACGAACACGTAGGAGACAACGGAACAGGAGGGTTCCGCAAGCGCTCCTTGAAAAAGGGCCTCTCTCTGAGTCTGATGTCAATTATTATAAAAAAAGATACCAATGCCTCGAGATCCTCTGGTAAATCTCTGGTAGCAACTTCATCTTTAATTGCATTAGAGAGCCCATGAAAGAAGGCGGCAACAAGCGCTTCATTGTTCCAACCTACCTCTGCGGAAAGTGTACGGAACTCAAAATACCCTTTGAAAGGAGGCCATAAATTCAGGGTAATTTGAAATCACAGGTTTATTAGTCTCCCACAAGGGATTAGCCCAGGCAAGAGCTGTGTCAGAGAGTAACAAGATGAGAAATCCCACCTTAGCTCTGTCAGAGGGAAACGCCTAAGGTAACATCTCAAAGTAAATGCCCACCTGGTTCAAAAACCCTCTGCACTGAATAGGATCACCTCCATATCGCTGAGGTAGAGGTGCAGAACCGGACATGCTCCTGGTAGGACTAGGTGCAGCAGCAGAAACAGGAGCAGCCATAACTTGCGGGACACTTTGGTCCAAATGTGCAGTGCGAGTCAGCAGGGTTTGCAGGGCTAGTGCAAATTAATCCAAGCGTGATCCTGTTCATCCATCCTGGAAATGATGGTAGGTAAAGGTGGATTATTAGCACCATCAGGATTCATGGCCCTTGCGTAATGTCAGGGTGCCAGGAATCAGACTGAGACAAGAAGTGCAAAAATAATAACACCTTTATTAATAACAAAAAATAATAAAAAAGTTCACAAGTCAAATACCAGGAGTCAAAACCAGAGCTGGTAGTCAGAAAAGCCGAGTCAGGAACCAAAGCAAGTAGTCAGACGAGCCGGAATCAGGAACAAGGAGAACAGCAGAGTCAGGAACAAGCCAGGGATCAGGAACCGGGAGGGACATCAGACAGCCAGGTAATACACAGGAACTGGAACTCACAAACAGGTCTGAGACAACGCAAGGGCAAAGCATACTGAACAGAGGCCCTTTAAATAATAAGTGATGAAATCACAATTCTGAGACTGCAACCTGTCTCACATGGATGATGTACACCAGTCTGGCCATAAAAGGGCATGCAGGAAATGAGCAGCATCACACACTATGCACCAGAGTCAGCAAGAGAGGTGAGTAAAATGGCTGCCAGCAGCACATGGCAAACAAAGCAGGAAAAAAAACCCTGACACAATGGATTTCATTGTGGACCTTCCTCCTTCTGACCACCATACAGCTATCTGAGTTGTGGCAGATTGCTTTTCCGGACTGGTTCATTTTGTACACCTAACAAAACTTCCTTCTGCCCAAGAATTATTGTCTCTTTTTCTCTTGCATGTGGTACGACTTCATGGCATTTCTGTGAATATTGTTTCCAACAGAGGTCCACAGTTCATCTCTACCTTTTGGAGAGTCTTTTGTAAGTTGATTGGAACCACTGTTTCCTTGTCTTCTGGCTACCATCCTCAGACCAATGGACTAACTTAGAGAGTAAACCAGGATCTTGAAGCCTACCTTAGAGCCAACTCTCTACATACCAACTGGTCTGAGTTGTTACCCCTAGCTGAGCTGGCAAGAAACACTCATTGGCACTCTTCTCTACAATGTTCTCCATTTCAAGTCGCAGCAGGGTATCAACCTTGTGTCTTCCCTCTTTCTACTCAGTCCACTGGGGTTCCTGCTGCAGACCGACACGTTACTGAACTCAACACTCATTGGTAACATATTTGCTCTCAGCTACGTTCAGCTGTCTCTAGATATAAAAAGTTTGCTGATCTTCATAGAGCTTCTGTACATGCTATCTCAGTAGTTGATCGTGTTTGGGTCTCTACTTGACATATTTGTCTACGTCAACCCTGTCACAAATTGAGGCCTAGGTTTATCGGTCCTTACAAAGTCCTGAAAAGACTGTCTCCTGTTGCTTACAAAGTGGCCTTGCGCAAAACCCAGCGCATACACCCAGTCTTCCACATCTCACTACTCAAACCTTACATAAAGAATAGATATACCCGGCTCCAAGCTCATCCTCCTCCGCTCCTGGTCCGTGGTGACCCTGAATATGAGGTAGCTAAGATCCTGGACTCCAGATACAGAACTGCAGTATCTGATACATTGGAAGGGTAACTCTATGGCAGATTGTTCCTGACCGTGATGTGCATGCTCCATTTTTGGTCTTCAAATGCCATGCTGCTTATCCTTTGAGGCCGACTCTGGTTCCCAGAGGGAACCCTTGAGAGGGGGACTATGTCACACTGCACCCCTCTAGCTGTTGCTAGGGGTGCGGCGTCTCCTTCCCTGCTCATTGCCAGGGGCTGTGTTGGGTCTGGATGTGTGCGTTGCTGATGTCATCGCCAAACGCTCCTCTCTCTCTCTGATGCAGGACAGACACCTGTGGCGTGAATCCTGCGCCTATGTAAGTTTCTCAAAAACGATCTATCACTGCCCAAGTAAAAGTGTTACTTTGTGTGCTCCTGGGTGTGATAGATCGTTGCTTTTCTGATTGCCTTATTGATATACTGCTGCTGAACTCTGCCTGTCTGACTACTATGCCTGTTAACCCCTAAATTGAACTGGGGTTAATCAAGCAGAGTGGTCAAACAAGCAGAGTTCAGCAGCAGAGAGGCAATCCAACAATATAGGGGTTAACAGGCAGAGTGGTTAGACAAGCAGAGTTCAGCAGCAGTATATAAATCCAGCAATTTAGGGGTTAAGAGGCAGAGTAGTCAGACAGGCAGAGTTCAGCAGCAGTATATCAATCCAGCAATTTAGGGGTTAACAGGCAGAGTAGTCAGACAGGCAGAGTTCAGCAGCAGTATATCAATAAGGCAATCAGAGAATTAACAAATTAATCACACCCAGGAGCACACAAAGTAACACCTATACTTGGGCAGTGATAGATTGTTTTTGAGAAACTTACATAGGCGCAGTATTCACGCCACAGGTGTCCGACCTGCATCAGAGAGAGAGAGAGGAGCGTGTGGCGATGACGTCAGCGATGCACACATCTGGACCCAACACAGCCCCTGGCAACGAGCAGGGAAGGAGATGCTGCTCCCCTAGCAATGGCTGGAGCGGTGCAGCGTGACATAGTCCCCCTCTCAAGGGTTCCTTCTGGGAACCAGAGTTAGCCTCAAAGGATATGCAGCATGGAATTTGGAGACCAAAGATGGAGCATGCACATCACGGTCAGGAAGATCTGCCACAGAGTTACCCTTCCAATGTATCAGATGCTGCAGTTGCCTGTATCTGGATTATCCCACGAGCATTACATATAGTTAGTACTGGATGAGTAATATGTAGCACTAATCCTGGATGAGTCTGAAAGTGTTCTTTCTTTGGTACAATAATGAGATTTAAATAAAATCTCATCCCCTGTTCCTGCAAAGGAACTAGAACAATTATTCCCATGTTTTCCAGATCTGAGACAGCTTGAAGAAAAGCTTGAGCTTTTATTGGATGTTTTGGCATATGGGTTAGAAAAAAAACCTTCCTGTTGGAGGTCTAATTTTGAATCCAATTCGATATATCTGTAAATTATTTTATTTTGAATCCAGGGATTTTGGAAAGATTGTAACCAAGCTTTCTGAAAAAGGTTTAATCTGGCCCCGACCAGTAATACTGGGTTGGGGCCGTTACCTTCATGTGGTTTTATAGACTGGATTAGATTTCTTACTCTGTTTAGATTTGTTTCAATTTGAAGTATGTCTTCAGACTGAGACAGAAGGTTTAAGGGAGGAGTCAGTGATCTGACGAAAGGAACCAAAACCATTGAAGTTTTGAATTTTCCTTTGGACTTTTTGTCTTGAGGAAGAAAAGCTATTTTACCTCCAGTAATAGTAGAAATAATAGAATCCAGTTGAGACCCAGACAATTTCTTTCCTTGGAAAGAGATAATAATCTAGTTTTAGATACCATGTTGGCATTCCAGGATTTAAGCCATATAGCTCGAGACATGCTTTTTATGTTAATTTTCATAATATAAAATACTGCATCGCAAATAAAAAAAATTGCATTTCACGTAAATTCAACAGATTAGAATATTCAGGGTTAGTGGATAACTATTGTGCAATACTGGTTAACCAGTAAGTAGAAGCAGCAGCCACGTCAGCAATAGAAATAGCTGGTCTAAGTATATAGCCAGTATGTAGAAATGATGTACTGTCTTCTAGAGGAATAAAAGTGTGTTTAGCCAGAGTGGAAATGGCCCCATCAACTTTAGGAACCATTTCCCTTAACTCTAAATTAGCAGCAGGTAGAGCATATAGTTTTTTTAAACCTTGTAGAAGGATTAAAGACAGACACCTGGTTTAGACTATTACTTAGCAATCATGTCAGAGACAACATCAGATATAGCTAAAATCTCAGGGAGATTGACAACAGTTTTATATACTGAATTTAAATGATTACAGGGATAATCATCAGAGGATTTAGATTCTTCAACCCCTAAATTGATTAAGACTTCCTTTAAAAGTGAACGAATATGGTAAATTTTAAATAAAAAGGAGGAATCATCAGGTTCTACGTCAGATGAGGGAGCCTGTTAGAGGAATCCTCATCATTTGAAGATATTTCCGTATTTTATAGGTCAGGACTTAAAAATTACTGGTAGAAAGTAAAATGTGAACTGACCTTTTTTGCTTATTCAAAGGCAGTAATACAGCCAGGGCCTTCGTTATGGTTGCAGTAATGAATGTTTTAATTGCTGTAGGTAGTCCATCTGCATCTATCTGTAAGGATGAGATTAGGTGCGTTAGTACACATAGAAACATCATTGATCGGTATGCGATAAAAGATCTAAACATGAGTCACATTAATGAGCTGAAGAAGCTACTTCAGTTGTTTTACAATAAGTACACTTAGCTTTGGTAGAAAGGTGTTCAGTAGACTCAGTTCCTAAGGTAAATTTAGGGACACATTGGTGCTGCTCCATTATGGCAAAAACATAAATTATGCTTACCTGATAATTTAATTTCCATTGTGGGGAGGAGAGTCCACAGCTTCATTCATTACTTGTGGGAATTAAGAACCTGTCCACCAGGAGGAGGCAAAGACACCCCAGCCAAAGGCTTAAATAACTTACCCACTCCCCTCATCCCCCAGTCATTCTGCTGAGGGAACAAGGAACAGTAGGAGAAATATCAGGGTATAAATGGTGCCTAAACAAATTTAGGTCCGCCCACCGGCACAATGGGCGGGAGCCATGGACTTTCCTCCCCACGATGGAAATGAAATTATCAGGTAAGCATAATTTGTTTTCCATCTAAAGGGGAGGAGAGTCCACGGCTTCATTCATTACTTGTGGGAAACAAATACCCAAGCTCTAGAGGACACAATGAAAACGGGAGGACAAAAAATGCGGACCCTAATCTGAGGGCACCATAGCCTGCAAAACCTCTCCCCCAAAAACTGCTTCCGCAGAAGCAAAAACATCAAAATTTGTAAAACTTTGTAAAAGTGTGTAAGGAGGACCAGGTAGCCGCCTTACAAATCTGATCCAAAGAGGCCTCATTCTTGAAGGCCCAAGACGAAGCCACAGCTCTAGTTGAATGAGCTGTGATCCTCTGAAGAGGCTTATGTCCAGCTGTCTCATAGGCTAAGCGAATCATGCTCCTCAACCAAAAAGACAAAGAAGATAAAGAGGCTCTCTGCCCCTTGCACTTCCCTGAATACACCACAAAAAGAGATGTAGACTGTCTGAAATCCTTTGTAGCCTGAAGGTAAAGCTTCAAGGCTCAAACCACATCCAGATTATGAAGTAAACTCTCCTTAGGAGAAGGGTTAGGACACAAAGAAGGAACTATTTCTTGATTGATGTTACTGTTAGACAAAACCTTGGGAAGAAATCCCAAACCAGTGCAAAGAACAGCCTTATCAGCGTGAAAAAACAAATAAGGAGGCTCACATTGCAAGGCCGCCAACTCAGAGACTCTATGAGTCGATGCAATAGCCAACAGGAAGAGAACCTTCCAGGAAATAATCTTAATGTCAATAGAATGCATAGGTTCAAATGGAACCCCCTGCAACACCTTAAGGACCAAGTTTAAGCTCCAGGGAGGAGCAGACTGTTTAAAAACAGGCCTGATTCTAGACAGGGCCTGAACAAAAGACTGAATATCAGGAAGCACAGCTAGCCTCTTGAGCAACAAAACTGAGAACGCCGAAATCTGTCCCTTTAAGGAACTGGCAGCGAAGAAAGGACAAAATCCTGGCTACCTTAACTTTGTGCCAAGGTTAACCATGCTTTTCACACCAGGACAAGTAAGTCCTCCACACCTTATGATAGATGCGACAAGTGACCGGCTTCCTGGCCTGAACGAGAGTATCAATCACATTCTCAGAAAATCCCCTCTTGGCCAAGACTAAGTGTTCAATCTCCACACAGTCAGCCTCAGAGAATCCAGATTTTGATGTTGAAAGGGACCCTATTTCAGCAGATCCCTGCGACATGGTAACCTCCATGGAGAAGATGAGATCTCCACCAGATCCACAAACCACGTCATCCGCGGCCACGACGGAGCAATCATAATAGCCGAAGCTTGTTCCTGCTTGATGCGGGCCACTACACAAGGTAGAAGTGGCAACGGTGGAAAAATGTAAACTAGGTTGAACCCCCAAGGCATCTATCAACTCTGCCTGAGGATCCCTGGACCTCGACCCATATCTGTGTAGCGTGCAATTGAGTCTGGACGCCATGAGCTCTATCTCTGGTGTTCCCCATCTGTGACAAATCTCCGCAAACACCTCAGGGTGGAGAGACAATTCCCCCGGATGTAAGAATTGTCTGCTGAGAAAATCTGCTTCCCAGTTGTCTACACCCCGAATGTGGATCGTTGAGAGCGAGCAGCTGTGGGACTCTGCCCATTCCAAAATCCAAGACACCGCCCTCGTTGCTAGGGAGCTTCTCATTCCCCCTTGATGGTTGATGTAAGCTACCAAGGTAATGTTGTTGGTTGCTGAACAACCCCGGAAGAGGCCACACCTTCAGAGCATTGTAGATTGCTCGAAGTTCCAGAATATTGATCAGGAGAAGAGACTCCTCCCGGGTCTTTTTTCCTTGTGCCATCCTGGCACCCCAGACAGCACTCCACCCCGCCAGACTCGCGTCAGTGGTCACAATCTCCCAGGACGGTATCAGGAAGGATGTCCCTTGTAACAGATGTTCTGGATGGATCCACCAAAAGAGGGAATTCCTTGTCCGAACATCCAGGGAAATCTGCTGTGATAGATCTGTATGATCGCCGTTCCACTGTCTCAACATGCACAACTGAAGAGGTCTGAGATGGAACCTGGCAAATGGAATGACATAGATACTGGACACCATGAGCCCGATCACCTCCATACTCTGAGCCACTGAGGGACTGGAGGAGGACTGCAGGGCAAGACAGGTGGACACACTCTTCCTGCGTCTCTGGTCTGTGAGAAATATCTTCATGTATATAGAGTCTATCGTGCCCAGGAACTCCACCCTGTTGCTGGGAACCAGGGAACTCTTTCCTGAATTTATCTTCCAACCGTGAGATTGGAGCAAGAGAAGAAGAACCCTTAAATGATCCTCTGCAAGACTGAACAACGGTGCCTGGACTAGGATGTTGTTCAGATAGGGCGCCAAAGCAATGCCTCTGGATCTGGCAACTGCAAGTAGCACCCCCAGAACCTTTGTGAGACTCTCAGGGCCGTCGCCAGACCAAACGGAAGGGCCAAAAAATGGAGGTGTTGGTCCAGAAACACAAATCTCAGGAATTTTAAGTAATCCCTGTGGATTGGAACAAGAAGGTAAGCATCCTTCAAGTCTATTGTCGTCATGAACTGTCCCTCTTGAACTAGGGGCAGAATAGATCTGATCGTTTCCATCTTGAACAATGGAACAGACAGAAATTTGTTTAAACATTTTAGGTCCAGAATCGTGCGGAACGTTCCCTCCTTCTTTGGGACCACAAAAAGGTTTGAATAGTACCCTAGACCCCTTTCTGCTGGGGGTACTGGTACGATAACTCAGAGAAAAGAGAGATCCCTCACACATTCTAGAAAGGCATCTCTCTTTTCTGGTCTGGAAGACAGGTTTGATAGGAGGAATCTGCCCCTGGGCGGATAAGATCTGAACCCTATCCTGTAACCGTAGGTGACTACTTCCAAAACCCACGGATCCTGAATGTCCTGCAACTAGGCTTCTGAGAAGAGAGATAATTTGCCCCCTACTTGGTCTGTTGCCCGGTCAACAGACCAAGTAGGGGGCAGATTATCTCTCTTCTCAGAAGCCTAGTTGCAGGACATTCAGGATCCGTGGGTTTTGGAGGTAGTCGCCTATGGTTACAGGATAGGGTTCAGATCTTATCTGCCCAGGGGCAGATTCCTCCTGTCAAACCTGTCTTCCAGACCAGAAAAGAGAGATGCCTTTCTAGGGGCCGCCCCTTTATGCCGATTTAGTCTCAGCGGGCTTCTTATTCTGCTTGGACTTGATCCAAGACTGAGCTGGCTTCCAAGTTCCCTTGGACTGATCCGCTTTTGCAGCGGGCAGCTGACATTGGGCCTTGTTCGCATGAAAGGGACGATAAGTAGATTCTTTAGGCTTAGCCTTCTTATCCTGCGGTAGGAAAGCACCCTTGCCTCCAGTAACCATGGATATGATTGAGTCAAAACCTGGACCAAACAGTATCCTTACCTGAAAAGGAAGGGACAACAGCCTCGACTTAGAGGTCATGTCCACAGAGCCCTGCAGGCTAGTACGGAAAAACTCGATACCTTAGTATTCAGGCGAATAATCTGCATATTGGCGTCACAAATAAAAGAATTAGCGACTCTCAAAGCCTTAATTCTCTCCTGTATCTCGTCGATAGGAGTCTCCCTCTCGACCATTTCACACAGAGATTCACACCAATATGTCGCAGCTCCGGCAACCACTGCTACCATGCTGAGGCATCACCCTGTCCTCAAATACTTTATCAAGATTAGGAATCGAGGGTTGCTCCGGTAGTTTCGGTTCCGGAACCTCCAGCATAGCAAGCACTTGTTTCAGCAAAAACCGCAAATCTTCCACCCTAAACCAAAAGTCAGGCTCCTCCGCAGCCGGAGGCCTAGATGACACGGATTCTGACCCAGAAGGGACTTCCTCCGAAGAGTCGGAGACATCCTCGTCAGCGGATAATGCTTCGGATATATCCATAGGCGTAGACAACCCCTGGGCAGGGCCGCCACAAAGGACACTACACTTGCGCTTAGCAGAACGTGGTAAAGCATTAATCACCTTCAGACACCGCCATTTGCAGTTGTATAGCAAAATCTGACGACCAGCGAAGCTCTCCTGAAGGAGTAACGGTTGGGCCCTGGGCCGCTGCATGTGCAATACATAAGGGAATTGCACCTCACGGGACGGAGAACCCTCAAAGGTGGACGACTCAGTAGTACTAGACATCCTTTTCCTTTCTAGATGTCGCAACTTTATCAAGGCAAGTGGAACATAGTTGAGCAGGCGGATCTACCAGAACCTCTTTACAATAAACACAGGATTATATTATATTAGATTTTGTTAAAGAGGGAGTACCCTCTAATGCGTCAAAGTCCTCCATAGCATGCGCTTTATTACGGACTAGATCAAAATATTAAATTGGCATTCTTATATCTCCAATGGCCAGGGCAGTCACCACCTCCTATAACCCAGACTACTTTAACCGTTTTGTCTCCTGCGTCGCCGATCAAACAGAAGTTGTATAGGCCACACCCGGTCCCATGGGATGCCACGCAGGACCGCCCCTGCCCTAGAGAGAAAAGCGCGCCAAATCAGCCGCGCAAATACTCCCGGAAAAGAACCTTAAGTTCCACCCATTGCCAGAGACTCATCTCGCACATAACGCAGCAATGACACAATAAACAATATTATTTATAACCCCCCTGTTTAATAATCCCCATACCAGGACTATTAACCCTTGATTTTATAAAGATAAAAGGTATCACACTGTGACCCTGTCTTCTTGTGTTATCATCATAGTATAATAAAAATGAAACGATCTTACCAGAATCTATGCCGTGGAACAGGAACACGTCCCATTGTGAAGAGTACTACCCTCCAAAAGAGACTACTCTGAATCTTCCGACACTTCTCTGCCAACCTCCTGTGACGAAAAGCAAAGAATGACTGGCGGATGAGGGAAGGTATTTAAGCCTTTGGATGGGGTGTCTGCATCCTCCTGGTGGCCAGGTTCCTAATTCCCACAATTAATGAATGAACCCGTGGACTCTCCTCCCCTTTAGATGGAAAAATGTAGTAAAATGAATGCAATAATTACTATTATAACCCCCTTAAGGCAAGCTACTTGAGGAAAGGAAAAAATATGCCCCCTTTATGTAGTGTTGCAGGGACGTTAAAGCGCAAAACAAATGCAGCATAGGTAAGCAGGAACTGTCACTGTGCGCAATTTTTAGATACTATTTGAAAAAATTGGTGTGTGCACATCCGTTGACACATGCTTGTTAGTCCGACGTGCACATTCTATAATGACCTGTCAGTTTTTAAAGAGTAGCGTCAAATGTGACGCACATTTCTGATTTATTATAAGTGTGTGTGCTATAGCGCGCTAACCTGACAAGTAAGTAAAGTGTCCGTTTCGAAGTCTTTGGGTCAATATTGAAGCATGCTTCCTGCGTGTATTATGGAGCGCAAACCCAATGAGCATATTATGCATCGATTTGATGCCTGCATGTGAAGAAAATTTCCCGCAAAAAACAAGCAAGGGGAAAAGCAGGGCCATATACACACATATACATGTATGGATAAACATTCAAAAGTGCCCATAAACATAGCTAGAGTGTCTATTTAAAAAAATAATAATAGGAGGTAATGGAATAGGAGTATAACGTTGATCTGTATAGGGAAGCAGAAGATGGGACCCTGTGACCAAACTTACAGGGAGCCCTATGAAGGATTTCCCATGAGGAGAAAACATAGTATCATGAGGCAGTACTCCAATCACATCCCTCTGACATGCACTCTGAAGAACCTTTCACTGAAAAAAGCAAGCACATCAAGCACTTCAACTTCAGTAAAAACTAAGGTATGAGTGAGGTGGGAGGGGTTTTATAGGCTTTTATAGTTTGGGAAACTTTGCCTCCTTCCTCCTGGTAAGAATGTATATCCCATACGTAACAGCTCGTGGACTCTTGCAACCTATATGAAAGAGACATTGATGTGGGAGAAAACGGTCAAGAATACTTGTTTTCATCCTACAGTTTCAGTGTTTTTTTTTCTTCAAATTGAATGTTAGGATACAAAAGAGGTCACTGTAAGAGTCATTTGGACTTCTTTTCAAACTACAGTATCAAAGTGTTTTTTTTTTTGTATTTAATAATATGTCAGGATACAAAAGTAGTACTTAGTGATCACATACTAAGAATCAGCTGTGTATTTCACGTGTGCTTGGAGCTGTATTGAGGGGCAAGAGAAGTGCTATTGCTTTGATTTATGTTTAAAAAGAATGAAACATGGAAGTGGGAGAAGACTGAAGAAAATCCTTGTTGTCATATAGTTTTAATGATTTTTTTTACTTTGTATATAAAATAACTTAATTCTACACCCCTTTAAAGTCTATGGGCATTCCATTTTGCTTTTCACCCTTGTCATTCCATAGAAAAAAGCTATAATCCCATATAATCTCACTCTTAGAACCTGCTACAGTACTTGGTGAATATATTTGCCAAATATTGCTGTTATATATCACCAAGTTTTGTTGCTTTTAGACTTTTAATTTTGTATTATAGTCTGAGTATTCCATTTTGTCTTTCACCCTTGTAATTCCGTAGAAAACAGTTATAATTTCAAATAATATCAGTCTCAGAATGTGTTACTGTACTAGGAGTATCTATTTGACAAATATCTATGTGATTTGTCTACAAGTTTTGTTGCTGTGACACCTTAATTCTGCATCTCATTAAAGTCTATTGGCTTTTCATTTTGTTACTCACTCTTGACATTACGTATAAAACAGCTATAACCCTATGTAAATGTTACTCTCAAATATGTAGGTGTTGTCTCAAATGTTTGTCTTTGTTTCACATGTAATTGTCCTCCAATAGTCATTACATAGACAGCAGCTATAATATGTCCATGTAATTTCACTGAGAAATGGCTACAGTATTTGGAGAACATGTTTGCAAAATAACGGCTATCTGGACAGGTTTTGTTGCTATCGTTTTTTTTATTTAAGTTTGTGTATCACTTTTTGTCATTCCTTTTAGTATTTCTAGACAAATTGAGATAAAAGATCTAAACATAAGACACACAAATGAGCTGAAGAAGCTACTTCAGTTGTTTTACAAGAAGCGCACTTAGCTTTGGTAGAAAGGTGTTCAATAGGCTGGAGGTATATATATTCCATAACTACTATAGCAGGTATTGAGAGTAAAATTACTTGGGATTAGGTTTCCGGGCAGCGGCCATTTCAATGGTCGCATTGAGCTTTAGCTCCTGATTAATTTACCACTTCTATCCTAATTTCAGCTGAAATATTAGCGACAAGTCATTTCACAAAGTGGAGAAGCTTGGCCGAAGGCACTCTAATCCAAGATATAGGGTTTTGGTTTGTGGCGCAGCTCTCCAGCCCTCAGTACCGAACTTTTACGTTGAGGCCTTCCGCCATATCTAAAGCCTCATTTGTCCTCATAATTGCTGCGCCAATGTTGCACAGCCAGGGCCCTATGTGGCAAGCTAAGGAGAAGTGAAACCACAGCACAGCTAAAATGTGCAGTGTCCCAGATGAGATGGCAATTCAGGAGGATCTCCTTGTATCTGCCCTCAGATCCCAGCTACAGGAACAATTTGAACGCCTTGCTAAGGCCATTCACCAGGCATTTAAAGGGACAAAAACAGACACTATCTGTCAATCTGCAGAGCTAGAGAGTACCGCAGAGGAACAGGAAAACCATCAAGGAGACACTTGCCTACTTACTGATAAGGTGATGGCCCTGCATGGATGCCCTAGGAGTTCAACGGGCCGGATGGTAGTGGCCGCTGTGCCTAATCTACAGGAGATGGCAAGCAGTCGAGATCTAATGATGGCAAAGGTGTATGAGTGATCGCCGAACACGGTCCATGCTGCTCCGCCTCCCTTCCTAGACACACTCCGTGAGACTGCACCAGACGGTCCACCTGGATCTATTACTCTGCGGTGTGCTATATTCTTAGCTGCGATGGGTGACATTGAATCTTGGTACCGAGACACACTTGTTTCCTGTCAGCCTGTTACGTACCTAATTTTATTCCAGCTCCTCAGAGACTTCCTAAGGGGTGACTTGAAATATCGGCAACTCTGGAAGGGTGAACTATTTGCCTTTAGCAAATGCATTATAGCGGTGGGATTGAAACTGAGAGATGGGGTGAATTAAAGTTTTGTATTTTACCCCAGATACAAGTGTGGACAAAATGTCTGGCAACACTCAAGACCCCTTAACTATATAGTAGATCCACAATTATGTCAATCTCATTTTACTACCCACCTATGTTTACCCTTAGGGACTAAACCATTCATGAGGACTCTATTGTCTGATACATCTGGTTGTAGTTGGACTGGGGCGATTATGTGTAGCCTGATAGTACTAATTATACTTCTTTTTATGTCCTGATATATTATTAAGTGTGTGAGACAGGTAGCAGATATCACTACTGTGATGGGTTAAACAGCCTCTACACTCATACTAAGCCTCATTATATACCATATCAGTATTACAGCAGCCAATAACTATTTGTGAGTCTTTAATCACATTATACTTTACTTTTATATATAAAAAAAAATATAGATTGCATTTGGTTGACAACCTATATATGGTGAGTACCTTATACACTCAAGCTGTCACTTAGGTACAATTTATTTAGCCTAGACTTCGCTATTCACTGAACAACATACCATGTAGCTGTATTGGCTCCCAGGTAGTTTGACATCTGAGATCTACATAATGTATCCCTAAGTATAATTATCTATTGGCGACTATTTACATTGAAAAAATAAATCAAAATGTCAGTTGCTGTTATTTAAATAAAAAGTCTTTTATTGAAAAATATATTAAAACATGGAGGGTGCATACCCTATAGACAAGAGAAATAGACTAACATGTTTCGGCCTGCGCCGTATTCATAGTCCTAAAACACCAAACACACACTCAGATTTAAAAACCCACCTCTGGGATTTAATTGGTGGAAATCCTAAGCATCAATTAGGGTATTTAAAGAAACAGTGTATACAGATTTGTATCTATTGACAAAGTAGTACGATTTTGCACATATTCACATTCACAATTTATAGTGTACACATTAAACAATATCTAAGACCAAATGTATACAAAAATATTCAAAAAGATATATATATTCAAAGCAATCCTTCATTGCTATGTTGTATCTTTGTTATTATAACATTAATGAGTCAATTCAATTTGTTTTACAATGTGTTCAAGATCAAAGTTTAATATTTCATGTTGATAGACTTCCTAATACTAAAGATTATTGGGGGACATTTAGAATACCAAATGAATTCCTTTGACAAAACTAATTGTTAGATGGAGATATAGAGGTATAGGGAGAATAGGAAAAAAATCCATATTCACATAAAGGCTCCCTTATTGGTGGCGATAACAATGGTAATACTTAATTACTATCAGTACAGTGTTTTTTTTTTTTTTTTTTGTTTTTTTGTTTTGTTGTCTGGAGGGGCAACATACATGGATGTCCTAAGCTACCATGTATCCTGAATTTTATAGGAGTATGCAGGTATACTCTGGGCTAGTTCATTTTATATATACAACATTGGTGGAAGGAAATTAAAAAGGGATATGAAACAAGGGGCATAATGTCCAAGATTACTGTGTATATAGGTGCAATAGTTTATGAAACAAGCACCTAAAGTTTTATTCAAAACATGGCTTACTGCCCATCCTGCAGATGGATTAGCGTTATACTGGGGGGTGATAGGTGAACAGGCTTAGTTCCAGTGGTTAATAAAATCATATTCAGAGTTCAGACCCAATGGAACCTTAGCCTGGAGTCTGAAAATCCAGTACATCTCTTGCCTGGATAAAACCTGAAACCTGTCCCCCCCCCTCTGCCGAGCCTGGACATTTTCAATGATCATCCATCTAAGGCTTGTACAGTCTTGTTCATGCGTGTTGACAAAATGGTTAACTAAAGGGGTGCTGCTTTTACCTACTCTAATAGTAGATAGATGTTCACGTATCCGTGAGCGCACCTCCCTTGTTGTTAACCCTATGTATTGTAGATTACAAGTTGTACACCATAAGAGGTAAATGCAGTAGGTAGATCTACAATTCACACAGGTAGTCACATCAAAAGTTTCCCCTGTAATGCATGATTGAAAAGAGGAGCCAATCTGAACATGTTCACATGCTTTACATTGGGGGTTCCCACACCTATAGGTGCCCCTATGTCGAAGCCAAGAGGACTGAGTGGACGGAGCAGGTTTCCTAAGTTGTGAAGGGGATATAATACTCCCCACCGACTTATTCCTCCTATATGAAAACCTGCAACCTTCACTGACTGCATCCACTAGACCATCGTCGGCTGCAAGCAATCTAAAATGCCCCCGGATTATATTACAAATTGTATGATATTGTTCTGAATAATCAGTAACAAATGTCAATTTGCGTTTAGAATTACTGTTGGATCTCTTGTTATCTGCCAGGAGGGAATCTCTTTTTATTCTATCCACTTCTGTCCTCGCTTTCTTAAGGACCTTATTACTGTAACCCCTGTCCTTGAGTCTATCCTGCAGCGCTTCAGCATGGTGTTCATAATCTTCCGTTCGCGTACAGTTTCTTTTAACGCGAATAAATTGTCCCTTTGCCACAGAATAAGGCACCTGCCTAGGATGACAGCTTTTTGCGTGTAAGATACTATTGCCTGAAATAGGCTTTCTATACACTTCTGATGTAATCTCACCTGACTGCCAGCCTCTGAGCTCAACATCCAAATAATGAATTTTTTGTTTGTTTGTTTCATGAGTGAAGCGCAGATTGAAATCATTCTGCCCCAGGTATTTCACAAATTCATCTACTGAATATCTCTCACTGTCCCAAACAAACAACAAATCGTCTATGAAACGATGGTATGTCTTAATCGCAGGCCGGAAGGTGTTACTATCTGCATAGATGTGGGACCGCTCCCACCAACCCATATATAGGTTGGCATAAGTGGGGGCGAACTTAGCGCCCATAGCGGTCCCACATCTCTGCAGATAGTAATCACCCTCAAATTGAAAATAGTTATGTGTCAGTAGGAACTCCGTGACCTCCAACACAAATGCTCTGTAGGGCTCACCGTGTGTTGTTTCATGAATTAGAAAGTATTCAATGGCCTTCAAACCTAGATGAAATAATTGATTACAGGCTACTCGATTGATTACTTACCTGACTTTGTTATATCTGTGGGATTTTCCTAGAGTGCCACTGGCTAATTAGCCATATTGGGACATATGTCGTAAACTGGATATATGCTGAACACAGTGACACAGTAATTGATTAGCGTATCATGCAAAAGGAAAATACATGAATTGTAACGCTTATATATTTTTGATCTTTATCATTTCCAAGAGAGAGGGAGGCATAACATTGAAACTCTGATTACCACTGGGATTACAAAAATAGTTTATATGCTTTTCTATATCTGGACTTTAATTTAAAACAGTAAATTGTTCTTCTGTTGCATTGAACCGTCCTTTTCCTTTCTTGACTATTTACATTGCCCTATAACATCTTTTCCTGATCCTTTGCTGTTTTTCCTTTTTACCCATAGCTTTCAGCGCCATCTCACTTTCTAAAGATTTTCTTGTCCGTAACTACTGTCTAGGAAGGAGGCAGTATAAATAGATAGGCTTTTTTGGGCAAAAGTCTAGCGCTACACACATTAACCTTTATACATTACTGCTCCTTTAACTTCCAAGTGTGTTAGCTTTCACAGAAAGAATTTCAGAAACCCATGGAAGGGATAAATAAAGGGGATATGTTAAAATGGATAGGGGACTTGGAAAAAACCCTTAACAAAGAACTAAGACAGAAAATGGAATTGATATTCCTTGAAAGATATTTAGACCATGATATTGTACCCAGGGGTCTTAAATTGAAAAAGAAGTGTACATTTGAATTGAGCGATACTTTACAGACCGAATGGGATGAGGTATTAAATAAAGCATCAAAGGGACTGATTGAAATTATTAAAAGATCGAGAAATGAAAGTTTAGAGCAAATTAATAATGAGATCTTAGAAATTAAGGAAAAGCTTGAAGGGGTGAAGGAAGACCCTCTATTAAAAGAGAAACAGAAAGTGATAATTGAGAGACTGGAGAGTGTTAAGAAAGAAATTGTGATAATAAAATGTAAAAAGTTTGAGAGGGATACAAATGAGGCCTCCAATACTCAGGTACAGGAAGTGGAAACTAATGAGATAAAAAATCATGAAACAAAGAAAGGGGATAATAAGGTTCAGGAACAAGGAAATAGGAGGTATTACCACAACAATAGACAAGATGGGTATGAAGAGGAGTGGCAAGGGTACCAGAGGTTTCCATCCTATGATTATAGGAATTCCAACAGAGGACACTATAATCAAGGTAGGCATTTCAATCAGTATAGGAACTATAAGCAAGGAAGAAATTACTACCAAAATTATAGAAGGGATAACTATAATAGAAACTGGAATCCTTATAGGAATACCGGAAATTTTAGGAGAAGAGAGAGGGAAGATTATTATCAACAGAATGAATATACACAAAGAGATTCAGGACATCTGAGAAAGAACGATAGGGATCAAGAACAGAACCATCAATATATAAATAAGGAAGATAGACGATGGGAAAGTAAGCAAAAGATTGTTACTACTAAAAACAGATTTGCCCCACTAGAAAATGAAGGATTAACTAAACTGTCCCAGGAAGAATTGGCTTTTTTAGGCCAGAGCCCTCTAATGGAGGGCACTTCCATAAAAAACAAGACAGGACAGGGAAAGGAAACAAAAGGGTCAAGAGGGGGAAAAAGACAAATAGAGGAGTCAGAGGAGGAAGGAGAAGGAAAAGATGCCAAAAGACAGAGGTAATAGAAAGTAACAAAGGAATTTTCAACCTAAGTAAGAAAGTCTTGAATAAAGATGAAGAAAGAGTCCTTAAACTGGGCCTCTCATTCGCTCCTTCTAAACCTCTGAATAAATTTGAGACACACATTAATATTAAGAAATTCGTGAGGAATCTAACTTTAAAAAGATTTTTCTTGAAAAACCCTTTGGAGAGATACATTAAAACAAATAATGAAGCAAAGAAAGCATACCAATTTAAGGTTAAAATCCAAATTTTATCCGAAAAATGATAAAGGTAGCAATTTAGAGCCGTTTGAAAAGGTAGTCCTGGCGGATTTGAGAAAGAGTAATTTTTTAAAACAGAAATCTAAGAGAAATTTAACCAAAAAAGATAGGGATGTATTAAAAGAACTACAAAATGATGAAAGTGTGACTATAAAAATAGCGGATAAGGGAGGAGGCGTGGTAATAATGGATAGGGAGAAATATAGATTGGAAGCTGAAAGACTACTAAATGATAAGAAAACATACAGGAAATTAGGTCTAGACCCCACGGATAAATATTTAACGAAATTAAAGAGGATTTTAGATAAAGGAAGAGAGAAAGGAATTTTAACTGAAAAAGAGTACTTATATATCTTGCCCCAATTCCCGAAAATACCTATCTCTTATTTTCTCCCAAAAGTGCATAAGAGCTTGATTAACCCCCGCGGTAGACCCATAGTGTCGGGGATAGGTTCCATAACAGCAAACCTATCTGAATATGTAGATAGGTTTCTGCAGAAATATGTAGTAGGTTTAAATTCATATCTAAAAGACACAACTAGTGTCCTTAGACTTTTAAAGGATATTCAATGGGATGATGAATGTGTATTAGCGACATGCGATGTTGTGTCGCTCTATACAAACATCAACCATAATTTTGGAATAGAGGCTGTGGAACATTTCCTACAAAGGGATAAAGATATAGCTAAGGATCAAAAAAGATTGTTTGATTGAAAGTATACGCTACATACTGGAGCACAACTATTTTTCATTTGATAGGAATTACTATTTACAAGTAGAGGGGACGACCATGGGCACGAGATTCGCACCGAGCTACGTGAATCTTTTCATGGGCCAATGGGAAGATAATTTCTTGGCACATGTAGAGCTTGGTGCGAATCTCGTGCTATTTAGGAGATATATTGATGATATCCTCATTGTCTGGAAGGTCAGTGAGGAGGCTCTCGAAGATCTATTTAAACTAATGAACAGTAATGACAGAGGATTAACTTTCACTCACCAAATTAGTAAGGATAGTATCACATTTTTGGATTTGGATATATTAGTAGACAATAAAGGATTGATTACAAAAATACATTTCAAACCCACAGACTCCAACAATTACATACATGCCACTAGCTGCCATTTTTTGAAATGGAAGAACAATATACCAGTTGGACAAACACTTAGGATTCGAAAAAATTGTACTAAAATTCATGATTTTGAGGAACAAATCAAGCTCTTAGAATGTAAGTTTAGAGATAGGGGTTATAAGGATGAACAGGTGCAAAAAGCTATAACAAGAGCAAGGAATACAGAGAGGGATTCACTATTAAATTATAAGATCAAGACTCAACAAATGATGGATGACTGCAATGTGCCATTTATAACAGAGTATAATGACAATCATAATCAGCTAAGAAAAATTCTAAGAAAACACTGGCACATTGTAAAAAATGACCCTATACTAGATGATAGACTCCCACTGTACCCAAGGATAGTTTACAAAAAGACGAAAAATTTAAAATCAATCTTGGCTCCAAGTGAGTACAAGAGAAAAAAACTTGGCAAGACAAATAAAGATAGAGACCTGCAGGGTAATGAAATAAAAGGATTCTTTCCCTGCACAACGTGTAAATCGTGTAAATATAGCACAAAGAAAAAAAGCTTAACGATCCCTGGGATGGATAATGAATATGAAATAAAGGAAATTATTAGATGTAGCAGTAAGGGTGTTATCTATGTCATACAGTGCACATGCCATTTGATTTATGTAGGAGAGACGAGCAGGATGCTCAGGGACCGAATACGAGAACACTTATGGAACGTGGAGAAAGGAAAGTTAGAAACACATCTGTACCAACATTTTAGGGACGTACGTAAGAATAATTTGAAAGATTTCAGCTTTTGGGGTATCTGTAAGGTAAGAGGGAACTGGCGAGGAGGTAATTACAAGAATAAATTACTTAGGAAAGAGGCCGAAATTATATATAATTTTAATACACTTTACCCCAATGGACTCAATTCAGAACTAGAAATTGCCCCATTCCTAGGAGAATAGCTAGAAAACATAATTTATGTAAGAACTTACCTGATAAATTCATTTCTTTCATATTAGCAAGAGTCCATGAGCTAGTGACGTATGGGATATACATTCCTACCAGGAGGGGCAAAGTTTCCCAAACCTTAAAATGCCTATAAATACACCCCTCACCACACCCACAATTCAGTTTAACGAATAGCCAAGAAGTGGGGTGATAAGAAAAAAGTGCGAAAGCATATAAAATAAGGAATTGGAATAATTGTGCTTTATACAAAAAAATCATAACCACCACAAAAAAGGGCGGGCCTCATGGACTCTTGCTAATATGAAAGAAATGAATTTATCAGGTAAGTTCTTACATAAATTATGTTTTCTTTCATGTAATTAGCAAGAGTCCATGAGCTAGTGACGTATGGGATAATGACTACCCAAGATGTGGATCTTTCCACACAAGAGTCACTAGAGAGGGAGGGATAAAATAAAGACAGCCAATTCCTGCTGAAAATAATCCACACCCAAAATAAAGTTTAATGAAAAACATAAACAGAAGATTCAAACTGAAACTGCTGCCTGAAGTACTTTTCTACCAAAAACTGCTTCAGAAGAAGAAAATACAACAAAATGGTAGAATTTGGTAAAAGTATGCAAAGAGGACCAAGTTGCTGCTTTGCAAATCTGATCAACCGAAGCTTCATTCCTAAACGCCCAGGAAATAGAAACTGACCTAGTAGAATGAGCTGTAATCCTATGAGGCGGAGTCTTACCCGACTCAACATAGGCAAGATGAATTAAAGATTTCAACCAAGATGCCAAAGAAATGGCAGAAGTTTTCTGGCCTTTCTAAAACCGGAAAAGATAACAAATAAACTAGAAGTCTTTCGGAAAGACTTAGTAGCTTCAACATAATATTTCAAAGCTCTAATAACATCCAAAGAATGCAACGATTTCTCCTTAGAATTCTTAGGATTAGGACATAATGAAGGAACCACAATGTCTCTACTAATGTTGTTGGAATTCACAACTTAGGTAAAAATTCAAAAGAAGTTCGCAACACCGCCTTATCCTGATGAAAAATCAGAAAAGGAGACTCACAAGAAAGAGCAGATAATTCAGAAACTCTTCTGGCAGAAGAGATGGCCAAAAGGAACAAAACTTTCCAAGAAAGTAATTTAATATCCAATGAATGCATAGGTTCAAATGGAGGAGCTTGAAGAGCCCCCAGAACCAAATTCAAACTCCAAGGAGGAGAAATTGACTTAATGACAGGCTTTATACAAACCAAAGCTTGTACAAAACAATGAATATCAGGAAGAATAGCAATCTTTCTGTGAAAAAGAACAGAAAAAGCAGAGATTTGACCTTTCAAGGAACTTGCGGACAAACCCTTATCTAAACCATCCTGAAGAAACTGTAATATTCTCGGTATTCTAAAAGAATGCCAAGAAAAATGATGAGAAAGACACCAAGAAATATAAGTCTTCCAGACTCTATAATATATCTCTCTGGATACAGATTTACGAGCCTGTAACATAGTATTAATCACAGAGTCAGAGAAACCTCTTTGACCAAGAATCAAGCGTTCAATCTCCATACCTTTAAATTTAAGGATTTCAGATCCTGATGGAAAAAAGGACCTTGAGACAAAAGGTCTGGTCTTAACGGAAGAGTCCACGGTTGGCAAGAGGCCATTCGGACAAGATCCGCATACCAAAACCTGTGAGGCCATGCCGGAGCTACCAGCAGAACAAACGAGCATTCCTTCAGAATCTTGGAGATTACTCTTGGAAGAAGAACTAGAGGCGGAAAGATATAGGCAGGATGATACTTCCAAGGAAGTGATAATGCATCCACTGCCTCCGCCTGAGGATCCCGGGATCTGGACAGATACCTGGGAAGTTTCTTGATTAGATGAGAAGCCATCAGATCTATTTCTGGAAGTTCCCACATTTGAACAATCTGAAGAAATACCTCTGGGTGAAGAGACCAATCGCCCGGATGCAACGTTTGGCGACTGAGATAATCCGCTTTCCAATTGTCCATACCTGGGATATGAACCACAGAGATTAGACAGGAGCTGGATTCCGCCCAAACCAAAATTCGAGATACTTCTTTCATAGCCAGAGGACTGTGAGTCCCTCCTTGATGATTGATGTATGCCACAGTTGTGACATTGTCTATCTGAAAACAAATGAACAACTCTCTCTTCAGAAGAGGCCAAGACTGAAGAGCTCTGAAAATTGCACGGAGTTCCAAAATATTAATCGGAAATCTCACCTCCTGAGATTCCCAAACCCCTTGTGCCGTCAGATACCCTCACACAGCTCCCCAACCTGTAAGACTTGCATCTGTTGAGATTATAGTCCAGGTCGGAAGAACAAAGAAGCCCCCTGAACTAAACGATGGTGATCTGTCCACCATGTCAGAGAGTGTCGTAAAATCGGTTTAAAGATATTAATTGAGATATCTTTGAGTAATCCCTGCACCATTGGTTCAGCATACAGAGCTGAAGAGGTCGCATGTGAAAACGAGCAAAGGAGATCGCATCTGATGCGGCAGTCCTAAGACCCAACATTTCCATGCATAAGGCTACCAAAGGGAATGATTGTGACTGAAGGTTTTGACAAGCTGATATCAATGTTAAACTTCTCTTGTCTGACAAGGACAGAGTCATAGACACTGAATTTATCTAGAAACCTAAAAAGGTTACCCTTGTCTGAGGAATCAATGAACTGATTGGTAAATTGATCCTCCAACCATGAACTTGAAGAAACAACACAAGTCGATTCGTATGAGATTCTTCGAAAATGAGAAGACTGAGCAAGTACCAAGATATCGTCCAAATAAGGAAATACCAAAACCCTATTCTCTGATTACAGAAAGAAGGGCACCGAGAACCTTTGAAAAAAATTCTTGGAACTGAGGCTAGGCCAAACGGTAGAGCCACAAAACTGGTAATGCTTGTCTAAAAAGAGAATCTCAGACACTAAAAGTGATCTGGATGAATCGGAATATGCAGATACACATCCTGTAAATCTATTGTAGACATATAATGCCCTTGCTAAACAAAAGGCAGGATAGTCCTACAGTAACCATCTTGAATGTTGGTATCCTAACATAACGATTCAATAATGATAGATCCGGAACTGGTCTGAAAGAATTGACCTTCTTTGGTACAATGAAGAGATAAAATAAAACCCCAGCCCCTGTTCCAGAACTGGAACTGGCATAAATACTCCAGCCAACTCTAGATCTGAAACACATTTCAGAAATGCTGAGCCTTTGCTGTGTTAACTGGGACACGGGAAAGAAAAGAATCTCTTAGCAGGAGGCCTTAACTTGAAGCCAATTCTGTACCTTTCTGAAACAATGTTTCTGAAACCAGAGTTTAAGAACGGAATTGATCCAAATTTCTTTGAAGAAAACGTAATCTGCCCCATACCAGCTGAGCTGGAATAAGGGCCGCACCTTCATAGGTACTTAGGAGCTGGCTATAGGTTTCTATAAGGCTTGGATATATTCCAAACTGGAAATAGTTTCCAAACTGATACCGCTCCTGAGGATGAAGGATCAGGCTTTTGTTCCTTGTTGTGAGGAAAGGAACGAAAATGATTATTTACCCTGGAAAGAAAGGGAAAGCAAAGTTGACTTAGAAGACATGTCAGCATTTCAAGTTTAATCCATAAAGCTTTTCTAGCTAAAATAGCTAGAGACATATACCTGACATCAACTCTAATGATATCAAAAGATGGTATCACCAATAAAATTATTAGCATGTTATAGAATAATAATAATGCTATAAAATTATGATCTGTTACTTGTTGCGCTAAAGCTTCTAACCAAAAAGTTGAAGCTGCAGCAACTTTCGCTAAAAATATAGCAGGTCTAAGAAGATTACCTGAACATAAGTAAGCTTTTCTTAGAAAGGATTCAATTTTCCTATCTAAAGGATCCTTAAATGAAGTACTATCTGCCGTAGGAATAGTAGTACATTAGCAGGAGTAGAGACAGCCCCATAACCTTAGGGATTTTAGTCCCAAAAAACTCTAATCTGTCAGATGGCACAGGATATAATTTGCTTAAACGTCTAGAAGGAGTAAATAAATTACCCAAATTATTCCATTCCCTGGAAATTACTTCAGAAATAGCATCAGGGAGATAAAACACTTCTGGAATAACTACAGGAGATTTAAAAACCTTATTTAAACGTTTACATTTAGTATCAAGAGGACCAGAATCCTCTATTTCTAATGCAAATAACACTTCTTTAAGTAAAGAACGAATAAATTCCATCTTGAACAAATACAAAGATTTATCAGCATCAACCTCTGAGACAGAAACCTCTGAACCAGAAGAACCATTATCAGTATCAGAATGATGATGTTCATTTAAAAATTCAACTGAAAAAAGAGAAGTTTTAAAAGACTTTTATGTATACTAGAAGGAGAAATAACAGACATAGCCTTCTTAATGGATTTAAAAAAATAAAATCTCTTATGTTATCAGGAACACTCTGAAAATTAGATGTTGACGGAACAGCAACAGGTAATGTAACAGTACTAAAGGAAATTTTATCTGCATTAATAAGTTTGACCTGACATGCAATACAAATAACAGCTGGAGAAACAGATACCAAAAGTTTATAGCAGATACACTTAGCTTGGTAGCTCCAGCACTGTGCAGTGATTTTCCTGAAGTATCTTCTGACTCAGTTGCAACGTGGAACATCTTGCAATATGTAAAAGAAAAAAACAACATATAAAGCAAAATTGATCAAATTCCTTAAATGACAGTTTCAGGAATGGGAAAAAAATGCCAGTGAACAAGCTTCTAGCAACCAGAAGCAATAAATAATGAGACTTAAATAATGTGGAGACAAAAATGACGCCCATATTTTTTAGCGCCAAAAAAGACGCCCACATTATTTGGCGCCTAAATGCTTTTGGCGCCAAAAATGACGCCACATCCGGAACGCCGACATTTTTGACGCAAAAAAAACGTCAAAAAATGACGCAACTTCCGGCGACACGTATGACGCCGGAAACAGAAAAAAAATTTTGCGCCAAAAAAGTCTGCGCCAAGAATGACGCAATAAAATGAAGCATTTTCTGCCCCCGCGAGCCTAACAGCCCACAGGGAAAAAGTCAAATTTTTTAAGGTAAGAAAAAATGATTGAAACAAATGCATTTATCCCAAATATGAAACTGACTGTCTGAAAAATAAGGAATGTTGAACATTCTGAGTCAAGGCAAATAAATGTTTGAATACATATATTTAGAACTTTATAAATAAAGTGCCCAACCATAGCTTAGAGTGTCACAGAAAATAAGATTTACTTACCCCAGGACACTCATCTACATGTTTGTAGAAAGCCAAACCAGTACTGAAACGAGAATCAGCAGAGGTAATGGTATATATAAGAGTATATCGTCGATCTGAAAAGGGAGGTAAGAGATGAATCTCTACGACCGATAACAGAGAACCTATGAAATAGACCCCGTAGAAGGAGATCACTGCATTCAAATAGGCAATACTCTCCTCACATCCCTCTGACATTCACTGCACGCTGAGAGGAAAACCGGGCTCCAACTTGCTGCGGAGCGCATATCAACGTAGAATCTAGCACAAACTTACTTCACCACCTCCATCGGAGGCAAAGTTTGTAAAACTGAATTGTGGGTGTGGTGAGGGGTGTATTTATAGGCATTTTAAGGTTTGGGAAACTTTGCCGCTCCTGGTAGGAATGTATATCCCATACGTCACTAGCTCATGGACTCTTGCTAATTACATGAAAGAAATAGTTGATTCATCTTATCTCATCCTGCATTTGACTAGAACTTTATTTAATTACAATATTAGATAGAACTTAATATTAAATACAAAATATTAAGGGAAGTGTGTGTATATATAAGAATGTGTCTTTGTAGTAAGTGTTTCCCAACACCATGTATATGAGAACATAAAGTAGGAGTCACCCCATTAGATTTGAGAACAAGTATTTGGTTTTATTATAATAGATCCTACAGGAAGCTTTGTCTATGTGTTTATTTATTGGGAATGGGTATTCTGTTTTAACAAAAGCCATTTTTATTTTATATAAGATAATGTTTAACTAATTACTATGTGTAATAGAAGCCACTACCCTTCTGAACTAATACAGTAAGCAATAGAGTAAGCAATGAACTTATTGAAAATCCAAACAAGAAATAAAGATGTCAGGTAAAAGGCATGAGGATCCCACCGATAAAGATACCTGTAAGAGGAAACGAGGCTTCTGTGAATGAACACCGGAACAGACTGGGTATTTAAGGAGCAGGTGCGATACACACAGGATCTTGAGAAAGCCCCGGATAACAGGGGTGAAACGCGTAGAAAGTACTGTGTTTCCATACGATACCTGCAAAAAGATAAAACTGCAACCCTGAAGGAATTACAAGTGAAGGATAAAGGATCTCTCCGTACGATAGTACTGAAGTGCAGAGACACAAACAACAGCCAAATTGGGATTGAATATCAAGATATACTTGCGCAAGTATCATTATCTTTTCTAACAGCTGTTTAGAGCTGGTGACGTCAGACGCGCATTGGAAGCAGAAGGGCGCGAGGACTCCCGGTCTGACAGAGACACTATCATCGTCAGGGAAGAAGCAGGTAAGAGCTAGACAAGAGCTAGCCGACCTGCCGAAAAATTTCAAGTCTTACTGAGTCTATCTGGACTGACAGCCTGTGCGAGGTAAGACAGGAGTTTAAATGTTTCAATTGACTTTGGATCCACATTAGTTGAAATACCTGCCACGAAAGTGCCCATAGAAAGAGACTGGTATGCATATTAAAGTTTTTTCCTTTATAAAAGAGACCTAAGAGACGATTATTGCTTACTAAATCACACAGAAGGGCATACAAGAGTGTACTGAGGAAACCGGTTACCAGAACCCAGTGGCATATTCATTTGCATTTTATCAATTTGTTACCAGCGCTGCTAGATCATTGTATATACAGGAACGTATAAACAACAATTATGACCTGTTAATTTAGGGATATATAGGCTACAAGTGTGTATGAATGGGATGTTTGTTATGGATTTTGATATAGATTTCTGCCTGTTTTATTCAAACTTTTTAAATGTGTGTATAGCTTTTTAGTGGATATATATCTGTCTATCAATAAATATATTTATTTTAGAATTTAGGCTATCAGCCTCTTTCCTTTCTTTTTTATATAGAATCAAGGGTGATTTTCTATGGAATCCTAGTATATATAGAGAATACTAAGGTTTTGATCTCCATTTCGTTATAGAACAATATTGTATTAAATTGTTTAATTAGAAATTTGACGTTGCCCCTGCCCATATTCTGCCCATGGCTTTCAGCGCCATCTCACTTTCTAAAGATTTTCTTGTCCGTAACTACTGTCTAGGAAGGAGGCAGTCTAAATAGATAGGCTTTTTTGGGCAAAAGTCTAGCGCTACACACATTAACCTTTTTACATTACTGTTTTTCCTTTTTACCCTCACCTACCATTTGATACCAGTTAATTGTTTTATCTAAGGTCCATAAGTGACCATCTTTATAATTTAAATCCCTCCCCCGAGCTTCATATTTTTATTTAGGTCCAAGAGTGGCTCAACATATTTTGGGAGGCTTCCCATTTATATTTAAAATGAGATTACATGGCAATCTGTCCATTTACACAACTAATGATAGAGTATTTACATAGCAATATGATTTATAGATACATGTATTGCATTTAACAAACCAGCTTATATGTATTGTACATGTCTATGTGGATGTATATGGATGTGTGTTATATAATGTTATTGCCAAAAAAATCTCAATAATAATAATAAAAAAAGATAGAGATACATAAAATTACTTGGGATTATATGTTTTCTATGGAATGATAAAGGTGAATGACAACACAGCTGATTCCTGTTAATTTGAGTCTCCCACTCTTTTGCATCCTGTAACTCTCAGTATGCGATCATTGAAAATGTCCTTAAAGGTACAGTAAATGTAAAAAACATAATTTATGTAAGAACTTACCTGATAAATTCATTTCTTTCATATTAGCAAGAGTCCATGAGCTAGTGACGTATGGGATATACATTCCTACCAGGAGGGGCAAAGTTTCCCAAACCTCAAAATGCCTATAAATACACCCCTCACCACACCCACAAATCAGTTTAACGAATAGCCAAGAAGTGAGGTGATAAGAAAAAAGTGCGAAAGCATAAAAAATAAGGAATTGGAATAATTGTGCTTTATACAAAAAAATCATAACCACCACAAAAAGGGTGGGCCTCATGGACTCTTGCTAATATGAAAGAAATGAATTTATCAGGTAAGTTCTTACATAAATTATGTTTTCTTTCATGTAATTAGCAAGAGTCCATGAGCTAGTGACGTATGGGATAATAAATACCCAAGATGTGGAACTTCCACGCAAGAGTCACTAGAGAGGGAGGGATAAAATAAAAACAGCCAATTCCGCTGAAAAAATAATCCACACCCCAAAATAAAGTTTAAATCTTATAATGAAAAAAACTGAAATTATAAGCAGAAGAATCAAACTGAAACAGCTGCCTGAAGTACTTTTCTACCAAAAACTGCTTCAGAAGAAGAAAACACATCAAAATGGTAGAATTTAGTAAAAGTATGCAAAGAAGACCAAGTGGCTGCTTTGCAAATCTGATCAACCGAAGCTTCATTCCTAAACGCCTAGGAAGTAGAAACTGACCTAGTAGAATGAGCTGTAATCCTTTGAGGTGGAGTTTTACCCGAATCGACATAAGCATGATGAATCAAAGATTTTAACCAAGATGCCAAAGAAATGGCAGAGGCCTTCTGACCTTTCCTGGAACCGGAAAAGATAACAAATAGACTAGAAGTCTTTCGGAAATCTTTAGTAGCTTCAACATAATATTTCAAAGATCTAACTACATCCAAAGAATGCAACGATCTTTCCTTAGAATTCTTAGGATTAGGACACAATGAAGGAACCACAATTTCTCTACTAATGTTGTTAGAGTTCACAACTTTAGGTAAAAATTTAAATGAAGTTCGCAACACCGCCTTATCCTGATGAAACATCAGAAAATAAGATTCACAAGAAAGAGCAGATAACTCTGAAACTCTTCTAGCAGAAGACATGGCCAAAAAGAACAGAACTTTCCAAGAAAGTAATTTAATGTCCAGAGAATGCATAGGTTCAAACAGAGGAGCTTGTAAAGCCCCCAGAACCAAATTCAAACTCCAAGGAGGAGAGATTGACTTAATGACAGGTTTTATACGAACCAAAGCCTGTACAAAACAATGAATATCAGGAAGATTAGCAATCTTTCTGTAAAACAACACAGAAAGAGCAGAAATTTGTCCTTTCAAAGAACTTGCAGACAAACCTTTATCCAGACCATCCTGAAGAAATTGTAAAATTCTAAGAATTCTAAAAGAATGCCAGGAAAAATGATGAGAAGAGCACCAAGAAATGTAAGTCTTCCAGACTCGATAATATATCTTCCTAGACACAGATTTACGAGCCTGTAACATAGTATTAATTACAGAGTCAGAGAAACCTCTATGACTGAGAATCAAGCGTTCACTCTCCATACCTTCAAATTTAATGATTTGAGATCCTGATGGAAAAAAGGGCCTTGAGATAGAAGGTCTGGTCTTAACGGAAGAGTCCAAGGTTGGCAAGTAGCCATCCGAACAAGATCCGCATACCAAAACCTGTCAGGCCATGCTGGAGCCACCAGCAGAACAAACGAACGCTCTTTTAGAATCTTGGAGATCACTCTTGGAAGAAGAACCAGAGGCGGAAAGATATAAGCAGGATGATACTTCCAAGGAAGTGACAACGCATCCACTGCCTCCGCCTGAAAATCCCTGGATCTGGACAGATACCTGGGAAGTTTCTTGTTTAGATGAGAAGCCATCAGATCTATTTCTGGAAGACCCCAGATTTGAATAATCTGAAGAAACACCTCTGGGTGAAGAGACCATTTGCCCGGATGTAACGTCTGGCGACTGAGATAATCCGCTTCCCAATTGTCTACACCTGGGATGTGAACCGCAGAAATTAGACAGGAGCTGGATTCCACCCAAGCAAGTATCCGAGATACTTCTTCCATAGCCAGAGGACTGTGAGTCCCCCCTTGATGATTGACATATGCCACGGTTGTGACATTGTCCGTCTGAAAACAAATGAACGATTCTCTCTTCAGAAGAGGACACGACTGAAGAGCTCTGAAAATCGCACGGAGTTCCAAAATGTTGATGGGTAATCTCGCCTCCCGAGATTCCCAAACCCCCTGCGCTGTCAGAGACCCCCATACAGCTCCCCAACCTGTCAGACTCGCATCTGTTGAGATCACAGTCCAGGTTGGAAGAACAAAAGAAGCCCCTTTAACTAAAGAATGGTGATCTGTCCACCACGTCAGAGAGTGTCGTACAAACGAATTTAAAGATATTAACTGTGATATCTTTGTATAATCCCTGCACCACTGGTTCAGCATACAAAGCTGAAGAGGTCGCATGTGAAAACGAGCAAAGGGGATCTCGTCCGATGCAGCAGTCATAAGACCTAGAATTTCCATGCATAAGGCTACCGAAGGGAATGATTGAGACTGAAGGTTTCGACAAGCTGAAACCAAATTCAGACATCTCTTGTCCGTCAGAGACAAAGTCATGAACACTGAATCTATTTGGAAACCTAAAAAGGTTACCCTTGTCTGAGGAATCAATGAACTCTTTGGTAAATTGATCCTCCAACCATGTTCTTGAAGAAATGACACAAGTCGATTCGTATGAAATTCTGCTAAATGTGAAGACTGAGCAAGTACCAAGATATCGTCCAAATAAGGAAATACCACAATACCCTGTTCTCTGATTACAGATAGCAGGGCACTGAGAACCTTTGAAAAAATCCTTGGAGCTGTTGCTAGGCTGAATGGCAGAGCCACAAATTGGTAATGCTTGTCTAGAAAAGAGAATCTCAGAAACTCATAATGATCTGGATGAATCGGAATATGCAGATATGCATCCTGTAAATATATTGTGGACATATAATGCCCTTGCTGAACAAAAGGCAGAATAGTCCTTATAGTTACCATTTTGAATGTTGGTATCCTTACATAATGATTCAATATTTTTAAATCCAGAACTGGTCTGAAGGAATTCTCCTTCTTTGGTACAATGAATAGATTGGAGTAAAACCCCAGACCCTGTTCCAGAACTGGAACTGGCACAATTACTCCAGCCAACTCTAGATCTGAAACACAATTTAGAAATGCTTGAGCCTTCACTGGATTTATTGGAATGCGAGAAAGAAAAAATCTTCTTGCAGGAGGCCTTACCTTGAAACCTATTCTGTACCCTTGTGAAACAATGTTCTGAATCCAAAGACTGTGAATCGAATTGATCCAAATTTCTTTGAAAAATCGTAATCTGCCCCCTACCAGCTGTGCTGTAATGAGGGCCGCACCTTCATGTGGACTTGGGAGCTGGCTTTTGCTTTCTAAAAGGCTTGGATTTATTCCAGACTGGAGAAGGTTTCCAAACAGAAACTGTTCCTTTAGGGGAAGGATCAGGCTTCTGTTCCTTATTCTGACGAAAGGAACGAAAACGATTACCAGCCCTATATTTACCTTTAGATTTTTTATCCTGAGGTAAAAAAGTTCCTTTTTCTCCCCAGTAACAGTTGAAATAATAGAATCCAACTGGGAACCAAACAATTTATTACCCTGAAAAGAAAGGGAAAGCAAAGTTGACTTAGAAGACATATCTGCATTCCAAGTTTTAAGCCATAAAGCTCTTCTAGCTAAAATAGCTAAAGACATATACCTGACATCAACTCTAATGATATCAAAGATGGCATCACAAATAAAGTTATTAGCATGTTGAAGAAGTTTAACAATGCTATGAGTATTATGATCTGACACTTGTTGTGACAAAGCCTCCAACCAAAAAGTGGAAGCTGCCGCAATATCAGCCAAAGAAATAGCAGGCCTAAGAAGATTACCTGAACATAAATAAGCTTTCCTTAGAAAAGAATCAATTTTCCTATCTAAAGGATCCTTAAAGGAAGTACTATCTGCCATAGGAATAGTAGTACGTTTAGCGAGAGTAGAGATAGCCCCATCAACTTTAGGGATTTTGTCCCAAAACTCTAATCTGGCAGATGGCACAGGATACAATTTCTTAAACCTTTTAGGAGTAAATGAATTACCCAGATTATTCCATTCCCTAGAAATTACTTCAGAAATAGCATCAGGAACAGGAAAAACTTCCGGAATAACTGTAGGAGGTTTAAAAAACGAATTTAAACGCTTAGTATATTTAGTATCAAGAGGACTAGATTCCTCCATCTCTAATGCGATTAAAACTTCTTTAAGTAAAGAACGAATAAATTCCATTTGAAATAAATATGAAGATTTATCAGTATCAATATCTGACCTCTGAACCAGAAAAATCATCATCAGAAACAGTCAAATCAGAATGATGATGTTCATTTAAAAATTCATCTGAAAAATTAGAAGTTTTAAAAGACCTTTTACATTTACTGGAAGGAGGAATAACAGACATAGCCTTCCTAATAGATTTAGAAACAAAATCTCTTATATTAACAGGAACATCCTGAGTATTAGATGTTAATGGAACAGCAACAGGTAATGGTATATTACTAATGGAAATACTATCTGCATTAGCAAGCTTATCATGACATTCATCACAAACTACAGCCGGAGAGACAGATACCACAAGTTTACAGCAGATACACTTAACTTTGGTGGAACCAGCATCAGGCAGCGTTTTTCCAGAAGTAGCTTCTGATCCAGGGTCAATCTGAGACATCTTGCAATATGTAAGAGAAAAAACAACATATAAAGCAAAATCTATCAAATTCCTTAAAAGGCAGTTTCAGGAATGGGAAAAAATGCCAATGAACAAGCCTCTAGCAACCAGAAGCAAATGAAAAATGAGACTTAAATAATGTGAGAAAAAAATGGAGACATAAATGACGCCCACATTTTTTTGGCGCCAAAAAAGCCGCCCACATTATTGGCGCCCAAATGCTTTTGGCGCCAAGAATGACGCCACATCTGGTAACGCCGACATTTTTGGCGCAAAACGTAAAAAAAATTACGCAAACACGAACAACTTCCGGCGACAAGTATGACGCCGGAAATGACAAAGAAAATTTTTTGCGCCAAAAAAGTTTGCGCCAAGAATGACGCAATAAAATGAAGCATTTTCAGCCCCCGCGAGCCTAACAGCCCACAGGGAAAAAAGTCAATTTTTAAGGTAAGAAAAACATAATTTATGTAAGAACTTACCTGATAAATTCATTTCTTTCATATTAGCAAGAGTCCATGAGCTAGTGACGTATGGGATATACATTCCTACCAGGAGGGGCAAAGTTTCCCAAACCTCAAAATGCCTATAAATACACCCCTCACCACACCCACAAATCAGTTTAACGAATAGCCAAGAAGTGGGGTGATAAGAAAAAAAGTGCGAAAGCATATAAAATAAGGAATTGGAATAATTGTGCTTTATACAAAAAAATCATAACCACCACAAAAAGGGTGGGCCTCATGGACTCTTGCTAATATGAAAGAAATGAATTCATCAGGTAAGTTCTTACATAAATTATGTTTTCTTTCATGTAATTAGCAAGAGTCCATGAGCTAGTGACGTATGGGATAATGACTACCCAAGATGTGGATCTTTCCACGCAAGAGTCACTAGAGAGGGAGGGATAAAATAAAGACAGCCAATTCCTGCTGAAAATAATCCACACCCAAAATAAAGTTTAATGAAAACATAAGCAGAAGATTCAAACTGAAACCGCTGCCTGAAGTACTTTTCTACCAAAAACTGCTTCAGAAGAAGAAAACACATCAAAATGGTAGAATTTAGTAAAAGTATGCAAAGAGGACCAAGTTGCTGCTTTGCAAATCTGATCAACCGAAGCTTCATTCCTAAACGCCCAGGAAGTAGAAACTGACCTAGTAGAATAAGCTGTAATCCTTTGAGGCGGAGTTTTACCCGACTCGACATAGGCATGATGAATTAAAGATTTCAACCAAGATGCCAAAGAAATGGCAGAAGCTTTCTGGCCTTTTCTAGAACCGGAAAAGATAACAAATAGACTAGAAGTCTTTCGGAAAGACTTAGTAGCTTCAACATAATATTTCAAAGCTCTAACAACATCCAAAGAATGCAACGATTTCTCCTTAGAATTCTTAGGATTAGGACATAATGAAGGAACCACAATTTCTCTACTAATGTTGTTGGAATTCACAACCTTAGGTAAAAATTCAAAAGAAGTTCGCAACACCGCCTTATCCTGATGAAAAATCAGAAAAGGAGACTCACAAGAAAGAGCAGATAATTCAGAGACTCTTCTGGCAGAAGAGATCACCAAAAGGAACAAAACTTTCCAAGAAAGTAATTTAATGTCCAATGAATGCATGGGTTCAAAAGGAGGAGCTTGAAGAGCCCCCAGAACCAAATTCAAACTCCAAGGAGGAGAAATTGACTTAATGACAGGTTTTATACGAACCAAAGCTTGTACAAAACAATGAATATCAAGAAGATTAGCAATCTTTCTGTGAAAAAGAACAGAAAGAGCAGAGATTTGTCCTTTCAAGGAACTTGCGGACAAACCTTTATCTAAACCATCCTGAAGAAACTGTAAAATTCTCGGAATTCTAAAAGAATGCCAGGAAAAATGATGAGAAAGACACCAAGAAATATAAGTCTTCCAGACTCTATAATATATCTCTCTAGATACAGATTTACGAGCCTGTAACATAGTATTAATCACAGAGTCAGAGAAACCTCTTTGACCAAGAATCAAGCGTTCAATCTCCATACCTTTAAATTTAAGGATTTGAGATCCTGATGGAAAAAAGGACCTTGCGACAGAAGGTCTGGTCTTAACGGAAGAGTCCACGGTTGGCAAGAGGCCATCCGGACAAGATCCGCATACCAAAACCTGTGAGGCCATGCTGGAGCTACCAGCAGGACAAACGAGCATTCCTTCAGAATCTTGGAGATTACTCTTGGAAGAAGAACTAGAGGCGGAAAGATATAGGCAGGATGATACTTCCAAGGAAGTGATAATGCATCCACTGCCTCCGCCTGAGGATCCCGGGATCTGGACAGATACCTGGGAAGTTTCTTGTTTAGATGAGAAGCCATCAGATCTATTTCTGGAAGTTCCCACATTTGAACAATCTGAAGAAATACCTCTGGGTGAAGAGACCATTCGACCGGATGCAACGTTTGGCGACTGAGATAATCCGCTTCCCAATTGTCTATACCTGGGATATGAACCGCAGAGATTAGACAGGAGCTGGATTCCGCCCAAACCAGAATTCGAGATACTTCTTTCATAGCCAGAGGACTGTGAGTCCCCCCCTGATGATTGATGTATGCCACAGTTGTGACATTGTCTGTCTGAAAACAAATGAACGATTCTCTCTTCAGAAGAGGCCAAGACTGAAGAGCTCTGAAAATTGCACGGAGTTCCAAAATATTGATCGGTAATCTCACCTCCTGAGATTCCCAAACCCCTTGTGCCGTCAGAGACCCCCACACAGCTCCCCAACCTGTAAGACTTGCATCTGTTGAAATTACAGTCCAGGTCGGAAGAACAAAAGAAGCCCCCTGAACTAATCGATGGTGATCTGTCCACCACGTTAGAGAGTGTCGTACAATCGGTTTTAAAGATATTAATTGAGATATCTTTGTGTAATCCCTGCACCATTGGTTCAGCATACAGAGCTGAAGAGGTCGCATGTGAAAACGAGCAAAGGGGATCGCGTCCGATGCAGCAGTCATAAGACCTAAAATTTCCATGCAAAAGGCTACCGAAGGGAATGATTGTGACTGAAGGTTTCGACAAGCTGAAATCAATTTTAGACGTCTCTTGTCTGTTAAAGACAGAGTCATGGATACTGAATCTATCTGGAAACCCAAAAAGGTTACCCTTGTCTGAGGAATCAATGAACTTTTTAGTGAATTGATCCTCCAACCATGATCTTGAAGAAACAACACAAGTCGATTCGTATGAGATTCTGCTAAATGTGAAGACTGAGCAAGTACCAAGATATCGTCCAAATAAGGAAATACCACAATACCCTGTTCTCTGATTACAGACAGAAGGGCACCGAGAACCTTTGTAAAAATTCTTGGAGCTGTTGCTAGGCCAAACGGCAGAGCCACAAACTGGTAATGCTTGTCCAGGAAAGAGAATCTCAGAAACTGATAGTGAGCTGGATGAATCGGAATATGCAGATATGCATCCTGTAAATCTATTGTAGACATATAATGCCCTTGCTGAACAAAAGGCAGGATAGTCCTTATAGTTACCATTTTGAATGTTGGTATCCTTACATAACGATTCAATATTTTTAGATCCAGAACTGGTCTGAAGGAATTCTCCTTCTTTGGTACAATGAAGAGATTCGAATAAAACCCCAGCCCCTGTTCCAGAACTGGAACTGGCATAATTACTCCAGCCAACTCTAGATCTGAAACACATTTCAGAAATGCTTGAGCTTTCGCTGGGTTTACTGGGACACGGGAAAGAAAAAATCTCTTTGCAGGAGGTCTTATCTTGAAACCAATTCTGTACCCTTCTGAAAAAATGTTCTGAATCCAAAGATTGTAAACAGAATCGATCCAAATTTCGTTGAAAAAACGTAATCTGCCCCCTACCAGCTGAGCTGGAATGAGGGCCGCACCTTCATGTGGACTTAGAAGCTGGCTTTGCTTTTCTAGAAGGCTTGGATTTATTCCAGACTGGAGATGGTTTCCAAACTGAAACTGCTCCTGAGGATGAAGGATCAGGCTTTTGTTCTTTGTTGAAACGAAAGGAACGAAAACGATTATTAGCCCTGTTTTTACCCTTAGATTTTTTATCCTGCGGTAAAAAAGTTCCTTTCCCACCAGTAACAGTTGAGATAATAGAATCCAACTGAGAACCAAATAATTTATTACCCTGGAAAGAAAGGGAAAGTAGAGTCGATTTAGAAGACATATCAGCATTCCAAGTTTTAAGCCATAAAGCTCTTCTAGCTAAAATAGCTAGAGACATAAACCTGACATCAACTCTGATAATATCAAAAATGGCATCACAGATAAAATTATTAGCATGTTGAAGCAGAATAACAATGTTATGAGAATCATGATCTGTTACTTGTTGCGCTAAAGTTTCCAACCAAAAAGTTGAAGCTGCAGCAACATCCGCCAAAGATATAGCAGGTCTAAGAAGATTACCTGAACACAAATAAGCTTTTCTTAGAAAGGATTCAATTTTCCTATCTAGAGGATCCTTAAAGGAAGTACCATCTGCCGTAGGAATAGTAGTACGTTTAGCAAGGGTAGAAATAGCCCCATCAACTTTAGGGATTTTGTCCCAAAACTCTAATCTGTCGGACGGCACAGGATATAATTGCTTAAAACGTTTAGAAGGAGAAAATGAATTACCCAAATTATTCCATTCTCTGGAAATTACTTCAGAAATAGCACCTGGAACAGGAAAAACTTCTGGAATAACTACAGGAGATTTAAAGACCTTGTCTAAACGTTTAGATTAAGTATCAAGAGGACCAGAATCCTCAATTTCTAATGCAATTAGGACTTCTTTAAGTAAAGAACGAATAAATTCCATTTTAAATAAATATGAAGATTTATCAGCATCAACCTCTGAGACAGAGTCCTCTGAACCAGAAGAATCATTAGAATCAGAATGATGATGTTCATTTAAAAATTCATCTGGATAAAGAGAAGTTTTAAAAGATTTTTTATGTTTACTAGAAGGAGGAATAACAGACATAGCCTTCTTAATGGATTCAGAAACAAAATCTCTTATGTTATCAGGAACACTCTGAACATTAGATGTTGAGGGAACTGCAACAGGTAATGGTACTTTACTAAAGGAAATATTTTCTGCATTAACAAGTTTGTCATGTCCTCTCCTCACTTGCGATTTTGTTGGAGAGAGAGAGAGACCTGTTTTTATGCAGAGAGAGATTTAATTATTTTATTTGTTAAAAAAATATAGAACCAAAGGCTCTTTTCAGAGCCATTAACCCCTAGCTTGCCAGTGATCACTATAAATCACTGGCATTAGCATAGCTGCACTTTTTTTTGCTGTCTGTGCATTTTTTTAGGGGTTAATTTTTGTTGTTGTAATTTTTTAAAAATCCAGAGGCTCTTTTCAGAACCATTTAGTTAATTTAATTTAATTTTCAGAGCCATTAACCCCTAGCTTGCCAGTGATCACTATAAATCACTGGCAGTAGCATAGCTGTACTTTTTTGCTGTCTGTGCATTTTTTTAGGGGTTAATTTTGTTGTTGTAATTTTTTAAAAATCCAGAGGCTCTTTTCAGAACCATTTAGTTAATTTAAATTAATTTTCAGAGCCATTAGCCCCTAGCTTGCCAGTGATCGCTATAAATCACTGGCAGTAGCATAGTTGTACTTTTTTGCTGTCTGTGCATTTTTTTAGGGGTTAATTTTGTTGTAATTTTTTAAAAATCCAGAGGCTCTTTTCAGAACCATTTAGTTAATTTAATTTAATTTTCAGAGCCATTAACCCCTAGCTTGCCAGTGATCGCTATAAATCACTGGCAGTAGCATAGCAGTACTTTTTTGCTAGTTTATTTAGTTAATTAATTTAGTTAATTAATTTAATTTAAAAAAATTTAGTACATTTTTTCTGTGACAGATACAAAAATGTCACAGAAAATATATAGTGCTGAGGAGGCGTATGCCATCCTTGCGTCAGAGTCAGATGCCTCTATGTCTGACTCAGACCCCAATTTTGACCCTGCCATATGCTCAGATACATCACTAGATGCAGTCTCAACTGATAGTGATGTATCTGTGGCTGCTAGACCCCCTACCAGCCCCCCTGCTAGCCCCCCTCCCAGAAGGAGGCGTGTTGCTGCCATTGCTGATGAAGAGTGGGTAACACCTCATCTCCAGAGGCCAGATATCCCAGCCTTCACAGCAAATGCTGGCATAAATATAGATGTGGCAGGTTTTAGCCCCCGGCAGTTTCTGGAAGTGTTTCTGGGCGATGATGTATTGAGGAACATTGTCGCCCAAACTAATTTATATGCCCATCAGTTCCGTGCTGCAAAGCCTGGAACATATTTGGCAAAGCAGCAATGGCCCCCATCAATGTGCCAGAATTCAAAAAATTCTGGGCATTGACCATGCTGATGGGCATCGTAAAGAAACCCTCCATTCGCTCCTACTGGAGTACTAGCCCCATCTGCTCTACCCCCATTTTCTCCCAGATTATGTCGAGGAAGAGGTATGAAATGATTCTGCATTTCATGCACTTCAGCGACAACAGCCTGTGCCCCCCTAGGGAGCATCCCCAATTTGACAGGCTGTATAAAATCCGCCCCCTGATAACCCACTTTTCTGCCAGGTTTGCAGAGGCTTATACACCTGGAAGGAATATATGCGTTGATGAATCCCTAATGAAGTATAAGGGAAGGCTGGGATTCAAGGAGTTTATTCCTTCCAAGCGCTCCAGATATGGGGTAAAGGTGTATAAGCTCTGTGACAGCGAGAATGGGTATACTCAGGCCTTCCGGGTGTATGAGGGAAAGGATAGCCAACTTGACCCTCCAGGTTGCCCAGAACATATGGGAACCACTGGCAAGATTGTCTGGGACCTGATATTACCCCTAATGAACAAAGGGTATCACTTGTACTTAGACAATTTTTATACAAGTGTCCTTTTGTTCAAGCTACTGTATTGCTTTGATACAGTAGCTTGCGGTACAATTAAAAAGAACCGCGCAGGTTTCCCAGGACAGCATGTACTCACCCGGCTACGAAGGGGGGAGACCTCAGCTCTGCGCCAAGAGGAGCTGTTGGCACTTAAGTACAGAGACAAGAAGGATGTATACCTTCTTACCACCATCCACACAGAGAGGACGGTGGCGGTTTCTGTACGTGGCAGAGCTGAGATCATAAGGAAGCCAGTGTGCATCAAGTCTTATAACCGGCATATGGGTGGGGTTGATCTGGCTGATCAGCTGCTGCAGCCCTACCTAATTATGCGGAAAACAAGGGCCTGGTACAAAAAGGTTTCAATTTACCTAATGCAGATCGCAACCCACAACGCTTTTTTGTTGTTCAAAAAAGCAAACCCCAGAGTTAAAAAGACTTTTTTACAGTTTCAGCTCCAGATTATTACGGGGATTTTGTACCATGATGCACCTGCTCCCTGGGTGGTGATGGGAGAGAGCAGAGTTGGGGCTACCCATTTTATTTTTAAAATCCCCCCTACTGCCGCAAAGCAGGATCCACAAAAAAAATGCAGAGTCTGTACCAAGAGGGGGAAGAGAAGGGACACCATATATCACTGGCCTGCACTCTGCATTGGGGACTGCTTCAAGCGGTACCATACAATGGTCAATTTTTAAAAAAATAAATACATTTGCTGTTATATATATATATATATTTTTTTTGGTTATGTTTACAGTTAGATGTTTTTTTGTTTTTTTTACTTTTACTGTGCCAGATTTTTACATTTCACTACTCTATTTTTTTCTAAAATTGGGCCTGTTTTTTTTTAATCAAAACCCCTGTCAAACCTATGCATGGGGGACATAGGTGTTCTCAGGGTGCCTTGCAGAAAACAACCTGAAGTATGTTTTTGTAATAACTTACAACAGTCTCTCCTAAATCATAGTCAAAAAGCAATGTGTCTGTAAAAATGAAATTTGAAAAATTACCACCATACACTTTCTCCAATTTTTTAGGCTAAAACGGTTGCTTCAAAGGCATCAAAGCACACCATATACAATACCTTGGGGTGTCAACATTTAAAAAATATACACTTTGAATGCAATAAATAAAAGTGGGGTATGCAATAGGCCCCAAACTAAAGATAGGCCTTTAATAACTAAAATCACAAGTCATAAAATTGTAACATAACCTTCCCAAAATCCTGGCAAACCTATGCATGGGGGGCATAGGTGTACTCAGGGTGCCTTGCAGAAAACAACCTGAAGTATTCTTTTGCAATAACTTACAACAATCTCTCCTAAATCATAGTCAAAAAGCAATGTGTCTGTAAAAATGAAAATTGAAAAATTACCACCATATACTTTCTCCAATTTTTTGGGCTAAAACGGTTACATCAAAGTCATCAAACCACTCCATGTATAATACCTTGGGGTGTCAACTTTTTAAATATAATCACATTTATGGAAAACAAATAAATTGGGGTATGTTAAAAGACCCCCCAAAAAGACAATAGGCAAAGAAAATATGTTAAATGTGAAAAAAAATCACAAACACATGTCAGACATTTGGCATTGCACCGCCCAAACAAGCCACCAAACCTATGCATAGGTGGTATCAATGAACTCAGGAGATGTTGGTGACCACATATTGGTGTCTTCTTTGGTAGTAACACATAACAGGAGCTGTGAATCCATGTCTAAAGTACAATGTATGTGAAAAATAACACAAAAAAATGAATGCCCAATAGTTTGACAAAGACTAGTGGTTGAATTAGTGTATGGAAAGTGTTAAAATACCTGCATTTGAAATACCCTAGGATGTCTACTTTTCAAAAATATATGGTTTGATGGGGGTAAATTACATTGGCCGGCTTCAGAAATGTCTTAAATAGAACATGGGTGCATGGGATGTGAAAATGGGAAGTGTAAAAAATGGAATGCGCTTCCTAAAAATAAGGCCTTCTAGCCCCCAGAGAACCCGACACACATGGGTGGTTTCACTGTACTCAGGAGATGTTGTTGAACACATATTGAGGTGTTTTTTGGCAGTAACACATAACAGGAACTGAGAATCCATGCCTAAAGTACAATGTGTGTGAAAAATAACACAAAAAAATGACTACCCAAAAGTTTGACAAAGACTGGTGGTTAAATAAGTTCATGGAAAGTGTGAAAATACCAGCATTTCAAATACCCTAGGGGGTCTACTTCTCAAAAATATATGGTTTTATGGGGGTAAATTTCATTTGCCGGCTTCAGAAATGTCCCAAATAGGACATGGGTGCATGATGACCGATGTGAAAATTCCAAGTTGAAAAACTGGAATGCGCTTCCTAAAAATAAGGCCTTCTAGCCCCCAGAGAACCCAACACACCTATACATGGGTGGTATCACTGTACTCAGGAGATGTTGTTGAACACATATTGAGGTGTTTTTTGGCAGTAACACATAACAGGAACTGAGAATCCATGCCTAAAGTACAATGTGTGTGAAAAATAACACGAAAAAATGACTACCCAAAAGTTTGACAAAGACTGGTGGTTAAATAAGTTCATGGAAAGTGTGAAAATACCAGCATTTCAAATACCCTAGGGGGTCTACTTCTCAAAAATATATGGTTTTATGGGGGTAAATTTCATTGGCCGGCTTCAGAAATGTCCCAAATAGGACATGGGTGCATGATGACCGATGTGAAAATTCCAAGTTGAAAAACTGGAATGCGCTTCCTAAAAATAAGGTCTTCTAGCCCCCAGAGAACCCAACACACCTATACATGGGTGGTATCACTGTACTAGGAGATGTTGTTGAACACATATTGAGGTGTTTTTTGGCAGTAACACATAACAGGAACTGAGAATCCATGCCTAAAGTACAATGTGTGTGAAAAATAACACAAAAAAATGACTACCCAAAAGTTTGACAAAGACTGGTGGTTAAATAAGTTCATGGAAAGTGTTAAAATACCAGCATTTCAAATACCCTAGGGGGTCTACTTTTCAAAAATATATGGTTTGATGGGGGTAAATTCCATTGGCCAGCTTCAGAAATGTCCCAAATAGGACATGGGTGCATGATGACCGATGTGAAAATTCCAAGTTGAAAAACTGGAATGCGCTTCCTAAAATTAAGGCCTTTTAGCCCCCAGAGAACCCGACACACCTATACATGGGTGGTATCACTGTACTCAGGAGATGTTGTTGAACACATATTGAGGTGTTTTTTTGGCAGTAACACATAACAGGAACTGAGAATCCATGCCTAAAGTACAATGTGTGTGAAAAATAACAAAAAAAAATGACTACCCAAAAGTTTGACAAAGACTGGTGGTTGAATTAGTGCATGGAAAGTGTTAAAATACCGGCATTTGAAATACCCTAGCGTGTCTACTTTTCAAAAATATATGGTTTGATGGGGGTAAATTTCATTGGCCAGCTTCAGAAATGTCCCAAATAGGACAGGGGTGCATGATGACCGATGTGAAAATTCCAAGTTGAAAAACTGGAATGTGCTTCCTAAAATTAAGGCCTTTTAGCCCCCAGAGAACCCGACACAACTATACATGGGTGGTATCACTGTACTCAGGAGATGTTGTTGAACACATATTGAGGTGTTTTTTGGCAGTAACACATAACAGGAACTGAGAATCCATGCCTAAAGTACAATGTGTGTGAAACATAACACAAAAAAATGACTACCCAAAAGTTTGACAAAGACTGGTGGTTGAATTAGTGCATGGAAAGTGTTAAAATACCAGCATTTGAAATACCCTAGGGTGTCTACTTTTCAAAAATATATGGTTTTATCGGGGTAAATTCCATTGGCCAGCTTCAGAAATGTCCCAAATAGGACATGGGTGCATGATGACCGATGTGAAAATTCCAAGTTGAAAAAATAAGAGCTTTTAGCCCGCCGAGAACCCGACACACCTATACATGGGTGGTATCACTGTACCCAGGAGATGCTGCTGAAGACATATTAGGGTGTTATTTGGCAGTAACCCTTAATATTATCAGTAAATGTATTCTTAAATTGCTATTTTGTCAAAAAATCAAATTCCCCCCCCCCCAAACTTTGGCATAGATTGGTGGTAAAATGGTTGCATGAAAAAAGTCAAAATACCCAAGTTTAATACCTTAGGTTGTCTTCTTTTAAAAAATATATACATTTGAAGGGTTATTCGGGGATTCCTGACAGATATTGGTGTTACAATGTAACTATCGCCAATTTTGAAAAAACATGGTTTTGAAATAGCAAAGTGCTACTTGTACTTATTGCCCTATAACTTGCAAAAAAAGCAAAGAACATGTAAACATTGGGTATTTATAAACTCAGGACAAAATTTAGAAACTGTTTAGCATTGGTATTTTATGGTGGTTGTAGATGTGTAGAGATTTTGGGGCTCAAAGTTAGAAAAAGTGCATGTTTTTTCATTTTTTCCTCATATTTTATATTTTTTTTATAGTAAATTATAAGATATGATGAAAATAATCATATCTTTAGAAAGTCCATTTAATGGCGAGAAAAACAGTATATAATATGTGTGGGTACAGTAAATGAGTAAGAGGAAAATTACAGTTAAACACAAACATTGCAGAAATGCAAAAATAGCCTTGGTCCCAGATGGTCAACAAATTGAAAAGTGGTCTGGTCACTAAGGGGTTAAACACATATATTTAGAACTTTATATAAAAGTGCCCAACCATAGCTTAGAGTGTCACAAAAAATAAGGCTTACTTACCCCAGGACACTCATCTACATGTAGTAGAAAGCCAAACCAGTACTGAAACAAGAATCAGTAGAGGTAATGGTATATAAGAGTATATCGTCGATCTGAAAAGGGAGGTAAGAGATGAATCTCTACGACCGATAACAGAGAACCTGAAATAGATCCCCTAGAGGAAGACCATTTAATTCAAATAGGCAATACTCTCTTCACATCCCTCTGACATTCACTGCAACACTGAGAGGAAAACCGGGCTCCAGCCTGCTGCGAAGCGCATATCAACATAGAATCTAGCACAAACTTACTTCACCACCTCCATGGGAGGCAAAGTTTGTAAAACTGATTTGTGGGTGTGGTAAGGGGTGTATTTATAGGCATTTTGAGGTTTGGGAAACTTTGCCCCTCCTGGTAGGAATGTATATCCCATACGTCACTAGCTCATGGACTCTTGCTAATTACATGAAAGAAAATGTTACAGAATCCTTCACATAGTGCAGAATTATTTAACATTATCGCCTAGATTTAGAGTTTGGCGTTAGCCGTCAAAACCAGCGTTAGAGGCTCCTAACGCTGGTTTTGGGCTACCGCTGGTATTTAGAGTCGTGTAGGTAAAGGTCTAACGCTCACTTTCCAGCCGAAACTTTTCCATACCGCAGATCCCCCTACGCCATTTGCGTATCCTATCTTTTCAATGGGATCTTTCTAAAGCCGGTATTTAGAGTCTTGGCTGAAGTGAGCGTTAGAAATCTAACGACAAAACTCCAGCCGCAGAGAAAAGCCAGGAGTTAAGAGCTTTCTGGGCTAACGCCGGTTCATAAAGCTCTTAACTACTGTGCTCTAAAGTACACTAACACCCATAAACTACCTATGTACCCCTAAACTGAGGTCCCCCCACATCGCAGCCACTCTATTCATTTTTTTTAACCCCTAATCTGCAGACCGCACACCGCCGCAACCTACGTTATCCCTATGTACCCCTAATCTGCTGCCCCTAACACCGCCAACCCCTACATAATATTTATTAACCCCTAATCTGCAGCCCCCAACGTCGCTGCTACCTTACCTACAATTATTAACCCCTAATCTGCCGACCGGACCTCACCGCTACTATAATAAAGTTATTAACCCCTAATCCGCCTCACTAACCCTATAATAAATAGTATTAACCCCTAATCTGCCCTCCCTAACATCACCGACACCTAACTTCAAGTATTAACCCCTAATCTGCCGACCGGACCTCACCGCTACTCTATTAAATTTATTAACCCCTAAAGCTAAGTCTAACCCTAACCCCCCCTAAGTTAAATATAATTTTTATCTTACGAAATAAATTAACTCTTATTAAATAAATTAATCCTAATTAAAGCTAAATACTTACCTGTAAAATAAACCCTAATATAGCTACAATATAAATTATAATTATATTGTAGCTATTTTAGGATTTATATTTATTTTACAGGCAACTTTGTATTTATTTTAACCAGGTACAATAGCTATTAAATAGTTAAAGGGACAGTCTAGGCCAAAATAAACTTTCATGATTCAGATAGAGCATATAATTTTAAACAATTTTCCAATTTACTTTTATCACCAATTTTGCTTTGTTCTCTTGGTATTCTTAGTTGAAAGCTTAACCTAGGAGGTTCATATGCTAATTTCTTAGACCTTGAAGCCCACCTCTTTCAGATTGCATTTTAACAGTTTTTCACCACTAGAGGGTGTTAGTTCACATATTTCATATAGATAACACTGTGCTCGTGCAGTAATCTGTGTGCAGGCTTTGATTGGCTAGACTGCAAGTCTGTCAAAAGAACTGAAAAAAGGGGCCGTTTGCAGAGGCTTAGATACAAGATAATCACAGAGGTTAAAAGTATATTATTATAACTGTGTTGGTTATGCAAAACTGGGAAATGGGTAATAAAGGGATTATCTATCTTTTAAAACAATAACAATTCTGGTGTAGACTGTCCCTTTAATAACTATTTAATAGCTACCTAGTTAAAATAATTACAAAATTACCTGTAAAATAAATTCTTACCTAAGTTACAATTAAACCTAACACTACACTATCAATAAATTAAATAAAATACCTACAATTATCTACAATTAAACCTAACACTACACTATCAATAAATTAATTACATACAAATACCTACAAATAAATACAATTAAATAAACTAACTAAAGTACAAAAAATAAAAAAAGCTAAGTTACAAAAAATATTTATTTTTTTACAAAGATTAGAAAAATATTACAACAATTTTAAGCTAATTACACCTACTCTAAGCCCCCTAATAAAATAACAAAGCCCCCCAAAATAAAAAAATGCCCTACCCTATTCTAAAATTAAAATAGAAAAGCTCTTTTACCTTACCAGCCCTTAAAAGGGCCTTTTGCGGGGCATGCCCCAAAGAAAACAGCTCTTTTGCCTGTAAAAATAACATACAATACCCCCCCCAACATTAAAACCCACCACCCACATACCCCTAATCTAACCCAAACCCCCCTTAAATAAACCTAACACTAAGCTCCTGAAGATCAACCTTCCTTATCTTCACCACACCGGGTATCACCGATCGGTCCAGGCTCCGACGTCTTCATCCAAGCCCAAGCGGGGGCTCAAGATGTCCATGATCTGGCTGAAGTCTTGATCCAAGCGGGAGCTGAAGAGGTCCATGATCCGGCTGAAGTCTTCTATCAAGCGGGAGCTGAAGAGGTCCATGATCCGGCTGAAGTCTTCTATCAAGCGGGAGCTGAAGAGGTCCATGATCCGGCTGAAGTCTTCTATCAAGCGGCATCTTCAATCTTCTTTCTTCCGGATCCATCTTCATCCCGCCGACGCGGAACATCCATCTTCACCGACGACTTCCCGACGAATGACGGTTCCTTTAAGGAACGTCATCCAAGATGGCGTCCCTCGAATTCCGTTCAATCCGATCAGATTGAGCTCGCATTCTATTGGCTGATCGGAACAGCCAATAGAATGCGAGCTCAATCTGATTGGCTGATCGGATCAGCCAATTGGATTGAACTTGAATCTGATTGGCTGATTCCATCAGCCAATCAGAATTTTCCTACCTTAATTCCGATTGGCTGATAGAATCCTATCAGCCAATCGGAATTCGAGGGACGCCATCTTGGATGACGTCCCTTAAAGGAACCGTCATTCGTCGGGAAGTCGTTGGTGAAGATGGATGTTCCGCGTCGGCGGGATGAAGATGGATCCGGAAGAAAGAAGATTGAAGATGCCGCTTGATAGAAGACTTCAGCCGGATCATGGACCTCTTCAGCTCCCGCTTGATAGAAGACTTCAGCCGGATCATGGACCTCTTCAGCTCCCGCTTGATAGAAGACTTCAGCCGGATCATGGACCTCTTCAGTTCCCGCTTGGATCAAGACTTCAGCCGGATCATGGACATCTTCAGCCCCCGCTTGGGCTTGGATGAAGACGTCGGTGCCTGGACCGATCGGTGATACCCGGTGTGGTGAAGATAAGGTAGGATGATCTTCAGGGGCTTAGTGTTAGGTTTATTTAAGGGGGGTTTGGGTTAGATTAGGGGTATGTGGGTGGTGGGTTGTAATGTTGGGGGGGGGTATAGTATGTTATTTTTTACAGGCAAAAGAGCTGTTTTCTTTGGGGCATGCCCCGCAAAAGGCCCTTTTAAGGGCTGGTAAGGTAAAAGAGCTTTTCTATTTTAATTTTAGAATAGGGTAGGGCATTTTTTTATTTTGGGGGCTTTGTTATTTTATTAGGGGGCTTAGAGTAGGTGTAATTAGCTTAAAATTGTTGTAATATTTTTCTAATGTTTGTAAAAAAAATAATTATTTTTTGTACTTTAGTTAGTTTATTTAATTGTATTTATTTGTAGGTATTTTATTTAATTAATTTATTGATAGTGTAGTGTTAGGTTTAATTGTAACTTAGGTTAGGATTTATTTTACAGGTAATTTTGTAATTATTTTAACTAGGTAGCTATTAAATAGTTATTAACTATTTAATAGCTATTGTACCTGGTTAAAATAATTACAAAGTTGCCTGTAAAATAAATATTAGTCCTAAAATAGCTACAATATAATTATTATTTATATTGTAGATATATTAGGGTTTATTTTACAGGTAAGTATTTAGCTTTAAATAGGAATAATTTATTTAATAAGAGTTAATTTATTTCGTTAGATTTAAATTATATTTAACATAGGGGGGTGTTAGGGTTAGGGTTAGACTTAGCTTTAGGGGTTAATAAATTTATTAGAGTAGCGGTGAGGTCCGGTCGGCAGATTAGGGGTTAACACTATTTATTATAGGGTTAGTGAGGCGGATTAGGGGTTAATACATTTACTAGAGTAGCGGCGAGGTCTGGTCAGCAGATTAGGGGTTAATAAGTGTAGGTAGGTAGCGGCGACGTTGGGGATGGCAGATTAGGGGTTAATAAATATAATATAGGGGTCGGCGGTGTTAGGGGCAGCAGATTAGGGGTACATAGGTATAATGTAGGTACGGCGGTGTACGGAGCGGCAGATTAGGGGTTAAAAAAATATGCAGGGGTCAGCGATAGCGGGGGCAGCAGATTAGGGGATAATAAGTGTAAGGTTAGGGGTGTTTAGACTCGGGGTACATGTTAGGGTGTTAGATGCAGACTTAGGAAGTGTTTCCCCATAGGAAACAATGGGGCTGCGTTAGGAGCTGAACGCTGCTTTTTTGCAGGTGTTAGGTTTTTTTTCAGCTCAAACTGCCCCATTGTTTTCTATGGGGGAATCGTGCACGAGCACGTTTTTGAAGCTGGCCGCGTCTGTAAGCACCGCTGGTATTGAGAGTTGCAGTGGCGGTAAATTATGCTCTACGCTCCTTTTTTGGAGCCTAACGCAGCCCTTCTGTGAACTCTAAATACCAGCGGTATTTAAAAGGTGCGGGGAAAAAAAAGCCAGCGTTAGCTACGCGGGTCGTTACCGACAAAACTCTAAATCTAGCCGTATGTTAGCAATAGATTGAAAAACCAAAGTTACACTTACCTTGTTTCTTCTCCAGGCTCTTCTAATCAGGTGTGCTTTTGAAAAGCGGTTCATTCTTTTCAAAAGGTATGTCTAATTAAAAGTGGTTAGTTCTTTTCAAAAGTGTTGTCTAATCACAGCGCACCTGATCGCGCTATTGAGCTAAATGTAGCACGCTCCCACTCTAGTCTGGTAGCGGGAGCGAGCTACATTTAGTTCAATAGTGCGATCGGGCGCACTGTGGTTAGACAGCACACCTGTGAAGTGCTTTTAAAAAAAAGACCTGATTAGAAGAGCCTGGAAAAGAAATGAGGTAGGTAACTTTGGGGAATAAAATATCTAAAATCTATTGGTTTTTCAATCTGTTGCTAGTTGTGCTCACTGACAGTGACCTCTGTTGGTCATGGTCACAATGCATTTTGGATAAGCAGAAATGTCAAGTGACTCTGACAGTGACCTTTGTTGGTATGAGAAATGTCCAGTGACACTAACAGTGAAAACAACTGGGACTTTTAAAGGGATATAAAACCCAAAATGTTTCATTCATGTTTTAAACAACTTTCCAATTTACTTCAGTTAGCAAATTTGCTTAATACTTTTTTTGGGTGAACCAATGACGAGAGTTAGATATGGGCAGTCACAAATCAGCAGCTAGCTCCCGGAAGTGTATTGCTGCACCTGAGCCTATGTATTCCTTTCAACAAGATACTAAGAGAACAAAGCAAATAAGATAAGTAAATTTAAAAGCTGTATGCAGTATCTGAATCTTGAAATAAATGTGTTGGGTTTAAGGATGTGGGAATTTGCACTCAATCTGCTATATTACTGACATATGACAATATCCTAAAATGGACACTGTACATATCAGCCAAGTCTAAATGATTTTAAAACAAACATACTTTTTACTTAAATTGTTTTTCAATAGCCAAATTCCACCCACCATTTGCTTTATTTAGAGGAGACAATCTGAGTCTGCAAGTTATGTTAGTATAAAAACATAATTTATGCTTACCTGATAATTTGTTTCTTTCAGAAAGAGTCCACAATCCATTACTCTTGGAAATTACCTTCCCTACCACTAGGAGGAGGCAAAGATTCCCAAACCCAAAGAGCACTATATAACCCCTCCTACCTTGATGGTAGTCAGTCTGCTGAATAGCCAATCAAAAAAGGTAGGAAAAGAAATAAAGAGCAAAAAATATAGGAGCCGGGAAAAAAGATGTGCCAAAACAAAGAACCATTGCCTAAAAAACAGGGTGGGGTCTGGTGAAAGAAAATAATTTATCAGGTAAGCATAAATTATGTTTTCTCTCATAAAGGTGGTCCATGATGGTATGGGAACCAATACTAAAGCTGTGGAGAGCCCACGAGTAATAAAAGGATAGGGTGGGTTAAAAAACATTATTCCATAAGGAAACTAAATCAACAACCCTAAAAAAGTACATACATTTTCTTCATTTTTTTCCATGAACTTAAAAACCACCAACAGGCAAAATTACACAGAAACAACAGCCTTAAGTGAAAATATCAAAATGGTAGAATTTAGTAAAAGTATGCAAAGAAGACCAAGCTGCCTTGCAAATCTGGTCAACAGGAACTTTATTCTTGAAACCCCAAGAAATAGCTACTGATCTTGTAGACTGGGCAGTAATGTGATTAGGAGGAGTCTGACCCACTTTAAAGGAAGCTTCACAAATCACAAGCTTTAACCAAGAAGTAAGCTTCACAAATCACAAGCTTTAACCAAGAAGCCAAAGAAACAGCAGAAGCTTTCTGACCTAATTTAGAACAAAAAAATATGAACAAACCAACTTGAAGTTTGTCTGGAATACTTGGTAACTGACATGACCCTCAAGGTTTTAACCGCATCCAGATTATAAAAGAAGCCTCTCTAAAGAATTCTTAGGATTAGAACACAAAGGGACCACAGTATCCCTACTTAAATTATCCGGGGACACAACCTAAGGAAGAAAACTGCCTTATTCTGATGAAAAAAAAAAAATAACTAAGGAGAATCACAAGAAATAGCAGAAAGTTCAGAAACTCTACTAGCAGAGGAGATAGCCAGAAGAACCAAGACTTTCAAGGAAAGAAATGTAATATCCACCTTATACATAGGCTCAAAAGAAGGAGCCCACAAAACCTTCAGAACCAGATTCAAGATTCATGGTGGAGGAATTGGATTATAACAGGTATAAGATATGCACCAAAGCCTGAAGAAAACTATGAAAATCAGGACGATAGGAAATCCTTGTGAAACAAAACAGAAAGTGCAGAAAACTGACCTTTCAAAGAACTGGTGGATAAACCTTTATCCAAACCAACTTGCAAAAACTGCAAAATTCTATGAATCCTGAAAGAATGCTAGGAAAAAACATGATCAAGACATCGGGAAATGAAAGTTTTCCAAACTTTAAAATACATTTTCCTAGTTACTTGCTTCTGAGCCTAAATCAGGTTTTCAATCACAGACCTATGCCTAAGAATTTACCATTCAACCTTCGAGCCATCAAGTTTAGAGATTTCAGATCCCGATGGAAAAAAAAAAAACATAATTTATGCTTACCTGATAAATTTATTTCTCTTGTAGTGTATTCAGTCCACGGGTCATCCATTACTTATGGGATATATTCCCTTCCCAACAGGAAGTTGCAAGAGGATCACCCAAGCAGAGCTGCTATATAGCTCCTCCCCTCACATGTCATATCCAGTCATTCAACCGAAACAAGACAAGAAAGGAGAAACCATAGGGTGCAGTGGTGACTGGAGTTTTAATTAAAAAAAAAAAGACAGGGCGGGCCGTGGACTGAATACACTACAAGAGAAATAAATTTATCAGGTAAGCATAAATTATGTTTTCTCTTGTTAAGTGTATTCAGTCCACGGGTCATCCATTACTTATGGGATACCAATACCAAAGCTAAAGTACACGGATGATGGGAGGGACAAGGCAGGAACTTTAAACGGAAGGAACCACTGCCTGTAGAACCTTTCTCCCAAAAACAGCCTCCGAATAAGCAAAAACATAATTTATGTAAGAACTTACCTGATAAATTCATTTCTTTCATATTAGCAAGAGTCCATGAGCTAGTGACGTATGGGATATACATTCCTACCAGGAGGGGCAAAGTTTCCCAAACCTCAAAATGCCTATAAATACACCCCTCACCACACCCACAAATCAGTTTAACGCATAGCCAAGAAGTGGGGTGATAAGAAAAAAGTGCGAAAGCATAAAAAATAAGGAATTGGAATAATTGTGCTTTATACAAAAAAATCATAACCACCACAAAAAGGGTGGGCCTCATGGACTCTTGCTAATATGAAAGAAATGAATTTATCAGGTAAGTTCTTACATAAATTATGTTTTCTTTCATGTAATTAGCAAGAGTCCATGAGCTAGTGACGTATGGGATAATGACTACCCAAGATGTGGATCTTCCACGCAAGAGTCACTAGAGAGGGAGGGATAAAATAAAGACAGCCAATTCCGCTGAAAAATAATCCACACCCAAAATAAAGTTTAAATCTTATAATGAAAAAAAACTGAAATTATAAGCAGAAGAATCAAACTGAAACAGTTGCCTGAAGTACTTTTCTACCAAAAACTGCTTCAGAAGAAGAAAACACATCAAAATGGTAGAATTGTCAGAGCTATGGATTGTAACTGGAGATTATGGATCTCAACTGCAGAGAGGGAAGAGTTGAGCCACTGAATAAAGGTTTTTACCCCTGTTAACTGGTTACAGGAGAGAGCAGGTCAAGCGAGTAACAGCAAAGTGTCAATTGTATAAGAGCGTCTATTCAAGTGGGACCACGCTCATGTGAGTACAAGTTCCAAGTTTAGAAAACAAGTGGCTGAACAACTCCTAGGTGAGAGTGTCTAAGGAGCGCTTTGGTGCTATTTACTCCTCAGGCAGGAACGGAGTCAGAGCCTGTGAGGGGAGACGAGCCACCGCTGCAGATAGCTGACAGGCTGAGATGGGTGTGTAACGTCTGTCCAATGGCGTGCGAGTTCACGCTGACAGGCAGAGGCTGTGTGAGAAGTTTCACAGCGCGGCTGCAGTGCCGGGAGGCTGGTCGATGAGCAAGATTAATGGAATCCCAGGTAGCTGGAAAGTGCGAGTCTGAGCAGCGGCACAAAGAGAGTTCAAATGAGCAGTAACTCCGTGTGTTGATAGCGGAGGTTGTCTGCAGAGGTCTTTGGTTATACCGGCAATGATTAGGCAGTGATCCTGGGTAGCAGTACAAACAAATAGATTTGTAAGTCCTTAGGTCCGTTAAATGTGAAAGGTTTAATAGGGTGAAGAAACCCTTAAGTGTTTTAGTTGTAATCCAACGTTTAGGTAGTGGTTAATCACTTAGCCAGGAGGTTTAGAACATGCAGCTACTCACAAGTTTGCATGCTGAAAACTAACATTAATTGGCACCTGGAAGGGGGAGGTGTAGGTTTAAGTAAGCACTGCTTAAAGGTGTACACACATGCATGTAAGAACATGACAGATCCCCCCCTCAAGGAAGCTGCAACGCAGCAGAGGGTCCGGGTTTGTCCAGATTGTTACGGTGGTAACGAGTAATCAGACGAGAAGCATTGAGGTTGGTGGAAGGTTCCCAAGAATCCTCATCAAAGGAGTAGCCCTTCCACCTAACCAGATACTGCAACTGCCCACGATGATGTCTGGAGTCGAGAATTGAAGATATTTCATAGACGTCCTCCTCCAGAACCACAGGAGGTTGAGGTCGATCTGAAGATTGTTGTCTGGTCGGAACATATGGTTTTATCAACGCCACATGAAAAGTGGGGTGAACCGGGATCTCTGGAGGGAGAGTTAATGTTACAGCGTTTTCGCTGACGACATTAGTTATCCTGTAGGGACCAATGTACATTTGTGAGAATTTCCGTGAAGGTGTTTTTAGTTTCAGATGTTTGGTCGAAAGCCAAACCATATCCCCTGAACGGTAGAGTGGTGGCTTGCTTCTTTTGTAGTCATAGTATCTTTTCTGGTTTTGCTGGGCCAAATGTATATTGTCTTTAAGAAATTTGAAGATGTCTGATAAGGAATTTGCTGTATCATCAACATGAGGTGAGGAGGTGTTCAGATGAGGGAAGAGATGGAAGGGTGGATGGTAGCCATAGTTTGCATAGAAAGGAGAACATTTAGTAGATCCATTCAAGGAGTTATTGTAGGCGAATTCTGCCATCGGAATGTTGTTCTCCCATTCTTCCTGTTGGTGGGAACAATAACAGTGAATGTACTGTTCAATCCACTGGTTTACACGCTCTGTCTGCCCATTGGTTTGTGGGTGGTATGCTGTACTATAGCGATGGTTGATTTTAAGAACAGCACATAGTTGTCTCCAAAACTTGGAAGTGAACTGCGAGCCCCTGTCGGATACTATGATGGATGGTAGACCATGAAGTCGGACGACATGTTTCAGGAATAGGGATGCAGTTTCTGAGGCCGTGGGCAGCTTTTTGTAGGGAATGAAATGGGCCATTTTCGTCAACAAATCAACAACAACTAAAATGGTGTTAGCTTGGTTAGATAAAGGTAATTCAACAATAAAGTCCATACCAACGGTATGCCAAGGTCTTTCTGGAATGGGCAGTGGTTGGAGGTAGCCTGATGGTTTGGTGTTTTGTGACTTAGAAACAGTACAGGCATGGCATGACTTGATGTAGTTGTCTACGGAATGTCTGAGGTTAGGCCACCAGAAATTTCTACCAATGAGGTCACTGGTTCTGTGGATGCCTGGGTGTCCCGATAGAGGAGTATCATGATGTTCATGTAGGACCTCTTCTCTAAGGTTGGGAGGTATGTATATTTTACCCTTAACATGAGAAATTCCCCTGGTGTCGGTTTGTTGTATGTCCTTGGGGACCGTTGTATCAACCTGTTGTTGTGAACGTAGGGTATGAATGAAGTCTTTAGTGAGACCGAGGAAATGCTGCGGTGGAAGGATAGATTGTGGTTGTGTCTCAAGGTCCTGCCGTAGTAGATGTCTAGAAAGAGAGTCGGCCTTACCATTCCGGGAGCCTGGCCGATAAGTAATGAGGAAGTTGAATCTGGTGAAGAACAAACTCCAGCGAGCTTGTCTGGCAGAGAGGGTTTTACTGGATTGAAGATATTCTAGGTTCTTGTGGTCGGTATAAATCAGTATTGGGTAGATTGTTCCTTCCAAGAGATGCCTCCAATGTTCAAGAGCTGACTTAATCACGAAAAGTTCCTTTTCTCCAACAGCATAATTTTGTTCGGCTGAGGTCATAAGTCTTGAAAAAAATGCTACTGGATGGATAGGTTCTGATGGAGTTTTGCGCTGTGAGAGAATTGCACCAAGAGCATACTCAGAGGCATCAACTTCTAGGATGTACTGAAGATTTGCATCTGGGAATCGGAGGATGGGAGCAGTAGTGAAGCATTTCTTGAGGAAGTTGAAGGCATTGTCGGTTTCAGGTGTCCAAAGAAAACGAGTTTGAGTACCTGTGAGTCTACAGAGAGGTTTCGCAATCATTGAGAATCCTTTAATGAACTTGCGATAAAAATTTGCGAAGCCTAGGAAACGCTGAACCTGTTTCCTGTTGGTAGGGGTAGGCCATTTAAGAATGGTGTCGATTTTGCCATCTTCCATTTTAACACCAGAAGAGGTTATTTTGTATCCCAAGAAGGTAATTTCTTCAGTGTGAAAGGAGCACTTCTCTAGTTTGGCATACAAGTGGTGTGTTCTTAATCGACTTAACACCCAACGGACATGTTTCTTATGGTCCTCCATGTTTTGTGAGTATATCAAGATGTCGTCTAAGTATATTACCAAGCAAACGTCCAATAGATCTCTGAATATATCATTGATAAAAAACTGGAAGGTAGCCGGGGCGTTGCATAGCCCAAACGGCATAACGAGATATTCATAGAGTCCGTAGCGAGTCCGAAAAGCGGTGAGCCACTCGTCCCCCTCCCTGATCCTAATCAGATTGTATGCGCCTCTTAAATCCAACTTGGTGTAAACAGTAGCTTTACTGAGGCGTTCCACTAATTCTGGGATCAGTGGCAGAGGGTACCTGTTCTTTTTGGTTCTTCTGTTTAACTCACGATAGTCTATGATGGGCCTTAACGTTTTATCCTTATTCTTGATGAAAAAGATCCCGGCACCTGCAGGGGAGGTGGATGGTCTGATGAACCCTTTCTTAAGGTTCTCCTCTAAGTATGCCTTGAGATGAGCTAATTCAGGTTGAGAGAGTGGATATATACGTCCGTAGGGTATGCTGGAACCAGGCAACAACTCAATAGGGCAGTCATATATGCGATGAGGAGGAAGAGTCTCTGCTTGCTTTTTATCGAATACGTCAGAGAAATCTTGATATTCTTGTGGTATTGTTGCCTGGGAGACTTGTAGTACCTGTTGATGGGGATAGCAAGAAGTCTTGCAGTATGTTGAATCAAGTTCAACTTGTAAGGACTGCCAAGAGATCGTAGGTTGATGTTGTTGCAGCCAGGATAAGTCCAATACTATGGGGTATAAAGGAGAAGGAAGGACATCGAAGGACAAGTACTCAATGTGCCCATTACCTGTAGTAACCTTGAGTGGGATCGTGTGGTGTGTAATAGGCCCAGAACTAACATAGGTTCCATCAATGACACGTATGGAGACAGGTATTGCTTTGACACACAAGGGTATTTTATTTTTATTTACAAGGGAGAGATCAATGAAATTGGAGAATGCTCCGGAGTCAATGATTGCTTCCGCTCTGAACAGCTGGAGGTCCCACTGTAGGGATAGAGGTAAGGTACAGTAAGCGACATCAACCACTTTATTTGTCAAACAATGAGTTATAGGTTTGCACTTCTTTTTTGACGTAGTAGAAGAGGACAGTCCTTAACAGGATGATTGGGAGAAGCACAGTACATACAGAGATTCTTCTGCTGACGGCGATGTCTTTCATCCAATGTTAAGGGCCCCTTGGTGAACCCAAGCTCCATGGGTACAGGTGACTCCTTTGTGCTAGACAACCCAGGTGTATACCTTTGGGGTGCATCGGATTGTTGTCTTTCTGACCTCCGTTCTCTGATTATCCGGTCAATCTGAACAGACAACGTCATAAGACCCTCCAGGGTCCTAGGGAGATCGGTACGGGCAAGTTCGTCCTCTAGAGCATCGGACAATCCCAGTCGGTACTGGTTGCGCAGAGCTACCTCACTCCATTCTGAATCCTTGATGTAAAGTTTGAATTCAGATAGATATTCCTCTACTGGGCGGCGGCCCTGTCGTAGTGAGCGCATTTTGACCTCAGCTGTCAGTTGTTTCTGTGTGTCTTCATATAATAAACTCATTTGAGTGAAGAAATCAGATAAAGAAGTGAGGATAGGGTCATTATTTTCGAAGAGGTTGTCAGCCCATACCCTATCGCCAGATAAGAAGGAGATGACAGTCATCACCTTAAGTCTCTCTGTATGGTATGTCTTGGGCCTCATTTGAAATAGGAGGTAGCAGGCATTTCTGAATTGTCTGAACAATTTCCTGTCGCCAGAGAATCTCTCAGGCAGACACACCTGCGGTTCTGGTGTGTTGTCTCTAACGGCTGCCCTAAGACTGTCATTCTGCAATTGCAGCTCTCTAAGTGCTTGTGACAATTGGTCAACCCTTTGGGAGAGGTTGTATACCACATTTGGGAGGTCTGCTGGATCCATGTTTATTCTTTTTTAGGCCAATTTATATGTCAGAGCTATGGATTGTAACTGGAGATTATGGATCTCAACTGCAGAGAGGGAAGAGTTGAGCCACTGAATAAAGGTTTTTACCCCTGTTAACTGGTTACAGGAGAGAGCAGGTCAAGCGAGTAATAGCAAAGTGTCAATTGTATATGAGCGTCTATTCAAGTGGGACCACGCTCATGTGAGTACAAGTTCCAAGTTTAGAAAACAAGTGGCTGAACAACTCCTAGGTGAGAGTGTCTAAGGAGCGCTTTGGTGCTATTTACTCCTCAGGCAGGAACGGAGTCAGAGCCTGTGAGGGGAGACGAGCCACCACTGCAGATAGCTGACAGGCTGAGATGGGTGTGTAACGTCTGTCCAATGGCGTGCGAGTTCACGCTGACAGGCAGAGGCTGTGTGAGAAGTTTCACAGCGCGGCTGCAGTGCCGGGAGGCTGGTCGATGAGCAAGATTAACGGAATCCCAGGTAGCTGGAAAGTGCGAGTCTGAGCAGCGGCACAAAGAGAGTTCAAATGAGCAGTAACTCCGTGTGTTGATAGCGGAGGTTGTCTGCAGAGGTCTTTGGTTATACCGGCAATGATTAGGCAGTGGTCCTGGGTAGCAGTACAAACAAATAGATTTGTAAATCCTTAGGTCCGTTAAATGTGAAAGGTTTAATAGGGTGAAGGAACCCTTAAGTGTTTTAGTTGTAATCCAATGTTTAGGTAGTGGTTAATCACTTAGCCAGGAGGTTTAGAACATGCAGCTACTCACAAGTTTGCATGCTGAAAACTAACATTAATTGGCACCTGGAAGGGGGAGGTGTAGGTTTAAGTAAGCACTGCTTAAAGGTGTACACACATGCACGTAAGAACATGACAAGAATTTAGTAAAAGTATGCAAAGAAGACCAAGTTGCTGCTTTGCAAATCTGATCAACCGAAGCTTCATTCCTAAACGCCCAGGAAGTAGAAACTGACCTAGTAGAATGAGCTGTAATCCTTTGAGGCGGAGTTTTACCCGACTCGACATAAGCATGATGAATTAAAGATTTCAACCAAGATGCCAAAGAAATGGCAGAGGCCTTCTGACCTTTCCTAGAACCAGAAAAGATAACAAATAGACTAGAAGTCTTTCGGAAATTCTTAGTAGCTTCAACATAATATTTCAAAGCTCTAACTACATCCAAAGAATGCAATGATCTCTCCTTAGAATTCTTAGGATTAGGACATAATGAAGGAACCACAATTTCTCTACTAATGTTGTTAGAATTCACAACCTTAGGTAAAAATTTAAAAGAAGTTCGCAACACCGCCTTATCCTGATGAAAAATCAGAAAAGGAGACTCACAAGAAAGAGCAGATAATTCAGAAACTCTTCTAGCAGAAGAGATGGCCAAAAGAAACAAAACTTTCCAAGAAAGTAATTTAATGTCCAATGAATGCATAGGTTCAAACGGAGGAGCTTGAAGAGCCCCCAGAACCAAATTCAAACTCCAAGGAGGAGAAATTGACTTAATGACAGGTTTTATACGAACCAAAGCTTGTACAAAACAATGAATATCAGGAAGATTAGCAATCTTTCTGTGAAAAAGAACAGAAAGAGCAGAGATTTGTCCTTTCAAGGAACTTGCAGACAAACCTTTATCCAAACCATCTTGAAGAAACTGTAAAATTCTCGGAATTCTAAAAGAATGCCAGGAAAAATGATGAGAAAGACACCAAGAAATGTAAGTCTTCCAGACTCTATAATATATCTTCCTAGAAACAGATTTACGAGCCTGTAACATAGTATTAATCACAGAGTCAGAGAAACCTCTTTGACTAAGAATCAAGCGTTCAATCTCCATACCTTTAAATTTAAGGATTTGAGATCCTGATGGTAAAAAGGACCTTGCGACAGAAGGTCTGGTCTTAACGGAAGAGTCCACGGTTGGCAAGAGGCCATCCGGACAAGATCCGCATACCAAAACCTGTGAGGCCATGCTGGAGCCACCAGCAGAACAAACGAGCATTCCTTAAGAATCTTGGAGATTACTCTTGGAAGAAGAACTAGAGGCGGAAAGATATAGGCAGGATGATACTTCCAAGGAAGTGACAATGCATCCACTGCTTCCGCTTGAGGATCCCTGGATCTGGACAGATACCTGGGAAGTTTCTTGTTTAGATGAGAAGCCATCAGATCTATTTCTGGAAGTCCCCACATTTGAACAATCTGAAGAAATACCTCTGGGTGAAGAGACCATTCGCCCGGATGTAACGTTTGGCGACTGAGATAATCCGCTTCCCAATTGTCTATACCTGGGATATGAACCGCAGAAACTAGACAGGAGCTGGATTCCGCCCATACCAGTATCCGAGATACTTCTTTCATAGCCAGAGGACTGTGAGTCCCTCCTTGATGATTGATGTATGCCACAGTTGTGACATTGTCTGTCTGAAAACAAATGAACGATTCTCTCTTTAGAAGAGGCCCATGACTGAAGAGCTCTGAAAATTGCACGGAGTTCCAAAATATTGATTGGTAATCTCACCTCCTGAGATTCCCAAACCCCTTGTGCTGTCAGAGACCCCCAAACAGCTCCCCAACCTGTCAGACTTGCATCTGTTGAAATTACAGTCCAGGTCGGAAGAACAAAAGAAGCCCCCTGAACTAAACGATGGTGATCTGTCCACCACGTCAGAGAGTGTCGTACAATCGGTTTTAAAGATATTAATTGAGATATCTTTGTGTAGTCCCTGCACCACTGGTTCAGCATACAGAGCTGAAGAGGTCGCATGTGAAAACGAGCAAAGGGGATCGCGTCCGATGCAGCAGTCATAAGACCTAGAATTTCCATGCATAAGGCTACCGAAGGGAATGATTGTGATTGAAGGTTTCGACAAGCTGAGATCAATTTTAGACGTCTCTTGTCTGTCAGAGACAGAGTCATGGATGCTGAATCTATCTGGAAACCTAAAAAGGTTACCCTTGTCTGAGAAATCAATGAACTTTTCGGTAAATTGATCCTCCAACCATGATCTTGAAGAAACAACACAAGTCGATTCGTATGAGATTCTGCCAAATGTGAAGACTGAGCAAGTACCAAGATATCGTCCAAATAAGGAAATACCGCAATACCCTGTTCTCTGATTACAGACAGAAGGGCACCGAAAACCTTTGTAAAAATTCTTGGAGCTGTTGCTAGGCCAAACGGCAGAGCCACAAACTGGTAATGCTTGTCTAGGAAAGAGAATCTCAGAAACTGATAGTGATCTGGATGAATCGGAATATGCAGATATGCATCCTGTAAATCTATTGAGGACATATAATGCCCTTGCTGAACAAAAGGCAGGATAGTCCTTATAGTCACCATTTTGAATGTTGGTATCCTTACATAACGATTCAATATTTTTAGATCCAGAACTGGTCTGAAGGAATTCTCCTTCTTTGGTACAATGAAGAGATTTGAATAAAACCCCAGCCCCTGTTCCAGAACTGGAACTGGCATAATTACTCCAGCCAACTCTAGATCTGAAACACATTTCAGAAATGCTTGAGCCTTCGCTGGATTTACTGGGACATGGGAAAGAAAAAATCTCTTTGCAGGAGGCCTTATCTTGAAGCCAATTCTGTACCCTTCTGAAACAATGTTTTGAATCCAAAGATTGTGAATTGAATTGATCCAAATTTCTTTGAAATATCATAATCTGCCCCCTACCAGCTGGGCTGGAATGAGGGCCGCACCTTCATGTGGACTTGGGAGCTGGCTTTGGTTTTCTAAAAGGCTTGGATTTATTCCAGACTGGAGATGGTTTCAAAACTGATACCCCTCCTGTGGGTGAAGGATCAGGCTTTTGTTCCTTATTGTGACGAAAGGAACGAAAACGATTATTAGACCTAAATTTACCTTTAGATTTTTTATCCTGTGGTAAAAAAGTTCCTTTCCCTCCAGTAACAGTTGAGATAATAGAATCCAACTGAGAACCAAATAATTTATTACCCTGGAAAGAAAGGGAAAGCAAAGTTGACTTAGAAGACATATCAGCATTCCAAGTTTTAAGCCATAAAGCTCTTCTAGCTAAAATAGCTAGAGACATATACCTGACATCAACCCTAATGATATCAAAGATGGCATCACAAATAAAATTATTAGCATGTTGAAGAAGATTAACAATGCTATGAGAATTATGATCTGTTACTTGTTGCGCTAAAGCTTCTAACCAAAAAGTTGAAGCTGCAGCAACATCCGCTAAAGATATAGCAGGTCTAAGAAGATTACCTGAACATAAGTAAGCTTTTCTTAGAAAGGATTCAATCTTCCTATCTAAAGGATCCTTAAAGGAAGTACTATCTGCCGTAGGAATAGTAGTACGTTTAGCAAGAGTAGAGACAGCCCCATCAACTTTAGGGATTTTGTCCCAAAATTCTAATCTGTCAGATGGCACAGGATATAATTGCTTAAAACTTCTGGAATAACTACAGGAGATTTAAAAACCTTATTTAAACGTTTAGATTTAGTATCAAGAGGACCAGAATCCTCTATTTCTAATGCAATTAAGACTTCTTTAAGTAAAGAACGAATAAATTCCATTTTGAATAAATAAGAAGATTTATCAGCATCAACGGAAATATCCCAATAAAGGGATATAAAAGAGCGCTGATGTTCGAAAAAGAGAACAATATAAAATGTAAAACCAAATAATAGACTTAAATATAGTAGCTCAGATCTACCGTGTTAGTCCTATTTACTGTCCATAAGCTGGTAGTAAAATAAAGGAATATGGATATCCTCCTAATGGGAATGGTGGGTCAGGCTGCTCCTCTTGATCCCAGAGAGTGTGGAACAACTGTAGATAAAAGAAGGAGAGAGGGCGCCACAATAGCGTGATATCGTCTGGAATGCAGGTACAGATAAAAGTAAGTATTATGCTTACCAAATAGTATGGCACTGTGCTGTGACCAGTGCAAAAAAGCAGGCTAGCACTTATCAGTGGCTAGTACACTGTGGAAGCCAGGTTCCAAAGGCACTTGTCCTGGTTGCAACTCTGTGAATATCTCCTGTTGGCTGGACTTCAGGTGCTGCAAAGGTGTAATCTTTTATGTGTTGTTCAGTTGGTATTTGATGAACCACAACACAGACAACTTCAAATAAAAGTTGAAGTTGTCTGTGTTGTGGTTCATCAAATACCAACTGAACAACACATAAAAGATTACACCTTTGCAGCACCTGAAGTCCAGCCAACAGGAGATATTCACAGAGTTGCAACCAGGACAAGTGCCTTTGGAACCTGGCTTCCACAGTGTACTAGCCACTGATAAGTGCTAGCCTGCTTTTTTACACTGGTCACAGCACAGTGCCATACTATTTGGTAAGCATAATACTTACTTTTATCTGTACCTGCATTCCAGACGATATCACGCTATTGTGGCGCCCTCTCTCCTTCTTTTATCAGCATCAACCTCTGAGACAGAATCCTCTGAACCAGAGGAACCATTATCAGAATCAGAATGATGATGTTCATTTAAAAATTCATCTGAAAAATGAGAAGTTTTAAAAGACCTTTTACGTTTACTAGAAGGAGGAATAACAGACATAGCCTTCTTAATGGATTTAGAAACAAAATCTCATATGTTAACAGGAACACTCTGAGTATTAGATGTTGATGGAACAGCAACAGGTAATGTAAAATTACTAAAGGAAATATTATCTGCATTAACAAGTTTGTCATGACATTCATTACAAACAACAGCTGGAGGAATAGATACCACAAGTTTACAGCAGATACACTTAACTTTGGTAGATCCAGCACCAGGCAGCGTTTTTCCAGAAGTATCTTCTGACTCAGTGTCAATCTGGGACATCTTGCAATATGTAATAGAAAAAACAACATATAAAGCAAAATTGATCAAATTCCTTAAATGACAGTTTCAGGAATGGGAAAAAAATGCCAGTGGACAAGCTTCTAGCAACCAGAAGCAATAAATAATGAGACTTAAATAATGTGGAGACAATAGTGACGCCCATATTTTTTAGCGCCAAAAAAGACGCCCACATTATTTGGCGCCTAAATGCTTTTGGCGCCAAAAATGACGCCGCATCTGGAACGCCGACACTTTTGGCGCAAAAAAATGTCAAAAATGACGCAACTTCCGGCGACACGTATGACGCCGGAAACAGAAAAAAAATTTTGCGCCAAAAAAGTCCGCGCCAAGAATGACGCAATAAAATGAAGCATTTTCAGCCCCCGCGAGCCTAACAGCCCACAGGGAAAAAAGTCAAATTTTAAGGTAAGAAAAAAAGATTTATTCATATGCATTATCCCAAATATGAAACTGACTGTCTGAAATAAGGAACGTTGAACATCCTGAGTCAAGGCAAATAAATGTTTGAATACATATATTTAGAACTTTATATAAAAGTGCCCAACCATAGCTTAGAGTGTCACAGAAAATAAGACTTACTTACCCCAGGACACTCATCTACATGTAGTAGAAAGCCAAACCAGTACTGAAACGAGAATCAGTAGAGGTAATGGTATATATAAGAGTATATCGTCGATCTGAAAAGGGAGGTAAGAGATGAATCTCTACGACCGATAACAGAGAACCTATGAAATAGACCCCGTAGAAGGAGATCATTGAATTCAAATAGGCAATACTCTCCTCACATCCCTCTGACATTCACTGCACGCTGAGAGGAAAACCGGGCTCCAACCTGCTGCGGAGCGCATAACCACCTCCATAGGAGGCAAAGTTTGTAAAACTGATTTGTGGGTGTGGTGAGGGGTGTATTTATAGGCATTTTGAGGTTTGGGAAACTTTGTCCCTCCTGGTAGGAATATATATCCCATACGTCACTAGCTCATGGACTCTTGCTAATTACATGAAAGAAAGTGTCAAATTTGTAAAATTTTGAAAAGGTATGAAGTGAAGACCAAGTCGCAGCCTTGCAAATCTGTTCAACAGAGGCCTCATTCTTAAAGGCCCAGGTGGAAGCCACAGCTCTAGTGGAATGAGCTGTAATTCTTTCAGGAGGCTGCTGTCCAGCAGTCTCATAGGCTAAACGTATTATGCTACTAAGCCAAAAAAAGAGAGAGAGGTAGCCGAAGCTTTTTGACCTCTCCTCTGACCAGAATAAACGACAAACAGGGAAGAAGTTTGACGAAAATCTTTAGTTGTCTGTAAATAGAACTTCAGGGCACGGACTACGTCCAGATTATGCAAAAGTCGTTCCTTCTTTGAAGAAGGGTTAGGACATAATGATGGAACAACAATCTCTTGATTGATATTCCTGTTAGAAACTACCTTAGGTAAGAACCCAGGTTTAGTACGCAGAACTACCTTGTCTGAATGGAAAATCAGATAAGGAGAATCACAATGTAAGGCAGATAACTCAGAGACTCTTTGAGCCGAGGAAATAGCCATCAAAAACAGAACTTTCCAAGATAACAGCTTAATATCAATGGAATGAAGGGGTTCAAATGGAACACCTTGAAGAACTTTAAGAACTAAGTTTAAGCTCCACGGCGGAGCAACAGTCTTAAACACAGGCTTAATCCTAGCCAAAGCCTGACAAAAAGCCTGAACGTCTGGAACTTCTGCCTCAGAGAAATTAGATTTGGATGGTTGAAAGGACCCTGAATTAGAAGGTCCTGCCTCAGAGGCAGAGACCATGGTGGACAGGACGACATGTCCACTAGGTCTGCATACCAGGTCCTGCGTGGCCACGCAGGCGCTATCAGAATCACCGATGCTCTCTCCTGTTTGATTTTGGCAATCAGTCGAGGTAGCAGCGGAAATGGTGGAAACACATAAGCCATGTTGAAAACCCAAGGGGCTGCTAGAGCATCTATCAGCGCCGCTCCCGGGTCCCTGGACCTGGATCCGTAACAAGGAAGCTTGGCGTTCTGGCGAGACGCCATGAGATCCAGTTCTGGTTTGCCCCAACGATGAATCAGTTGAGCGAAGACCTCCGGATGAAGTTCCCACTCCCCCGGATGAAAAGTCTGGCGACTTAGAAAGTCCGCCTCCCAGTTCTCCACGCCTGGGATGTAGATTGCTGACAGGTGGCAAGAGTGAGACTCTGCCCAGCGAATTATCTTTGAGACTTCTAACATCGCTAGGGAACTCCTGGTTCCCCCTTGATGGTTGATGTTGTCCGACTGAAATCTGATGAACCTCAGAGTTGCTAACTGAGGCCAAGCTAGAAGAGCATTGAATATTGCTCTTAACTCCAGAATATTTATTGGGAGGAGTTTCTCCTCCTGAGTCCACGATCCCTGAGCCTTCAGGGAGTTCCAGACTGCGCCCCAACCTAGAAGGCTGGCATCTGTTGTTACAATCGTCCAATCTGGCCTGCGAAAAATCATCCCTTTGGACTGATGGACCCGAGAAAGCCACCAGAGAAGAGAATCTCTGGTCTCTTGATCCAGATTTAGTAGAGGGGACAAATCTGAGTAATCCCCATTCCACTGACTTAGCATGCATAATTGCAGCGGTCTGAGATGCAGGCGCGCAAATGGTACTATGTCCATTGCCGCTACCATTAAGCCGATTACTTCCATGCACTGAGCTACTGACGGGCGTGGAATGGAATGAAGGACACGGCAAGCATTTAGAAGTTTTGATAACCTGGACTCCGTCAGGTAAATTTTCATCTCTACAGAATCTAGCCTAGGAAGGGAACCCTTGTGAGTGGTAATAGAGAACTCTTTTCCACGTTCACCTTCCACCCATGCGACCTCAGAAATGCCAGAACTATCTCTGTATGAGACTTGGCAATTTGAAAACTTGACGCTTGTATCAGAATGTCGTCTAGGTACGGAGCCACCGCTATGCCTCGCGGTCTTAGCACCACCAGAAGTGAGCCCAGAACCTTTGTAAAAATTCTCGGGGCCGTAGCTAACCCGAAGGGAAGAGCTACAAACTGGTAATGCCTGTCTAGAAAGGCAAATCTTAGGTACCGATAATGATCTTTGTGAATCGGTATGTGAAGGTAGGCATCCTTTAAGTCCACTGTGGTCATATACTGACCCTCTTGGATCATGGGTAGGATGGTTCGAATAGTTTCCATTTTGAATGATGGAACTCTTAGGAATTTGTTTAAGATTTTTAGGTCCAAGATTGGTCTGAAGGTTCCCTCTTTCTTGGGAACCACAAACAGATTTGAGTAAAATCCTTGCCCTTGTTCCGTCCGCGGAACTGGGTGGATCACCCCCATTACTATGAGGTCTTGTACACAGCGTAGAAATGCCTTTTTCTTTATTTGGTTTGCTGATAACCTTGAAAGATGAAATCTCCCTTGTGGAGGAGAAGCTTTGAAGTCCAGAAGATATTCCTGGGATATAATCTCCAACGCCCAGGGATCCTGGACATCTCTTGCCCACGCCTGGGCGAAGAGAGAAAGTCTGCCCCCCACTAGATCCATTTCCGGATAGGGGGCCCTCTCTTCATGCTGTCTTAGGGGCAGTAGTAGGTTTTCTGGCCTTCTTGCCCTTGTTCCAGGACTGGTTAGTTTTCCAGGCCTGTCTGTAACGAGCAACAGTTCCTTCCTGTTTTGGAGCGGAGGAAGTTGATGCTGCTCCTGCCTTGAAGTTTCGAAAGGCACGAAAATTAGACTGTTTGGCCTTTGATTTGGCCCTGTCCTGAGGAAGAGTATGACCCTTACCTCCAGTAATGTCAGCGATAATTTCTTTCAAACCGGGCCCGAATAAGGTCTGCCCTTTGAAAGGAATATTAAGCAATTTAGATTTAGAAGTCACGTCAGCTGACCAGGATTTAAGCCATAGCGCTCTAAGCGCCTGGATGGCGAATCCGGAGTTCTTAGCCGTTAGTTTAGTTAAATGTACAATGGCATCAGAAACAATGCTTTAAGCTTGTCCATAATTTCATCCAATGGAGCTGTGCGAATGGCCTCTTCTAGAGACTCAAACCAGAATGCCGCAGCAGCAGTGACAGGCGCAATGCATGCAAGGGGCTGTAAGATAAAACCTTGTTGAACAAACATTTTCTTAAGGTAACCTTCTAATTTTTTATCCATTGGATCCGAAAAAGCACAACTATCCTCCACCGGGATAGTGGTACGCTTCGCTAAAGTAGAAACTGCTCCCTCCACCTTAGGGACCGTCTGCCATAAGTCCCGTGTAGTGGCGTCTATTGGAAACATTTTCCTAAATATAGGAGGTGGGGAAAAGGGCACACCGGGTCTATCCAACTCCTTACTAATAATTTCTGTAAGCCTTTTAGGTATAGGAAAAACATCAGTACACACCGGCACCGCATAGTATCTATCCAGCCTACACATTTTCTCTGGAATTGCAACTGTGTTACAGTCATTCAGAGCCGCTAAAACCTCTCCAAGCAATACACGGAGGTTCTCAAGCTTAAATTTAAAATTAGAGATCTCTGAATCCGGCTTTCCTGGATCAGATCCGTCACCCACAGAATGAAGCTCTCCGTCCTCATGTTCTGCAAACTGTGACGCAGTATCAGACATGGCTCTCATATCACCAGCGCGCTCTGTCCTTATCCCAGAGCTATCGCGCTTGCCTCTTAATTCTGGCAATTTAGATAACACTTCTGTCAGGGTATTATTCATAATAGTAGCCATGTCTTCTAACGTGATTTGTATGGGCGTCACTGATGTACTTGGCGCCACAATCTCACGCGCCTCCTGAGTGGGAGGCGAAGGTACTGACACGTGAGGAGAGTTAGTCGGCATAACTTCCCCCTCGTTGTCTGGTGATAATTCCTTTACAGATAAAGACTGACTTTTATTATTTAAAGTGACATCAATACATTTAGTACACATATTTCTATGGGGCTCCACATTGGCCTTCAAACATAGTGAACAAACAGATTCATCTGTGTCAAACATGTTTAAACAGACTAGCAATGAGACTAGCAAGCTTGGAAAATGCTTTAAAATAAATTTACAAGCAAAAAAACTGTCACAGTTGAAATAACAATGAATCAAATCTGTTATAGCAACCAAATTTTCACAGTAAATATATTAGTTTAGCAGAGCATTGCACCCACTAGCAAATGGATGATTAACCTCTTAATACCCAAAAACGGATAATCAATATGCAAATAAACGTTTTTAACACAGTCAAACACACTGTCACAGGTCTGCTGTGACTGATTACCTCCCTCAAAATGACTTTTGAAAACCTCTGAGCTCTCTAGAGACGTCCTGGGTCATGCAGGAAGAAGCAGGAAGACTGTGACTGAATTTTTACTGCGCAAAAAAGCGCTAAAATAGGTCCCTCCCACTCATTATTACAGCAGTGGGAAACCTCAGTTAACTGTTTCTATGCAGAAATATAAGTCAGCCATGTGGAAAAATTCATGCCCCTATAAGTTTTATCACCAATGTACCTCACAAAAACAATTAAACATGCCAGTAAACGTTTTTAAGATCCCTTTTTAAAGAGTATGTATTGTTATTTATAAGCCTGCTACCAGTCGCTTCTACTGCAGTTAAGGCTCATTACATTACTTTCAGTATTAGCAGCATTTTCTTAGTCAAATTCCATTCCTTAGAAAATTACATTACTGCACATACATTTAATCAGCCTGATACCAGTCGCTACCACTGCATTTAAGGCTGTACTTACATTACTTCGGTATCATCAGTATTTTCTTAGTCAATTCCATTCCTTAGAAAAATATTTTACTGCACATACCTCATTTGCAGGAGACCCCGCACGCTATTCCCTTTCTGAAGTTACCTCACTCCTCAGAATGTGCGAGAACAGCCAGTGGATATTAGTTACTTCTGCTAAGATCATAGAAAACGCAGGCAGATTTCTTCTTCTAAATACTGCCTGAGAAAAAAATAGCACACTCCGGTGCCATTTAAAAATAACAAACTTTTGATTGAAGAAATAATTAAGTATAAAACACCACACTCCTGTCACGACCTCCTTCTATGTTGAGGGTTGCAAGAGAATGACTGGATATGACATGTGAGGGGAGGAGCTATATAGCAGCTCTGCTTGGGTGATCCTCTTGCAACTTCCTGTTGGGAAGGGAATATATCCCATAAGTAATGGATGACCCGTGGACTGAATACACTTAACAAGAGAAACATAAATTATGCTTAACTGATCATTTAATTTCCATCATGGGGAGGAGAGTCCACGGCTTCATTCATTACTATTGGAAATTAAGAACCTGGCCACCAGGAGGAGGCAAAGACACCCCAGCCAAAGGCTTAAATACCTCTCCCACTCCCCTCATCCCCCAGTCATTCAGCCGAGGGAACAAGGAAGAATAGGAAAAATATCAGGGTATAAATGGTGCAAGAAGATAAATTAAATTTCGATCCGCCCACCGGAGATATGGGCGGCAGCCGTGGACTCTCCTCCCCACAATGGAAATTAAATTATCAGGTAAGCATAATTTATGTTTTCCATCTAAAGGGGAGGAGAGTCCACGGCTTCATTCATTGCTATTGGGAAAATATACACAAGCTCTAGAGGACACTGAATGAAACCAAGAGGGTAAAAGGCAGATCCTAATCTGAGGGCACCACAGCCTGTAGAACCTTTCTCCCAAAAGCCGCTTATGCAGAAGCAAAAACCTCAAATTTGTAAAACTTTGTAAAAGTATATAAGGAAGACAAAGTAGCCGCCTTACAAATCTGCTCCATAGAGGCCTCATTTTTTTAAGGCCCAAGACGAAGCCACCGCTCTAGTGGTATGAGCCGTGATCCTCTGAGGAGGCTCAAGTCCCGCTGTCTCGTAAGCCAAATGGATCAAGCTCCTCAGCCAAAAAGACAAAGAAGTAACAGAAGCCCTCTGACCCCTGCGCTTTCCGGAATACATGACAAAAAGAGATGTAGATTGTCTGAAGTCCTTTGTAGCCTGAAAATAGAATTTCAGGGCATGGACCACATCTAGATTATGAAGTAACCGCTCCTTCGAAGAAGAAGGGTTAGGACACAGAGAAGGAAAAACTATTTCCTGATTGATTACGATTGGACACCACCTTGGGGAGAAACCCCAAGCCAGTGCGAAGAACAGCCTTATCCGTATGAAAAAACAGATAAGGGGGCCCATGTTGCAAGGCCGCCAGTTAGGATACTCTGCGAGCTGATGCAATGTCCAACAGGAAGAGAACCTTCCAGGACAGAACTAATGTCAAGAGAATGCATAGGCTCAAATGGAACCTGCTGCAAAACCTTAAGGACCAAGTTTAAGCTCCATGGGGTAGCAGACTGCCTAAAAACAGGCCTGATTCGAGACAGAGCCTGAACAAAGGATTGAATGTCAGGGAGCTCAGTGAGTCTCCTATGCAACAAAACAGATAATGCCAACCCTTCTCTAAATCCTCTAGAAGAAAAGACAGAATTCTGGAAACCCTCACCTTGTGCCAAGGGTATCCATGTTTCTCACACCATGTCAAGTAAGTCCAACACACCTTACGGTAGATGAGCCAAAGACCTCTCTTAGCTAGGACTAAGCGTTCAATCTCCACGCAGTCAGCCTCAGAGAATCGAGATTTCGATGCTGGAAAGGACCCTGTTCCAGCAGATCCCTGCGACAGGGTAACCTCCATGGCGGAGAGGATGACATCCCCTCCAGATCCACAAACCACGTCCTCTGCGGCCACGAAGGAGCAATCAGAATGGTTGACGCTCTCTCCTGCTTTATGCGTGCCACTATACGAGGTAGAAGTGGTAAGGGAGGAAAAACCCCAAGGCACAGCTAATGCATTAATCAGTTCTGACTGGGGGTCCCTCGACCTCAACCCATATCTGGGAAGTTTGCAATTGAGTCTGGATGCCATGAGATCTATCTCCGGCGTCCCCCATCTGAGACAAATCTCCGCAAACACCTCAGGATGAAGAGACCATTCCCCGGATGGAAAGTTTGCCTCCTGAGGAAGTCCACACCCGGAATCTGGATCGCCGAAAGCGAGCAATTGTGGGACTCTGCCCATTCCAGGATCCGAGATACCTTGCTCATTGCGAGGGAGCTCCTCGTACCCCCCTGATGGTTGATGTTAGCCACCAAGGTAATGTTGTCTGTCTGAAACCTTATGAAGTTGAACGTCCCCAGACGGGGCCACGCCTTCAGAGCATTGTAGATCGCTTGAAGTTCCAGGATATTTATCGGTAAAAGGGACTCCAGCCGAGACCATTTTCCCTGTGCAATCCTGGCACCCCAAACAGCTCCCCATCCCGCCAGACTTGCGTACGTGGTCACAACCTCCCAAGACGGTCTCAAGAAGGATGTCCCCATGGACAGTTGTTCTGGGCAGATCCACCAAGAGAGGGAGGTCCAAGTCCGCACATCGATGGAAATCGGCTGTGACAGATCTGAATGATCACCGTTCCACTGCCTTAAAATGCATAATTGAAGGGGCCTAAGATGAACCCTGGCAAATGGAATGGCGTCTATGCTGGAGACCATGAGTCCGATCACCTCCATACATTGAGCCACTGAGGGCCTCTCTGAGAATAGAAGGGCCAGACAGATGCTTTCTGCATCTTTGATCCATTAAGAAAATCTTCATGGACACAGAGTCTATGATCATGCCCAGAAACTCCACCCTGGTGCTGGGTACCGGGGAGCTCTTTCCGGAGTTTACCTTCCAACCGTGAGATTGAAGCAATAGGAGCAGATTCCTTGAATGGTCCTCTGCTAGACTGAAGGGTGGCGCCTGAACCAGGATATCGTCCAGATAGGGCACCACCACAATGCCCTTGGATCTGGCCACTGCAGGCCGAGCCCCGAGAATCTTTGTGAAAACTCTCGGGCCGTCGCCAGGCCAAAAGGAAGGGCCACAAACTGGAAGTGCTGGTCCAAAAAAGCAAATCTTAGGAACTTGAAGTGGTTCCTGTGAATTGGAACATGAAGGTAGGCATCCTTCAAGTCTATTGTGGTCATGAACTGCCCCTCTTGAACTAGGGTCAAAATGGACCTGATCGTTTCCATTTTGAACGATGGAACAGACAAAAACTTGTTTAAGCATTTCAGATCCAAAATTGGGCGGAACGTGCCCTCCTTTTTTGGAACTACGAACAAATTTAAATAATACCCTAGACCCCTTTCTGCAAGGGGTACTGGTACCATAACACCTAGAGAGAAGAGGATTGCATGACTTCCGTTTGGGGTGGAGCTCTGAAACAGCGTGCTCCCTGTTAAGTGCGGTGACTGAACGCTGCTGAAGATTCTGCACAAGCCTCTTTTCACCACTTAACCCGGTCCTGGTATCGGGTTTACAGTGTAGTGGTGCACACAGCCGGTGAGTTGTATTCTGGCTGGAAGTCCTTTCCTTGACGACGGATAGAAGTGGCAGTCCCTAGTAGTGACACAGATCCGGAGGCGCAATACCCGGGGAGAACCCTGATTCCCTTGCTCCCTACCTGGCTTTGGGAGCTACGGAACTGCTGACTCGAGAGCAGTTGCCGTACGGAGGAGAAGAGGTGAGACACCGAGGACAGCTTCCGGGGGTACGTACAGGAAGCCGGTGCAACGCCATTGCTTGTGAACTGGAAACGCCGCTCACCGGAGAGACCTGGGCCAACAGACCATCTGCTCCAGGGTCAAGTGTTGGGCTCCTGCGTCTTGGTATTGGGTTAAAGACCGCCCTATCTGAAAATATGTGCTTCTTTTCCGGAATGCTGTAGCATCCTCTGAGGATTACTCTAGCCGCAAGTATAGCCCTTTTGTTTATCCTTTCTTCTGGGCATTTAACACTGCACTCACCATAGCTCCCTGGATTTGGACTGGCTAAGCTGATATATGAGGGTCTACTTTTTCTACTGGGGGAGTTGTTCGAGATATAGTTGTACCCCCTGAGGAGCAATATCCCTCTTACATAAATAACTGTGATTTTTTCTATATGGTGATAAGCTATTTTTGCTAGCAAGTTGGCTGGAAACAAAATTACTATCAACCTACCTACTTGGAGATATATGGACAGGCCTTTTGGTTGCATTAACTAACAAAAGGATTGTCAACAGCTCAAAGGACTTAAAAGTCTCTTCTTGATCCTCCTGAAACTTTTGGGTGTCTGATTTACAAAATTTAGATTTACTGCATGTAATTGCCAAATGCTATTTTTATGTTCCTTTGCACAGCTTATATTTAGAGGATTTTAACCAGGTGTCTTCCCTTAGGTTATGATTATAAAAGGTCCGATTACTATCCCAGACCCCTATATATTTGATGTGCCTGCCCCAGGTGGCTCTTTAGTTTTGCAAACACTTTTTTTAGCTTAATATTATACGTAGTTAAAGCCCTTGCTGATTTGTGTATTATTATACTTGCTGAGGTCTTCAGACGCACTATTAGACACATGCTCTTTACTAGAAGATATAATTCTGCATTTTTTGGTTTAGGAGAATTTCTCCTTGAATAATAAATGTATGCAGTAATTTAAAAGGAGGTTTTTTTTTTCTTTTTTTCTAATAGGAAACCTTGATGTAAAATGCTATAACAGGCTCTCTTCACCTTACTTATTGTTAAGGCTGCTTCCCTAGACAGGGAAAACTCTCTCTCTCTCTCTCTATATATATATATATATATATATATATATATATATATATATATATATATATATATATATATATATATACACACACACACTCTCTCCCACGCACACACACACATTAAAAAAAATAAATAAAAATATATATATATATAAATATATATATAAAAAAAAGTTGTTTTGGACTTTCACGTATTTGGATTTTTTATCCACATATTTTTCTACCTAATGAGCTGTCGCTGCGGCGCGGTTCTTAAGATTTTTTTCACGGTTTTTACTCAATCACTGTTTGATTTGCACCCAATTAATGGAAAAATTCGTCACTCAGACGAAAAGGAATTCACCTATAATGCCTGCTAAAGCTAAAGATAAAAAATCTAAATTAAATGACATAAGTCTTGATGCTACATCAAGTGACTTACCATCTCCCTCTGTAGATACACAGATTTTGATAGCACAATTATCAGCAATATTTTCACCGCAGTTTGAAATAATTAAGAAAGAAATTTCCGGCATGGCTTCTGAATTATCGACCCTCTCCACCGAGGTTAGGCAGTTTTCTGCCAGACTCGGTGAAGCAGAAGACAGAATTTTGGATCTTGAAGACCGTATAAACTCGCAAGAAGCAATTATACAAAAAAAAGATACCGTAATGCAAAATATGCAATTGCGCCTGGAGGATCTGGAAGATCGCTCCAGGCGTAATAACATACGGATTGTTGACCTGCCGGAAACTGCAGAGTTTGAAGACTTAATGAATTTCACCTCCTTAGTGCTACCACAAGCCCTAGGAATGCCAGCAGAGCATCTACCGCTGATAATAGAAAGAGCGCATAGAGTTGGACCAAAAAGAGTTCAATCTGACAATGCAGTCAAAAGTAGAATGTGTATATTTAAGACATTAAAATTTCAAGATAAAATTGAATTATTGAATTTTTTTTAAAAAGAACGGCCCTATTATGTTCGGCAATAATAAGATTTTACTCTTTCAGGACTTCTCTAGTGAGACGTCCGCAAAAAGGAAACTAATGGCTCCATACTGTTCACAATTAATTAACAAAGGATTTAAGGCACGTATGATTTACCCGGCTAGGGTTATAGTAGAAGATAAGGGATCTACATTGGTATTTAACAAAACTACTCAAATTAAAGAATTTATTGCCTTGACAGTTCTAAGTTAAAAATTGGTAAAATGATAAATTCTTTATGATAATGTTTTAGGTTAATTATGATTAAGACTGCCAGGTTGTATGTAGAATGGCTGGTGCTCTCCTTCCCCCTTTTTTTTTTCTTTCTTCTCTCTCCCTCATTCTTCTCCTTTCTCTCTGAGAGTTGATTGCATACAGCATACAGGATCAATCATGATTATGATTAGAAGCAGGGTAGATGGATAGAAGACAAAAGAGGAAAAAAGAGGAAAGGAAGAGAAGGGAAACTGACAAAAAGTAGCATTTTTGTTAAAAAAAATGCCATTTCTCTTTTAAATGACCGGAGTAAATATATTGTCATGGAATGTGGGGGGGAATAGCCTCCACTATGAAGCAAAAACTCATAATTAAAACTCTTGCAAAAAAAAAGGCCGGATATTGTTTATATTCAAGAAACACATCTTAACGATACAGAATGTGCAAAGCTCAAAATTAAATGGGTGGGCAAGGTTGTAGCTGCCTCAAGTATGGATAGGAAATGTGGTGTTGCATTTCTCCTACATAAGGATTTAGACTACAAAATTCTCCATATTGACAAAGATCCAGAAGCCCGATACATTATAGTTCAAATCCAGATTAACCACATTTTATTTGTACTTTGTAATGTGTACGGTCCTAATTAAAATGCTAAAAGCTTCTGGGAGAAAATAAAATTTAAAATTTTTCCTTTTATAGGCGAGAATTTTATATTAGCAGGTGATTTTAATATGACTTTAGTGCCGGAATTAGATAGGTTCTGTAACAAAGAAGCTAAAGAATATAAAAAAACGGCTAAATATTTTAGGACATTCTGTACAAAACTTAAGTTGATAGATATTTGGAGAACTAAAAATCCCGATTCTTTGATATATACTTGTGAATCTAAGGCACACAGAAATATTTCTAGAATCAACCTTTTTTTAATATCTGAATCTCTATCAATTGTTCAAATGGCTGTAGGAATTGAGGATATATTGGTATCCGACCACGCAATAATTTATCTAACTCTTCCTCCCTCAATGAACTACATGGAGAAAACACAATCCTTATTTTTTCCACGATATCTCCTGAATAACCCCAGCTTTTCTAATTGGCTTAAGCAAAAATGGAAGGATTACTGTACGCATAAAATTTCATATTTTAATAGAGTTGAGATTTTTTGGGAAGCTGTCAAAGCAGTCCTAAGGGGTGAAATTAAGAGTTATTTAATATATACTAAAAAGAATTCTAGGGCTCAAGAAATCCAGTTATCCAATCAAGTCAGGAATGCCTATAGGAAATATGTTGAGGACCGCTCTTCAGATAGGTGGAATAAATATCAGGAGCCTAGAAGAGAGAGAGATATATTTTTACAACAGATCTCAAATTGAAGAAGCTAAAATTAATGTACAATGTAGTGGCCTTTACGGTGATTCAACTAAATATCTAGCAAAAATAGTAAAGAACAGGAAGAAGAACTATTTTCCAGTTATTAAAGAGAATGATACTTGCTACACGGATACCAGAGAGATTAATAGAGTGCTCTTTTCCTATTATCAGAAATTATACTCCAAGCAGAATAGCAATAAATATAATCAATATAGATTCTGGTCTAAAATTGAGTTGCCTCAAATTCAAGAGGATGAGTTAAGATTACTTAATGCTCCAATCACAGTGGAGGAAATTGACAAAATGATTGCTAAGATGCGGTTAAATAAGGCTCCCGGCCTAGACTGCCTTCCAGCAGAATTTTTATAGAATACTGGCTCCAGAAATTACCCCTACTTTAGAAAACTTGTTTAACAATTATTTTAATTCAGATAAAATGTCTTCTTATTCCTCTGCTGCCAATATAACTAATTCTCAAGAAAGGTAAAAATCCCCAAAACCCGGCCTCTTATAGGCCTATATCTGTCCTCAACACGGATTATAAAATTCTAATGGCCATCTTAGCAGATAGGCTTTCTTCATTTTTGGGTAATCTCATCCACCCAGACCAGACTGGTTTTATTAAATCAAGGTCTTCGACAAAGAACATTCGTAAAATAGTGACTTTTTTGGATTATTTCTGTTATTTAAAACAAAAGGGGGGGAAAAAGATCTTACAGATGACTATGCCATCCTCTCGCTAGATGCCGAAAAGGCATTCGATGCTATTGCGTGGGGGCATTTGTTTAAAGTGTTGGAAAATTTTGGTTTCAAGAACCAATTTTTCCAGTTTATTCAAAAAATTTATACAAAACCAATTTCTTTCCTTATTGTTGATGGTTGTCTCTCTCAAAAAATTATCCTGGGATGAGGAACAAGACAGGGGTGCCCATTGTCGTCCCTGTTATTTAATCTTGCCCTGGAACCCTTGGCTATTCGTCTGAGGACTCTATTAAAAGGAATTAGTGTGGGCCCATATATACTAAGAACTCTGCTATATGCAGACGACTTATTATTTTTTTTAAAGGGTTCTTCTTACTTAATTCCTGTAGCATTACAATGCTTAGAGGAGTTTAGCTCATTTTCTGGCTATAAAATTAATTTTAATAAAAGCGAGCTCATGTGGATAAATAAGCTTAGAACCAGTTTTCAAGATCATCCATTTAAAATGGTTGAAGAAATTACCTATTTAGGTATTGTTTTACATAAAAATCCAAAAAATTGGTACCGGCTCAACTTCTCACCTCTTTTACAGAGAATTAAAACCGATCTTGAATTGTGGACATCATTTCGTCTATCGTACTAATTTGGTTAAAACAATTATCTTTCCTCGATTGCTCTACCCCTTCAGAATTTCCCCTTTTTATTTTTAGCAAGGACTTGCGGAATCTATATTCTTATTGCTCTAAGTTTATTTGGGACAATAAGAAAGCGCGTATTTCTTTGGATAGATTAATGCAAAAATTTGAGGCAGCAGGCCTTGCCTTCCCCAATTTTAAACTATATAACTGGGCTTGTTTAATAAAAACAGCAATAGATTGGATTGTAGAAGCGGAGTTAGTCTAGAGATGGAGACTTATTTGGTCTCTCACTATACGCTCAAGGCAATATTACATTGTCCGCTACAATTATTACCAGGCAAATTAACCGCTCTAATCTCAATAAGAAATATAGTGGCAGCTTGGCAGAGATGCTGCACAATGCTAGGAATAGATTTTACATTTTCTGCCTTTCTACCAATTGTTGGAAATCCACAATTCTCCCCTGTCTGTGATCAAATAGTGTTCACAAACTGGGCAGAAAAAGATCTCAAATTTATTTCTCAGATTTTTACACAAGAGGGGCAGATAATATCATTTGAAACCTTATCCCGAAGTTACCAGTTACCCAAATCTAATTTTTTTGCGTATTTACAAGTGCGCCATTTTATTAACACCAGAAAATGGGAAATGAGTAGAGTGGTTGCGTGGTCGGATCTCAATCTATGTATTCAAAAATTTGCGTCAGGTAATCCCTCTATCTCCCTTTTGTACGATATTATGCTCTCTAAACAAACTCTAATTTTCTTAGATAAGTTGACTTTACTTTGGCTTCCCACTTTCCCTTTGATAGAGCCGGGAAAAATTAAACAAAGTATGCTAAATTTAAAAAAAATGTGAAATCCCCAGGAGCTGGAGAGAATCTCATTTAAAACTTATTAACAATTATTATTTATCTCCAGTAAGATTAGCCAAATTATATCCCGCTAACAATGGAACTTGTCCTAGCTGCAAGAAAGCTAAAGCGGATACCATACATATGTTTTGGCTTTGTCCAAAAATTTTACAACTATGGCGTAAGATAGAGTATTGGTTTAATTTACACTATAAGACAGCAATTACTTTTTCAGTGAATGAGATAGTGTGGCTTGTCGACTTTAGTAGTAGGGATTTCCAAGCAAATATTTTGAACACTTATTTTAGTGATTAGATATCAAATTGTTAAAAATTGGAAATCTACTGCAGCTCTAGGTTTCTCACAGATTTTGAAACAGATCCAAAATCAAATCATATATGAATCATTCCATCTGCAAAATACTTCGGAAAATAAAATAAAACTTTTTTTAGTTGGATGGTTACCTATTATTAAATCTTACTCATTAGCTATACAAAAAAGTATTCTCACCCGTTTTTGTCGTCAAACTCTTTTATGGATCTAGTCGTATTGGATCTTTTTCCATATTCCTGGATAACCAATTATAGAGCGGGATAGAGAGGGATAAGAGAAAACATTTTTTTCCCCTCTCTTTCCTGGATACATTTTTCTTCTTTATTTTAGGGGGGGGGGAAGGGAAAAAATTCCAACACCTTGTACAAATTTGTTATATAGGGTTATTGCTTCGTTGTTTTTCATGAACATTGTATGATAAATACCTTGTCTATTTTTTTTGTTCTGTACTGTTGTTCACCGGACCATACATGGTATATAAAGGTGAAACGTATTTGATTCTACTTCTTGTTGGTGATATAAATAAATATATTAAGAAAAACCAAAAAAAAAAAAAAAAAACACCTAGAGAGAAAAGATCCCTCACATCCTAGAAAGGCCTCTTTCTTTTCTGGCCTTGATGACAGGTTTGACACGAGGAATCTGCCCCTGGGTGGAAAGGACTTGAACCCTATCCTGTAACCCTGGGAGACAATCTCCAGAACCCAAGGGTCCTGAACATCGTGCAACCAGGCTTCGGAGAATAGAGATAACCTGCCCCCTACTTGGTCCATAGACCCTTCTGTTTGGACTTGTTCCAAGACTGAGCAGGTTTCCAAGTTCACTTGGATTGGTCCGCTTTCACGGCGGCTGCTGACGCTGGGCCCTTTCTGCACGAAAGGGACGAAAAGTAGATCCTTTAGGTTTAGCTTTCTTATTCTGGGGTAGGAAGGCACCCTTGCCTCCCTTAACCATGGATATGATCGAGTCCAGGCCTGGACCGAATCTTCCCTTGAAAAGGCAGGGGCAGCAACCTCAATTTAGAGGTTATGTTCGCCAACTAGTATTTTAGCCACAAGGCTCTGCGCACTAAAACCAAAAACCCTGACATCTTAGCATTCAGGCGAATAATCTGCATATTGGCATCACAAATGAAAGAATTGGCTACCGTCCAAGCCTTAAACTTTTCCTGCACCTCTTCAAAAGAGGGCTCACCCTCAATCATTTCACACAGGTAATCACACCAATATGATGCGGCTACGGCTGCTGCCAGCTGAAAATCAAACCCGTGCGCTGAAACATCTTTCTGAGCATGTTCTCCAACTTTTTATCCATGGGCTCTTTGAACGACGAACTATTCTCTAGGGCAGTGCTTTCCAAACTTTGTGTCGTGACACATTAGTGTGTCGGCAGCAGTGTGTAGGTGTGTCCCTGCTTCAATTTTTTTTTTTTAATTTAAATTTTTTTTGGTTTCCGACTTTCCGCCTGCCTGCTACTCATGTGATTGATACCTGGTGGGTCACAGATCATTTTAACCTATTGGCGCAGCTTAGGGGGAACTGAAACTATTCCCATTGGCGGCACAATGGCTCCTGACTGCACGTGAGTGGGACAGCAGTGTAAGTCGGACTCGCAGATCTCTGAGGGTAGCATCTTAAACGCTGAGCTGAAGTCAAAGTGTTTTTTTTGTTTTTTTTGCAGCTAGCTCCCAGTGCTTTGCTGCTCCTGATATATGGATAGGAAGTGGAAGCTTAAAAATGCTTGATAATGTAATGTGAGTGTCTATCTAACATTCCACCAAATATTCAGAAACTGTTCATCTCATAAACCTCATACATCCCATTAAAATAGTAAGTAGCTATTGGTGTTATTAAACTTTTTTTTCCATTCTTGCACATACATACTATTACTTGTAAATACATTTAGTTATTATATAATTTATGTATGTGTCCGTATCTCTTGAAACAAGTTAGTTTAACCTCCTGTTTGCTAGTACAACTATATTACTGTATCGCGAAATTATGTAGGTTTAAAAAGTGTGTCACCAACATGAAAAGTTTGGAAAGCTCTGCTCTAGGGGAATAGTCGTTCGCTTAGCGAGCGTGGAGATAGCCCCATCCACCCTAGGGATGGTCCCCCACAGCTCCAACTGAGCCTCCGGAACGGGGAAAAGTTTCTTAAAGGACGAGGTAGGGGAAAAGCAAGAACCTAATCGAGCCCATTTGTATTTGATAATGTTAGCCATCTTTATAGGTACCGGGAAGGTCTGGGGTACCACCCTGTCCTCATAAACCTTATCTAGCTTAGGGATAGAAGGTTCTTCCGGAAGTAGCAAGCACTTGCTTTAGTAAAAAGCGCAAATTCTCCATCTTAAATCTATAGCCAGGCTCCTCTGCAGGAGCATTAGATGACGTGGATTTCGAACCAGAAGGGGCCCCCTCCGAAGTGTCGGAGTGGGCCTTGTCATCGAACCACTCTGCAGGAGCTTCCGACACGGACAAATCCTGGGCCTGGCCACTTTGAAAGGCCCTACGCTTGCGCTTAGCAGAACGTGGTAAGGCGTGGATCACTTTGGAAACCGCAGTCTGCAGTTGATCCGCAAAATCTGTCGGCCAACAAATCTCTCCCGAAGGAGACCCCGGGTCGCTGCATGTGCAATAGGGGACTCAACTCTGGGACGCACCTCACGGGACAGAGAACCTTCAGAGGTGGACGGCTCAGTGGATTCTGGTAAGATAGTGGATTCTAGTAAGATAGTTTCATTTTATACACAATGTAAACATAGAAGACAGGGTCACAGCCTTTTATCTTCACAGAATCATGTGTTAATATTCCTGGCAGGGAAATTATTGAACGGGGGGGGGTATACATGATATTGTTTATTGTGTCATTGCTGTGCTTCTGCGGGATGAGGCTCTGGCAATGCGTGGAACTATCAGGTCCTTTTTCCGGGCGTTTTTGCATGGCCTTTTTTGGTGTGTTTTCTCCTTTAGGCAAGGGCGGTCCTGTGAGGCTCCCGTGTGATCGGGTGGGGCTTTTTTAACTTCTGGTCTGATCTGCGACGGAGGAGACGAAGCGGTTTCTGTAGTCCGGGTCATAGGAGGTGGTGAATGCCATTGGCGGTTATAAGGTGCTTGTTATTTTCTCTTTTATTCTAATAAAGTGCAAGCTATGGGGGATTCTGATGCGTTAGAGGGCACTCCCTCTTTAACAAAGTCTCATACCTGTGTTTATTGTGAGGTTCCGGTAGACCAGCCTGCCCAATTATGTTCCACATGCCTTGAGAGGAGCGAGACATCTAAAACTAAAAGAATGTCTAGTAAGACTCTGTAGGACTAAGCTGGAGCAATTGAAATCACTGACTAATTCTCCAGTCTGAACTTGGAAACTGAATTGGAAAGAATAACCAGAGGCAGAAACACATAGGCCGGCTGAAAAGACCATGGAGCTATCAGTGCATCCATAAACTTTGCTTGAGGTTCCCTTAACCTTGCAAAGTATCTGGGCAGTTTGTTGTTTAACTGAGAGGCCATCAGGTCTACCTCTAGGAGACCCCAAAGATCTACAATCTGATTGAACACTTCCAGATGAAGAGACCATTTCCCTGGATGAAAAAAATGACGTCTGGGGGCTTGTCCGAGCGGCGTACTTGACAGGACGCATTTTCTGCGAGCTCTACAGGAATCCTCTATAATCTGCCGATTACTGAGTCTAAAAACAGCACATCTCATTATAACAAACATCAAGCCATAGTTACAAAACAATCTGTGGCTATATGACAGCTTCATGTTGCTGTATCTATGAAATTGGAGCCACAGATCGGAAACATAAGGCATAGGGCGGCGGCTCACTACTAGGCAGCGACCCCCCCAGGATTCGCCAGGTTTCCAGTGACGACAGTTTATACCTGTCTTACTGAGCCTTCTTTCTAACACCAGCCAGTACATTATACCACTGTTATTCAAGCAACCTAACGTACCTATAACGATTGATACATTTGCAGATAACCTACCTCAAGGTGGCGACCATATGGGAGAGTGACCTGGAGCGGCACTTAGAGCACCGCTTCGCTAGGCTGGAGAATCTGCTACTTAAAATATATCAGAGATCACTACCCAGAGCCTTTATAAATAGCTTTGAACCGATATCGGAGCCCCTGCCTATAGAAGAGCCTGTACAGGACCTTCTGAATGTTGACCGGAAGCAACAGCAAGATACATAGAGAGCCCCATGTCTCGTAAACGCTTTCAATGATAAATCAGAGGCCTGGGGATCAGCCAACAATCTTCAAACTACCCGATGCGATCATAACTTTATGCAGCTTGCACGGACTTACAAACATCTGGAACCTGCAGTCTTGCGACATAGCACCACAAAACCAGCAGTGGCTACGGAGGAAAATGTTCCTAAAGCAGTGCTACATGGTTTACACGATTCTTCTGAGCCTTTAAACACCTACCTAGCAATGCAAGCAGAGCCAGCACAATATCATTACACACTATTGATCGCTGCAGTGGCAAAAAACATAATTTATGTAAGAACTTACCTGATAAATTCATTTCTTTCATATTAGCAAGAGTCCATGAGCTAGTGACGTATGGGATATACATTCCTACCAGGAAGGGCAAAGTTTCCCAAACCTTAAAATGCCTATAAATACACCCCTCACCACACCCACAATTCAGTTTAATGAATAGCCAAGAAGTGGGGTGATAAAAAAGGAGCGAAAGCATCAAAAAAATAAGGAATTGGGAATAATTGTGCTTTATACAAAAAATCATAACCACCACAAAAAAGGGTGGGCCTCATGGACTCTTGCTAATATGAAAGAAATGAATTTATCAGGTAAGTTCTTACATAAATTATGTTTTCTTTCATGTAATTAGCAAGAGTCCATGAGCTAGTGACGTATTGGATAATAAATACCCAAGATGTGGAACTTCCACGCAAGAGTCACTAGAGAGGGAGGGATAAAATAAAGACAGCCAATTCCGCTGAAAAATTAACCCACTACCCAAATCAAAAAAGTTTCAATTTTTATAATGAAAAAACTGAAAATATAAGCAGAAGAATCAAACTGAAACAGCTGCCTGAAGTACCATTCTACCAAAACTGCTTCTAAAGAAGAGAAAACATCAAAATGGTAGAACATAGTAAAAGTATGCAAAGAAGACCAAGTCATTGCTTTGCAAATCTGATCAACAGAAGCTTCATTCTTAAAAAGCCCAGGAAGTAGAAACTTACCTAGTAGAATGAGCCATAATCCTCCGAGGCGGGAATCCACCCGACTCCAAATAAGCATGATGAATCAAAAGTTTAAGCAAGATGCCAAATAAATGGCAGAAGCCTTTTGACCTTCCTAACACCAGAAAAGATAACAATAGACTAGAAGATTATCTGAAATCTGAATAGCTTCAACATAAGATTTCAAAACTCTTACCATATCCAAAGAATGTAAGAATCTTACCAAAGAAGTCTTAGTAAAAGACAATAATTCCTCCCTAATGTTGATAGAAATCACAACTTTAGGTAAAAATTGAAATGAGGATAGCAAAAACCACCTTATGCTGATGAAAAAAATCAGAAAAAGGAGACTCACAAGAAAGAACAGATAATTAAAAATTGTTCTAGCTGAAGAGATGTCTAAAAAGAACAATACTTTCCATGAAAGTAAATAATGTCTAGAGAAAACATATGCTCAAATAGAAGAGCCTGTAAAGCCTTTAGAACCAAATTAAAACTCCAAGGAGGAGAAATTGGCTTAATGACAGGTTTGATAAGAACCAAAGCCTGAACAAAATAATGAATAACAGGAAGGAACACTGCCTTACCCTGATGAAAAATCAGAAAAGGAGATCCACAAGAAAGAGCAGAAAACTCAGAAACTCTTCTAGCAGAAGAGATAACCAAAAGGAACAATACTTTCCAAGAAAGTAATTTTAATGTCCAGAGAACGCAAAGGTTCAAACGGAGGAGCCTGTAAAGCCCTCAGTACCAAATTGAGACTCCAAGGAGGAGATATTGATTTAATGACAGGCTTGATACAAACCAAAGCCTGTACAAAACAATGAATATCAGAATGAATAGCAATCTTTCTGTGAAAAAGAACAGAAAGAGTAGAGATTTGTCCTTTCAAATAACTTGCAGACAAAACCAACCTGAAAAATTGTAAAATTCTAGGAATTCTAAAAGAATGCCAAAATAATTTATGAGAAGAACACCAAGAAATGAAAGTCTTCCAAACTCGATAATAAATCTTTCTAGAGACAGATTTACAAACCTGTAACATAGTATTAATCACTGAGTCAGAGAAACCTCTATGACTAAGAATCAAACGTTCAATCTCCATATCTTCAAATTAAATGATTTGAGATCCTGATGGAAAAATGGGCCTTGAGATAAAAGGTCTGGTCTTAACGGAAATGTCCAAGGTTGGCAACTGGCCATCCAAATGAGATCCGCATACCAAAACCTGTGAGGCCATGCTGGAACCACCAGCAGTACAAACGAACGCTCCATTAGAATTTTTGAAGAACTAGAGGCGGAAGATATAGACAGAATGATAATTCCAAGGAAGTGTCAATGCATACGCTACTTCCACCTGAGGATCCCCGGACCTGAAATAGGTCCCTGGGAAATTCCTTGTTAAGACGAGAGGCCTACAGATCTATTTCTGGAAGCCCTCACATCTGAAAAACATATCTGGGTAAAGACCATTCTCCCGGATGTAAAGCTTGATTAACAGAGATAATCCGCTTCCCAAACGTCTATACCTGAGAAAAGGACCCCAGAATTTAGATAGGAGCTGGATTTAGCCCAAGCAAATATCCGAGATACTTTGTCACAGTCTAAAGACTGATAGTCACACCCTGATGATTGACATACACCACAGATGTGATAATGTCTGAAAAAAACAATAAACGTCTCTTCTTCAAAAGAAACCAACTGAAGAACTCTGGGAATGCATGGAGTTCCAAAATATCAAATGGTAATCTCGCCTCCTGAGATTTCCAAACCCCTTGTGCTGACAGAGAACCTCAGACAGCCTTCCAACCTAAAAGACTCGCATCTATAGAGATCATGGTCCAGGTTGAAAGAATCGAAGAGACCTGTAGAACTAAATGATGGTGATCTTAACCACCGAATCAAAGATAGATAAATATAGAATTCGAAAATTTAAAAAGTGAAATCCTAGAATCCCTGCACCATTATGCAGCATAAAAAACTGGAAAGGTTTTCTATGAAAATGAGCAAAGGAAAATTAATCCAATGCTGCAGCCATAAGACCTAAATTTCCATGCATATATAGCAACTGAAGGAAATAATAGAGACTGAAGGTACCAACAGACGGAACCCAATAAGAAAAAAAAAATCACTTATCTGTTAGAGACAAAGACAGTGACACAATCTATCTGGAAACCTAAAAAAGGTGACCCTTGTGTGAGGAATCAAGAGCTTTTGATAAAAAGATCCTCTAACCATGTCTTGAAAAAACAAAATTGAATCAAATGAGATTCCGTAGTCTCAGAAAATAAAAAAAATCTGAATGAAAACAGAAATGAAGATATGCATCTATTGTATCTAATGAAAACAAATAATGCTATCACTGACCAAAAAAAGTCAGAATAGACCATATAAATACCAATCTAAAAGATGTTACATTTATATAATAAAAAGATTTTCTATCTTTGGAACAATGAATAGTTTGAATAAAACCCCAAAACCCAGATCCTAAAAATGGAACTGGAATAAATACCCCAGAAGATTCCAGATCTGAGCAGCGCTTGATCCTTAACAGGTGATCAACCGCACTTCAACATTACCCAAAATATATGGGACTGAAACACATTAAGGAAAGTGTTAGCCTTACTGGAATAGCTGGAATATAATAGAGAGAAAAAGACTTCTCACAGACGGTTTTACTTCAAATCTTATTTTGTACCCAAAATCTAAGAATTTTGGACCGAATAGAACCAAAAAAACTTCTAAATAAAAACATGTTACTTGGGTAAGAATTTAGAATTTTGTTCTTTAGTAAGAACAACCAAACTAAAATAAGCTTAAAGTTTTAGTCTAAGAACTTAATCTTGAAGCCCAGAGTAACAGTTAAGAATTGAATCCAATATGAATCAAATAATTGATTATCTTGGAAAAAAAGAAATAAGGATTTTTTAGAAATCACAAAATTTCTTCTAGCTAAAAACAGCTAAAGACATAGATTAAACCTCATTTGTGAAAATATTCAATAAAAATGAAGAAACAAATAAAATGATTATCATGTTAATCCAGTTAAGGGACCAGAACACACCGGACTTGCATAAACAAAAATGCAAGACAACAAGACAAATGCAACAGCACCCAGTCTGAACCTCAAATGAGCAGTAGACTTTGTCCCTTAGCAATGCTAAATAATACATAATCTGATACTTGATCTTTAAAGTAAACAGAAAAAATGGAGCAAAAGCAACATCATCCAAATAAATTACAGGTCCAAGAAAAGTACCTGAAAATAAAAAAAAATCCTTAAATAGGATACAACCATTTAAAAAGAAAATAAATACTATTTTGCTATAGAAACAATAGCATAATTTAGCAGGAGTAGAGATAGCCCCATTAAATTGGAGAACCCTCAAAATTGAATTTAACTGCCGGCAAAGAATATAATTTAAAACCTTTGAAGAAAATTGTCAGCCTATTCCATTCCCTAGTATGAAGGAATGGAAAAAACCTCTGAAGATAAAATAAGCAGAAATAAAATGTTAGCTAGTTTTGAAAAAGAACTAGTTACCTCAATATCCAAAATAATCAACACCTTTTCAACAAAAACCAAATGTACTCTAATAAAAAATAAAAAAGTAGATTTGTTAGTGTCAATATCTGATGAAGAAAAGTTCTGAAAGAGAAAAAACATCATCAGAGAAGGATAATTCAGTATGTTGTTGGTCATTTGAAACTTCATAAAAAAGAAGTTTGAAAAAGACCTAAAAATTTTTTAATAGAAGGCGCAAAGTCAGACAAAGCCTTAACCTAGAATCAGAAAAATATTCTTATAAATTTTCAAAGTATATCTTGTACATAAGATGTAAAAAGAAAAGCAATACATAAAGCATAAATACTAATGTATTCTGCATGTAAAAGTTTATCATGATAACTTATTACAAACCATAGCTAAAGATAAAGATTCATAACATTTAAAATAAATGATCTTAGCTTTGGTAGGATTTCTTAGTCAACAGGAATCCCTCAGTATGTTCTGATCCAGGAATAATTTATGGAAAATCTTGCAATATGTAATAGAAAAAAACAACATATAAAGCAAAATTATCAAATTCCTTAAATGACAGTTTCAGGAATGGGGAAAAATGCAAAACAAACAAGCCTCTAGCAACCAGCAGCAACAAAAAAGTGAGACTTAAATAATGTGAAAAAAAGTGGTGCCAAGTATGGCGCCCACATTTTTTGGCGCCAAGTATGACGCCCACATTTTTTGGCGCCAAGTATGACGCTCACACTTTTTGGCGCAAAAAAACGTCTGTAACACACATGCGTCAAAAATGACGCAACCACCTGTAAACTTCCGGCGTCAACTATGGCGCCGGAAATGACAAAATTTTGCGCCAAAAAAGTTTGCGCCAAGAATGACGCAATAAATTGAAGCATTTTCTGCCCCCGCAAGCCTAACAGCCCGCAAGGAAAAAAGTCAATTAGAAAATTTCTTTAAGGTAAGAAAAAATATTTTATTCATATGCATTTTCCCAAATAATGAAACTGACAGTCTGAAAGAAGGAATACTGATTATCCTGAATCATGGCAAATATAAGTTTAAAGACATATATTTAGAACTTTATGTATAAAGTGCCCAACCATAGCTTAGAGTGTCACAAAAAATAAGACTTACTTACCCCAGGACACTCATCTACATATAGCAGATAGCCAAACCAGTACTAAAACGAGAATCAGTAGAGGTAATGGTATATAAGAGTATATTGTCGATCTGAAAAGGGAGGTAAGAGATGAATCTCTACGACCGATAACAGAGAACCTATGAAATAGATCCCGTAGAAGGAGACCATTGAATTCAAATAGGCAATACTCTCTTCACATCCCTCTGACATTCACTGCACTCTGAGAGGAAAACCGGGCTCCAGCCTGCTGCGAAGCGCATATCAACGTAGAATCTAGCACAAACTTACTTCACCACCTCCACGGGAGGCAAAGTTTGTAAAACTGAATTGTGGGTGTGGTGAGGGGTGTATTTATAGGCATTTTAAGGTTTGGGAAACTTTGCCCCTCCTGGTAGGAATGTATATCCCATACGTCACTAGCTCATGGACTCTTGCTAATTACATGAAAGAAAGTTTCATTCCTTCATCGCAAGCACCTGAAGACGTAGCTTTTCCACCCTCACCAGGTCCAGTATCTACAGCGCCCAGTTGGGACACGAAGACAATAGATAAAGGACTAGCATTTATGGGGACTTATAATTTATCCGACTGTGAAGCTTCTTACCAAAGACAGACATAAGCCTCGACACAGGCTAAAGAGACTACCGGACTAAAACTTCTACCTTTACATGCTTCAGAAACTTACATTTTATCCTCAACAATCCCTTTTTTTATAAGCAACCATAGTGATCCAGAAGCTTCATAGCAGCCTTTTTCAGTGGAACCCAGCTTAAGATGCCAGTAAAATCCTGGGGATAATAAAGTACAAATATCTTGAATTTATCATCTTTTGCCCCAATATAGTGGTGAAGATATTGTTGGGACTTCACAATCCTTGACCTAGTTAACTAAATTTAATCTACCAATGTTCTAAGTTTTTGCATTTCTAGACTATGTTATAGTATTATCTACACAAGGAAAGCATTAACTTTGATAATGTCCCCAAGTTAATCAGCATGGAATCTATGTTTTTATTTCCTATACTACGTTATAGTAACATTCACTTTAGTGTCCACAAATTATCTTGTAATGTGCAAGCTGCCTTCAGCTTTTATAGTGCCAATATTGAAAGCGAGACACATATAAATTTTAACATATACTGCCAACCCTTCATTACATTCACCCAGCACCTTACTGATCCTCTCCCTGTGGCTAGCGGCTGGAGCCATGGGAGAGATAAAGAAAAGGCAGACTAAACACAGTATTAGGAAAGGCAGCCATTGCACACATAAAGCACGCATGGAATTAGAATACTCTACTCAAAATCCCTTAGCCCTCATGTATATAACGCCCAAAGCCAGTTATTTGATTTCGCATTTAGCACAGGCATTCTCTCTAACACTATACTCTGGACTCAATACCTAATGCAGTACATCTGCCCACTACTACAGGTTGCTTAAGCTCTATACTAACATTATAAGTTATGGTTTTGGCTTTTGTGATAACAAACCAAATAGGACAAGCAAAGGTAGCCCTTCCGCAAAACAGGATGGAGATACAGCCACCAAGACAGAGACTGACTTGTTTAGAAATCTAGAAAAAACATCTGAGACTACATAGTATGATCCATGCACCACTGACGAAGCATGCAAAGCTGAAAGGTCTCATATGAAAATGAGCAAATGGAATAGGATCTGATGCTGCAATCATAAGACCTAGAACCTCCATACAAAGCGCAACAGTCTTTGATCTGTTAAAGACAATCTCCTGGAGACTGAATCTACCTTGAATTGCAGAAAAACAAAATTGATGCTTACCTGATAAATTTCTTTCTTTCTGGACATAGAGAGTCCACTACATAATTCCAATTACTAGTGGGATATTCACTCCTGGCCAGCAGGAGGAGGCAAAAAGCACCCCAACAGAGCTGTTAAGTGTCACTTGCCTTACCCATAACCCCCAGTCATTTGGCCGAAGGGAAATGAAAAAAGAAGGGAGGGGTCGTGGACTCTCCATGACCGGAAAAAAAGAAATTTATCAGGTAAGCATAATTTGTGTTTTCTTTCCTAAGACATGGAGAGTCCACGACGTCATTCCAATTACTAGTGGGAACCAATACCCAAGCTAGAGGACACGGAATGAACAGGGAGGGAGAACAAGACAGGTAGATCTAAACAGAAGGCACCACCGCTTGAAGAACCTTTCTCCCAAAAGAGGCCTCAGCTGAGGCAAAAGTATAAAATTTGTAGAATTTGTTAAAAGTATGCAGAGAAGACCATGTTGCCGCCTTGCAAATCTGTTCCACAAAAGCTTTATTTTTGAAAGCCCAAGCCCTAGTGGAGTGAGCCGTAATTCTCTCAGGAGACTACTGACCAAAAGTCTCATAACCAAAACGAATCATACTTCTTAACCAGAGGGAAAGAGAAGTAGAAGTGGCCTTCTGACCTTTACGCTTTCCAGAGAAATAAAGAAACAGGGCAGAAGACTGACGAAAATTTTTCGTAGCCTGTAGGTAAAATTTTAGAGCATGCACCACATCCAAGTTATGCAAAAGATGTTCCTTATTAGAAGAAAGATTAGAACAAAGAGAAAGAACGACGATTTCCTGATTAATGTTTTGATCCGAAAGGACCTGAGGAAGAAAACCCAATTTAGTACGAAGGACCGCCTTATCTGCATGAAAAAACAGAATTTATGTTTACCTGATAAATTTCTTTCTCCTACGGTGTGTCCGGTCCACGGCTTCATCCTTACTTGTGGGATATTCTCTTCCCCTACAGGAAATGGCAAAGAGAGCACACAGCAAGAGCTGTCCATATAGCCCCCCTCTGGCTCCGCCCCCCAGTCATTTGACCGACGGTTAGGAGAAAAAGGAGAAACTATAGGGTGCCGTGGTGACTGTAGTGTATGGAATAAATTTTTTTTAAACCTGACTAAAAGCCAGGGCGGGCCGTGGACCGGACACACCGTAGGAGAAAGAAATTTATCAGGTAAACATAAATTCTGTTTTCTCCTACATTGGTGTGTCCGGTCCACGGCTTCATCCTTACTTGTGGGAACCAATACCAAAGCTTTAGGACACGGATGAAGGGAGGGAGCAAATCAGGTTACCTAAATGGAAGGCACCATGGCTTGCAAAACCTTTCTCCCAAAAACAGCCTCCGAAGAAGCATAAGTATCGAATTTGTAAAATTTGGCAAAAGTATGCAGAGAAGACCAAGTTGCTGCCTTACAGATCTGATCAACAGAAGCCTCGTTCTTGAAGGCCCATGTGGAAGCCACAGCTCTAGTAGAATGAGCTGTAATTCGTTCAGGAGGCTGCCGTCTGGCAGTCTCATAAGCCAATCGGATGATGCTTCTCAGCCAAAAAGAAAGAGAGGTAGCAGTAGCTTTCTGCCCTCTCCTCTTACCAGAATACACGACAAACAAGGATGATGTCTGTCTGAAATCCTTTGTTGCTTCTAAATAGAATTTTAAAGCACGGACCACATCTAGGTTGTGTAACAAACGTTCCTTCTTTGAAACTAGATTCGGACACAGAGAAGGAACAATTATTTCCTGGTTAATATTCCTGTTGGAAACGACCTTTGGAAGAAAACCAGGCTTGGTACGTAAAACTACCTTATCTGTATGGAATACCAGATAGGGAGAAGTACACTGCAAAGCAGATAATTCAGAAACTCTTCTAGCAGAAGAAATAGCAACCAAAAACAGAACTTTCCAAGATAGTAACTTAATATCTACTGTATGGAATGCATGGGTTCAAACGGAACCCCCTGAAGAACTGAAAGAACTTAATTTAGACTCCAAGGAGGAGTCATGGGTCTGTAGACAGGCTTGATTCTAACTAACGCCTGTACAAACGCCTGTACATCTGGCACTGCTGCCAGACGTTTGTGTAACAAAACAGACAGAGCAGATATCTGTCCTTTTAAGGAACTAGCCGACAAACCTTTATCCAAACCCACTTGGAGAAAGGAAAGTATCCTAGGAATTTTAATTTTACTCCAAGAGAATCCCTTGGATTCACACCAACGGATATATTTTTGCCATATGTTATGGTAAATTTTCCTAGTTACAGGTTTTATGGCTTGAACCAGAGTATCTATAACTGAATCTGAAAACCCACGCTTATATAGAATCAAGCGGTCAATTTCCAAGCAGTCAGTTGCAGAGAGACTAGATTTGGAAGGTCGAATGGACCTTGTACTAGAAGATCCTGTCTCAAAGGTAGCTTCCATGGTGGAGCCGATGACATATTCACCAGGTCTGCATACCAAGTCCTGCGTGGCCATGCAGGAGCTATTAGAATTACTGAGGCCTTCTCCTGTTTGATCCTGGCTACAAGCCTGGGAAGGAGAGGGAATGGTGGAAACACATAAGCTAGGTTGAACGACCAAGGCGCCACTAATGCATCCACCAGTGTCGCCTTGGGATCCCTGGATCTGGACCCGTATCGAGGAACCTTGGAGTTCTGACGAGACGCCATCAGATCCATATCTGGAGTGCCCCATAGTTGCGTTTGATGGGTATATGTGTGTGTATGTATATGTATGTGTATATATATATGTATATATATATATGTGTATATATATATTATATATATTATGTTATATGGGTGATTTGAATCTCACATATTAAGCATATTGAGGGTAGCCTTAAATCTTGTATCAAATGTTTATAATGTAGCACACAGTATCCCATAGTAACATTCCACAAGTTTCTTTTGTATAAGTTGTAACATATGGTTCCAATATATGATCCTCTCTACAAATGGTTATATGGGCATATTCTGTTATGTGCTATAACAACATTCTTATTTCCTGTGGGCCCCTTATGCAGATGTGAAGTTAACTACGTTTTTTATATATTTCCTGTGACCTCATGTATGACGTATACTTCCCTATAAAGTCTTTGTGTGTTCTTCAATAAAGGGGACTCTTGTGAAAACACTCAGTTGCATGTGTGTGTGATTTCAGTGGTCACCCCAGGGCCCTGAAGAAAACGTGTGCTGCACCCTTATCAGCCAGAGCAGAGCTAAGGAACAAAAGAAGTAACCCTACAAACTGGTGTCAGAAGTCGGATGAAACAGGGAACTCTCGGAAGGTGAGTTGAACAAAGAGTCTTTTTTATTCTGACCTTTTTTCTCTTACCACGAGACCCCTTAAGTTTCATTTTACATAGGAATAGTTGGGAAATATATATGTGAATCTTTGGTAGATTCTAACTATTGTCTAAAAAGAGGAATAGTAGATTTCTTTGGTAGAAATCAGGTTAAATATATATATGAATCTTTGGTAGATTCTAATTAAATCTTTGGTAGATTAAAAATAAAAAGGGGAATAATAGATTTCTTTGGTAGAAATCAGATTATATAAAGTCTGGCTGAAGGGTTAAACTACACATTTTCTTGCTGCTTGCTTTTGAAATACGCTGTATGGCTAACATTGCTTTAAAGTTATAAGATAAATACTGCATTGTTTATATGAATTCTTATGCTGCTTGCTTTCTACATATGCTGTATGGCAAAATACTGTTTATTGTATAAAGTGTTAAGGAAGTAAAATACTGCTTATTGTATAAAGTATTAAGAAATTAAACTGTTGCTAATTTGTATTGCTGTTTCTGAATGTTAGTAAAAGGCTACATTTTTTTCTGGTGAAGGGTGACCTTTGACCTAGAGATAATTAATGCCAGAAACTACTGAAAGAAACTAGCATAGTGATATTTTTTCTCTCTCTCTTGTTGTAAACTTAAGCATTAAGCACAATAACTGGTAACGGAGTACAACCATTCTAGTTAATGTGGTTTTTGCAAAAAGATTCAATAATTTAAAGGTAAAGGTATTGTATTTTTTTATTTTTATTATTTTTTATTATTTATTTATTTTTTTGTATTGTATTATATTGTGTTGTAAAAGTTTTAAAAGATAAGTTAGGAGTTGAGAATGGGCAAATCCCAGTCTAAACAATTTCCATCACCTATGCAAGGAGAAAAATGTAAAGATTATGTGGGAAGGGTGTCGCCCGATGGGTTTATGTATATTATTCCTTGTGTTCAGAATATGGCAGAATGGACAGAAGCTATGAGAAGCTCTGATCCATTCCCCAGAGAGGGGGATAATGATAAATTCCATATGAATATGGTAAAAGGGTTGTGTCTAGGTGATGAAGAGGCATCTCCATGGTATAAAGGTGATCCAAGATGGAATATGGATTATATGAAAAAGGGTGGGGAAAATTGGCTGACTGTTGCTCCATACTGGCAATATATTGATATAGATGGGAATAAAAAGAAGGGTAAAAGTGAGAAGCAAAGACAGACAGCATATTCACCCCCCTGCCCCATATAATGCCCCTCACCTACCTTTGCCATCATATAACAGACTATATCCTAGCCTCCCATCCCCTAGTGACATAGATCTAGAGACGATTGCTATTGCCTCTGCTCAGGTACCCCAGGAATGGACCTTGCCAGGACCTTCTGTAACTCCCCGATACCAGGTCACTAAACCCCCAATTATGCCCAAACCCCCGATTAAGGTTGAACCAGTAACACCTTCCTACCCCCTACAATAACCCCACAATATAAAAGAGGGAATGAAGAAGTAGAGGAGGAGGAGGCAGCTGTACCAGAAGCTAGTATGCCATTTCTTACTGTTGGAGACCAATTAATTATTAAACCTTTGTCCCCGGGTGAATTAAGGGAAATTACCAAGGGAGCCCCAAACCCCCGTCAACATCCATCAGCTTGTATTATGTATTTAAAAAGAATGTTACAAGGACAAAACATGACACAGACATAAGAATTATTATTGATGCACTTCTAGACTATGACCCTGAATCAGGTTGGGAGTGGGGTAATGTAAAGAGTATTAGTAAATTGAGTCGAGATCCAACAATTAACTATGCCCTAAACACACGTGAGGGACTTGATGAAATGTGGACAGAATTAAGTATAGAAATGCATAGAATATGGAAGGATAAACAAAGTATGTCAATTGCACTAGCGTGCAAACAGAATACAAAGGAAACAGTAGTAGAATTTGTTAAGCGTTTTTATAAATGCTGGAAGGAAGAGGCTGGAATGGAATTAGGAGATGCAATGGGCTCTCTGAAGGTCCAGACTTGCATTAGTAATATGCAACCTCAGCTTTCTTTGTTGGTGAAACAACTTGTCTCTGATTGGCCGGAGTTGACTCCAGCAGAATTCTTGAAAAGAATTCATGAAAAAGAAGGGGCAGGTTGTTTTGACATCAGGAAATTTTATCAAAAGCAGAGTTTACAACATTGTGATCCATTCCAGGCCAGGGAAAGGGATAATACAGGGAGTAATATAATGTATGTGAGAGGTAGAGGGAGAGCTAGAGGAAGAGCTAGAGGGAATTATACTTCAAACAGAACACATTGTTTTAACTGTGGGGAACAGGGACATTGGAAAAATGAATGCCCAAAAGCCCCTAATAATTCTGGCCCCCCTTACAATCCCCGACAGTATAACAGTCAGCCTTACATAGCCCCTGCACCTATGGAGGCACCAAAACACAACATACAATGGCCATAGGGGTGCCTAGAAGGTAGCACTCCAATTTTTCCAGTGGTGTCAACAAGTTATCATGAGCAACCGTACTTAGTCCTAGAAGTAGAGGGAGAACCCCTACCATTTCTAGTAGACACAGGAGCTAAATGTTCTGCCTTATGCTCAGATATGTATGATGGCATTACTGAAAAATCTGAACCTTCTTTAGGGATTAATGGAGTGCTGACTCAGGCTCTCATCACACCGCCACTTGAAGTTAGGGTACCCTGTACTGGCCAACAACTTTTGCACCCATTTCGTATTATAACTGGGTGTCCCCTTAACCTTTTGGGTCGTGATCTTATGGGTCCCCTTGGTTTGAAAGTAGCTGTCACTAGACAGGGTGGGTTAGACGCGAGTCTAGGGTCCACTAACCTGTGTTTTTTTAATGACATATTGACAGATGTCCCATCCTCTGTATGGGCATCTTCAAAACTTGACGTTGGTTTAGTTCAGTGTACCCCATATAAAGCCAGATTAAAACCTAATACTACTCCAGTGTTTATTAAACAATATCCATTGTCTAGAGAAAAGAAAGAAGGGATAAGACCCATGATAGAGGAATTCCTTAAACAAGGAATCCTCCGTCCAGTAGTTTCTCCCTATAATACCCCCATAAATCTGATCCCAAAGAAAGACAATGAATATAGGTTAGTACAAGACCTAAGGGCAATTAATGAAATAGTAATCCCAATTGCCTCAATAGTCCCAGATGTTACAACCTTACTCACAGCCATTCCACATGACGCCTGTATATTTAGTCATTGATTTAGCTAACACATTTTTTTCAGTCCGATTGGACCCTGAGACACAGCTACTTATGGCTTTTTATTATGATGGGCGTCAGCTTACCTGGACACGCCTCCCTCAAGGCTATGTGGCCTCACATGCGGTCTATTCGCTGGTGCTCCAATGTACCTTGCGGTCATGGACTCCCAGCCAAGGTTCCGTACTCCTTCAGTACGTCGATGACCTACTGTTGTGTAGTCCTAACCAGGAGGCAAATACAGTAGATACAATAAGTCTGTTAAAACACCTTGCTGCTGAAGGTCATAAAATAGCAAAACATAAGCTACAAGTAGGAGTGACAAAAGTGGATTACCTTGGTTTTGTGCTTTCCCAAGGCCACCGGTCCATTAGTCCCAAACGAATCCAGGCGATTCAACAGATCCCAAAGCCAGTTACTAGAAAGGACATGCTCACCTTTCTAGGTATGATTAATTATTGCAGACAATGGATTCCTGAGTGCTCCCATCATGATTCCATTCTAAGGCAAGCCACAAAAGGGGATAGCCCTGAACATATACAATGGACCACAGACATAACTAAATCCTACATAGCTCTGAAGACTAGCATTATTAGTGCCCCTGCTTTAGGACTACCTGATTATTGTAAACCATTTCACTTGTATGCGAGGGACAATTGTAAAACCATGGCTGCTGTCTGTGCCCAAGAGCATGGTGGAGGCAATATGCATCCCGTAGCTTTCTTTTCCAAAGTAGTTCCAATACCGGTACAAGGGATGCCGGCGTGTCTCCGAGCATTGGCGGCTTGCGCCATGGCTGTAGAGATGGTTGAAACAATCACATTAGGCCATCCAATAGTACTACACACTAGTCACCAAGTTTTACATCTTGTAAAAAATGTCACTACCCAACACATGACTTCTCAAAGACTTTCTGGTTATGAATGTATATTACTGAATAATACAAATCTATTAAATATAGTAGTGTATCCTCAGGGCCAACTCAAATACTTAGTGCCTTACTTACAGGATTACCAGACTTTCCAACAGACCATGACTGTATAGAGGTAATACACCACATTACCACACCAAGACCTGACTTGATGGATAAACCTTTTGACCATGCTGATAATGTGTTTGTTGATGGTTCTTGTTCCCGACCTAGTGACGGTATTTATAAGACAGGCTATGACGTTGTGCAACTACCAGACATTGTTCTAGATGCAGGCCCCATTCCTTATCCTTCTGCACAAGCTGCAGAATTAATAGCACTTACAAAAGCATGTAAATTGTTTGAAAATAAATCTGTTAACATTTACACTGACTCTCGCTATGCTTTTGGGGTTGTGCACGATTTTGGTATGATATGGAAACAACGTGGTTTTGTTTCAGCAGATGGCAAGACCATCTCTCATACAGACCTGATTAATGACCTTTTAGAGGCCATACAACTCCCAAAGGACATAGCGATCATACATTGCCGTGCACATACATACAAGTCTGACCCTATTTCCTTGGGTAATGCGCTTGCAGATAAAATTGCTAAAGAGGCTGCTTATGTTTCTCATACACCCGGATCCACCATCCGTATGTATGCTGTTTTAGCCCCACCTTCATGTCCTACAGACCATATGCTTCTTGAACTCCAGGGACATACCACTCCTAGTGACATATCTTTCTGGACTACTAATGGGTTAACTTTAGATGAGAATGGTTTGTTTTCTAAAGAGGGGAAGGTGGGCATACCGGAAAGCAGTGCACCACTCTTTATAGCACAAGCCCATGGTGTTGGACACCTAGGTATAAAACAAACAACTAACTTGTTGAAGCAATCTTTCTACATTAGAGGTATAGGTGATCATTGCAAGGCATATATTAATAGATGTGTATATTGCTTACAGACCAATGCAACCATCCCCAATAAAGCCCAACATGACCACTTACCCCCACCTACAGCCCCATTCACACATCTACAAATTGATTTTACACATATTCCAAAAACTGGCACTAAACAATTATATCTGCTTGTAATAGTTGACCAATTTTCTAAGTGGCCAGAAGCTTTTGTTACCCAGAGGGAAGATGCAAAAACAGTCGCTAAAATTTTAGCCACTGAAATAATTCCCAGATTTGGTTGTCCGCTTCAGATTAATTCTGATAACAGTCCAGCGTTCATTAGTAAAATCACACATGAGTTAGTAGAATGGTTACAGATTAATTGGAACTTTCACATTCCCTACCATCCTCAAAGCTCAGGGATTGTAGAAAGAATGAATCGCAATATCAAGGAAAAACTTTTAAAGGCAACAGCAGGTACATGGGTTAAATGGCAAAACTATTTACCTGCGATTTTAGCAGAAATCAGAATGACCCCAAATAGGACAACCAGGTTGTCTCCATTTGAGGTCCTAATGGGTAGACCATTCCCGACTCCATGGGTAAAAGGCCCACTTATCATTAAAAATGGTGATTTAGATTGTATTAAGGAACAATATGTAAAACAATTGATTGATAAATTGAATGGCATCTATGGTGATGTGTCTTCCCGTTTACCTCTTCCCTCACAGGAACCAACCCATACTTTCAAGCCTGGAGATCTGGTCTGCATTCGCCTGCTGAATAAAGCAAAGAAAGGAGGTTTCCCGTTCAGCAAGCCAGTCACTGTGATCGCTGTAAACAGGACTGCCGTACTGACTGACGACAAGGACATCTGGATACACGCTTCACGAGTGAAACTCTGTCCAAAGAGAGGAGAAGCGGGTGACAAGCTATGGGTCACCCCTCACAAAGGAGAAGTGGGTGATAAGGTATCGATCACTCCTCACAAAGACCAGGATGACGATCTCAATCATGGATCCAAGACATTCCTGCAAGATCTTCCTTTTCCTAATGGGGATATTGATCTTTGTGTATATCCCAATAGTATTAATAACGGTATGTTATTACTCACCTGAAGATGCTGAACACTTTACACCTATTTGTTTACTATTATTAACATTGTTTAACTGTTACATGTCTTGTACTTTACGAAAGAAAATATCAGGTATGATACAAGATGCAGAAAAAGTTCAATTGCAAAATTTAATTAGAGGTAGACCCAGATAGTTTATATTGTAGGAACATTACAGGTTATGTGATCACGATGTGATCAAAGAGGGGAATGATGGGTATATGTGTGTGTATGTATATGTATATATATATGTGTGTATATATATATATTATGTTATATGGGTGATTTGAATCTCACATATTAAGCATATTGAGGGTAGCCTTAAATCTTGTATCAAATGTTTATAATGTAGCACACAGTATCCCATAGTAACATTCCACAAGTTTCTTTTGTATAAGTTGTAACATATGGTTCCAATATATGATCCTCTCTACAAATGGTTATATGGGCATATTCTGTTATGTGCTATAACAACATTCTTATTTTCTGTGGGCCCCTTATGCAGATGTGAAGTTAACTACGTTTTTTATATATTTCCTGTGACCTCATGTATGACGTATACTTCCCTATAAGGTCTTTGTGTGTTCTTCAATAAAGGGGACTCTTGTGAAAACACTCAGTTGCATGTGTGTGTGATTTCAGTGGTCACCCCAGGGCCCTGAAGAAAACGTGTGCTGCACCCTTATCAGCCAGAGCAGAGCTAAGGAACAAAAGAAGTAACCCTACAGCATTAACTGGGCAAAGACCTCCGGGTGGAGTTCCCACTCCCCCGGATGGAAAGTCTGACGACTCAGATAATCCGCCTCCCAGTTGTCTTCTCCTGGGATGTGAATTGCAGATAGGTGGCAGGAGTGATTCTCCGCCCATTTGATGATCTTGGATACCTCTCTCATCGCCCAGGAACTCTTTGTTCCCCCCTGATGATTGATGTGCGCTACAGTCGTCATGTTGTCCGACTGAAATCTTATGAATCTGGCCTTCGCTAGGTGAGGCCAGGCGCGCATTTAATATCGCTCTCAGTTCCAAAATGTTTATCGGGAGGAGAGACTCTTCCCGAGACCAAAGACCCTGAGCTTTCAGGGAGTCCCAGACCGCGCCCCAGCCTAAGAGACTGGCGTCGGTCGTGACGATGACCCACTCTGGTCTGCGGAAACTCATTCCCTGAGACAGGTGATCCCTGAGTCAACCACCAGCGGAGTGAGTCTCTGGTTACCTGGTCTACTTGAATCTGGGGAGACAAGTCTGCATAATCCCCATTCCACTGTTTGAGCATGCACAGTTGTAATGGTCTTAGATGAATTCGAGCAAAAGGAACCACGTCCATTGCTGCAACCATTAATCCTATTACCTCCATGCACTGAGCTATGGAAGGCTGAGGAATAGATTGAAGAACTTGACAAGCGTTTAGAAGCTTTAATTTTCTGACCTCTGTCAGGAAAATCTTCATTTCTACAGAATCTATTATTGTTCCCAGAAAGGGAACCCTTGTGGACGGGGACAGGGAACTCTTTTCTATGTTCACCTTCCACCCGTGAGACCTGAGAAAGGCTAAAACAATGTCTGTATGAGCCCTTGCTTTAGAAAGGGACGACGCTTGGATTAGAATGTCGTCAAGGTAAGGTGCTACAGCAATGCCCCTCGGTCTTAGAACCGCTAGCACCTTCGTGAAAATTCTGGGAGCAGTGGCTAAACCGAATGGAAGAGCCACGAACTGGTAATGTTTGTCCAGAAAGGCGAACCTCAGGAACTGATGATGATCTTTGTGGATAGGAATATGCAGGTACGCATCCTTTAAGTCCACGGTAGTCATATATTGACCCTCCTGGATTGTTGGTAAAATTGTCCGAATGCTTTCCATTTTGAATGATGGAACTCTGAGGAATTTGTTTAGAATTTTTAGATCCAGAATTGGCCTGAAAGTTCCCTCTTTTTTGGGAACTACAAACAGGTTTGAGTAAAACCCCAGACATTGTTCCGCTGTTGGAACTGGGTGTATCACTCCCATCTTTAATAGGTCTCCTACGCAATGTAAGAATGCCTGTCTCTTTATCTGGTCTGAAGATAAGCGAGACATGTGGAACCTTCCCCTTGGAGGGAGTTCCTTGAACTCTAGAAGATACCCCTGAGAGACTATTTCTAGTGCCCAGGGATCCAGAACATCTCTTGCCCAAGCCTGAGCAAAGAGAGAAAGTCTGCCCCCTACTAGATCCGGTCCCGGATCGGGGGCTACCCCTTCATGCTGTCTTGGTAGCAGCAGCAGGCTTCTTGGCCTGTTTACCCTTGTTCCAGCCTTGCAATGGTTTCCATGCTGGTTTAGGCTGGGAAGTGTTGCCTTCTTGACTAGAGGCTGCAGAGTTAGGAGTCGGTCCGTTCCTGAAATTGCGAAAGGAACGAAAATTAGATTTATTCTTAGCCTTGAAAGGCCTATCCTGTGGGAGGGCATGGCCCTTTCCACCAGTGATGTCTGAAATAATCTCTTTCAATTCCGGCCCGAAAAGGGTCTTACCCTTGAAAGGAATATTAAGCAATTTAGTTTTGGACGACACATCCGCCGACCAAGATTTTAGCCAAAGCGCTCTGCGCGCCACTATTGCAAAACCTGAATTTTTCGCCGCTAACTTAGCCAATTGGAAAGCGGCATCCAAAATAAAGGAATTAGCCAACTTTAGTGCGTGAATTCTGTCCATGACTTCATCATATGGAGTCTCCTTTTGGAGCGAATTTTCTAGTTCCTCGAACCAAAAAGACGCTGCCGTGGTGACAGGAATAATGCACGAAATTGGTTGAAGAAGGAAACCTTGCTGAACAAATATCTTTTTAAGCAAACCTTCCAATTTTTTATCCATAGGATCTTTGAAAGCGCAACTGTCCTCAATAGGAATAGTTGTGCGCTTGGCTAACGTTGAAACTGCCCCCTCAACCTTAGGGACCGTTTGCCATGCGTCCCTTCTGGGGTCGACAATGGGGAACATTTTCTTGAATATAGGAGGTGGAACAAAAGGTATACCTGGCTTCTCCCACTCCTTAGTCACTATGTCCGCCACCCTCTTGGGTATCGGAAAGGCATCAGCGTGCACTGGGACCTCTAAGAATTTGTCCATTTTGCACAACTTCTCTGGAATCACCAAAGAGTCACAATCATCGAGAATAGTTAGCACCTCCTTAAGCAGGGCGCGGAGATGTTCTAACTTAAATTTAAATGCCACAATATCAGGTTCTGCCTGCTGAGAAAGTTTTCCTGAATCAGAAATTTCTCCCTCAGACAGCCCCTCCCTCACTGCCAATTCAGATTGATGTGAGGGTATAACAGATAAATTATCATCAGCGCCAACTTGCTCATCCTCTGTATTTAAAACTGAGCAATCACGCTTTCTGGGAAATGCTGGCAGTTTGGATAAAAGATTTGCTATAGAATTATCCATTACTGCAGTTAATTGCTGCATAGTAACAAGCATCAGCGCGCTAGATGTACTAGGTATCGCCTGCGCGGGCAAAACTGGTGTTGACACAGAAGGAGAGGATGATGAACTATCCCCACTACCTTCATTAGAAGAATCATCTTGGGCAACCTTATTAAATGTGACAGTACTGTCCTTACTTTGTTTGGACGCCATGGCACAATTTGCACATACATTTAAAGGGGGAACCACCTTGGCCTCCATACACACAGAACATATGCTATCTGAAGGTACAGACATGTTAGACAGAATTTGGCAGGCTATTAATGCAATAAAAACGTTTTTAAACAAAACCGTTACTGTCTCTTTAAATAATAAAAAGAGCACACTTTATTTCTGAATGTTTGAAAAACTATGAAGGAAATATCCGATCTTTACAAAATTTACACACCAGTGTCTTAATGCTTTGAAAGTATTGCACACCAAATTTCAAGTCTCTAAACCCTTAAATGAGCAAACGGAGCTATTTGCAAATTTAAACACACTACAGTCCCTGCCACAGACTTTGCTGCGGCTTTTACCTTCCTTAGGGGTTATTCACCACAGAAATAAGCCTTCCTGAGTCCGTTTTTTAGTCACAGGACCCTCTCACATGAAGTTGCATGCACTGCCTCTGGATGTAACTGCGCAACTGAGGCGCGAAAATGAGGCCTCCTCCCTCTGCAAACCAGAGTGAAGGGGCCTTTCTGACTAAATTAGGTGTCTAAACAGCTGCCAGGCGAAATAAAAACGTTCCCAAAAGTGTTTCCAAATACACAAAACACTCCAAATGTCATATAAATATGATATAAACCAATCGATTTAGCCCACAATAGTGTCAACCAGCATAGAGCCCATTTTATAAGCCTTAATTTGTTATGAGTCTAAGAAAATGGCTTACCGATCCCATAAGGGAAAACTGACAGTCTTCTAGCATTACTATGTCTTGTTAGAAAAGAGACTGGTCATACCTGAAGCAGAAAAGTCTGCAAACTGTTCCCCCCAACTGAAGTTCTCTGGTTTCAACAGTCCTGCGTGGGAACAGCAATGGATTTTAGTTACTGGTGCTAAAATCATACTCCTCTTTTAACAGAACTCTTCATCACTTTCTGTTGTAGAGTAAATAGTACAAACCGGCACTATTTTAAAATAACAAACTCTTGATAGAAGAAATAAAACTACAACTAACACCACATACTCTTTACCATCCCCGTGGAGATGCTACTTGTTCAGAGCGGCAAAGAGAATGACTGGGGGGCGGAGCCAGAGGGGGGCTATATGGACAGCTCTTGCTGTGTGCTCTCTTTGCCATTTCCTGTAGGGGAAGAGAATATCCCACAAGTAAGGATGAAGCCGTGGACCGGACACACCAATGTAGGAGAAATAAGGTAAGGGGAATTACACTGTAGAGCCGAAAGTTCAGAAACTTTACGAGCAGATGATGAAATAGCAACAAGAAACAAAAACGTCCAAGATAATAACTTTATATCTACAGAATGCATTGGCTCAAACGAACTTTAAGAACAAGGTTTAAGCTGCAAGGAGGAGCAACAAGTTTAAATATAGGTCTGATTCTGACCAGGGCTTGAAAAAAAGATTGAACATCTGGCACGTCTGCCAGATGTTTGTGTAAAAGAATAGACAGCGCAGAAATCTGAACCTTCAGAGAACTGACTGACAAGCCCTTCTCTAGACCCTCCTGGAGAAAAGATACAATTCTAGAAATCCGGACCCTGCTCCAAGAAAAACCCTTCGATTCACACCAATATAGGTATTTGCGCCATACCTTATGGTAAATTTTACGAGTAACTGGTTTGCGAGCCTGAAGCATGGTATCAATGACTGACTCAGAAAACCCACACTTAGCCAAAATTAATTCTTCAATCTCATAGCAGTCAGCTTCAGAGAAACTAGATTTGGATGGAGGAAAGGACCCTGTATTAGAAGGTCCTTCCTCAGAGGTACCCTCCAAGGTGGAAGAGATGACATCTTCACCAGGTCTGCAAACCAGATCCTGCAAAGCCATGCAGGAGCTATTAGAATTACAAACGCTCTCTCCTGCTTGATACTAGCAATGACTCGTGGAAGGAGAGCAAAAGGAGGAGACAGGTATGCTAGACTGAAATCCCAAGGAACCCCCAGAGCATCTATCAGGGCGGCCTGAGGATCTCTTGACCTTGAACCAGACCTTGGAAGCTTGGCGTTCTGATGAGATGCCATCAGATCCAACTCTGGAACCCCCACCTGAGGGATATCATGGTGAACACCTCCGAATGGAGAGTCCACTCCCCGGGAAGAAAGGTCTGTCTGCTCAGAAAATGCATGAGAGTTTGCTAGTTGAAAAGATGACGCTTGAACTAAGATGTCGTCCAGGTAAGGCGCCACCACAATTCCCTGAGACCTGTCTACTGCCAAAGGAGCCCCCAGAACCTTTGTGAAAATTCTGGGAGCTGTGGCAAAGACAAATGGAAGAGCAAAAAATTGAAAGGGCTTGTCCAGAAAAGCGAATCTCAGGAACTGGTAAAGATCCCTGTGAATAGGAACATGCAGATATGCGTCCTTCAGGTCTATGGTCGTCATGAACTGACCTTCTTGGACCAAAGGAAGATTGGAACGAATGGTTTCCATCTTGAAGCACAGAACCGTGAGGAATTTGTTGAGATTTTAGGTCTAAAATGGGTCGAAAAGTTCCCTCTTTTTTGGGAACCACAAATAGATTTGAATAGAATCCTCAACCCTGTTCCTTTAAAGGAACTGGAACAATCACCCCCAGGGAGGAGAAGTCCTGATCGCAGCTTAAAAAGGCCTCTCTTTTTACCTGATCTGCAGATAATCTTGAGAGGATGAATCCGCCCCTGGGAGGAAAAATCTTGAATCCTATCTTGTAACCCTGAGATACTATGTCCACAGCAAAAGGATCTGGAACATCGCGTATCCAGGCTTGACGAAAAGAGAAAAGTCTGCCCCCACTTGATCCACTACCGGACTGGGGGCGGATCCTTCATGCTGATTTAACCTCAGATGAAGGTTTCTTTTACTGCATCCCCTTATTCCAAGGCTGACTGAATCTCCAAGAGGACTTGGACTGTTCCGGCTTGGAGGAGGAAGAGGAGGATTTTTGTCCCTAGAAGTTAAGGAAAGGAACGAAAATTCGAATTTTGGTGACCCTTAGGTCTATTCTTCTTGTCCTGAGGTAGAAAAGACCCCTTTCCACCTGTAATCTCAGAAATTATCTCCGCTAGACCAGGACCAAAAAGGGTCTTACCCTAATAAGGTAATGACAGGAGCTTGGACATGGAAGTAACATCAGCTGACCAAACTTTTAGCCAGAGAGCTCTGCAAGCTAGAACAGCGAAGCTAGACATCTTGGCACCCAGTCAAATGACTTGCATGTTGGCATCAGAGATAAAGGAATTGGCCAGCTTAACGGCCTTAATCCTATCTTGGATCTCCTCTAACAAAGTCTCCTCTAAAATCAGCTCAGACAAGGCATCACACCAATAAGATGCTGCACTTGCTACCGTAGCAATACTAGCAGCAGGTTGCCACTGTAATGCCTGATTAACATATATTTTCTTGAAATAAGCCTCTAGCTTTTTAGCCATGGGATCCTTAAAATAACAGCTATCCTCTATAGGAATCATAGTTCTTTTAGCCAGAGTAGAAATAGCACCTTCCACCTTAGGCACTGTGCGCCATGAGACCCGAATGGAGTCAGCAACAGGAAACATTTTCTTAAAAACGGGAGAAGGGGAAAAGGGAATCCCTGGTTTATCCCATTCCTGTGATATGATATCCGACACGCGGTCTGGAACAGGAAATACTTTTACAGAGGAAGGAACATCATAGTATTTATTAAGCTTACTAGATTTTTGAGGGTTGACAGAAACAGAAGAGTCAGAGTGGTCCAAAATAGCCAGTACCTCCTTTAGAAGTAAACGAAGCTGATCAAGCTTAAATCTGAAGTTTACTTCTTCAGAACCAGTCAAAGGATTTACACTGTCAGAATCTGAGATCTCACCCTCAGAAGCTACTGAGGTATCTTCCTCATCCGACTTATGGGGGAGGTCAACCATCTCAGAAGAAGATGGAAGACATCTTAGTAGCAGAAATATGATTTGATTTCCTCTAGCGCTTACCCGCAATGGGAAAAGCAGATAAAGCCGCAGAAGATATCTCTGCAGTAAAGTCTACTGGCAAATACATGCCTCCAGGAGGCTGAGAGGAACCACAGGGCACTGTATGTTATGTCATTGAGGCTTGGGACGTTTGAGGAGAAAGCTGTGGCATATCCTGAGAGACAATAAGCTCAGAAGGCAGTAATTTATCTTTAAATTTTAAGGTCCTATCTAAACATGAGGAACAAAACTGCATAGGCAAAACTATTTGGGCCTCTAAGCATAATAAACATTTATCCAGTGAAACAGACTGTTTCACTGGATAAATGTTTCACTGGACAGTCTGTTTCACTGGATAAATGTTTATTCAGTGTCCAGGGCTAAGATATTGCCCCAAATAAGTAATGACCAAAAAATTTAACTATCCCTTTAAGTAGGAACTGTAATCCTCTCAATGCGCAATAGTGCTAGGTAAAAATTCTCTCTTTGATTGTAAATAAAGAAAACAAAAAATTACACCTCTACACAGTCAGACTGAGGTGTCCTACCATAACCGCTAGCTGCTGAAATAAACCAAAATGCAGAGCTCCAACGAGGTCCCTACAGCTGCCAGAGACGAAGACTCACAGGGAATGACACCGCTCCGTTCAGCGTTCAGTCACGTGAGCGGCAGCACAAGAAACTGTGCAACAAACCAAAAGCGTGCAAACGTTTCTCTGCAGCTATAACAGTTACGAACCCAATTATGAAAAATAAAGTTTAAAAACTCTGCCAGACAATTGCTCCTAGAATTTCTCATAATAAAGAAATCCTTCTGTCTCCTGGCCCAGAGGAACCGTCCCATAAAAAATAAAGGAAGAGTCAACCCCTTAGTCTCGTTCACATACTAGTAGCGCCTGCACACTGCCCCAATAAATTCTCAATAAAGGATCAAATAAGTCCCATATTTTTAAAATACCAATACCTAGAAGACAAAAGCACTTACCTGAATATCCAAAGAAAATGACTGGGGGTTATGGGTAAGGGAAGTGACACTTAACAGCTCTGCTGGGGTGCTCTTTGCCTCCTCCTGCTGGCCAGGAGTGAATATCCCACTAGTTATTGGAATGACGTTGTGGACTTTCCATGTCTTAGGAAACAAAGTAACCTTTGTCTGAGGAACCAAAGAACTCTTTAACAAATTGATCTTCCAATCATGATGACGAAGAAACAAAAGTCTGTTGGTGTGAGATTCTGCTAAATGTAAAGATGGAGCTAAAACCAAGATATCGAACAGGTGAGCTTTTTGGCCTGCTTAGGCCTGTTCCAATTAGAATTTATTTTCCAACCTGAGGACCCTGCTTAGTTGAGGAAGAATTGGGTTTTGCTCCTTATTCTGAGAAAAGGAATGAAAAACAAATAGACAATCTAGACTAAAACTGCATCAGCCAACCATAATTTTAACTATGAGGCTCCCCTAAAAGGGTAGACAAGGACATGCTTTTAGCATTAATCCTAATGATATCCAAGATAGCATTTCCAATAAAGGAATAAGCACATTATAGCAAATCCAAAAGGCTAAGAAAACCTTCATTGTCAGAATCCTAAGAAATCTGATTAGAAAAAGTATCCAACCAAATGGAAGCAACAGCAGAAACTTCAGCAATAGCTTGTCTGAAAAGATAAGCCCTTCTATTAAAGGATTCAAGTTTCCTATCCAAAGTGTCTTCAAAAGAAGTACTATCCTCCAGAGGGCTAGTATAAGGTTTAGCCAAAGTAGACATGGCACATCCACCTAAGGGACAGATTTCCAAAGCTCAATATTAGAAGCAGAAGTAATAAAATAATTACTAGGTTTAGACCAATCTTTAGAAAAAATCCTAGCCACAGCATCAGCCACTGGAAAAACCTCAGGATGATTCTTAGCAGGTTTATAATAAGAATCTAAACAACTGGACCCCTTTTTTGTAATTAAATACATTTTTGTCACTATAGTAATAAAGAACGAATGTGATCAATTTTAAACAAAAAGGAGGAAGCAACGTCACCCTCATAAGACACAGGAATATTGCTACTAGAAGAAGGCATATTTTGTACTGACCTTATATGTTTTACTTGAAGGCTGAATGTCAGCCAACACTTCAGACACTGTAGCTTTAATAAATTCCTTAATGCCAGGAGCAATTTAATCCGGACCTTTGTAATAAACAAACAGAAGGAGCAATAATACAGCTGGAAGCAAGTACAGCATTAGACTGGTCTGAACACATCAAAAGATTAAGGCAGGACTCACATAAGTATTAAGGAGGGGAAACCTCAGCCTGTTTACAATAAACACCCTTAATATAGGTAGAAAGGTGTTCAGAAACATCAGCTTCCAAAGGAGGATTAGGGACAGATTTAAAACATTCCATAGTGAACACACACAGAAATTACCACCCCAATAAACAAAAGAGCTCTAAAGGAATGAGTATACAATACCCCCTCCTGGGATCACAACTATAGCTGGAAGAGCCAAAACGAACGCCCAATATAAAAATGGCACCAAAACGAGTGCACACGTATGCAGTAACACACATCAACATTCTTAACCTTCCTCCAGTGGAGGCAAAGATAATTACAACTACCACAGAGGTAGAGCTCTTAAGGTTTCAGAATTGTTGCCTCCTCCTAGTGGTAGGGAACTTAACTCCCAGGAGTAATTGATTGTTGACTCTTATTTCCTTTATCAAAATGCATTGTTTTGCAGTTATCAGTTTTTTTTTTTTAAATGTAGCAGGGTTAGCCTCGGGAAGTCAATAGGGTACATTTCAAGTTCTGAGAATAAGAATTTTCACAATTTGCACAACAAAATTACAAATGGGGAACAATGTCAAAGGAAACCTTGCATACAATAACACATAACTAAACATTTTATATAAAGGTGTTTATAGTCCCTTTAACTGCAGGGTAGAAAATGTTTTAATAATCTGTTTAAATGAGTGGAACTGTGGAAAAAGTTTTTGCAAGTTTAGGTTTTGTAGACAAAAATAAAAACAACAAACCTTTAATGTTTAAACTTTTTTTTCTTATTTGTGTAAAATTATTTTGGTGATCTGTCTCTGGAAAATACACAAGCAAGAACCCTTAATATTGCAACAATATGGTGTAAACATTCATCCTCTACTCATCTATACAGATGAAAACCCTACACTTGAAACAGTATATATCATAAAAATTCAAGTCATCCTGCTGGAAAATAGAGAATGAATGTCACGGGTTATACATATAAATGAAAGGGCGATATAAGTTGGTAAATTATATAGAAAGTTATATTTAAAATTGGTGGATGCAACCATGCACATATACTAAAACAATCATAAAAACAAAATGTATGCTTATCTGATAAATTTCTTTTTTTCTGGATATGGAAAGTCCACAATGTCATGAATTAATAGTGGGAATATCACTCCTGGCCATCAGGAGGCGGCGAAGAGCTGTTCAGTGTCACTCCATTTCTCATAATCCCCAGTCATTCGAGGGAAAGGGAAAAAGGAATTACACAAAGGTGTAAAGGTGCAGGAGGTTTAGTTAAAAAATAACTGTCTTAAATTTAAGGGTGGGGTTGTGGACTCTCCATATCCGGAGAGAAAGAACTTTATCAGGTAAGCATAAATTTTGTTTTCTTTTCTAAGATATGGAGAGTCCACGACATCATCAATTACTAGTGACAGCTGACTAAGAAAATAACCACAACACTCTGTGGGCTAAGACAGAGAAGCCAGATATCTTGACTCCCAGACTAAAAGCTTGCATGGAAACATCAGAAATAAAGGAATTGGCTAGTTTGAGAGCCTCAATCCTGTCTTGGATCTCCTCCAAAGGAGTCATCCAAATTGATTCAGACAAGGCTTCTGAAAACCTTGATGAACATACATCTTTAACAAGCCTCCAGCTTTTTTGTCCATAGAATCCAGAAAAGAGCAGCTCTCCTCTATAGGGATCGTAGTTCTCTTAGCCCGAGTAGAAATGGCCCCTTCTACTTTAGGTATCGTACGCCATGATCTTTAATGGAGACAGAGACAGGAAACATTTGTTTAAAAGTTGGAGACTAGGAGAAAGGTACCCCTGTCTTCTCCCAGTCTTGTGAAATAAATCTCTGTTGCACGGTCAGGAACAGGAAACATCTCCACAGAGGGAGGAACATCATAGTAATTATTAGGTTTACAAGATTTCTAGGGTTGACAGCAACAGGAGAATCAAAGTCGTCCAAAGTAGCCAATACCTCAGGCTTAAATCTGAAGTTTACTTCTTCAGTATCAGATAAAGAAATTATACTGTCCAAATCTGCGATTTCACCCTAATTTTGAATCTCTAATTTTCCTCTTGCGTTTTCCATTTAACATAGGAAAAGGAGATAATGCCACAGATACCACAGAAGATACCTGTGCAACAATTTCTGCAGACAAATAAACTTATCCAAGAGACTGGGATATGTTTAGAGGATATCAGGAAAAAACTGGATAATATTAAGGTAAATAAAACTCCAGGCCCAGATGGAATACACCCAAGGGTGTTCAGGGAACTTAGCACTGTTATAAACAAACCACTACTTTATTATTCAAGACTCATTAACCTCAGGCATTGTACCCCAGGATTGGTGCAAAGCTGATGTGGTGCCACTCTTCAAAAAGGGAAGCAGGGATGATCCAGGAAGCTATAGACCAGTTAGTCTGACATCAATAGTGGGGAAGATATTTGAAGGTATTATAACGGATTATGTTGACAAGCATATTTGTGTAAACAAGATGAGTTCTAATCAGCATGGTTTTAGGAGAAATAGATCATGTCAAACTAATCTAATTAGATTCTATGAGGAAGTAAAAAATATAGATAAAGGGGATGTGATATATCAGTTGATGTGATATACTTAGATTTTGCAAAGGCATTTGATACAGTGCCACATGAGAGATTAATGCACAAAATTAAGGGACTGGGAATAGCTGAAAATGTTAGCTCATGGATAAATAACTGGATAAAAGATAGGGAGCAACGAGTAGTAGTAAATGGATCATACTCAGATTGGACAAAGGTAATCAGTGGAGTCCCCCAAGGATCAGTACTGGGCCCTGTTCTATTTAATATTTTTATAAATGACTTGGAGCAAGGATTAAATAGCGACATCTCTATTTTTGCAGATGATACCAAATTTAGTAAGGTCATTAGGTCAAAGCAGGATGAACTTTCGTTACAAAGATACTCTAGATACATTTAAAAATAGTCTGGATACATTTCTGTATATAAACAAAATTCATGGATATGATTGCTAGTTTTAAATGGGTCACCTTTTAGAGGGTTATTTAAGCTTAACTGGAGAGTTTTGTAAGTATTTTAGATTTGTATAGGTTGAACTCGATGGACTTCGGTCTGTTTTCAACCTTATCTACTATGTTACTAAGAGGAAATGCAGGGCACTATATGTGTAGCCATTAAGGCTTGGGACGTTTGAGGAGAAAGATGTGGCAATGCCTAAACAGCATGATCCTGAGAGACATGAGGCTCAGAAACAAAACATTTTATCTTTAAATTTTAAAGTCCTTTTTAAGCAGAAGGAACAAAATTGCATTAACACAATTATGATTGAAAGCATAACAGACATTTGTCCATAGGAGCAGATCTCTAGCTCCATGATCAAACAAAATAAAAATACAATACTTTAAAAATTGTGCTGTCACTTTAAAAGTAAACAGAATTGGGACATGATAAGTAATTATTCATAGGAACAGACCCCTGTTCCAAGAGCATGATAAAAATGTCACTAAACTTTATTAAATAAGATCTTCTTGGGTCGTTTGATACTATGCACTTTAATATTTATTATCTTTTTTTCTAACAAACTCTATAGTTATGTTTGCCATTTTTGAACTTCCTGCACCTGCTTGCGAGCGTATTATACTGCAAGTTGAATAGCAGCAGCATCGCCCTGTCATCCATATGACAGGGAGTAACACCTAATAAAGCAAAACTGAACTGCAAGCAAATATTACTTAGGCAATAAACGATCCCATAAAAGACCAAGTCTCTAGACACTCAGAGACAGTCGAAAATAGTACTGCTCCATACTCAGATGGAGAAGGAGGCGGAGACACGTGATCGGGCTCAGAAAAACCTGAAAATGGCCCAAAACAAAGCAAGGCCCACCTCACAAGTTAATAACTGCTTTAAAGCTACCACTACTCTACTGAAGAGATTGACGTGGACTACTGATATACCCAAAAAAATCTTGCTTGTAGCAAAAAGAAATCCAATTTTCTTCAGACACCAAACTTCAACTCCTCCATTGACAGAGGCAAAGAGAATGAATGGGGATTGTGGGTAGGGGAGTGACACTTAACAGCTTTGCCTCCTCCTGCTGGCCAGGAGTGATATTCCCACAAGTAATTGATGGTGTTGTGCACTCTCCATATCTTAGGAAAGAAATAATATTTTTTTCCATAAAGCATCTTTACTAATTGTTAGGATGACAAAACTAATTTGGCTTTGAGTAAGTTTAATTAAATTGCAGAATTTTGCTACATTTTCCAGACAGAAGAGACTGTTGGTTTAACTTCAATAGTAAAAAACAAATAATCATGTATCTTGGTTTACACTAAATTTGCTATATATTATAGGAGAGCAATGAGGCAACAGTGACTTGAATGTGTATAAAAATATTTAAAAAGTCTAAATAATAAAAATCCTTTAAAAATATGAGCAACAGTAGACATCGTTAAACAATCATTTACCGAAATTGTAGTTTGACAACAATGATTTCCCAACCTAAAATACAATTTTACCTAAAAAAACGTAATGCAGAAACATACACAATAAAATAAAAAAGTGTATATATGGTATCACTGCGATACAACAGATGGCAGCACCATAAAAGTTCTTCTCTATCATGTGAGTGCAGCTACTATTTGCTTCTTAAATCAACATCCTGTTTTATAATGTATTTATTTATCCCTGAGAATGTGCCTATAGTGTTTAACATATTTTGCAGCACGTCACAGATAGCTTATAATATAAATGCAGTGAAAAGAAAAGTTGTATATATAGCACTTTGCCACACAAACATATCCCACCATTCTGATATTTTATTCATTTTTAATAAAATAATAAAAAAGAAGGCATCCTCTCCAAATTTCCCATCATGAGAGAGACGAGAGACAGAGAAAGGTTTTTATTGCCTGTTCCCCAGCTGTAATATATATATATATATATATATATATATATACACATACATACACACATACATATATGTACACACACACACACACACACATATATATGTGTTTGTGTGCAATTATAACATTTGTGCAGATCCTTTCTCTCTCCCAAAAAGAAAAAAATCTAAACATTAAAAAGATAAAAGGAGTGTGTCTCCAATCTCAACACATCCATTGGGAAAGAAAACCAACTTCCAACCATAAAACTCTCAGCAAGTAATATTACAGGTAGTAACCATTAAATAAGCTGCAATATATGTTCCCTGTAATACTTATAGGGACCACATGATGATAAGGATAGTGGAAGATTTATTGTCTGTATAAATAATAATAATAAAAAAACCAACTCTGCCCAAATAAGACTGCCCAGTAACAGGCACTATTTCAGAGACAGATCCGCTTTGTTAGACCACCAAACTTTACTCCATGGATAAAAATGAGGCATGTGAAAAGAGAATCGATATCAATCTGGATAGAAGAAAAAAAAAAATTAAATCCCAAAATTCCTGTGTGCCACACGACATGGGGAGCAAGAATGGAGGTCAACAGCAAGTAATCTCAGATGATCATACTGGTAGTTTATCACATTGTTGACAGTCTTTGTCTTATGTGTACACTCTCATACAGAAATCTCATATGTAGTTCCTCCTACTCCAGAAACAGTTTTTACACCTGCGGCACGAGATGGGCTGACAGGAGGTGAGACTGTAGCCTGACCATTACTACGAGTTTGTGTTGATTTCACTGGATTTTCATCTCTGAAGAGAGAATAAGGGTATCAGTGTAAGAAATAAAATCCAGAAAAAAACATTATACAAGTATTATGCATACTCACTTTACTGACAAAAGGGGCAGAGAAGCATCTGTTTCTATTCCTCTGTGGTGGCTGATTCGTGGCTTGCCATAGCGCGGTGTTATGGGGGGAGGGCAGGCAGGTCGGGGACGCTCTCTAGCTGATAGGTATGGGGAGGAGTAGCCGGCTGTTTCTGGTTCAGTTTCATCAGATGGGCTCAGCAAACTCTGATAGGACAGGCTACCATTTTGTGTTTGGTTCAAACTCTTATAGGAGGTGGAGGTTGTTCCCTCAGACAAAAGGGAAGGTAATGGTCCAGTAGCACCAGTGGCAGATCGCAGACTTGAAGAGCGAGCAGGTGGAGGTTGATAAGATGGATCTGGCTCCAGACTGGGTTCAGAGCGAGAGCTAGGGGGCCTTGATAAGTCTGATGTAGGAATTGGAGAATCATGTACACTTTCAACATGAGTGAACTAGGAAAAGAGGAAAACAGCAAAAAGCTTTTAGCTGTAAAAAGTCACATAAAGGGATAACTCGAGAAAGCATAACTGGGTGGACAAGGATAGGTGGGTAGATTTTCAGGTTGGAAAAGTGACGAAAAATGGGGTTCAATCTTTTAAAGCAAGAAAATATTAAATGGATAGGATGTCTCTAATAGGTATGGGTAGCAATCAGGTTAGACAGAAATTTAGCGGTCATGGCTTAATGAGGCTGGAACAGAAGTTTAAGTTGCTGAGAATAGAAAAGAGCAGTCAAAAAGTGGCCTGTCCAAAAAAAATTAGGGGTGGTATTATCATAAAACAGTTAAGCTGAAAGGTTGTTAGTAATACTGAAGCGACAGTTACCTGTCTTCCATCTGAAGGGGCATTCCCTCCTATGCTGTAACCTGGACGGTATCTGTACATGGTAGGAGTAGGTGGGCTGTCTGTGTTCAAAAGAGCACAATCTGTAAGGGAGAGAAAAAAATATGATTACCTTCTAAATTAATTTCTTTCATTATGACGAGAGTCCACAAGTCATCGTGTGTTGTAAATTCCACTCCTGACCACTAGGCGGAGGCAAAAAAACAACCAAAAACACCAGCTTACTCAATCAGACTTTATTATGATATTTGTATAACATTCATAAAATGACTCTATGGGGAAAGATATATATATATATATATATATATATATATATATATATATATATATATATATATATATATATATATATAATGTGCAGAGTGTTAGCTGAAAAAGTATTTGCATTGCGCTTTAACTCTGATATAAGTAAAAATAATACAGCTCCTGCTATAGTAGGAGCTAGCACAGATGCATAATGAGGGCAGATAATGATAAATGAGCTCTCTCTAGAAAGAAGTTTAGCCTATTAGGGTCAGTAGCTTCAGAACGCTAGGTAACATTTATAATAGACTATTTTTTCAACTCTCCCCTTATATATGGTATTACTATTGACAGTTTCCAAATACTTTGCTGAGCTAAAGTGTTTATAATCAAATGAGTGTGGATATGACCGGATCACAAGAAAGAGCAGATAACTCAGTAAATCTTCTAGCAGAGGAAATAATCAAAAGAAATAACACTTTCCAAGAAAGTAGTTTCATATCCATCTTATACAAGGACAGAAGGGGGCCGCCTCTCTCCCCGGTGCAAAACACCAAGTTAAGATTCCATGGGGGAGAAATTAGCTTGATTACTGGTTTAATATGGACCAGAGTCTGAACAAAACTATGAGTATCAGGAAGACTAGCAATTTTCCTGTGGAAAAAAAATGAAAGAGCAGAAATCTGCTCCTTTAGAGAACTGGCAAATAAGCCCTTATCCAGCCTATCCTGCAAGAACTTCAAAATCCTTGAAATTCTGAAAGAATGCCAGGAAAAACCATGATGTATACACCAAGAAATAAAAACTTTCCAGACCTTGTGATGGATTCTCCCATTTACAGGCTTACAAGCCTGAATCAAGGTTTCAACCACAGACTAAACATTCAATTTCCATGCCATCAAGTTCAGAGACTTGAGATCTGGATGGGATAAACAGACCTTGAGACAGAAGTTCTGACCACGGAGGCAAAGGAGGACTGCTGGACATCTGAACCAGATCTGCATACCAAATGCTGCAAGGCCATGCTGGGGCAATCAGGATTACTGACAACTTCTCTAGGCTTATTTTGGAAATCACTCTATAAAGAAAAACCAGAGGAGGAGACAGATAAGCAATCTGAAGAGACCAAGGAACCACTAGAGGATCCCTGAACCTCGCAAAGTACCTGGGAAGTTTGCTGTTTAAATGAGAGACCTACAGATCTATCCCTGGGAAAACCCCAAAGATCCACAATCTGATTAAACACATCCTAGTGAAGAGACCACTCCCCTGGATGTAGAGATTGACAATTGAGAAAGTCTGCCTCCTAGTTGTTCACCCCTGGAACATGAATCGTAGAGACTAGACAGGAATTGGTTTCTGCCCATGAGAGAATTCGAGACACTCACGCACACTAAATTATTTTAGCAGAATTTGAGGCACCTTCAGTTCCCCCGTGATAGTTGACATAAACTACTGCTATGACATTGTCTGTCTGGAAACAGAGATGAAACTTTCGTCAACAGAGGCCAAGCTTGAAGAGCCCTGAAAATCTCGCCTCTCAGGGATCCCAAAAATCCCCTAACAGCTCCCCAACCTGAGAGATCATCTGTAGTGATCACAGTCTAGATAGGATGAGCAAAATAAGCCCCTTAATTAATAAACTGATGATCCAGCCAAGTTAGATACTGACTTGTACTGGGATCCAAAAAAATCCTTTGAGTCAACTGAGTATAATCTCTGCACCATTGACGCAGCATACAAAGCTGAAGAGGCCTCATGTGAAAATGTGCAAATGGAATTGCATCTGAAGCTGCAATCGTGAGACTTTGGACTTCTATACAAAGGGCAATCGTGGGAAATGAAAGAGACCGAAGGTAAGACAAGCTGACACCAATTTTAACCTTCTCTGCTCCATTAAAGAAAGACTCATGGACACTGAATATTTGAAAACCCCAAAATGTTACCTCTGTCTGAGGTATCAAAGAACTTTTTGGAAAACTGATCGTGCAACCATACTGTTGAATAAACAACAAGAGTTGGTTGGTATGAGATTCTGCTAAAGGAAAAGACAGAGCATGAACCAAGATGTCGTGCAGTGCAATACCCCAATTACAAACAAAAGGGCACCAAGAAACTTTGTGAATATACCTGGAGCCAAAACAAATGGTAGAGCAACAAACTGAAAATGCCTGTCCTGAAAGGAAATCTTCAGAAACTGGAAATGTTCTTTGTAAATAGAAACATGAAGGTAAGCATCTTTTAATTATATTGTTGACATAAACTGACCTTGCTTAACAAAAAGGCAGAATAGCCTGAATAGTTTCCTATATTCTTCCTATATGCTTGGACTTCAATCTAAAGTTAAGTCCCTGTTACATATTGCAATCATATTTACTGTTGTGTTTACACAAAGTTGCTTTGGAGTAATTCACAGGAGTAATGGATTGTGGACTCTCACCACCTGTAGGAAAGAAAGAAACTTTCAGAATAAAAGTTGAAGGTCTAAGAAAAGAGGCCCACTGAACAAAAGATTGGCAAGTCTGTCATCATGTTAGCAAATATCTCGTCTTGTGATGCAAGAAGATCTTCTGAAAGATTCTTGTGGTCCCCATTCCATTGATACAGCATCTGCAAGTGGAGGGAACAAAGATAAACTTTGGCAAATGGGACTGCATCTGAGGCAGCAAGCATCAGACCCACAACTTCCATAAGGTGGGCAATGGAAGGAGAAGGACTGGGCTGAAATTGAACATATGCCTGTTGCAACTTAAAGGGACATGAAGCCCAACCATTTTCTTTCATGATTTAGTTAGAACATACAATTTTAAACAACTTTCCAATTTACTTCTTTTATCACGTTTGCTTCATTCTCTTGGTATCATTTGTTGAAAGAACAGCAATGCACTACTGGTTTCTTACTGAACACATGGGGGAGCCAATGACAATCGGTATATATATGAAGCTTCCAATCATCAACTAGAACCTAGGTTCTTTACGGCTCCTGAGCTTACCTAGATAAACCTTTCAATAAAGGATAAGAAGAAATAATAAGAGCAGGAAACAAATTAAATAATAGAAGTAAACTGGAAAGTTGTTTAAAATTGTATGTTTTACCTAAAATATTGAAAGAAAAAAATTGTGTTTCATGTCCCTTTAAGTCTGCACTTGTTTGTCAGAGACAAATGCATAATCACTAAATCAATTATGAACCCAGAAAAGACACACAGGTCTAAGGAGATAAGGGGCTATTTGGAAGATTGAGCTGCCATATTTTTTTTTTCTTTAAACTGGTTGCATGTCTGTAGCAGGAAAATGCTCTACTTCCAAAGTCATTAAAACTCCTGTAATACAGTATGAAGTATGCTATGCCTGAAATTAAAGGATACATCCAAAGTCACAGTGGCGGGGTCCTGGCCCCTCATAAGAGGAATCTTCATAATCATAAGTACCCCCTTTTTCTATGGAGAATCTATAAGAGTCAATCCTAAAGGATGTCCTGTAATGAGCCAAAGGTCAGAGAAGGGTCACCTTCGCACTCTTGCATGAGTCTGCATTTAACTGCTGGAGGCACAACAACAAACAATTCATTAATAGCAAAGTGAATACATTATTTAAATTTAAGAGATGGTTCTGAAGAAGCCTCTAAAGTCCTAACTTTTTTGGCGTCCTTCTCCCTCCTGCTTTTACCAAATGGAAAATCCCTCTGGGGGATGTGCCTAGTGTAGGAAGTCCCTCATGATCCAATCCTGGCGTTTAAGTCACATGATTGCATGATTTTACTTTTACCATCAAATGTTTATACATTGGAACTGCCCCTGTTCTGAAGGGGTTAAGTTAGATAGATGTTTTGGATACATAAATTAGTCCCTAGGGGACTCAATAGGGAATTTGATTAGACACTTTTTTGTGAAGTTTTGGTAAACTTTAATTTAGGGGCATAACTAATCTTTATAAAGGTTTTTGTACGTATGTGTTTTTTAAGATTTGGATATTGAATTGTTCAAAAAGACATTCTATGAATAAATGATGTTTAAGCTATATGTAATTACTAGATTTGACCACAGGGTGGTGCTATAGGATGTGTGATTTGGGTGGCAAAATTCAATATAAAGAAACCAACTTAAAATAAACATGACAAATAGCTAATAGTCTTATTTTGTTTGGGCCCATGTGGAATCATAAATAACGGTACATTTTAATTAAATAAAAGGATGAATATTTTTTTATTTTTGTGTAATTGAGATGGCAGCTTCAGGATTCTGTGACTGAGGTTTTTTTGAGTGCTGTCTTTCAGTACTAATTTTTTCAAAAGAATCCTCACAGCCTGGCTGAAAACTCATTGTCTACCCCTCTTGTCCTTTGTAGGAACTCTGAAGAAATTGGTTAAAAAACCCCATCAGCAATGATTAGACTAGCACTTCAGAATTATCCTCACCATCTTGGAGGCAAGAAATGACTGATAATTCAGGGTAAGTGGGAAGGATTAAAAATTGGCAATTAAAGAAGAAAGGAGGTGAAGAAGACGATCCATACAGCTTTATGGGGCTGTACAAAAAGAAGATACAACAATTTCCTGATTAATAGAATCTGTAGATACCTTAGGAAGAAAACATAATTTATGTAAGAACTTACCTGATAAATTCATTTCTATCATATTAGCAAGAGTCCATGAGCTAGTGACGTATGGGATATACATTCCTACCAGGAGGGGCAAAGTTTCCCAAACCTCAAAATGCCTATAAATACACCCCTCACCACACCCACAAATCAGTTTAACGCATAGCCAAAAATTTGGGTGATAAGACAAAAGTGCGAAAGCATAAAAAATAAGGAATTGGAATAATTGTGCTTTATACAAAAAAAATCATAACCACCACAAAAAGGGTGGGCCTCATGGACTCTTGCTAATATGAAAGAAATGAATTTATCAGGTAAGTTCTTACATAAATTATGTTTTCTTTCATGTAATTTGCAAGAGTCCATGAGCTAGTGACGTATGGGATAATGAATACCCAAGATGTGGATCTTCCACGCAAGAGTCACTAGAGAGGGAGGGATAAAATAAAGACAGCCAATTCCGCTGAAAATAATCCACACCCAAAATAAAGTTTAAATCTTATAATGAAAAAAACTGAAATTATAAGCAGAAGAATCAAACTGAAACAGCTGCCTGAAGAACTTTTCTACCAAAAACTGCTTCAGAAGAAGAAAACACATAAAAATGGTAGAATTTAGTAAAGGTATGCAAAGAAGACCAAGTTGCTGCTTTGCAAATCTGATCAACCGAAGCTTCATTCCTAAACGCCCAGGAAGTAGAAACTGACCTAGTAGAATGAGCTGTAATCCTTTGAGGCGGAGTTTTACCCGACTCAACATAAGCATGATGAATTAAAGATTTCAACCAAGACGCCAAAGAAATGGCAGAGGCCTTCTGACCTTTCCTAGAACCGGAAAAGATAACAAATAGACTAGAAGTCTTTCGGAAATTCTTAGTAGCTTCAACATAATATTTCAAAGCTCTAACTACATCCAAAGAATGCAATGATCTCTCCTTAGAATTCTTAGGATTAGGACACAATGAAGGAACCACAATTTCTCTACTAATGTTGTTAGAATTCACAACCTTAGGTAAAAATTTAAAAGAAGTTCGCAACACCGCCTTATCCTGATGAAAAATCAGAAAAGGAGACTCACAAGAAAGAGCAGACAACTCAGAAACTCTTCTAGCAGAAGAGATGGCCAAAAGAAACAAAACTTTCCAAGAAAGTAATTTAATGTCCAGTGAATGCATAGGTTCAAACGGAGGAGCTTGAAGAGCCCCCAGAACCAAATTCAAACTCCAAGGAGGAGAAATTGACTTAATAACAGGTTTTATACGAACCAAAGCCTGTACAAAACAATGAATATCAGGAAGATTAGCAATCTTTCTGTGAAAAAGAACAGAAAGAGCAGAGATTTGTCCTTTCAAGGAACTTGCAGACAAACCTTTATCCAAACCATCCTGAAGAAACTGTAAAATTCTCGGAATTCTAAAAGAATGCCAGGAAAAATGATGAGAAAGACATCAAGAAATGTAAATCTTCCAGATTCGATAATATATCTTCCTAGATACAGATTTACGAGCCTGTAACATAGTATTAATCACAGAGTCAGAGAAACCTCTTTGACTGAGAATCAAGCGTTCAATCTCCATAACTTCAAATTTAAGGATTTGAGATCCTGATGGAAAAAAAGGACCTTGCGACAGAAGGTCTGGTCTCAACGGAAGAGTCCACGGTTGGCAAGTGGCCATCCGGACAAGATCCGCATACCAAAACCTGTGAGGCCATTCTGGAGTCACCAGCAGAACAAACGAGCATTCCTTCAGAATCTTGGAAATTACTCTCGGAAGAAGAACTAGAGGCGGAAAGATATAGGCAGGATGATACTTCCAAGGAAGTGACAATGCATCCACTGCTTCCGCCTGAGGATCCCTGGATCTGGACAGATACCTGGGAAGCTTCTTGTTTAGATGAGAAGCCATCAGATCTATTTCTGGAAGTCCCCACATTTGAACATCTAGCACAAACTTACTTCACCACCTCCACGGGAGGCAAAGTTTGTAAAACTGATTTGTGGGTGTGGTGAGGGGTGTATTTATAGGCATTTTGAGGTTTGGGAAACTTTGCCCCTCCTGGTAGGAATGTATATCCCATACGTCACTAGCTCATGGACTCTTGCTAATTACATGAAAGAAAGTAATAGCTAGTGTGAAGAACAGCCTTATGCGGATAAAAAATTAGAAAAGAAGGTTTGCATAACAAAGATGAAAGCTAAGAAACCCTTCTATCCAAAGAAATAGCTAGAAGAAAAAAAGAATCTTCCAGGATAAAAGCTGAAGGTCTAAATCATGCATCGGCTCAAAAGGAGAAGTTTCAAGAATCCTCAAAATGTTTTACTTGTGTTAGAAAAGCTACCCATATCCATACTTCATCAAGACATACTTCACTATTGGAGGCCCTCTTATCTCATCTCTCTCCATACCCATAGTGACTGTGGCAATAGCAGCTTTCATTTACACTGTAAGGGGAGATAAAGCAATCTGCATTTAAAAACCATATCAGCAGACCAAGATTTAAAAAACAAATATTGTCTAACTAAAAACAAATTATGCTTACCTGATAATTTCCTTTCCTTCTGTACAGGGAGAGTCAACAGCTGCATTCCTTACTTGTGGGAAATACTGAACCTGGCCACCAGGAGGAGGCAAAGACACCCCAGCCAAAGGCTTAAATACCTCCCCAACTTCCCTCATCCCCCAGTCATTCTGCCGAGTGAACAAGGAACAGTAGGAGAAATATCAGAGTGAAAAAAAGTGGCAGAAAAACAAAATAAAATTTAGGGCTGTCCATCGGAGAACACGGGCGGGATCTGTGGACTCTCCCTGTACAGAAGGAAAGGAAATTATCAGGTAAGCATAATTTATGTTTTCCTTCTTAATATAGGGAGAGTACACAGCTGCATTCCTTACTTGTGGGAAAATTATACCCAAGTTCCAGAGGACACTGAATGCTAACGGGAGGGAAAAAAAGGAAAGCCGGCCCCTTACTATCTGAGGGCACCACAGCCGACAAAACCCTTCCTCCCGAGGGCTGCTTCCACAGAAGCAAATAATTTCAATAAAAAATCTTTGAAAAAGAATGTAAGGAGGCCCAGATAGCCGCCCTACAAGTCTGATCCATAAAGGCCTCATGTAAAGGACCCAAAAGGACAACACTGCTCTCATAGAATGAGCCGTAATCCTCTGAAGAGGCTTGCATCCCGCTGAGTCATATGCCAAGCGGATGATACTCCTCAAATAACCGATAAGGGAGTTGAAGAAGCCTTCCGACCTGTACACTTCCCAGATAGATAACAGAGAAAAATCTGTCTAATCCTAAGTAGCCTGAAGATAAAACCTAAAGGCACGGATCCTTATGTGGAAAACTTTCCTTCAAAGAAGAAGGAATAGGACATAAAAAAAAGGAATCACAATCTCTTGATTGAAGTTGTGATTTGACACCACCTTAGGAGGAAATCCTAACTAGGTTCGAAGAACAGCCCAATTATCGTGGCAACAGTAGATAAGGAGGGACGCATTGCAAGGACGCAATCTCAGAGACTCCTGCACGCAGAAGCGATATTTAGACGGAAGGAATCTTCCAAGACAACAAGTAATGCCCACATCACACATGCATAGGCTCAAAAGTAGCCTGATGCAAAACCCTAAGAACAAGATCTAAGTTCCAAGGGGGAGCATCAGATCGACACCTCGGCCTGATCGCAGTCAGAGCCCTAACCAAAAACTGCACATCCGGAAGCTCAGCGAGCCTCTGGATTGGAACAGACAGGGTTAAAACTGTCACAACAAGGAAACAAACTAAGAGGCCCTTTTCCAGACCATCCTGGAGGAAGGAAAGAATCCTGGCAGACTAGATAGAGTGCTAGGATGAACCACGGTCTTCACAAAAGAAAAAGGTCCGCTACACCGCAAGATAGATGACGAGGAACCAGCTTACGCGCTTGAATCTCTATGCAAAATAAATTAAAAAACCAGAGAGATTTAGACTAGAAAGAATGCACTTCTAATACCCCTTATGTAAGAGACATCATTAGAGAAAACAGAGAATGGGTTTATGAACTTAAAATGTAACTTTTATTGAGTAAAAGCTTTAATAAAACCACTAAATGTGAGTATATGTGTCTAAATTAAAATCACAGAGAGATTTGAATCTGCATTATTTGAATGCTTCTAGGACACTAGTGGATGGTAACAATCGTGGTCAAAGGCCACTGAATCCAACGTATTGCACTGAAATTGATGAATAATAGTTTTAATTTATCACTGAGTCATTGGTTGGGTAATCGCACAAATAAGCTAGTAACTGTGCCGAATTATTTGCATTATTGAACATAAAGTTGACACCTCTGGGTACTTTCTAATGCATATACATAACTATGCACTACTCTGAGTAGTCATGATATTAGATCAATAAGTGTGCCCAACTATTTATCCTATGATCCACAAATAATAAGATAATCACGCGCTACTAGACTGTAACCAATAGTGTCCTGATAGTACTGTCCGGTACAGTGATTGAATAATTGTTTGGCAACGGTGGTCAAGGACAGAGTGGAGCACTAAATATTGTATAACAATGTACAATTCTTCTATTTGCACTGAAGTGATGCAGTAAAGAAGCTTATAATAGTTTGATACTCGTGCTTTTATGTATGTGTAAAGCTATGCATAGCACTAAGTAGTCATGGTGCTATGTGATTAGGTGTGCCCAATTTTATCTTGCTATAATCATCTACAATCAACCACAGACTGAAAAATAATTACACACTATTGGATTGCGGTTTAATAGTGTACTGATAATACAACTCAGTGTAATGCTTATATACTTGTTTAATTAAAATGGCAATACTTGAGTAACTGACAGATATCTGAATGGATATCTATGGTAATATATTAACTTATACGTTCACTAAGGATTCATTTAGAAATGTAACAAACACACAAACAGTGTTGGTAATACTGTTAAATTATGTGTTGTGAGTCTTTGACTTCTCAATAGCAAACCCGAAATAAAGGATTATATATATAGTTATTTGAAGACAGTGGTCATAATTAAGAAACACAATGGAGCACTGAATAATGTCTGGTAGTATATACTCCTTGTATTTGCTATGAAGTAATTCAGTGTGAATAATTATAATAGTATATAAGCACAAAAATAGCAAAAAACAGTTTGCCAAATGCAATGTCCTTGTTCATCCAGTTATTCAGACATTCATGTGCAGAGTCTAATTATATGGGCATAAATATCCCTTTAATCTTATAGCCAAAGAGTAAAAAGTAGCTTCAGTAAACCAACAATCTCGGACTATAGGTATGCCTTTGAACGGCTAAACATTCACTCACCCCGCTCCTCATGCGGTTGCCTCACCCCGTCTGTCCTTTCAGATTGAGTATCCTTCTTAGGAAAGAGAGGTCTTACCTGGTGGCGAAATTGCGATGTCCGTTGGTTACCTCCACAATGGCGGATCCTGCTCGTAGTAGTTACTCAAATGGCTCTTCCGGTTTCAAATGCCGTTAGCACAACTGCACAATGATACTGCCGCTCGGGTGTTGGTGTGATCCTGTAGCAAACTCCTTCCTGTTTGCAAAGTAAAAGAAACATAGAACCAGGTATGGTCTATGATTAAGGCGGTCAGGATCCGCCGAAACGCGTAAGACCGAGATCGAACCTCACAGCAGCTCCCTTGTTTTAAGTGTGTGCCTCTGAAGTTTCCAAGTGTGTATAAGACTGTTTCTTTTACTTAAGATTGGAATACTACAATAAAGTCACTCTTTTTTAAGCCTTTGGATGGGATCCGCTTTTTCTTTTTTCATTAATTATAATAGTATCATACATATATATATATATATATATATATATATATATATATATATATATATATATATATATATGGTACAATGATTTGCATGACTAGGACATAGTCATACCTGGATACAAGTTATTTAAAAAGAACAGAGTAGGAAAGAAAGGTGGAGGGGTTGCTCTGTATGTAAATGAAAATATAAAGGTTACTGAAATTGTAGGAACAAATGATGAGGTGGAAAGTATTTGGGTGACTTTGGAAATTGGAGATAAAAATGCGTTTAGAATAGGGGTTGTATATAGGCCTCCATTGCAGGATGAAAAACTGGACAATCTGTTATTAGAAAAAATAACCAAAATGACCATAAATGGTAAGGTTATAGTACTGGGGGATTTTAATTTGCCAGATATAGACTGGAAGATTCCTTCTGCTAGAAGCAGGTATATTCTTGAATCTCTGCTAGGGGAATCACTTGAGCAATTAGTTAAGGAACCAACTCGTAAGGAAGCAATATTAGATCTAATACTTACAAACAGTGATACAGTTTCAGATGTGTCTGTAGGTGAGAACTTAGGATCCAGTGATCATCAATCTGTTTGGTTTAGTATTCATGTGCAGGAACTGTCCACCCAGACTAAAACAAAAGTTTTAGACTTTAGGAAGGCAGATTATTCATTAATGAGAGAATACCTAAAAAACTATTTAAAAGGGAAAACTCTTATTACAGGGGTTCAAGAACAGTGGGAATTTGTGAAAGGTGCGATTTTAGATGCAACCGCACACTGTATTAGACATGTCTGTAAAAGTAAAAGAAAGCGGAAACCAATTTGGTTTTCCAAAAAAGTAGCACATGCTGTAAAGACAAAAAAGATAGCTTATAAAAATTACAGACACACACAAGCAGATGATGATATGAAAATATGGAGACTCCAACAAAAAAAGACTGCAGTTAATTAGGAAGGTTAAAGCTCATGCAGAAGAGAAGATAGCACAGTCAGTAAAACGTGGGGACAAAACATTCTTTAGATATATCAGTGAAAGAAGAAAAAATAAGGTAGGAATAGTAAAATTGAAATCAGTTGATGGTAGAATAATAGAAGGAGATAAGCAGATTGCAGACTGTCTCAATGATTACTTCTGTTCTGTTTTCACAAAAGATTATGAAGATAGAATGTCTACATTAAGGGATGCTACAAAAAATAGAAACAAGCTTAACAGTAATCTTTTTACAGAGGATGAGGTTTTGTTAGCATTATCAAAAAACAGAATTTATGTTTACCTGATAAATTACTTTCTCCAACGGTGTGTCCGGTCCACGGCGTCATCCTTACTTGTGGGATATTCTCTTCCCCAACAGGAAATGGCAAAGAGCCCAGCAAAGCTGGTCACATGATCCCTCCTAGGCTCCGCCTACCCCAGTCATTCGACCGACGTTAAGGAGGAATATTTGCATAGGAGAAACCATATGGTACCGTGGTGACTGTAGTTAAAGAAAATAAATTATCAGACCTGATTAAAAAAAAAAAACCAGGGCGGGCCGTGGACCGGACACACCGTTGGAGAAAGTAATTTATCAGGTAAACATAAATTCTGTTTTCTCCAACATAGGTGTGTCCGGTCCACGGCGTCATCCTTACTTGTGGGAACCAATACCAAAGCTTTAGGACACGGATGAAGGGAGGGAGCAAATCAGGTCACCTAAATGGAAGGCACCACGGCTTGCAAAACCTTTCTCCCAAAAATAGCCTCAGAAGAAGCAAAAGTATCAAACTTGTAAAATTTGGTAAAAGTGTGCAGTGAAGACCAAGTCGCTGCCCTACATATCTGATCAACAGAAGCCTCGTTCTTGAAGGCCCATGTGGAAGCCACAGCCCTAGTGGAATGAGCTGTGATTCTTTCGGGAGGCTGCCGTCCGGCAGTCTCGTAAGCCAATCTGATGATGCTTTTAATCCAAAAAGAGAGAGAGGTAGAAGTTGCTTTTTGACCTCTCCTTTTACCGGAATAAACAACAAACAAGGAAGATGTTTGTCTAAAATCCTTTGTAGCATCTAAATAGAATTTTAGAGCGCGAACAACATCCAAATTGTGCAACAAACGTTCCTTCTTTGAAACTGGTTTCGGACACAGAGAAGGTACGATAATCTCCTGGTTAATGTTTTTGTTAGAAACAACTTTTGGAAGAAAACCAGGTTTAGTACGTAAAACCACCTTATCTGCATGGAACACCAGATAAGGAGGAGAACACTGCAGAGCAGATAATTCTGAAACTCTTCTAGCAGAAGAAATTGCAACTAAAAACAAAACCTTCCAAGATAATAACTTAATATCAACGGAATGTAAGGGTTCAAACGGAACCCCCTGAAGAACTGAAAGAACTAAATTGAGACTCCAAGGAGGAGTCAAAGGTTTGTAAACAGGCTTAATTCTAACCAGAGCCTGAACAAAGGCTTGAACATCTGGCACAGCTGCCAGCTTTTTGTGAAGTAACACAGACAAGGCAGAAATCTGTCCCTTCAGGGAACTTGCAGATAATCCTTTTTCCAATCCTTCTTGAAGGAAGGATAGAATCTTAGGAATCTTAACCTTATCCCAAGGGAATCCTTTAGATTCACACCAACAGATATATTTTTTCCAAATTTTGTGGTAAATCTTTCTAGTTACAGGCTTTCTGGCCTGAACAAGAGTATCGATAACAGAATCTGAGAACCCTCGCTTCGATAAGATCAAGCGTTCAATCTCCAAGCAGTCAGCTGGAGTGAAACCAGGTTCGGATGTTCGAACGGACCCTGAACAAGAAGGTCTCGTCTCAAAGGTAGCTTCCAAGGTGGAGCCGATGACATATTCACCAGATCTGCATACCAAGTCCTGCGTGGCCACGCAGGAGCTATCAAGATCACCGACGCCCTCTCCTGATTGATCCTGGCTACCAGCCTGGGGATGAGAGGAAACGGCGGGAACACATAAGCTAGTTTGAAGGTCCAAGGTGCTACTATTGCATCCACTAGAGCCGCCTTGGGATCCCTGGATCTGGACCCGTAGCAAGGAACTTTGAAGTTCTGACGAGAGGCCATCAGATCCATGTCTGGAATGCCCCACAGCTGAGTGACTTGGGCAAAGATTTCCGGATGGAGTTCCCACTCCCCCGGATGCAATGTCTGACGACTCAGAAAATCCGCTTCCCAATTTTCCACTCCTGGGATGTGGATAGCGGACAGGTGGCAGGAGTGAGACTCCGCCCATAGAATGATTTTGGTCACTTCTTCCATCGCTAGGGAACTCCTTGTTCCCCCCTGATGGTTGATGTACGCAACAGTTGTCATGTTGTCTGATTGAAACCGTATGAACTTGGCCCTCGCTAGCTGAGGCCAAGCCTTGAGAGCATTGAATATCGCTCTCAGTTCCAGAATATTTATCGGTAGAAGAGATTCTTCCCGAGACCAAAGACCCTGAGCTTTCAGGGATCCCCAGACCGCGCCCCAGCCCATCAGACTGGCGTCGGTCGTGACAATGACCCACTCTGGTCTGCGGAATGTCATCCCTTGTGACAGGTTGTCCAGGGACAGCCACCAACGGAGTGAGTCTCTGGTCCTCTGATTTACTTGTATCTTCGGAGACAAGTCTGTATAATCCCCATTCCACTGACTGAGCATGCACAGTTGTAATGGTCTTAGATGAATGCGCGCAAAAGGAACTATGTCCATTGCCGCTACCATCAACCCGATCACTTCCATGCACTGAGCTATGGAAGGAAGAGGAACGGAATGAAGTATCCGACAAGAGTCTAGAAGCTTTGTTTTTCTGGCCTCTGTCAGAAATATCCTCATTTCTAAGGAGTCTATTATTGTTCCCAAGAAGGGAACCCTTGTTGACGGAGATAGAGAACTCTTTTCCACGTTCACTTTCCATCCGTGAGATCTGAGAAAGGCCAGGACTATGTCCGTGTGAGCCTTTGCTTGAGGAAGGGACGACGCTTGAATCAGAATGTCGTCCAAGTAAGGTACTACAGCAATGCCCCTTGGTCTTAGCACAGCTAGAAGGGACCCTAGTACCTTTGTGAAAATCCTTGGAGCAGTGGCTAATCCGAAAGGAAGCGCCACAAACTGGTAATGCTTGTCCAGGAATGCGAACCTTAGGAACCGATGATGTTCCTTGTGGATAGGAATATGTAGATACGCATCCTTTAAATCCACCGTGGTCATGAATTGACCTTCCTGGATGGAAGGAAGAATAGTTCGAATGGTTTCCATCTTGAACGATGGAACCTTGAGAAACTTGTTTAAGATCTTGAGATCTAAGATTGGTCTGAACGTTCCCTCTTTTTTGGGAACTATGAACAGATTGGAGTAGAACCCCATCCCTTGTTCTCTTAATGGAACAGGATGAATCACTCCCATTTTTAACAGGTCTTCTACACAATGTAAGAATGCCTGTCTTTTTATGTGGTCTGAAGACAACTGAGACCTGTGGAACCTCCCCCTTGGGGGAAGCCCCTTGAATTCCAGAAGATAACCTTGGGAGACTATTTCTAGCGCCCAAGGATCCAGAACATCTCTTGCCCAAGCCTGAGCGAAGAGAGAGAGTCTGCCCCCCACCAGATCCGGTCCCGGATCGGGGGCCAACATTTCATGCTGTCTTGGTAGCAGTGGCAGGTTTCTTGGCCTGCTTTCCCTTGTTCCAGCCTTGCATTGGTCTCCAAGCTGGCTTGGCTTGAGAAGTATTACCCTCTTGCTTAGAGGACGTAGCACTTTGGGCTGGTCCGTTTCTACGAAAGGGACGAAAATTAGGTTTATTTTTTGCCTTGAAAGGCCGATCCTGAGGAAGGGCGTGGCCCTTACCCCCAGTGATATCAGAGATAATCTCTTTCAAGTCAGGGCCAAACAGCGTTTTCCCCTTGAAAGGAATGTTAAGTAGCTTGTTCTTGGAAGACGCATCAGCCGACCAAGATTTCAACCAAAGCGCTCTGCGCGCCACAATAGCAAACCCAGAATTCTTAGCCGCTAACCTAGCCAATTGCAAAGTGGCGTCTAGGGTAAAAGAATTAGCCAATTTGAGAGCATTGATTTTAAACTGAACACACTTTATTACTGCAATTGCGAAAAAACATGAAGGAATTGTTCAAAATTCACCAAATTTTCACCACAGTGTCTTAAAGCCTTAAAAGTATTGCACACCAAATTTGGAAGCTTTAACCCTTAAAATAACGGAACCGGAGCCGTTTTGAACTTTAACCCCTTTACAGTCCCTGGTATCTGCTTTGCTGAGACCCAACCAAGCCCAAAGGGGAATACGATACCAAATGACGCCTTCAGAAAGTCTTTTCTAAGTATCAGAGCTCCTCTCACATGCGACTGCATGCCATGCCTCTCAAAAACAAGTGCGCAACACCGGCGCGAAAATGAGGCTCTGCCTATGCTTTGGGAAAGCCCCTAAAGAATAAGGTGTCTAAAACAGTGCCTGCCGATATTATTATATCAAAATACCCAAATAAAATGATTCCTCAAGGCTAAATATGTGTTAATAATGAATCGATTTAGCCCAGAAAAAGTCTACAGTCTTAATAAGCCCTTGTGAAGCCCTTATTTACGATCGTAATAAACATGGCTTACCGGATCCCATAGGGAAAATGACAGCTTCCAGCATTACATCGTCTTGTTAGAATGTGTCATACCTCAAGCAGCAAGAGACTGCTCACTGTTCCCCCAACTGAAGTTAATTGCTCTCAACAGTCCTGTGTGGAACAGCCATGGATTTTAGTGACGGTTGCTAAAATCATTTTCCTCATACAAACAGAAATCTTCATCTCTTTTCTGTTTCTGAGTAAATAGTACATACCAGCACTATTTCAAAATAACAAACTCTTGATTGAATAATAAAAACTACAGTTAAACACTAAAAAACTCTAAGCCATCTCCGTGGAGATGTTGCCTGTACAACGGCAAAGAGAATGACTGGGGTAGGCGGAGCCTAGGAGGGATCATGTGACCAGCTTTGCTGGGCTCTTTGCCATTTCCTGTTGGGGAAGAGAATATCCCACAAGTAAGGATGACGCCGTGGACCGGACACACCTATGTTGGAGAAATAAATGTTAAAAAGGCAGTAGGTCCTGATAATATTCATCCAAGGGTTTTAAAAGAACTTCGATCAGTGCTAACTGTCCCATTAACTGATCTGTTTAATCAGTCACTATTAACAGGAGCTGTCCCAGATGATTGGAGAATAGTAAAAGTAATACCTCTTCATAAAAAGGGCAGTAGAGAAGAATCTGGTAACTACAGGCCAGTTAGTTTTACTTCAGTAGTAGGGAAATTAATGTAAAGCCTCTTAAAAGAAAGAATTATGACTTGCATAAAGAAAAACAATTTAGAGGACGAAAATCAGCATGGTTTTACTTCAGGGAGATCATGTCAGACTAATCTAATTGACTTCTTTGATTATGTAACTTAAGTATTAGACAAGGGTGGAGCAGTTGATGTAGCATATCTAGATTTCAGCAAAGTATTTGACACCGTCCCACACAAACTAATTCACAAACTGTATCTCCTTGGTCTACTGTAGATTTAAAAATTGTGGGTGTGGGTGGAATGCTGGCTTAAGGACAGAAAACAAAGTGGATGTTTCAGGGGGGTAGACAAAATGAGAAGTGACATACAACAATTGGAGGATTGGACAAACGTCTGGGATCTAAAGTTTAACACAGCAAAGTGTAAAATAATGCATTTAGGGATGAAAAATCCAAATGTTAATTACAGACTCAATGACACTTTACTGACCGTTACAGATGAGGAACAGGACTTGGGAATTATTATTTCAGACAATTTAAAACTTAGTAAACAATGTAGTAATGCAGCGAGTAAGGCTAGCAGAATGCTTGGATGTATTGGTAGAGGTATTTGCAGCAGAAATTGTAAGGTTCTTATGCAAACTATATTTATCATTAGTTAGGCTTCATCTTGAGTATTGTGTGCAGTTCTGGAGGCCATATCTTCAGAAGGATATTAACAAACTTGAATCTGTGCAAAGGAGAGCTACCAGGGTCTAAAAAATAAAACTTACCAGGATAGGCTCAATTACCTAAATATGTATAGCTTAGAGGAGAGAAGGGAAAGAGGTGATATGAAAGCAACTTTCAAGTATGTTAAATGGCTTAGTAAAACTGAGGATGTGGGTATTTTTTTTTTTTTTTTTAATATTTTATTGAGGTTTTAAAAGTAGTGTACAAGGAAGTAAACAAGCAAAAATAAAAATAAAAAAAATAGTACAATACAGTGTGAAACATTAACCATATCATATTACATATGTACCCGTATCAAGGGGCTGACTTTGCTTTACAGGAACCTCATTTTTAAAAGTAATTACATTATGGAGTAAAATGATTTCCCCCAGTTGGAAAAGAGTGGCCACTCTTGGACCGCTAATGACAGTGTACTGTTGGAAAGGGGACTACTAAGGTATAAGGTTGGGAGGGCCACTTTTGGACCCAATTTCTAACATTGATGAGTAAAATGAAAATGAAAAATAATAATAAAATTAAATATAAAAGGGAACCATCAATAAATGCTCAATAAGTTAAGCGGATAAGATAATACTAGAGTGTTATGTCACTATAGAGTGTTATAGGGATATGTGTAGGCATAAACAGGTAAATACTGGAATCTAGCAGCCAAATATCAGTATTGGTGTCCAGGTCTCTAGTACGGCAATGTGTTGTCAGTAAAGAACTGGGTTAAGGGACCCAACACTTATAGTTGGACGAGGGTAAAACAAACAAACCAGGGTCTATAATATGTGTGATTTGAAAATGAGTCCTAGGATTAGTCTGCGTCTTGTGGAGCCTATAAATAAGGGCCTATCTGTTATAGGGAAATTAGAGTGACTAAGAAGATACTTGCATTCAATTGCACCTAGCTGTCAGGATTATTGATTATGGTTCATTTTTATCTAGGGACCTATAGGGACTATTAGATATAAAATGCATATATTGTGAAGGGTCAGGATGATAGAGGGTAACTGAGATTCACAATAATTTCAACATAAAAGAAACAAACAGCATGAGCCTAACCAATAGGTTAACTATAGGTTAAGATTAGGGAATACTGATCTTGTAGGGAGCAACTGAGCCAGAGCAGTTAGCGATGTGATGAGGTCCTAAAGATAGCATATCAATATAGCACAGTTGTACAGTGGATCAAAACAGTTGTTAAACAATACATTTTGTCTGAGGTTAAACATGGAGGAGAACCATTAGTCTGAAAAGGGACAGTTTAGACAGAGCTTATGGGGGTTTCTCAGGGCTCTCAACACAATTACTATTAGGCAACTTGGGGGATATACATGCATGAGGGCTAGTAAATAGCGGATTAAAGCTAGTAGCAAGATTTTTGATTGGTACAATCCTCCCAAACCTACTAGCTAATTAACCCAAAACAGGACTCATACATGCACACCAAAACAAAAAAAAAAACAAACAAACCCTGATCTGCAATAATAATACCCCACTGAACTCCCGGTCTCAGCATGTGTCTCAAAAGCAGTTCTTGGTGCATAATTATAATTTACCCTACTCCATGTCTCACATCTAGGGAAGCACTATGGGCATGAGTCCTCAAGTTGAGAAAGGGCCGCTTCCAAAAAGTGGGGATCGTTATATGCGCTAATTGCGCAGATCTTGTGGAACCAGGAGTGAGGTAGCGGTCTGCCATGGTGGAAACTTCCCTGTTCGCCAGGGTCAGGAGTGTAGCCTCCGGGGTCAAAAGGTCTGCAGTACTGTAGTGTGTCCGCATAAACTGCGGGCTGGTAGCAAGTGTCCTGAAAAATGTCCCACACTGATGGTCTGCCTCTCAGTCTCATTCTTACCGGAGGAAGACGGTGATGTGCAGCTGCAAGTCCCATTGCTATGGCCAGATCTTCCACTTTAGGGCTCTTCCTGCGATTAGCTGATGTCAATTTGCCCATGACTGGAGCGCCGCTATTTGGCCCAAGTCCAATCGAATCAACCTCACTACACTCTGCGCAACCCGGCGGCGCGACTCTCCGCTCCAGACTAGCCGGCTGCTTCATCCGTTTGCCCGGTGGGTCACTCGCAGTTGCAGCCATCATGACTGTGCTCGGGTACGTTTCTGGTGTTAGGAGAAACTTTTCTACTGGCTTAGATGCAGATGTTTGGATCGGGTATGGAGGAGGTTTGGTGGGGAGCTCTAGTGAAGGCTGCTTCTCTCCCTTAGCCTTGACACATGTGTCTTTTAGGGATGCGAATACCTCTCCAAATATTGTGCAAATTTCTTTAAAGTGTGCATCCAGCATGACTTTCATTTCCCTTAATATCAGCGTAGTATCCAGCGCCATTTTTGATGTATGATGCGCAATATTTTGAGCAGATATATGATGTCCCTTATCACGAAAGGTAATAGAATGGAGATTCCAACTGTAGTTATGCTGTCGTTTTACTTTACTTCACTCCCTTTTTCTGCAAAAAGTGTCAGTGTCTTTGCACTGCATACCCGGCGTACAAGATACCGGGGGGGGGGGGGGTGTTGAGAGCCTTTACTGAAGTAACTGCCTTAGGCCTCAACGCTCCAGATCGATTTCCAAAGGTTATAATACCAAAAATTTACTATCACCCGACTCAGTTTGGTCTGTGGATTTTTAATATCAAGGTGTGGGAGTTGGATGATCTTCCTGGCCACTGATAAAAGGCAGATTATCTGTGATTCCCTTGGAGCAATCGATATTGCTACCATTCAAGGTGCTGCCCAGAGACACGCCCCCACCTTTAAACACTTCGACAGGGAAATCATACATTTCAGCCAAACATATTAAAGCCAACTGTTCAACATTACAAGTCCCCACATTATTTGATACATGTAGAGCAGTACACCCAGCAATAAAAGATTTCAAATTTTTTTCAAATCCCCAACACAGCTATTCCAGATTTGACTATATAATGTGCACTCAAAATATGCTGAAAAGCCTTAAAGATTCAAAAATTTCACACACTTCATGGTCCGACCATAGCATAGCCCTAAGCTCCTTCCACTGGTCTTCAAAACCCAAGCCTAGAACCAATTGGAGACTAAATGATAATATATTTACAGACCCAACAGTAGTAGAAACCATAGATAAACCAAGGAATTTTTTTTATACATAATGTCCCACAAGACACTTTGGCAGTTAACAATTGGGAAGAATATAAATGCAACATCAGAGGAGAGATAATACAGCATACACACAGAATCCGCAAAGATCCGCTATCTACCATACACTCATAAAAAATCTGCAACAAATAGAAATATTGCATAACAAAGATACAAAATCAACACACAATCTAGCCAAACTAACTATGGCCAGGGAAGCATTAAATAAACACTTAATACACAACGCTGTATTGTGTATAAAGCGGGGAAGATGTAAGCCAGATTTCCCCAAACTTAGTAGAACTAAATTACAAGATCCTTTCACGATGGTATCTCACCCCTATAGACTGCATAAGATTTACCCATGGGCATCACCCCTTTGCTGGAGGCATTGTGGCGAGATAGGGACCATGACACATATATGGTGGTCATGCCCCAAAATACAACTACTATGGTACCAAATTTCTAATTACATAAATAATAAATTGGAAACCAGCATTACACTAGACCCTACTATAGTCCTACTGAACCAAATACCCAAAATAAGATGCGCATATAGGAAAAACTTAATTATTTGCTTTGCAAGGGTTGCATTTTTATTTTAAAAAAAGGAAATAACTAAATAACTTTATTTCTAGCATTCAAATTTTTGTTTTTCTGTCTGTGTGGGTAATTAGGGGTGGGATTATTTTCACCTGTTTGGGCCTTGCAAGTCTATAAATTTAGCACATTTACTCTGTGAGCTTGCTCTTTTACGCTTGCTGTATTGATTCTCTGTTAAAGTAACATTGTCTGTTTAAGTATAATAGTTAGCTAACCAAGGTAGTTAGGCAAACAAGGTTTTGGGGTAACCAAGGGGAAATATATTTATTTTATACTTTTAAGTTAAACCTTTTATTAAGAATGTGTGAGAATCTCATTCAGTGTACAGCTTGCCACATGTTTGCATCACTGGAGCAGCCGCTTCTGGGATTATATGTTTGTGGCAAGTGCGAGCATATTGTCTCTTTAGAAACTCGTATTGGGGATCTGGAGGAACGAATTGCAACACTACATGAAATTCAGACACTTGAAAGGGAAATGGATAGGACTGAGCTGGTTGTTAATGGTTCCAGCAGTGGGAATGGGGAGGATTCAGATGAGGAGACTCCAGGATGTAGCTGGGTCACAGTTAGAGGGCGAAGTAAGCGGAAGAGACAGGCCAGTTCTGAGCTGGTACACCCCAATAGATTTGCAAGATTAAGTGAAGATGTTGGGGATATCAGTTCAGGGGTGGCAGTGTCAGAGAGGGCCGTGTTGCCTAGTATAGTGAACAGTCCTTTAGCTGTGGAAGAGGAGCATACTATGGTGGGCAGTCCTTCAGTCATGGAAGAGGGGCATACAAGTCAGGGCCAGAGGCAGATGTTGGTGGTAGGAGACTCTATTATAAGGAAGGTTGATAGGGTAATTTGTCATCCAGACCCTTTACATAGAACAGTTTGCTGTCTTCCAGGGGCTCGTGTTAGGCATATTGTGGAGCGTATTGATAGATTGTTAGAGGGATGCGGGTCTGATCCTGCAGTCATGGTGCATATTGGTACTAATGAAGAAATCAGTGGGAGATGGAGAGTCCTAAAAAATGACTTCAGGGAGTTAGGTAGCAAGCTTAAAGCAAGGACCTCCAAAGTAATATTTTCTGAGATATTACCAGTGCCGTGTGTTAACTCAGTAAGGCAGAAGGAGCTAAGGTCTGTTAATTCATGGCTAAAAACATGGTGTAAAAATGAGGGGTTTGACTTTTTAGAACACTGGGCTGATTTTTCACTAGGGTACAAATTGTACAGTAAGGATGGATTGCACCTGAATGACATGGGTGCAGGTGTGTTGGGGGAAAGGATGGTAGCACGTTTAGAGAACCTTTTAAACTAGGCAAAGGGGGGGAGGGTCAATTAGAACAAAATAGAACAGAGAGATCAGTGTCTGAATATGTCACTCCCTTAATATCTCAAGGAAGGGATGACTTAAGAAATGTCACATTAGAAAGTATAGAGGAAAGTACACCAAGTAGCAGCAGAAAGCACATGAAAATTAAATGTATGACAACAAATGCAAGAAGCATGACAGGTAAAATGGGGGAGCTGACGCTCTTAGTTGCAGAAGAGGACTATGATGTTATCAGTATAACTGAAACTTGGTGGGATGATTCACATGAGAGGGGTATACATTATTTAGGAGGGACAGGAATAATAAAAGGGGTGGAGGAATCTGCATGTATATTAAACCTGACCTTAAACCTACAATAAGGGAAGATATTTATGATACAAGTGACAATGTAGAGACCCTGTGGGTTGAAATAAAGAGTGGGGGGAAAAATCCTAAAAAAATGTTACTAGGAACATGCTACAAGCCTCCCAACATTAGTGACCCGGAGGAAACTCAACTATTTATCCAAATAGGTAAGGCTGCTAATAACAGTGCTGTAATTATGGGAGATTTTAACTACCCTGATATAAACTGGGCCAATGAAACTAGTAATTCAGCTAAGGGGGATAGATTTTTAAATGTTCTCAGGGATAACTTCTTGTCACAATTAATAGAGGAGCCAACTAGGAGTAAAGCTATATTGGATTTAGTGCTATCAAACAATACAGATATAATATCAAACATAGAAGTTAAAGAACATTTGGGTAACAGTGATCATAACATGGTCACATTTGAAATCTCTTTTCATATGCAGTGTTTTAAAGGCTTATCTAAGACTTTTAATTTCAAGAAAGCAAAATTCAACGATTTAAGGAAATCATTAAATAATATAAATTGGGACAATGTATTTTCTAATAAAAATACAGAGGATAAATGGATAATATTTAAAAATTTGTTAAATAAATATACATATCAATACATACCATATGGTTATAAAAATAAAAATAAAAAAACTAAGCCGTTATGGCTAAATAAAAATGTGTTAAAAGAAATTAGGAAAAAACGTAGGGCATTTAAATTATTAAAAGAAAATAGTACAGACTCAGCATACAATATTTATAAGGAATGTAACAAAGCATGCAAAAAAGCAATCAAATTAGCCAAAATTGAAAATGAAAAATTAATTGCCAAGGATTCTAAGTCTAACCCTAAAAGGTTCTTTAAGTACATAAATAGCAAAAAGTCTAAGAAGGATAATATAGGTACATTAAAATGTGTGGAGGGTAGCATGATAAATAATGACAGGGAGAAGGCTGAGGTACTAAACCAGTTTTTTTCTTCAGTATACACAAGAGAGGAACCATTGAATGATACTTTGGAACAGAATAGAACATGCCAGTCCATACCACTAACTGGGTTTTGTTTAGAGGATATCAGGAAAAAACTAAAAAATATTAAGGTAAATAAAACTCCAGGCCCAGATGGAATACACCCAAGGGTGTTAAGTGAATTTAGCACTGTTATAGACAAACCTTTACTCTTAATTTTTCAAGACTCATTATCCTCAGGCATGGTACCCCAGGATTGGCGTAAAGCTGATGTGGTGCCACTCTTCAAAAAGGGAAGCAGGGATGATCCAGGAAGCTATAGACCAGTTAGTCTGACATCAATAGTGGGGAAGATATTTGAAGGGATTATAAGGGATTATATTGATGAGCATATTCGTGTAAACAAGATTATGAGTTCTAATCAGCATGGCTTTAGGAGAAATAGATCATGTCAAACTAATCTAATTAGATTCTACGAGGAAGTAAGTAAAAATATAGATAAAGGGGAATCAGTTGATGTGATATACTTAGATTTTGCAAAGGCATTTGATACAGTGCCACATGAGAGATTAATGCACAAAATTAAGGGACTGGGAATAGCTGAAAATGTTAGCTCATGGATAAATAACTGGATAAAAGATAGGGAGCAACGAGTAGCAGTAAATGGATCATACTCAGATTGGACAAAGGTAATCAGTGGCGTCCCCCAGGGATCAGTACTGGGCCCTGTTCTTTTTAATATTTTTATAAATGACTTGGAGCAAGGATTAAATAGCGACATCTCTATTTTTGCAGATGATACTAAGTTAAGTAAGGTCATTAGGTCAGAGCAGGATGAACTCTCTTTGCAAAGGGATTTGCTAAAATTAGAACTATGGGCAAGTGAATGGAAAATGAGATTTAATACGGAAAAATGTAAGGTTCTACATTTTGGAAGTAAAAATAAGCAGGCTATGTATTTTTTAAATGGGACAAGACTTAGCCAAACACAGGAGGAAAGGGATTTGGGAGTAGTAATAGATAACAAGCTAAAGATGAGTGCACAATGCAGGGCAGCGGCTTCAAAGGCTAATAAGATACTAGCATGTATTAAAAGAGGCATTGATTCAAGGGAGGAAAGCATAATTCTGTCATTATATAAAGCCCTGGTAAGACCTCACCTTGAGTTTGGAGTGCAGTTCTGGGGACCGATTGCTAAAAAAGATATTGCAGAACTAGAAAAAGTTCAGAGAAGGGCCACAAAGCTAATAAGGGGATTGGAGAAATTAACCTATGAGGAGAGGCTAGCCAAACTGGGTCTGTTCTCTTTAGAAAAAAGGCGCTTGAGAGGTGACATGATTACTTTATATAAATATATTCAAGGCCCATATACAGAGATGGCAGAAGCTCTTTTTATTCCAAGAAAATTGGTTCTGACAAGAGGTCATAATTTAAGGTTGGAGGAAAGGAGATTTAATCTCCTGCAACGGAAACGTTTTTTCACTGTAAGAGCAATAAAATTGTGGAACTCATTACCAAAGGAGGTAGTGAATGCCAATACCATAGATACATTTAAAAATAGTCTGGATAAATTTCTGTATATAAACAAAATTCATGGATATGATTGCTAGTATTAAATGGGTCACATTTTAATGGGGTTATTTAAGCTTAACTGGAGCTTTTTGTAAGTATTTTAGATTTGTATAGGTTGAACTCGATGGACTTCAGTCTTTTTTCAACCTTATCTACTATGTTACTATGTTACTATGTTACATGTATGACAACCTGCGCAGAGAGATTAATACCTAGACTCTGGAAAAATCAAGAAATACCAAAACTCTCCCAGTGGATATCAGAAGTAACATGGTTTTAAACCTGGAGAAACTCCATTATAGCTTCCTGGAAAAAAAAAGTTTTATACTAGATGTTATATTTATATGGGAACAAAACTCAAACAAAGCAAAGATATGAACATATACCTCCAATCGACACACCCACCTTTAGATACTAGATTAGTCAGAATTCAAGCCATATGGATTAATTTGCTTAATCCAAGAAGCCAGATGCATTCTGCCACTTGCACTTACCTGAAAATGAACAAACAAATCAGGAGTTTTATGAAAACTGAGAAACCTCAGTATATTTAAAAGACCTGACATCATCCCAATTATGAAGAATTATGAAGTTTCTCTGAAGGACAAAGAGAAGGAAACAATTTCCCTACCTAGTTGTCAGAAGAAACGTTAGACAAAAAAATAAAAGTGTACAAGACAGCTTAATCATTATATAAAGTAAGATAAGGAGGATCAAAAGAAAGAGTAGTCAAATCAGAAACTCTTCTAGCAGAGAAAATAGCCATAAAGAACAAAGATTAAGACCCACCTTATGCAAAGGTTCAAAAAGAGGTGATAGTGATTTAACCCTTTTTCTCCACTTTTCAATGTTATCCTGGTTCAAGAGGCTTTACCGACTATTTTAGATAATGCCTGAACAAAAACTATAGACATCTAGAAGGTAAGCAATTTTCCTATTGAAAAGAACAGAAACGGCCAAACTCTGGCCTTTCAAGGAACTAGCAGAAAGTCCTTCCTGCAAACCATCCTGAAGAAACACGAAAATTCTGAAAATCTTAAAAGAATGCCAAAAATAAATATGATCAGAACACTAAAATTAGAAGTTTTTCAAGCTTGTGGAATCAAGTTTCCTAGCCTTAACAAGAGTATAAATAACAGACTCAGAAAAAAACTCTCTGAAAAAGAACTATCCGTTCAATCTCCATGTCATTGAGCTTAGAGATTTTAAATCTGGATAGAAAACGAGGCCTAGAAAAAGAAGATCTCTTCTTAGAGGAAGAGGCCAAGGTTGGCAACTGAACATCTGAAAAAGATATGCAGACCAAATTCTATGAAGCCATTTAGGAGCTATTCGAAACACAGATACATTATTTAGCCTTATCTTAATTATTGCCCTGGGTAACAAATCCGGAGGAAGAAACACATAAGTCAGCTGAAATGACCAAGTCATCCTCAGAGCATCTGTCTCTAGAGCCATTTGATATCGGAACCTGGAGAAATACTGAAGAAGCTTGTTTTTCAGCCTGGAAGCCATGAGAACTATCTCCGGCATTCCCCAAAGACTCACAACCTGACTACATACTTCTGGAAGAATAAACCATTCCCCTGGATGGAAGGTCTGATGACTGAGAAAATCTGCTTCCCAATTGTCCACTTCTGGAATAGGAACTGCAGATATAGGACTATGGATCTCTGCCCAATCCAGAATTTACCAAACTTCCTTCATTGCCAGGGAACTTCTGTTTCCCCCTGATTAAAAATGTGTGCCACAGCTGAGACATTGGGGTAGATTTATCAAATGTCAGACGGACATGATCCGCCCGACATTAAAAAAATGCTGTCAGCATTTATCATTGCACAAGCATTTCTAATTAAATGCTTGTGCAATTCGCGCCCCCTGCACATTCGCGGCCTATCGGCCGCTAGCAAGCAGGGCCAATCATCCCAATCATATCCTCAGAGGTGGCGGATGAGTTAAGGAGTAGTGGTCTTATGACTGCTGCTTCTTAACTTAAGTTTTTCAGGCAGACATGAAACTTCGGGGGTAGAGTGCAGCACCCGCTGCTTGATAAATCTACCCCTCAGTCTGACTGAAATTGAACAAAGGATTCTATCCTCATCTGGGCCAAAAAGAGAAGAGACTTATTAATTGCTCAGAGCTCCTAAATATTTATGGGCAATTTCACCTCCAAAGATGCCCAAACTCCTTAGGTAAAGCAAGAACCCCATACTGCATTGCTAGAGGAATACAAAAAAAATATTTGAGGAAACTGGGACAAATCCCTATTTACGTATTCAGTATGCAAAGCAGAAGAGATGTCATATGAACCTGGGTATAAGGCACTGAATCTAATGCTGCCAACATTAAACCTATTTATTCCATACAGGAAGCTACTGAGAGAAAAATCTAAACCTGAAGATTCAGACAGACATATATTAAATTTGATGTCCTTGTCTCTGTTAAAGACTGTCTCCTGGAGATTTAATTTATTTGAAATCCTAGAAAAGTTACCTAGTCTGAGAAATCAAAGAACTCTCTGGCAAAATCTACTTCCAACCTAAAAGCTGAAGATATGACAACAGTTGGTTGACATGAAATTCTGCTAAAAATATAGATGGAGATTGAATCAAGATATCGTCCAAATAGGGAAAAACAGAAATCAAGGAGCCCAGAACTTTTATAAAGATTCTTGATGCAGTGGCCAGACCGAATAGAAAAGCCACAAACTGATTCAACATCTTTAAATCTAGAACAGGCCGAAAAATTCCCTTTTTCATGGGAACTATGAAGAGATCTGAGAAAACATAATTTATGCTTACCTGATAAATTTATTTCTCTTGTAGTGTATCCAGTCCACGGATCATCCATTACTTGTGGGATATTCTCCTTCCCAACAGGAAGTTGCAAGAGGATCACCCACAGCAGAGCTGCTATATAGCTCCTCCCCTCACTGCCATATCCAGTCATTCGACCGAAACAAGCCGAGAAAGGAGAAACCATAGGGTGCAGTGGTGACTGTAGTTTAATCTAAAATTTTGACCTGCCTGAAAAGGACAGGGCCGGCCGTGGACTGGATACACTACAAGAGAAATAAATTTATCAGGTAAGCATAAATTATGTTTTCTCTTGTTAAGTGTATCCAGTCCACGGATCATCCATTACTTGTGGGATACCAATACCAAAGCTAAAGTACACGGATGATGGGAGGGACAAGGCAGGAACTTAAACGGAAGGAACCACTGCCTGTAGAACCTTTCTCCCAAAAACAGCCTCCGAAGAAGCAAAAGTATCAAATTTGTAAAATTTAGAAAAAGTATGAAGCGAAGACCAAGTCGCAGCCTTGCAAATCTGTTCAACAGAGGCCTCATTTTTAAAGGCTCAGGTGGAAGCCACAGCTCTAGTAGAATGAGCTGTAATCCTTTCAGGAGGCTGCTGTCCAGCAGTCTCATAGGCTAAACGGATTATACTCCGAAGCCAAAAAGAAAGAGAGGTTGCCGAGGCCTTTTGACCTCTCCTCTGTCCAGAGTAAACAACAAACAGGTTAGATGTTTGGCGAAAATCTTTAGTAGCCTGTAAGTAAAACTTCAAGGCACGGACTACGTCTAGATTATGCAAAAGACGTTCCTTCTTTGAAGAAGGATTAGGACATAATGATGGAACAACAATCTCTTGATTGATATTCTTGTTAGAAACCACCTTAGGTAAAAACCCAGGTTTTGTACGCAGAACAACTTTATCTGAATGAAAGATCAGATAAGGAGAATCACAATGTAAGGCAGATAACTCAGAGACTCTTCGAGCCGAGGAAATAGCCATCAGAAAAAGAACTTTCCATGATAGAAGTTTGATATCAATAGAATGAAGGGGTTCAAACGGAACCCCTTGAAGAACTTTACCATGGAGGAGCAACAGGTCTAAACACAGGCTTAATTCTAACTAAATCCTGACAAAATGCCTGAACGTCTGGAACTTCTGCCAGACGCTTGTGTAAAAGAATAGACAGAGCAGAAATCTGTCCCTTTAAAGAACTAGCTGATAGTCCTTTGTCCAAACCCTCTTGGAGGAAGGACAATATCCTAGGAATCCTAACCATACTCTTTCTGCCATAAGTCCCGTGTAGTGGCATCTATTGGAAACATTTTTCTAAATATAGGAGGTGGGGAAAAGAGCACACCGGGTCTATCCCACTCCTTACTAATAATTTCTGTAAGCCTTTTAGGTATTGGAAAAACATCAGTACTCACCGGCACTGCATAGTATTTATCCAGCCTACACAATTTCTCTGGCACTGCAATTGTGTCACAGTCATTCAGAGCAGCTAATACCTCCCCAAGTAATACACGGAGGTTCTCAAGCTTAAATTTAAAATTAGAAATCTCTGAATCAGGTCTCCACGATTCAGAGACGTCACCCACAGACTGAAGCTCTCCGTCCTCAGGTTCTGCATATTGTGACGCAGTATCAGACATGGCTCTTACAGCATCTACGCGCTCTGTATCTCGTCTAACCCCAGAGCTATCGTGCTTGCCTCTCAATTCAGGCAATCTGGATAATACCTCTGACAGGGTATTATTCATGATTGCAGCCATGTCCTGCAAAGTAATCGCTATGGGCGTCCCTGATGTACTTGGCGCCATATTAGCGTGCGTCCCTTGAGCGGGAGACGAAGGGTCCGACACGTGGGGAGAGTTAGTCGGCATAACTTCCCCCTCGACAGACCCCTCTGGTGACAATTCTTTTATAGATAAAGACTGATCTTTACTGTTTAAGGTGAAATCAATACATTTAGTACACATTCTCCTATGGGGCTCCACCATGGCTTTTAAACATAATGAACAAGTATCCTCTGTTTCAGACATGTTTGTACAGACTAGCAATGAGACTAGCAAGCTTGGAAAACACTTTAAAGCAAGTTAACAAGCAATATAAAAAAAGTTACTGTGCCTTTAAGAGAAACAAATTTTGACAAAATTTGAAATAACAGTGAAAAAAGGCAGTTACACTAACGAAATTTTTACAGTGTATGTAACAAGTCAGCAGAGCATTGCACCCACTTGCAAATGGATGATTAACCCCTTAATACCAAAAACGGAATAATAAATGACAAAAACGTTTTTTAAACACAGTCACAACAACTGCCACAGTCTACTGTGGTTGTTACCCTCCTCAAACATGACTTTGAAGCCTTTTGAGCCCTTCAGAGATGTCCTGTATCATGCAGAAGGAAGCTGAGTGTCTCAGTCTGTAATTCTAGCTGCGCAGAAAAGCGCTAAAATAGGCCCCTCCCACTCATATTACAACAGTGGAAAGCCTCAGGAAACTGTTTCTAGGCAAAAATCAAGCCAGCCATGTGGAAGGAAAAAAAAACTAGGCCCCAATAAGTTTTGTCACCAAACATATATAAAAACGATTAACATGCCAGCAAACGTTTTATATTACACTTTTATAAGAGTATGTATCTCTGTTAATAAGCCTGATACCAGTCGCTATCACTGCATTTAAGGCTTAACTTACATTAATCCGGTATCAGCAGCATTTTTCTAGCAAATTCCATCCCTAGAAATATGTTAACTGCACATACCTTATTGCAGGAAAACCTGCACGCCATTCCCCCTCTGAAGTTACCTCACTCCTCAGAATATGTGAGAACGGCAGTGGATCTTAGTTACTTCTGCTAAGATCATAGAAATCACAGGCAGATTCTTCTTCTAATGCTGCCTGAGATGAAACAGTACACTCCGGTACCATTTAAAAATAACAAACTTTTTATTGAAGTTAAAAAACTAACTATAATACACCACTCTCCTCTTACTACGTCCATCTTTGTTGAGAGTTGCAAGAGAATGACTGGATATAGAAGTGAGGGGAGGAGCTATTTAGCAGCTCTGCTGTGGGTGATCCTCTTGCAACTTCTTGTTGGGAAGGAGAATATCCCACAAGTAATGGATGATCCGTGGACTGGATACACTTAACAAGAGAAAAGCCCCTTATCCCCTGCTCTAAAGAAACTGGGACAATAACCCCTATAGATTCTAGATGTGAAAAACATTGAAGAAAAGCCTGAGCTTTCACAGTGTTCCTTGGCACTCTTGAAAGAAAACATTTTTGTCTCTGGGAGGCTTTAAAGGACCAGTCAACATAGTAGATTTGCATAATCAACAAATGCAAGATAACAAGACAATGCAATAGCACTTAGTCTGAACTTGAAATGAGTAGTAGATTTTTTTTGACAATTTTAAAAGTAATGTCTATTTCCACTCCCCCCGTACCATGTGACAGCCATCAGCTAATCACAAATGCATACACGTACCATGTGACAGCCATCAGCCAATCACAAATGCATACACGCTTATTCTTGCACATGCTCAGTAGGAGCTGGTGACTGAAAAGTTTAACTATAAAAAGACTGTGCACATTTTGTTAATGGAAGTAAATTGGAAAGTTTTTTAAAACTGCTGCTTTAAGTGAATAATTAAAGTTTAATTTTAACTTGAGTGTCCCTTTAAATTAAAGCCTACTAGATACCCTAGAGACAATTTTCAGAGCGAAGCCATACATCCAGAAAATGCATTAACCTGATCTTTACTATTGATACTGGACTTGGGGCCGCACTTTCATGCTGAAATAGGGATGGAATTTTTGGACAATTGGCACCAGACCTCGATATATATATTCAAATATGATGTGGATGTAAGTTCATAAATAAAGTAAGTCACACAGCTCGACGCATCCTATTTGAATATATAGATTAATAAATATAAAGATTAATAAAATAACCCGGGTTATTCAATTTTCTACATCTCTATCCCACCAACCACTTGGGGAATTGCTAAAGATCTTCACAATCAACTGCATGCATAAAGCACTAAGTGCAGTTGTTTTTTTCACTAAGGAATACAAAGTGCCAGTATACGGAACAGCGATCTAACTGCCATTGCAAGACGACCTCCCACGGAGGAGTGTGACGTCAGACGCCGAAGACAAACAACGGAGTGAGAGAACATCTTGGAGAAAAAGTAAGCGACCACAGTAGTGCTGTCTAACATAACAGTAAGAACTGTAAGTAAGAACTAATCTGATACAAACTGGGACACTTTTAATTGAAAAGGTGAACGCACAATAATCCTTATCTTTCTGGAGTTCATAATAAGTCATTCGATTTACCGCGTGCACAGCATCAAGAGCGGTATATGAACTTTTAACTGGTTTAAACCATATATTGAAAAAGCTCCAAGCAAAAGTGTCTGTAACATTGCTTTCAACAAATACACAGTTACTTCTTTACCTCTTTTACCGCGTGCATAGCACTAAGAGCGGTACTAAGTAAATTATAAGCAGTAAACTATAACTCCAACTGCTTTGAGCTTCCCAATCCTTATATAAAAATAGAAGCTATTCCAAGCCAAATAGACATTTGGAGTTCTCTTTTTTTGGGATTTTAGAACGGACTTACTGCTAATTTTATCTTGTGTTTAGTTTTAGTTACATGTAATAGTTCTAAATATACAGGGTCATTATATGTTTATTTGTTTATCTGAATACATAAATTGAATCTGGGAGAAGTCCCAGAGATATATTTGAAAAGAAGTGGTAATTACCAAGTACGATGATTATATTTTTTTTAGCAATACATTTTAAATAAATTTTATGTTAATTCAATCTCACTATCTAAAGACAGTTATTGTTTTTATATGTTCTTTATATATTATTTTATGAATTCAGCTATATAGCATCTACACAATATTATTTTCAAAAAAATTCTTCAGTTGATTGTACACTATAGGAAATCTACATCATTCACTACACAAAATTATTTTCACTAAAAATCCTTCACATAGAAAATCTACACTATTAGCACACTCTCACTTAGGTTCTTTAATAGGAAACACGCCGTCACATACATTAAAAAAATACCAGGCACTTTTTGGTAATCTTTTTACCAATACACCTATAAATAGCAGTATAAACTATTTCAAAAGGCACAACCTCTAAATGGTTTAATTTTTTCCTGCACACTCGGTTATATTCACATAATAAGTTTTATCATTCTTTCTTTGCACTTGTATACACCGGTCAATTTGGACTTAATAATAATTTGAAAATTTGCACTATTGAGTAATATATTGGAAAATTCTGTAACCCTTAAAATTAAACTATATCCCTTAAGTATATCACGCCCCTATATCCATACAAATTCTTCTGATTATTCACATATATATAAGCTGGAAGGAGCTTATATTTATAGGGAGTTTGGGATTTGACAGCTCCAGCGCACTATTCACTCCAAACCAAATAATTAGCCAGGGAAACATACTTGTTAGTCAAAAGTTGTCAGCTGTGTTTTGAGTCAACTTCATTCAGATACAAAATCCACAGTTTCTCATTGGTCTAGATTAAACATCATAGTAAGTATGTGTGTGTGAGTGCACATGTGTGGGGTTATATATGTGAGAGGAGAGCATGTGTGGCTAAATGTATGTCTGTAAGTGTGTGCATGGATGTGTGTGATTGTGTGCATGTGTGAATATATGTATATATGATAGTGTGTGTATGTGAGTATATGTACAGTATTTGTGTATGTATGTGCGTATATGTGTGTATGTATGTGTCTATATGTGAGTAAATGTATCTGTGTGTTAGTGTGCATGAGTATATGTAAATATGTATGTTTACATTTGCGTGTTTGTGTAGCTATGTGAACACATTTATGTTAGTGTATGTGTATGTGTGAGAGTATATGTATGTGTGAGAGTATATGTATGTGTGAGAGTATATGTATATGTATGTGTGCATGTGTTTATTTGTGTGTCTATGTATATGTGCATGTGTGTGTGTGTTTTGTGTATGTATGTGTTTTTGTGTGTATGTGTAGTGATGTGAGTTCATATCTGAAAAAGTTATTTCTTGTGTGCTCATGAGTATAAGTATGCATACATTAACTTACTGTACATTTTAATAAATAATTTGCATTCATTTTATATAAACAATGTTCTTATTTTAAGCTAGAAAATTAAAATAATGAAGGATACTTGAGGAGCTGAAATTAATTATAGTTTACAAAAGTAATGGGACTTTGTCATCATACAAATGGCATCTTCCTTTGTACACTGAACCATTTTTGAAATCTAAATAATTCATAAAAAATATTAAACAATTATCTGCTTTATTGAACATTTCTTCTTTATACAAGTACTTGGTTCAATCAATTACCTTTTTCACTGTTTATGATTGCAGCAAGTTATACAGTTATTTAAAGTGAGATTTGTATAAATACTTTATGTAATTAACTAATTATTTATTTTAATTCTGATAGCATTACTTTACCTCTAGCAATGTTTATGGACATTTTTCTAAAAAAAAAACCAAAAAAACAAACTAATGTTGATCAATTAATTTAAACAACGTCTTTCAATCAGATGTGATTTTATATTTTAAAGGTGCCACATGTAAGCGATGATACACAGGTCATCTGTTTACAAGTGTAGTCAATTGCTCTATGAAATAACTACAATGACTTCCAATCTACTTAACCCTTTAATGACCACAGCACTTTTCCATTTTCTGCCCGTTTGGGACCAAGGCTATTTTTACATTTTTGCAGTGTTTGTGTTTAGCTGTAATTTTCCTCTTACTCTTTTACTGTACCCACACATATTATATACCGTTTTTCTCGCCATTAAATGGACTTTCTAAAGATACCATTATTTTCATCATATCTTAAAATTTACTATAAAAAAATTATAAAATTTGAGGAATTTTTTTAAAAAAACAACACACTTTTTCTAACTTTGACCCCCAAAATCTGTTACACATCTACAACCACCAAAAAACACCAATGCTAAATAGTTTCTAAATTTTGTCCTGAGTTTAGAAATACCCAATGTTTACATGTTCTTTGCTTTTTTGGCAATTTATAGGGCCATAAATACAAGTAGCACTTTGCTATTTCCAAACCACTTTTTTTCAAAATTAGCGCTAGTTACATTGGGACACTGATATCTTTCAGGAATCCCTGAATATCCATTGACATGTATATATTTTTTTTTAGAAGACATCCCAAAGTATTGATCTAGGCCCATTTTGGTATATTTCATGCCACCATTTCACCGCCAAATGAGATCAAATAAAAAAAATAGTTCACTTTTTCACAATTTGTTTCACAAATTTTAGGTTTCTCACTGAAATTATTTGCAAACAACTTGTGCAATTGTGGCACAAATGGTTGTAAATGCTTCTCTGGGATCCCCTTTGTTCACAAATTGCAGACATATATGGCTTTGGCATTTTTTTTTGGTAATTAGAAGGCCGCTAAATGCCACTGTGCACCACACGTGTATTATGCCCAGCAGTGGAGGGGTTAATTAGGGAGCATGTAGGGAGCTTCTAGGGTTAATTTTAGCTTTAGTTTAGTGTAGTAGACAACCCCAAGAATTGATCTAGGCCCATCTTGGTATATTTCATGCCACCATTTCACCGCCAAATGCAATCAAATAAAAAAAATCGTTCACTTTTTCACAATTTTAGGTTTCTCACTGAAATTATTTACAAACAGCTTGTGCAATTATGGCACAAATGGTTGTAAATGCTTCTCTGGGATCCCCTTTGTTCAGAAATAGCAGACATATATGGCTTTGGCGCTGCTTTTTGGTAATTAGAAGGCCACAAAATGCGGCTGCGCATCACACGTGTATTATGCCCAGCAGTGAAGGGGTTAATTAGGTAGCTTGTAGGGAGCTTGCAGGGTTAATTTTAGCTTTAGTGTAGAGATCAGCCTCCCACCTGACACATCAGACCCCCTGATCCCTCCCAAACAGTGCTCTTCCCTCTCCCACCCCACAATTGTCCCCGCCATCTTAAGTTCTGGCATAAAATCTGCCAGTACTAAAATAAAAGGTATTTTTTAAAAAATGTATATATTTTTTAGCATATTTACATATGCTGATGTGTAGGATTCCCCCCTTAGCCCCCAACCTCCCTGATCCCCCCCAAACAGCTCTCTAACTCTCCCCCTCTGCCTTACTGGGAGCCATCTTGGGTACTGGCAGCTGTCTGCCAGTACCCAGTTTCTGCACAAAAATGCTTTTTAATTATTATTTTTTTTTTTTCTGTAGTATAGCTTCCCCCCAAAGAACAACCCCCCTCCACCTCCCAGATCACTTAAATTTTAAATAAAAAATACTTTTACCCAACTTTTATTTTTAATTGTTTTCTGTAGTGTAACCGTTCCCACCCGCATCCACCCTGTGCACGCACCCGCCCCCGCGTCCGTGCGCGCCCCCCGGCGATCCCGACCCCCTCAACGTTATATGGCCCATCGATGGCCGCCCACCCGCCTCCCACGTAAGCTCCCACCAACGATACTGGCCATCGATGTCCGGTGCAGAGAGGGCCACAGAGTGGCTCTCTCTGCATCGGATGGCCAAGGGGGATTATTGTAGGATGCCTCGATATCGAGGCATCACTAAAATAACAGGAAAGCGGCTGGAAGCGATCAGGATCGCTTCCAGCTGCTTTCCAGACCAAGGACGTACGCCATACGTCCTCGGTCATTAACTGTATTTTTTTTGAGGACGTATGGTGTACGTCCTTGGTCGTTAAAGGGTTAAACACTAGGTAGTATCTACTATGGTTTTACTTCTAGTACCACAGTGTGTCTGACATTATCACCTTACAATGGTCAGGCTTAAAAGAAAATTAGTCACTTGTTTTTATACAAAAACATCATGGCCATGCATGCATAGTATAGTATGATATACCAGCCTGGGATTCAGCCAGGAACTAAACATCGCTCGTCTTACTATCACATAATCACGGTGACGTCTTCTTACTATATCACCAACATGGGCACGCTCATCACCCCCTGGCCCCCTCCTCACCAGTCCTCCCGCCTGGTCACCCCTGCCCTGCTGGCCCCCTCCCTCCTCACCAGTCCTCTCCGCTCCGGCCTCCGGTGACTGTCCTGACTCCTGAGACTCCTTATTCTTGTCCTGTGACTGTCCGAACTGCTGCAACGCTGACGATCCCACTCACACTGCCTGCTGCGATCATGCACGTCAGTCCTCCTCACTGCCCTGGGAGGGAGATCACGTGCGTGTCTCCCTCCAATGTGCGGCAAGTCGGCTCGGCAAAAGTCTGGGACAGGAAGGCGGGCGGCGGAAGGAAAACGTCACGTGACCTCTGCAAAAAGCCGGGTCACGTGACCGCAGAACTAAAAAATTTTTTTTTACAAAAATTTACCGGAAAAAAAAAGGCACCGGCCTTGTTGGCCTAGGGATAAATATGCCGCTGCGAAAAGCTTTAGGAAGACATCTCTATCAGACTCAACCAGAACCTGAACAGAGAGATTCTCTAACCATTTAGAGATAGTAGCTGATACATCAGAAATATTAAAAGCAGGTTTAAAAAAAACAAATAAAAAAACACAACTGAATTGAGATAAGATTTTCTTAAAAGAGGAAACAAGCTTCCTATCTAATGTGTCTTTAAAGGGACAGTCAACACCAGAATTTTCTTTGTTTAAAAAGATAGATAATCCCTTTATTACTCATTCCCCAGTTTTGCATAACAAACACAGTTATATTAATACACTTTTTACCTCTGTAATTACCATTGTGGAATGTGTTGGCGCTCTACAAATAACCGATAATAATAATTGTATCTATGCCTCTGTAAACTGCCCCCTTATTCCAGTTCTTTTGACAGACTTGCATTTTAGCTAATCATTGCTCACTCCTAGGTAACTTCACGTGCATGAGCTCAATGTTATCTATATGAACTAATGCCCTCTACTGGTGAAAAACTTTCAAAATGCATTCAGATTAGAGGCGGCCTTCAAGGTCTAAGAAATTAGCATATGAATCTCCTAGGTTTAGCTTTCAACTAAGAATACCAAGAGAACAAAGCAAAATTGGTTATAAAAGTAAATTGGGAGGGGGCGGAGCTTGGCCATGCAGGCGAATGGCCGCAAACTAGAACAGCTCCAAGTCCTTGAGTTACCGCAACTAACTAATATGGCCAAATAGACTGCTGAAGCAGAACAATCAACACCGGGGTTAACTAGAAGCAGCCCAGGGGCATCAAAGGACCCAGTAAGCCAAGCGCCGCAAGCGCCCACAGACATCAGGCAACTACAGATCGGAGAGGCCCGGGTGGTATACATTGGCGCTTAACATACAGCAAGTCCCCTAGGCAACAGGAGCTGACAAACCGGGCTCGGCGGAGGGGGATAAAGTCTGCCGAGCCGTTCATCGCACAATACAAGCAGTGCTAGAGAGCGGAGGCCTTAGGTGTCGGGTGATGACAGGTGCAGCGCACACAACTCCGGTGAGATAAGCACTTTATTTTTAATAACACAGCGTGGTGTGGGGGATTTGATGTGGAGCGACTGAGAGGCACAGCATTCAAAGCAGGGTTATATGAGAAAGTACCTGCAACACATGTAAAGCTGGGAAGGAGACCATAATTCCCCACATCGGCAGCACAGGGATTAAGTAGACAAAAAGCCTAAAAGACATTAGCTTGCATAAGTACAGGCATTAAAAAGAGAGCATAGAAAGACAGGAATCAGGCGAGGAGAAATTGTGAAATACAGACTGGCTATCACAGCATAAAACACTGAGGCCATATACAGAGAGGCAGTGTTTAACAATTAGAGCCTAGTGTTATTCAGAAAAGCCTAGACAAACTGCAATACAAGGCCAAAAGACATCACAGTCCCACCTTAGAGCCTGACACTCTGCCCACTACAAGAGCACTGGCGCCAACACACACAGTTACTAGCAGTTACTGTAAGGTATGCCTAGCAAAAAACAGCAAAAGGCAGAGAAAAAAACTACCCTAAAACCATTAAACAAATATCTAAAGCCTATTGAACCCCACGTGGCAACAGAAAAACAAAACATGGCGGCGAAGCAGTCTGTGACTTCTGAACAGCAAGACACTGAGGAGGAACAGCTACTCGCTAATGCAATTAAAAAAGATCTATTGCACTTGTCTTCAAAAGAGGATATACAAAATATAATGCAAGAAATGCGAAATCTATTTCAAGATCTGCGAAAGGATATTAGCTCACTAGAGGGCAGAGTCACCATAGTCGAAGAAGCACAGGCCACAGCAAACATCAAAGCTAATGCAAACTCCACAAAGCTACAGGACCATGAGGCTATTATTCAAACCTTATCAGAAAAGCTAGAAGATTTAGACAACAGGGGGCGTCGAAACAATATTAGGGTAAGAGGAGTCCCTGAGTCTGTGCACACCCCAGCCATTGAAGGTTATCTACAAAGTTTGTTTCGAACACTTAAAGGAACACCATCTTCAGCTGAGATTATGATGTAATGGGCGCACAGGGCCCTGAGGCCTAAACCCCCTCCTAAAGCCCCCCCCCCCAAGGGACATAATAATAAAATTCATTAACTTTAAAGACAAAGAGGAGCTGATGCGATGTGCACGAACCAAGAATTCAATACAACACGCGGGCACGAAGTTACAGCTATTCTCGGATTTGTCACCAACAACACTGCAGAAACGTCGGGAGCTGGCCCATGTAACAGAGCAACTAAGGAACCGCAAGATTCAATACCGATGGGGGTTCCCGGTCTCATTAATAGTCACTCACGACAACAAGCCTGTAATATATAAACCAGGCTCAGACCTGCAAGCCTTCCTAGCAGACATTGACGGTGCTACAGCGCTGCCCCGACACAGGGGCCGCCAAGACAACAATCCGGATGAAAGGTCCAGAACTGAGACAACCATTGAAAATGGGGAATAATAGACATTATGCATGACATACAAATAAGCATGAAGCGGGCCTCTGCCCTAAACAAAGATATAGGCCAGAATGGGTCATAGAAACACTAACTTTGAAAAGACTCAGCTGGTCTGCCTTAAGTTGAAAGAAAAACGAAACTCTGCGCAATGGAATACTGACCTCTGATTAATAGTCTACCGACTAAGGGAGGCTCAAAGTGTTTAATAACTTTTTACTACCCCAACAGGTGCCGTTCAACGAACTGTAAGTTTGTCTTATTCATGTTAAATATTACGCTTGTTGTTCTATTTTTTCACCTGTACAAAAATTGCTAAGTTAAAAGTTATGCACACACCTTTCTAGACTAGATCTACCCTAGATCGCATATAAGGTACAGCAATATGGGAGCAAAGGCAACACCCAGAGTTTAAATCTTAAAGATGAGGCGGGCCTTTGCCTTAAACAAAAAGATAGGCCGGAGTGGGTCGCAGACCCACTGCCTCTGAAAAGACCCAACTAATCCGCCTTTAGATAAAAGAAAGATGAAACTCTGTGCCATAAAGTACTGATCCCTAACTAACAGTCTACCCACTATGGGAGACCCTAAGAACAGTATCAACTATTCTCCTAATGTACAATAATTTATTACTATCTTAACAGGCACTGTTCAGTGAGTTGCAGGTTAGTACTGTTAATGTTAGTTGAAGTGCCTTTCTTCACCAATACACAAATTACAAGGTTAAAGATGGAAAAAACAGAATTTATGCTTACCTGATAAATTACTTTCTCTTGCGGTGTATCCAGTCCACGGCTTCATCCTTTACTTGTAGGATATTCTCATTCCCTACAGGAAGTGGCAAAGAGAGCACACAGCAGAGCTGTCCATATAGCTCCCCCCTCTAGCTCCGCCCCCCAGTCATTCGACCGAAGGTTAGGAGAAAAAGGAGAAACCATAGGGTGCAGTGGTGACTGTAGTTTAAACAAAAACAATTATTTACCTGACTTAATTGCCAGGGCGGGCCGTGGACTGGATGCACCGCAAGAGAAAGTAATTTATCAGGTAAGCATAAATTCTGTTTTCTCTTGCAAGGTGTATCCAGTCCACGGCTTCATCCTTTACTTGTGGGATACCAATACCAAAGCTTTAGGACACGGATGAAGGGAGGGAACAAGACAGGTACCTTAAACGGAAGGCACCACTGCTTGCAAAACCTTTCTCCCAAAAATAGCCTCCGAAGAAGCAAAAGTATGAAGTGAAGACCAAGTCGCTGCCTTACAAATCTGTTCAACAGAAGCCTCATTCTTGAAAGCCCAAGTGGAAGCCACAGCTCTGGTAGAATGAGCAGTAATTCGTTCAGGAGGCTGCTGGCCAGCAGTCTCGTAAGCCAACCTGATGATGCTTTTCAGCCAGAAGGAAAGAGAGGTAGCAGTCGCTTTCTGACCTCTCCTCTTACAAGAATAAATGACAAACAAGGATGATGTTTGTCTGAAGTCTTTAGTTACTTGCAAATAGAATTTTAAAGCACGAACCACATCAAGATTGTGTAGCAGGCGTTCCTTCTTTGACGATGGGTTAGGACACAGAGAACGAACTATTATTTCCTGGTTAATATTCTTGTTAGAAACAACCTTAGGAAGAAAACCAGGTTTGGTACGCAACACAACCTTATCTGCGTGAAACACCAGGTAAGGTGAATCACACTGTAAAGCAGACAATTCTGAAACTCTTCGAGCAGAAGATATAGCTACCAAAAACAAAACTTTCCAAGATAATAACTTAATATCTATGGAATGTAAAGGTTCAAACGGAACCCCTTGAAGAACTGAAAGAACTAGATTAAGACTCCAAGGCGGAGCCACAGGTTTATAAACAGGCTTGATTCTGACTAAAGCCTGAGCAAACGCTAGAACGTCTGGAACCTCTGCCAGACGCTTGTGTAAGAGAATAGACAGAGCAGATATCTGTCCCTTTAAGGAACTAGCTGACAATCCTTTCTCCAATCCTTCTTGGAGAAACGATAATATTCTGGGAATCCTAATCTTACTCCATGAGTAACCCTTGGATTCACACCAACAAAGATATTTTCGCCATATCTTATGGTAGATTTTCCTGGTGACAGGTTTTCTAGCCTGAATCAGAGTATCTATAACTGACTCAGAGAAACCACGCTTTGATAGAATTAAGCGTTCAATCTCCAAGCGGTCAGACGCAGAGAAACTAGATTTGGATGCTTGAATGGACCCTGTATTAGAAGGTCCTGCTGCAATGGCAGTGTCCATGGTGGAACAGATGACATGTCCACTAGGTCTGCATACCAAGTCCTGCATGGTCACGCAGGCGCCATCAGAATCACTGAAGCCTTCTCCTGCTTGATTCTGGCGACCAGACGAGGGAGAAGAGGAAACGGTGGAAAGACATAAGCCAGATTGAAGGACCAAGGCGCTGCTAGAGCATCTATCAATACCGCCTTGGGGTCCCTGGACCTGGATCCGTAGAGAGGAAGTTTGGAGTTCTGACGGGACGCCATCAGATCCAATTCTGGAGTGCCCCATAGCTGAGTCAGCTGAGCAAAAACCTCCGGGTGGAGTTCCCACTCCCCCGGGTGAAAAGTCTGACGACTTAGAAAATCCACTTCCCAGTTGTCCACTCCTGGGATGTGAATTGCTGAGAGATGGCAGAAGTGATCCTCCGCCCACCTGATTATTTTGGATACTTCCTTCATCGCTAAGGAACTCTTCGTTCCCCCCTGATGATTGATGTAAGCTACAGTCGTGATGTTGTCCGACTGAAATCTAATGAATTTGGCCGCAGCTAGTTGAGGCCATGCCTGAAGCGCATTGAATATCGCTCTCAGTTCCAAAATGTTTATCGGGAGAAGAGATTCTTCCCGAGACCATAGGCCCTGAGCTTTCAGGGAGTCCCAGACTGCACCCCAGCCTAACAGGCTGGCATCGGTCATTACAATGATCCATTCTGGTCTGCGGAAACATGTTCCCTGAGACAGATGATCCTGAGACAACCACCAGAGAAGAGAGTCTCTGGTCCTCTGGTCCAATTGTATCCGAGGAGACAAGTCTGCGTAATCCCCATTCCACTGTTTGAGCATGCACAGTTGCAGTGGCCTGAGATGTATTAGAGCAAAAGGGACTATGTCCATTGCCGCTACCATTAATCCGATTGCCTCCATGCACTGAGCTATATATGGCTGAGGAGTGGAATGAAGTACTCGGCAAGTAGTCTCCGTCAGAAATATTTTCATTTCTACCAAATCTATTAAGTGTTCCCAGGAAGGGAACCCTTGTGACCGGGGACAGAGAACTCTTTTCGATGTTCACCTTCCACCCGTGAGACCTTAGAAAGGCCAGTACAATCTCTGTGTGAGCCTTGGCTCTGGGAAAAGACGACACCTGAATTAGGATGTCGTCTAGATAAGGCGCTACTGCTATGCCCCGTGGTCTTAGCACCGCCAGAAGGGAACCTAGCACCTTTGTGAAAATTCTGGGAGCAGTGGCCAAACCGAAGGGAAGAGCCACGAACTGGTAATGCTTGTCCAGAAAAGCGAACCTGAGAAACTGGTGATGATCTTTGTGGATAGGGATATGTAGGTACGCATCCTTTAAATCCACGGTAGTCATAAATTGACCTTCCTGGATCATTGGTAAGATCGTTCGAATGGTCTCCATCTTGAATGATGGGACTCTGAGGAATTTGTTTAGAATTTTTAGATCCAGGATTGGTCTGAAAGTTCCTTCTTTTTTGGGAACCACAAACAGGTTTGAGTAAAAGCCCGTTCCTTGTTCTGCAATTGGAACTGAACATATCACTCCCATCACGAGTAGATCTTCTACACAGCGTAAGAACGCCTCTTTCTTTGTCTGGTCTGAAGACAGACGAGAAATGTGGAACCTTCCCCTTGGAGGGAAGTCCTTGAATTCTAAAAGATATCCCTGGGTAACAATCTCTACTGCCCAGGGATCGTGAACATCTCTTGCCCAAGCCTGAGCGAAGAGAGAGAGTCTGCCCCCTACCAGATCCGGTCCCGGATCGGGGGCTACCCCTTCATGCTGTCTTGGTAGCAGCTGCATGCATTTTGGCCTGTTTACCCTTGTTCCAGGCCTGGTAAGGCTTCCAGGTTGCCTTGGGCTGTGAAGCGTTACCCTCTTGCTTTGCAGCTGTAGAGACTGAAGCCGGACCGCTCCTGAAGTTGCGAAAGGAACGAAAATTAGGGTTTGTCCTGAGGAAGAGCATGGCCCTTTCCCCCGGTGATGTCTGAAATAATCTCTTTCAATTCTGGCCCGAAAAGGGTCTTCCCCTTGAAAGTGATATTTAACAATTTAGATTTTGACGACACATCGGCCGACCATGACTTGAGCCAAAGCGGTCTGGGCGCCATTATAGCGAAACCTGAATTTTTTGCTGCTAACTTAGCTAATTGCAAGGCGGCATCCGTGATAAAAGAATTAGCCAGCTTTAGAGCCTTAATTCTATCCATAATTTCGTCATATGAGGTCTCAGTCTGGAGCGATTCCTCCAGCGCCTCAAACCAGAAAGCCGCTGCAGTAGTTACAGGAATAATGCAGGCAATGGGTTGGAGAAGGAAACCTTGTTGAACAAATATTTTCTTAAGGAAACCTTCTAATTTTTTATCCATCGGATCATTAAAAGCACAACTGTCGTCAATTGGTATGGTTGTGCGCTTAGCAAGAGTAGAAACTGCTCCCTCAACCTTAGGGACCGTCTGCCAAGAGTCCCGTCTGGGGTCATTTATTGGGAACATTTTCTTAAAAATAGGGGGGGGGGAACAAAAGGGACACCTGGTCTATCCCACTCCCTAGTAACAATATCCGCAACCCTTTTAGGGATCGGAAACGCATCAGTGTATACAGGGACCTCTAGATACTCGTCCATTTTACATAATTTCTCTGGGACCACCATAGGATCACAATCATCCAGAGTGGCTAATACCTCCCTAAGCAACACGCGGAGGTGTTCCAGTTTAAATTTAAACGCTAATGAATCTGATTCTGCCCGCTGAGAAACCTTTCCGGAGTCAGAAATTTCTCCTTCAGACATCACATCCCTCACTGCCACTTCAGAGTGTTGTGAGGGTACATCAGATAAACCTCCCAAAGCTTCTGATTGCTTATAATCTGTTCTTAAAACAGAGCTATCACGCTTTGTAAGAAAAACCGGCAGTTTGGATAGAAATGTCGCAAGGGAATTATCCATGACTGTCGCTAATTGTTGTAATGTAATAGGGGCCAATGCACTAGAGGTACTAGGCATCGCTTGCGCGGGCGTAACTGGTGGCGACACATGGGGAGAGGAAGGCGGGCTATCCTTGTTACCTTCTGTCAAAGAATCATCTAGGGCTACATTTTTAAGTGACACAATATGATCTTTAAAGTGTATAGACACATTAGTGCACTTGGAACACAATTTTAGAGGGGGTTCCACCATGGCTTCTAAACACATAGAGCAAGGTCTCTCTTTAGTGTCAGACATGTTTAACAGACTAGTATTATTCACAAGCAGGCTTGGAAACACTTAATTCAAATAAAATTTACAATTTGAAAAAAAAACGGTACTGTGCCTTTAAGAAATAAAAACCGCACACAATTTTACCAAACCGTGAAAAATGATCCAATCTCTCTGAAATTTTTACCACATGAGCTTAAAGCTTTAAAATGATTGCACAGCGAATTTCAACTCAATTAACCCCTTAATGCCCAAACTGGAGCAACCTAAAGCTGACAACCGGTTAGTAAACTACAGCACCTTGCCACAGCTAACTGCTGTGGCCCTACCTGCCCCTGGGGATTAGTTTGGTGGAAAATAAGCCACTATGAAGTCCTCAAGCAGTCTTTGGACCCTCCACGTGAAGCTGCATGAAACTGTCTGCAATATCAACTGCACAACTGAGGCGCGAAATTTAGGCCCCCTCCCTCTCCACTCCGGAGTTGTGGGGCCTTCAAAATCCCAAATAGCTGTCTAAACATATGCCATGTGGAAGATAACCCCATATAACACACCAAAGTGCAAAAAAAGTCTATAATGAGTATTTTTTTCCTATTAAATAATCGATTGCCCTGTAACAGTGTCCACCAGCCTATTGAGCCCTGTTAAGTAAGCCTTCCTTCTATACTGAGTCTCAGAACATGGCTTACCTTCCCCACATGGGGATTCTTGTCAGTCTTCTAGCATTACTGAGTCTTGTCTAGAAAAAGATGACTGAACATACCTTATAGCAGTTAAGCCTGCAAACTGTTCCCCCCAACTGAAGTTTTCTGGTACTCCTCAGTCCTGTGTGGGAACAGCAATGGATTTTAGTTACAACATGCTAAAATCATTTTCCTCTCAGCAGAATTCTTCATCACATTTCTGCTATAGAGTAAATAGTACAAACCGGTACCATTTAAAAATATACTCTTGATTGAAGATATAAAACTACAAATCTAACACCACATTCACTTTACCCTCCCGCAGAGTGGCCCTGCTGTCAGAGCCGGCAAAGAGAATGACTGGGGGGCGGAGCTAGAGGGGGAGCTATATGGACAGCTCTGCTGTGTGCTCTCTTTGCCACTTCCTGTAGGGAATGAGAATATCCCACAAGTAAAGGATGAAGCCGTGGACTGGATACACCTTGCAAGAGAAAATATACATACAGTTCCCTAGGCCAGATCTAAATTTCACCATATACTAAGTAAAGCAACATGGGAGCAGAGGCAACACCAAGAAGGTAAATCTTAATAAGCCATACTCCCCACATAGACCTAGCCACATAGCCAAATTAGAGGCACAGCAGCGAGCCACCTAAGCAGTAACCCATACTGAACTAACCACATCACGCAACACTAAGACTTAAAAGAGATATAATACCCCTATACTCAGCATCTAGGTCTGTAGGGCCAAGCAAATACCCAAGGCTACCTCCCAGGGGGCGTTGGGGTCTGTCATTTTTTTTAGTTAAAGTTGCAAATACTCAAGGATTACCACCCTCTGTATTGTTAACAAGTTTATTGTTGTTTACCGTATTACTTATTTTGTTTATTGTTTCCTCTTCCAATCTTACTGCATCCTTTTAGCTTTATAAGCACGACTGCTAGTACTAAAATAGAGGAATCACAAGCACATTTATTACTTAACGTATATAGTATTCACAAGTTGTCCAGTGTGTCGGACGAATATTTAGAACTTGTTTAAACACTAAACCTTAACAAGAGGTTTTTTTTTTTTCTCCCCCCCCCTACAGAGAGTTGACCCTTCCTTACCTCCCCCTCACACCCTTCAACACATTCAACAAGATGAACACTCAAAACAGTAAATTCCAAACACATAGTCTAAATTTTACTACAATAAATGCTAAGGGCCTAAACAGCCCTGGGAAGAGATCAATAGCTTTTCGGGAATTAAAAAAGGTACACAGCCACATTCTATTTCTGCAGGAGACACACTTCGCAAAAGGCAAAGAACCCAAGTGGCACAACACACAATATCCCACAGCTTTCCTTGGATCTGGCCCATCAAAAAAAGGAGGAGTCGGAATCCTGATTCACCACACAATCCCCTTCTGATGCACACACACGGAGAAAGACCCAGAAGGGCGCTTTATAATACTAACAGGCACATTATACGAACACCCAATCACCTTGGCTTCAGTATACGCTCCGAACACCAATCAACACATATTCCTAAGACAGTTCTCCAGGTCTCTTCTGGACTTTGCAAAAGGCCCAGTGTTTGTAGCGGGCGACTTAAACATCCCCCTAGACCAACAGCAAGACACTTCCAATGGCACATCTAGTGTACGTAATAAAATACTCAAGTCAGTAAAAGCAACACTGACGGACCTGCACCTACATGATACCTGGCGCATAACACACCCAACTTCCAAGGACTACACCTATTATTCACCCCCCTGCGCAAAGTACTCCCGCATAGATTACATATTCACAGACTCTGTAGGTCTCGACATGGTAGGTGAGTGCAAAATTGGACATATCACCTGGTCTGATCATGCCCCGGTCACTACTGAAATCTTTTGGCCGGACTTACCCCCAACGTCCTACATTTGGAGACTAGTTGACACCCTTCTAGACAAACCCTTAATTAAGATTGAGCTTCAAAAATCACTAAACCATTACTTCTTACACAATATTACACACCACACCTCATTGCCCATTATGTGGGATGCGCACAAGTGCGTAATACGCAGAGAAATCCTCAAACATACAGCTAAATTGCGCAAGCAGTACAGGATAAAACATAAAACACTGCTAGATACAATAGCAGCCCTAGAAGTAACACATAAGCAAAACACAACAGATAATGATCTCAGGCAGCGACTAGATAGCGCAAGATCTGAACTCAAACAACATCTTGCAGATGCCTACCAGAGTAAAAGGGGATCTGTAAGGCAACAATTTCACGAAAATGGTAACAAACCAGGGAGGCTACTAGCCAGGTCCATCCGCAGGCAGCAACTTCGTGCACATATTCACAGCGTAATAGACAAAGATGGCACTGACGTAAGAAGCAATAAACACATAGCTAACGCATTCAAACATTATTATAAAACTCTATACAACATAAAAGACAAGCTAGACCCACAAACACAGCCAACAAACAGAGAAAATAGTATAGATGCATACTTAGCATCCTTAGACGTACCATGCCTGACAAAAGAAGTGGCAGATACACTAGACAAACCTATATCTCATGATGAATTAACTCAGGCGATTAAGGACCTTCCAAGCGGCAAAAGCCCAGGCCCGGATGGGTTTACAATCAAATACTATAAAACTTTTCTCCACACCCTAGCTCCTAAAATGCTACAATTATTTAATAGTTTGATCGAGGAACCACAGCTCCCCCGCTCCATGCTTGAAGCTTATATATCGGTGATCCCCAAACCGGGCAAGCCACACAATGCCCCGGAACATTTCAGGCCTATTTCACTTTTGAATACCGATATTAAGATCCTAGCTAAAATACTATCAATGCGTCTCAATAAATACCTACCAGATCTTATCTCTACAGACCAAGTAGGATTTGTTCCCGGCAGAGAGGCGAGGGACAATACGTGCAAAGTTATTCAACTTGTAGAATACGCACAAAACGAGGGGGAGCCAATTGTCCTTTTCTCTACCGCTGCGGAGAAGGCCTTTGACCGTGTCGATTGGCTTTTCCTGTGTCGGGTACTGAAGGTCATGAACTTTGGAAATACATACATAAACCTCATGTTCTCTCTGTACTCTGACCCAAATGCAAGAGTTAGGGTAAATGGGACCCTCTCAGACACATTTAATATCACCAATGGGACGAGACAGGGTTGCCCTCTCTCCCAACTGCCGTTTGCCATAACAATCGAGGCACTGGCACAGAAGATACACAACAACCCCAGTATTTCGGGCATTGTAGTAAGAGAAAATGAATATAAACAGGCACTATACGCAGATGATATTCTATATACCCTTACCAACATTGAAACCTCCATCCCGAGCCTCTTAGAAGAGCTGGGGACCTATGGAGAGTTGTCTAACTTTCATCTTAATATTGCAAAGTCTGAGATACTTAACATATAAGCATCACAAACGCAACTACTAAAAATAAGTGAAGCGCACCAAATACCATTGGCGGCCTCCCACTTAAAATACTTGGGGGTCCTTCTACCCAGGGACCCTCGAGACCTATTTAAATTAAACTATCTCAAGATAAAAAACAAAATAACCAAAGACCTCTCCTCATGGAAGAATACGCCTCTCTCATGGTTAGGCAAAATTGGTGTCATAAAAATGAACTTCCTCCCACGCATACTTTACATACTACAAACCCTCCCTATTCCCAAAGACTTTGTCCCACAACTCCAAAAAATACTGGAACAATTTATATGGAATAATATTAAGCCCTGAGTCCCAAGGAAAACACTATACATGCCAAGGGACAGAGGTGGGCTGAGCTTCCCTGATTTGGCATCTTATAGACAGGCAATACTCCTGCAGAGAGTAGTGGAGTGGGCCCACAATTCCACACACAAAGCATGGGTTAGGTTAGATGGGCAAATCCTTAACATCAACAATGTTGGAGGGCTAGCTTTTATCTCACACACTAAACGCCCGAAGACTATAAGTAAATACAATATCATAGCAGAAACCCTGAGAAATTGGGATAAAACAATTAACACCAGTACGCATATTTCAACAAAGCATTCACCTCTCTTACCCATCACAGAAAACCCAGAACTCCCGTACTCTCATCTGGGTACACAGATGAGCAGGCCCTACAGCCTTCGTGAAGGCTCATTGCATTTTGCAGTAACGGGTGGGAAGCTATTATCCCAACAAGATATGGCGGAGAAGTATGGAACTATCTTCCACTCCTGGTTGAGGTACAACCAATTTCAGCACTATATTGCACATCACAAAAGTAGGGAAAGCTTCATGAGAACATTAACACCTTTTGAAACACTATGCACGACAAGCAAACCACCTAGACAATTGATCTCACTGATATATAAGCAAATAACACCACCGGGGGCTGCTCTCCCAACATATACAAGGGCTTGGAGAAGAGATTTGGGCAGGGACATTAATGAGGATACCTGGCTTAACTCCTTTAAACTAGCTAAACGCTCTTCCATTTCAGCCAATGTACAGGAAATTCATTTAAAACTCACTAGCAAGTGGTACCTGACCCCAACAAGACTGCACAAATGCTTTCAGTCAGCCAGCCCTATGTGCTGGAGGGACTGTGGAGAGCAAGGCACACTCATTCACATATGGTGGGAATGCCCAAAAATAAAAGACTACTGGCACAAAGTGCTCAGCCACATGTCAGACAAACTGCAATTTGCCATCCCAAACACTCCGGAAGCGACCCTCCTTTTCCAACTGCCTACAGTCAAAGCACCACACACACACGAGCACTGATGCTAATAATGCTCACAGGAGCTAAAAGATTAATACCTAAGAGATGGAAATCGGGGGATGTTCCAACCCTAGAGGAATGGATCCACGCGGTTGATGAACTGCTTATATTGGAAAGATTCCATTACTTTAAAATTAATCAGATAGACACACATGAGATGATGCTAGCCACCTGGAGAGGCGCTGGTATATAAACGAGATAGATCCGACACCAAAGAATACACTACCAGGAACACCCCCCCTCCTCCTCCCCCCTCTTCCCTACTTTTTTTTTTTTTTTCCTGTTGTTGTTTTGACACACAGTTATAACTTACTTTTGTTGTTAGAAAAAAAGTGGAAAAGAGGAGAATATTAGAAAAGTTAAAAAACACAACAGGCTTGTTGGGCATAACAGTTTAATAGAAAATATATGTGAACGCACGATAAAATGATCTAAAACTGCCAGCATTTGTTAATTACCACACTAAATGATTATGTAATGACCTGACTGATGTATGCTGTAAGTGTATTCATAAAAAATGCTCAATAAAGCTTGTTTTAAAAAAAAAAAAAAGTAAATTGGGAAGTTGTTTAAAATTACTGGCCCTATTCGAATCATGAAAGTTTTTTTTGGACTTGACTGTCCCTTTAAAAGAAAAACTATTTTCCATAGGAAGAGTATTTTATTTAGCTATGGCAGAATTAGCCTTATCCAAATTGGAGGGACATTGTCCAAATGCTCTTACTAAAAGGCAAAACCTAGGCCTACATTTTAGAGACAGCCAAAGGGACAGGAAAAAATTAATCCTGGTATTTAATAATACGTATTTAACTGACCCTTAAAGGGACAGTCTAGGCCAAAATAAACTTTCATGATTCAGATAGGGCATGTAATTTTAAACAATTTTCCAATTTACTTTTATCACCAATTTTGCTTTGTTCTCTTGGTATTCTTAGTTGAAAGCTTAACCTAGGAGGTTCATATGCTAATTTCTTAGAACTTGAAGGCCACCTCTTTTCAGAATGCATTTTAACAGTTTTTCACCACTAGAGGGTGTTAGTTCACGTATTTCATATAGATAACACTGTGCTTGTGCACGTGAAGTTATCTGGGAGCAGGCACTGATTGGCTAGACTGCAAGTCTGTCAAAAGAACTGAAATAAAGGGGCAGTTTGCAGAGGCTTAGATACAAGATAATCACAGAGGTTTAAAGTATATTATTATAACTGTGTTGGTTATGCAAAACTGGGGAATGGGTAATAAAGGGATTATCTATCTTTTAAAACAATAAAAATTCTGGTGGAGACTGTCCCTTTAAAAGTCTCCCTAGCAGAGCTATCATTTGAAACCTCCAAAACAAGTAATACTTATTTAAACAAAGAGTGGATTAACCTGAGCCTTAAAACAGAGAGGGAGACAAAACAGTATACACAGTCTGACAAACTCCCTGAGAAACAGATAACACTTTCCCCTCAGACATAACTGACTCACTATGAGATTCAGAAATACCAGCATTAATAAAACATAAATCAGACACATGTTCTTGTGCACTCGCAAACACGTACACCAAGTTAAAAAAAAAATGGCGGAAAAAAGCATAATTCCTAAAATAAAACATTATTTATATCTTAACTGATGGTGGAGTCCACGAGCTGTTATTTATGGGATATACATTCCTACCAGGAGGAAGCAAGGTTTCCCAAACCTATGAAAACATAAATTATGCTTACCTGATAATTTTTGTTTCTTCAGATGGAAAGAGTCCACAGCTGCATTCATTAGTTCAGAACCAGGCCACTAGGAGGAGGCAAAGACACCCCCCCCAGCCAAAGGCTTAAATACTCCTCCCACTTCCCTCATCCCCCAGTCATTCTGCAGAGGAACAAGGAACAGTAGAAGATATATCAGGGTGAAAAGGTGCCAGAAGAACAAAAACTACGGCCGCCCTATAGAAAAACACGGGCGGGGAGCTGTGGACTCTATCCATCTTAAGAAAAATAAAATGATCAGGTAAGCATAATTTATGTTTTTCTTCATAAATGGAAAGAGTACACAGCTGCATTCATTACTTTTGGGAAAACAATACCCAAGCTATAGAGGACACTGAATGCAAAAAAACAAAGGGTACAAAAGACGGCACATACTGAGGGCACCAGGCCTGAAACTCCCCCAACAAACATCCTGATTTGTCCGAAGCCAAGAGAACTCTCAAAAATGAAAAAGGCCCCAAGGACACTGACCCACAGAAGGTCCACAAGCCTAGCTAGAGACCGCAGAAACAAACTCAACTTAGCCAACAGGAGACACCGTCACCCAAGGTCAGTCCTCAACCACACCCCCTTTCAAGAAAAAGGGGAACGACAACCGACAAACTCCCCAAAGAGAGAGGACAGGGAGGAACAAACAAGGTTTCCCGGGAGACCCTAAACAGGAGCCCAAAGAAAAATGGAAAACCCCAAAAAGTGAGCCAAGCTCACAGAGACCCTAAGGGTTCCCAAAAAACAAGGAAGGGCAACACCAAGACCCCAAACTGTACAGAACAACAAGGTTGAGACCGGGAATCAGAACAGAGAAGAACAGAAAAAATTACTCAAACCAGAGTCCCCGGTCGTCAGGAACTCAGAATATCAAAATATTCCCAAGACAACATGTGTATCAAACTCAGAGAAGTAACCACTGGACACCACACGCTGCAGTCATACCAGGATGACTCTTAAACCTGCAGAAAAACCAGCCCAAGATGGATAAACAACACCAACCTACAGACTGCTAACAACCATGAAGTAGTGGACACCCTGCAGGCTATCCCAAAGCCTCTAGACCCACACCTGTATCTAGAACACAAAGAACTCAGAAACCTCAAAGAGGCTCCTGTACCTCCTTAAACCGAGGATAAACAATATGCCAAGCAATAGGTATGTCTGAAAGACAGGAAAACAAAAGGACCCCAAACACCAGCACCTAAATGAAAGGGCATAATGGAAAAGCCTCAGTTACTACAACAGAGCTCGGGTACCCTCCAAAAGTACCCTCCAACAGGTACTCCTAAGGAGAACCTCCCAGAGATAGGCAGAAAAGGACAGAGGAGTCCTAAAAAATCTAGCCCGACACTCTATAACAGTCTCGATACAGCACCTACTCAGGTACTCCCAATGAGAATCCCATAGATATAAGCAAAAAAGCCCTATGAGCCCACATGGAGACTGCAAAACCACAGACGGAACAGAACAACCCTGAAGAGCAGATCACTCTCTTACAGGATAAACCACCTGTTCCAACCACCTGCACACAGGACAGGACAGCCATCCTCCAGAGAGAGGAAAACTCCACCTCTTAGAAGGCAAAACAACCTAAGGAAAGGTACAGATAAATAACAGCGCACACTCTCACAAGGCCAAAGCCTTAACCTGAGCTGAATGAAAAACATCCAGGCGCCAACTGATTAATGCGAAAAAGGGAAGAACCTAACGTTCAAAACAAGGCAGGTCATGAGGAGCCTAAGTGCACATAACTCCTGGCCAAGTTGCTAGGGAACTAGCAAGACCATAAGATATAGCCTATGTTCCCTGGAGAACTGGAGCTCCCGAACCAGTCAGAAGATCTTATATCCCGGAAAAATGCCAGATAAGGCCATGAAAAAGAATACCCGCTCCCACCGCAGGAACCAGATAGAAAAAACATGGCGATAACACTATCAGACCAGCTGGCCTATGTCCAGAAAGATCCAGACAAATGAAGGCCGAGCCACAGAATTTTTTAGACAAACAATCCCCAGGGAACACCATAGCCCGTCTGAATAAAACAGACCTCACAAGGGAATAAAACTAACCCGGAAAACGGGTCCAAGACTCACTCATAAATACGAACCCCATGGAAAGAAAACACCCCTTACAGAAGGCCAATCCTAAAGGAGCTAGGGCACGCCCAAACTTCCGGAACCAAGGTGAAATATCGGAAACAAATTCACCTGAAGAGCAAGTAAACAGAGGCTAGTCTCCATGTTCTCCTCAGAGAACAAGACAGAGGCCTACATCCAAGGAAAAAGAAGGCATAGCATCCCAAACCCCAGAACAACCCCTAGACGGAGTCAGGATAAGGAGACCAAATAGCCTATTATTCCAGTATAGGCCGAAAGGCCCTCCCATAAAGCGTGAAGGATAAATGGACAAAATCCAGAGATCTCCACCCGAAGGAAGAATTCTCAAAAAGGAAAGCAGCCTCAACCGCTAAGGAGAAACGGACAAAATCCAGAGTTCTTAACCCAAAGGAAGAGTTCTCAAAAAAGAACAAGTCCAAATGACAATTTCAATAGCCCCTGAAGGCAAGGCCGGCTCATAAACAGCGGCAAGGAGGCCTTAAATCCTCCAAATCATCAACCCACGCAAGGAAAAAAACACTCAATCCCGACGATATCGGAACCAAAAGAGTGTGACGCAGTAGAACTCCACCGAGTCCCAGAAGACCAACTCGAAAGGCAGATGAGAACTGAACCAGTCCCCCATGCCCCACGGACCCACAGGTCCTCTCAGAATGCTTACCTGACACTTGTAAAAACAAGAAAAGAAAACAGAAATAATAATGTAAACATTCAGCGCCCTAACCGGACCAGTCGGGCAGAACAGGCGCCACGTGTCTGAGATAGGCCTCAAGACAGAAGGAGCTGAACCCAATCAGAGCCAGACTACACCATAGCCAATACTGTCAAGGTCGCAATAGTCACTCCCAGGGAGGGTGAAACAAACAAACGACAGAGGACTAAATCGATTCTGAGGAAAAATCCAGAAGGAATATATAACAAAACATGAGCTTTCTAACAAAATTCATCCTGACCGGATTAAAATAAAAGAAAGGGCAACCCATAGGTTTCCGCCCAAAAAGAACAGACATACCCGCAGGACCAGCCCAACAGGAACCCTGTTCAACCAAGCTCAAAACTAGAAAAGGATACTCAACAAATAAGCCTATAAGAGGAATACTACATCCCCTTATATCTAATTCTGAAAGCTAATCGAAGAAGAAGACTGAGAATCCTCAGATCCCTTAAAGGGATAGGAAAGTCAATATTAAACTTGCATGATTCAGATAGAACATGTCATTTTAAGACATTTAAGAATGTGCTTTGTTCTCTTAGTATCCCTTGTTTAAAAATGAATATGTACATATCATACACTAGTGGGAGCTGCTGCTAATTGGTGCCTGCACACATTTGTCTCTTGTGATTGGCTAAATAGATATTTTCAGTTTCCTGTCAGTAGTGCAATGCTGTACCTTCAGCAATGGATAACAAGAGAATGAAAAAAATTTGATAATAGAATTAAATTGGAAAGTTGTTTAAAATCAAATGTGCTATCTGAATCATAAAAGAAAATAATTTTGGGGTTTACTATCCCTTTAAGGATGGGATCTTCCCACGACGGGGAACTCGCCACTCGAAGGACAGAAGCCCCAGAGGTGGATGGCTCAGGGGCCCCTTGATTCCCCGATCCTGAGGAACTGAGCACTCTAATATGGCATTCAGGACGTAACTGAGGCTTGTATCATCTGGGGCAATACGCATTCTGCGCAAGGAGTAGAATCTGAAACAGAGACGTCTGTCTCCACAATATCAGACTCTTCAATTACTAGGATACTGAATACAAAAGAGTGGACTTAAAAATCTAAACGGCACCTAATACATACAATGGCTGGGGCACTCACCACCTCCTAAGAACTGGACACCAGCAGACCAGAATTTCTCCGTCGCCACACTGTCAGGAATGCGGAAATGGAGCCCAAAAACATGACCACGTCCGGTCACCAGGTGAACCGTATAGTCCAAAAAAAGCACGCCCAACCGTAAGGCCGTTAAATGCCGTTATGTTCCACAAGCCATGAGCCGAAATAACACTACACATAAGCAGGTTGAATCATGTAACACACATGATTTAAAAAACCCTGTTCAATAACCCCCCCTCAGGAGATATTAACCCTTGATTCCAAGACAAAAAAGGCGCCTCACTGAGACCCTGTGTGATAAGTTAGTCCCGCGAGGTGGTAGCACCTCGGGAAAACATCTGTAATACATTACATTTCATGAAGTAAAATGAAACGATCTTACTGGAATCTACACTGTGAAACAGGAACATGGCCCTTCAAGTGTGAGAGATAGTAGCATCGCTTCTGCCATGGACTTGAGAGAAGAAAGCAGGCAGCGAAACTCGTCAACGCCTATTGCTTGTTGAGCTGTTAATATGAATCGGGATGGGTTCGCAGAAAGACTCTTACTGCATCTCCGGACTCTAGTCCTGTCAGCCTTTCAGTGAAAGCATGGATGAAAGTTACTTAAAACTCCAGCCCCATGCTGAAGAGTACTACCCTCCATAAGAGACTAATCTAAAACTTCTGATCACTTCTCTGCCTACCTCCTGGGACGAAAGGCAAAGAATGACTGGGGGATGAGGGAAGTGGGAGGAGTATTTAAGCCTTTGGCTGTGGTGTCTTTGCTGCCTTCTGGTGGCCAGGTTCCGAATTCCCAAAAGTAATAAATGCAGCTGTGGACTCTTTCCATTTATGAAAAGGAGTAAAAGCCAATAATGAGGAGAAGGAAAAAGGATGTGCTAAACACTCTCGCCACCATGAAAGAAATTAATTTATCATCAGGTAAGAATAAATTATGTTTTCTTTCATATAGGTGGCGAGAGTCCACAAACTGTATGTATGGGACATAATACGTCCACGAGTAACAAAAAAAAAAAGGTATGCAGAGAAGACCAAGTGGCTGTGTTGCTAATTTGATCAACTGAAGCCTCATTCTTGAAATCTCAAGATGTGTCAACCAATCTAGTAGAATGACCAGTAATTCTCTGTGGCGGAGACTGATCTGCCTCCAAGTAAGCTCTGTGAATCATAAGTTTTAACCAAGAGGCTAAAGAAATTGCAGAGGCCTTCTGGCCTTTCTTATGACCAGAAAAAAGAACTAGAAGTCTGTCTGAAATCCTTAGTAGCATCAACAAAATATTTCAATGCTCTAACAAAATCCGAAGAATGTAAAGATTTTTCAGTAGCATTTTTTGGATTAGGACACAATGAGGGAACAACAATTTCCCTATACATGTTGTGTGAGGAAATACCTTTAGGAAGAAATTTAAATGTAGCCTGCAAAATAGCTTTATCTTGATGACAAATCAGGTAAGGAAACTTACAGGAGAGAGCAGACAATTCAGAAACTCTTCTAGCAGAAAAGATAGCCAAAAGAAACAAGTAGTTTAATGTCCAATGTATGCATAGGTTCAAAAAGAGGAGCCTGTAAAACTTTTAATACTAGGTTAAGACTCTAAGGAGGAGAAATAGGCCTAATAACAGAAAGAGCAGATCCTGTGACGAAAAGCAAAGAATGACTGGGATATGAGGTAAGAAGGGGGAGTATTTAAGCCTTTGGCTGGGGGTGTCTTTGCCTCCTCCTGGTGGCCAGGTTCAGGTTCCCAACAGTAAGGAATGATACCGTGGACTCTCCTCATATTAAGAAGGAAAATGCTGGTTGGTAGGTTTAAGTGTGTTTACAGATTTACGAGCGCTATAATTCCAGCACTTACACTTGCTGGTTTTTATTTTTCCCTGGTAAGACTGGGCTTAGATTTAAACTGCAGTATATTATCTACTCATATATAACTTAACATCACCGTTATTATATTAGCTGGATAACAGCAAACAGCAGGCATACTTTAGATGATTGGTACAATCCTTACCTATGAAGGTGGTAGTATATTACTACAACCTAGCTATTCTTATATGTACAGCCATATTTAAGGTCCTATTTATTATATATAAGGGAACTGCATGCTACTAGAAATTTTGTAGGAGGATATTTGATCTATAGAAACTTATACTGTTAGCGGTCTTATTTACCGTAACTGTTTCATAACTGCTCCATATTGACCCTGGGATGATTACTTAAAGGGACAGTCTAGACCTAATACTTATTGTAAAATACCAGACAAGCATCTTGCAATGAGTCCCACTTCTATGAGCTTGTAAGAAGTACATGAAACTTTTAAATAATCATTGTTTGTTTGCAACTGAAAATGGCCACCAAGCTCCACCCACAGCTTTCTTCTTGTTCAGTTAGCTTTTTTCTTGTATGACAGTTAAGTAGTGCATGTTTAATATTTTTCAGTTAGCTATTTCAAATTGCACTTGTGCAGTGTCTTTTTTCTCAGCCAGAAATGCAAAGGACATTTATTGCAAACGGACCGGCAAAATTCCTGCAAATAGTGATAGTTTTTGTGGCTTTCTGTTTGCTTTTTAATTGTGAAGTTTTTCTACTGGAAGTGATAATTAAAATAAAAAAAATCTTTATATGTTCTTGTGGTAAAAAAAATATTTTATTCAGTTATTAAATTACGTTATAGTTTATAAAGTCTAATAATGTTTCGCTTCTCATTACTTATGAATGTTATAAACCACCGTTGTCCTGATCTCATGGTCTGTGCAGGCAGACACATTTCTGCACCTTCACCACATATAGGACCAGATTATGAGTGGAGCGCTATTGTTTTTGCTCATTCGATATTGTGTGTTCGCACTCATTTGCACGCAAGTTAAACTGTGCTTGAATTAAAATTTTAAAGTAAAAGATAACACTTGAGGGCAATTACGATTTATGCTAGAATGATTACTGCGGCCTCAGAAGTCTGGTTAACTGTTTCGCAAAACTAAAAAGTTGCACAAAACACATACAAATTACATTACAGAGTACATTTACACTAATAACACCATCTGATAAAAATGATTCACAAAAAATATTGTATAAAAGTTATAAGGGCTCAAAGAAATTAGGATTTAGGTGTCAGAAAAAAAAAGGCAGGCAAATGGCTTTAACATAGACATACATACTTGTTTAAATATTTATATATATTTATATATATATATATATATATATATATATATATATATATATATATATATATGTGTATATATAGGTAATAAAAGACTTGTACTCACTGGTCTTATATCAAAACACGCTTTACTGTGACGTTTCGGAGATAAAAAATCCCCTTCCTGAGTGTAATGGCAACTCAAACAATTTATAGAGCAAACAAAACAAAACAATAGCCCCTCCCCCCAAATTGAGACCAAAAAACTGCCAAACAGCAGTCATGGAAACCACCTAAACAAAATAATGTAAACAATAGTGACATTGCAATGGTTGATCATTTAAAATATGCTCATTCATAAAATGAGTGGTGATAAAGAACGGTGGTGATAAAGTGACACAGTATAAAAACCTATAATAGCCAAACAACCAGATAAATAATGAGCCATTGTGGCTTAATTTATGACAATATTAAAAAATTGTGGCTTACAATGTGTACTGACTAATAATAGCGTAATGCTTAAAATACTCAACTAATACAGCCCCTCTGTTTATTTCATATATGTGGGACTCCATATGGTATACAATACTGAGAGAGGATCTGAAGCTTAATTGAGAATCCTACCTTTTCCTATAAGCAGTACAGTTATGTGATCTGGGAACCGCCAAAGCCCTGACCACGCCAACACCGAAACCGGAAGTGAGGAGGGGAGTGTAGAGCAAGCACATTGTGACGTCACCGGGTGTATCGCACATAGAGGCCGGAGTGGCGCTGTTAGGGAACCATGGCAACCGATGTAAACATCCCGGTTGAGCATAACACACTTCTGTCCTATATGCCTCATAGACTTGCAAACACAGGCTCGCAAACTAGTGAAGGAATACCCAGTGAGCTGCTATATGAAATAAACGTCCAACTAAATCCCATCTATTAATGCATGTAACAATAAATGCATGATAAAACTAGCACAGTGAGTGAAAAACCGGCAATGGCTTAATTCATAACCTGACACAAAAGAAAAGTAATCTGTCATGTGCATTAAGGGTGCAAATTTATAGGGAAGACATAAACACCCACATATCTTAAGTAAGTGAATAGAGAGAAACTACGTCTCATATACTTCTAAACCTTGGGATGATTAAAAGTGAAACAGACAAACAAAACAAAAAAGACAGAAAGGTAGGGTACCAGGAGGTTGGCGGCTCCCATGAACACAACAACTATACCATAACAGTAGGCTGAATAACCATGAAATACAGTATACCCACATATATAATGGACAATAAACATGTTTCATCAATTAATATATATTATTTTAATACATTAATGGATCATAGCTCTCATTATGACAGAAAAAATGGAAAGCAGATCCCACTATAGTGTTGGACATCTCAGGAAGTGCATGGTGGACCATTGTTTTATAAAAAACAATGCCAATCCACAAAAGTGTTTAATCCATTGGGTTGCACCGTATTTAACCGGTGTATCCACCTCGCTTCTGTTTATAGAAGAATTTTATTCCGGTCACCACCACGTCTCAGTGGGGGAATATGATCAATAAGAACAAAGCGCAGATCGTTCACTGTGTGGCCAGCCTCTAAAAAGTGTCTTGCCACCGGTTGATCACTTGACCCTCTCTTCAGCGCTGTCCTTATGGCTGATCTGTGATTCGCAAATCTGATCCTGGCATCGTCAGTCGTTTTTCCGACGTAAAAACGTCCACAACAGCAGTTAAGGAGGTATACCACATGTGTAGTGGTACATGTGATGAAGTGTCTGATTTTAAACCTCCTATTGGTGTGGGGATGGCAGAACGTCATGCCTGGTATCATAGCGCTACATGTTGTACAGCCCGTACATCTATAACAGCCATTCTTCTTATTCTGCTGTAGCCAATTGGATGGAGTATAGCAATGAGCCGGATCATTCTTCATCAGAGTATCCTTAAGATTTTTATTTCTTTTATAACCCACTCTGGGATGGCCCCACTGTGTAAATGGGAGAGTGGGGTCACTCTTGATGATGTGCCAATGTTGATCCAGGCTTGCACCTAACTTGCTTATAAGTGGGGCTGTAGGCAGTGGTGAAGGTCAATCTATTTGTGTCCTTCTTGCTGTTCTTCTCTATACTGCTCTTAAGTCCCAAATCAGTGACCATTTGCACGTTCTGATCAACCAATCGTGGATTGTACCCCCACTGTTTGAATTTATCCGCCATCTCTACTAGTTGTTCCAACTTCAACTCAGGTTCACTGTTATTTCTTGTTACCCTCAATAGTTGGGCTTTTGGTATGGCTTTTAGTAGACTGATAGGATGGTTACTGCCAGCGTGGAGCAGTGAGTTCGGTCCGTTGGTTTGCAGAACAAAGATGTTCCCAGGTGTGGTTGGCCTTTTTTGAAAATTCTCAGATCAAGAAAATCGATTGTTGTTTCTTGGATGTTAAGTTTAAATTTCACAGGATTCTCCAAGTTGTTCAACTGGTCAAACCAACTCTGTAGGGCCTCAGCAGTACCGTTGCAAACAATAAAGAGGTCGTCTATATAACGACGGTAGAACCTTACCTCAGGTTTGTCATAAATACCCATGATTGCTGTTTCGTATTTGTCCATAAACAAATTTGCCAGGGATGGGGCCACATTTGACCCCATAGCAGTTCCTGCTATTTGTTGATAGAATGAGTTCTCAAAACTGAAGTAGTTTAGACGCAGGCTTAAATCCAACAGTCGTATAAGGAAATCCCTAAGGGGACCTACATAGGGGTAACGATCCAATGCCTCCGAGACACAGAGTTTCCTACTCTCATGGGGAATTATCGTAAAAAGGCTGTTGACATCAGCCGTGGCTAAAATCCACGAATCCTCCACCTCTAATTCCCTCAGTTCAAGAATTAACTGAGAAGAATCACGAAGGTAGGACCGAATATTCTTCACCAATGGTTGTAGAAAGTGGTCCACGAACACCGCCAATCTGGATGTGATGGAGTTCCTTGCAGAGACAATTGGTCTCCTAGGTGGTGACACCATTTTTGGTAATGTGTAGAGGATGGGGCAAGAAGGAAAATCTACTAGCAAATATTTTTTGATATTGTCATCGATCCAACCAGCTGTGAAGCCCTGTATTACCACTTCTTTAATAATTACCATAAACTCAGATGTAGGGTCACGTAATGGTAAATAGGTGGTATGGTCACTCAATTGCTGTAGTATTTCGCTCTGGTAATAAGCGTAGTCAAGAATCACGACCGCTCCTCCCTTGTCCGCCGTCCTGATCACAATTTGTGAATCAGATATTAGAGCTTGTTTTTCTTCCTCTGTCAAATTATTACGATATTTCACTTGTTCCATTTGTGTGATGTCCTGAGACACCAGTCGCATGTATGTTTTGATGCTTGAATTCTGACTATGCTGGTCAAAGGAACTTTTAATTTTGAACAGAGGATCATCAGACTGGACTTGTGTGGTTGTGTCTTGAAAGAATTCTTTAAGTCTCAAGGATTGTTGAAATTTTTGACAGTCAATAAACACATCAAACTCGTCCACGCTACGAGTTGGAACAAAGTTCAAACCTTTATTTAGAAGGGACACTTCAGCGGTTGTCATAGACCGACTGCTGATATTCACCACTAAGTCGGTCATAGGTCCAATGGTGTTCGTTACCTTGGAGGGAGTGGTGTTTTTTTCTCGCCACCCGCCCCTCCGTATGTGTGTGTGTGTGTGTGTATATATATATATATATATATATATATATATATATATATATATGTGTGTGTGTGTGTGTATATATGTATATGCATGTATATATGTAAAAAAAATATTTTAACCCCTAATCTGCCGAACCGGACATCGCCAACACTATAATAAATATATTAACCCCTAAACCGCCGCACTCCCGTATCGCAAACACTATTTAAATATTATTAACCCCTAATCTGCTGGCCCTAACATCGCCGCCACCTACCTACATTTATTAACCCCTAATCTGCCGCCCCCAACGTCGCCGCCACTATAATAAAGTTATTAACCCCTAAACCTAAGTCTAACCCTAATACCCCCTAACTTAAATATAATTTAAATAAATCTAAATAAAATAACTACAATTAACTAAATTATTCCTATTTAAAACTAAATACTTACCTGTAAAATATACCCTAAGCTAGCTACAATATAACTAATAGTTACATTGTAGCTATCTTAGGGTTTATTTTAATTTTACAGGTAACTTTGTATTTAGTTTAACTAGGTACAATAGTTATTAACTATTTAATAACTACCTAGTTAAAATAAAGACAAATTTACCTGTAAAAAAAAACCTAACCTAAGTTACAATTACACCTAACACTACACTACAATTAAATTAATTACCTAAATTAAATACAATTAATTACAATTAAATAAAATTATCTAAAGTACAAAAAAAACAAACACAAAATTACAGAAAAGAATAAAGAAATTACAAGATTTTTAAACTAATTACACCTAACAAAAAAAAACCCAAAATAAAAAAGCCCTACCCTACACTAAATTACAAATAGCCCTTAAAAGGGCCTTTTGCGGTGCATTGCCCCAAAGTAATCAGCTCTTTTACCTGAAACAAAAACTAAAACCCCCCCAACATTAAAACCCACCACCCACACAACCAACCCTACTCTAAAACCCACCCAATCCCCCCTTAAAAAAACCTAACACTAACCCCCTGAAGATCACCTTACCGGGAGACTTCTTCACCCAACCAAGCCGAAGTCCTCAACGAAGCCGGGAGAAGTCTTCTTCCAAGCCGGGCAAAGTGGTCCTCCAGACGGGCAGAAGTCTTCATCCAGACGGCATCTTCTATCTTCATCCATCCGGCGCGGAGCGGGTCCTTCTTCAAGACATCCGATGTGGAGCATCCTCTTCAAACAACGGCTAAACACAGAATGAAGGTTCCATTAAATGATGTCATCCAAGGTTCCTGTAAATGACGTCATCCAATCAGCCAATAGGATTGAACTGGCATTCTATTGGCTGATTGCAACAGCCAATAGAATGCCAGTTCAATCCTATTGGCTGATTGGATCAGCCAATAGGATTTTTTCTACCTTAATTCCGATATTAGAATTCTATCAGCCAATCTGAATTGAAGGGACGCCATCTTGGATGACGTAATTTAAAGGAACCTTCATTCTGTGTTTAGCCGTGGAAAGAAGAGGATGCTCCGCGTTGGATGTCTTGAAGATGGACCCACTCCGCGCCGGATGGATGAAGATAGAAGATGCCGTCTGGATGAAGACTTCTGCCCAATCTGGAGGACCACTTCGCCCGGCTTGGATGAAGACTTCGGCCCGGTTGGGTGAAGACGTCTCCCGGTAAGGTGATCTTCAAGGGGTTAGTGTTAGGTTTTTTTAAGGGGGGATTGGGTGGGTTTTAGAATAGGGTTGGTTGTGTGGGTGGTGGGTTTTAATGTTGGGGGGGGGGGGATTGTAATTTTTTTTTCAGGTAAAAGAGCTGATTACTTTGGGGAAATGCCCCGCAAAAGGCCCTAAGGGCTATTTGTAATTTAGTGTAGGGTAGGGCTTTTTTATTTGGGGGGGGGGGGCTTTTTATTTTGTTAGGGGGATTAGATTAGGTGTAATTAGTTTAAAAATCTTGTAAGTCAGTATCTGCAAAAGATGACCCCACAAGATGATGTGGAAGCTTACCTCCTTGCTTTTGAAAAGACAGCTACTAGGGAGCAGTGGCCACATGCAAAGTGGGCTGGAATCCTTGCAACATTTCTCTTAGGAGAGGCCCAAAGGGCTCACTTTGATCTGGAAGAGGAGGAAGCAAATGACCATGACAGGCTTAAAGCAGAAATTCTGGCCAGGGCTGGTATATCCCCTGCAGTGTATGCCCAGAGATATCACAATATATCAAGAGCCCAGTTGTTTGACTTGATACATTTGGCAAAGAAATGGCTGACCCCAGAAAACTCTACACCAGCACAAATTATCAAATTATAGAGACCTTGGTGTTGGACCGGTTTGTGTGAGCTTTACCAAATGGACTACTCCAGTGGGTGTGGCAGGGTAACCCCACTACCTATGATGAGATGGTGGCTATGGTGGAGCGTTATACTGCCGTGAACGACCTTAAAGGGATACTTAACCCAATTTTTTTCTTTCATGATTCAGATAGAGCATGCAATTTTAAGCAACTTTCTAATTTACTACTATGATCAAATTTTCTTCGTTCTCTTGCTATCTTTATCTGAAAAAGAAGGCATCTAAGCTAAGGAGCCAGCAAATGTTTGGTTCAGCACCATGGACAGAACTTGTTTATTGGTGCTGTCCAATCAACAAGGACAACCCAGGTTGTTCACCAAAAATGGGCTGGCATCTAAACTTACATTCTTGCTTTTCAAATAAACATACGAAGAGCATGAAGAAAATTTGATAATAGGAGAAAATTAGAAAAGTTGCTTAAAATTGCCTGCGCTATCTGAATCACGAAAGAAAAAATTTGGGTTCAGTGTCCCTTTAAATCTTCTTCTCCACCTGCAAGAAGCCCAAAGGTGAAACACCTGGATCTAAAGGACTGGAGAACTAGTGGACCTCAGAAAATGGTAAACTGGACCAGACGACCTAAAGGAACTCAATTTGGCTCAAAGAATAATGAGCCCCAGAAAGAACTGCAGAATGACACTGTTCCAATTACCTGTTATGAGTGTGGGCAATTAGGACACAACAAAGCTCATTGTCCACAACTGCAGGAAGCCATGGAATGTAAATATGCTACTGTAGATAAAAACTTTTGTGGCCTTGTGTGTTTAATAGGGAAAGAAGTGGAAACAAGTGTTTTCAGTGTATGTGTACAGCTAAATGGAAAGGCTATACTGGCCCTAGTAGACTCAGGCAGCGATATTAATTTAGTTTCTGAGAGTCTAGTCACACCTTTAGAAGTACTACCTGGGAAAAACAATTTATGTAAGAACTTACCTGATAAATTAATTTCTTTCATATTGGCAAGAGTCCATGAGCTAGTGACGTATGGGATATACAATCCTACCAGGAGGGGCAAAGTTTCCCAAACCTCAAAATGCCTATAAATGCACCCCTCACCACACCCACAATTCAGTTTAACGAATAGCCAAGTAGTGGAGTGATAAAGAAAGGAGTAAAAAGCATCAACAAAGGAATTTGGAAATAATTGTGCTTTATACAAAAAATCATAACCACCATAAAAAGGGTGGGCCTCATGGACTCTTGCCAATATGAAAGAAATGAATTTATCAGGTAAGTTCTTACATAAATTATGTTTTCTTTCATGTAATTGGCAAGAGTCCATGTGGAACTCCACGCAAGAGTCACTAGAGAGGGAGGGATAAAAATAAAAACAGTCATTTTCCGCTGAAAAAATAATCCACAACCCAAAATATAACTTTAATCTTTAAATGACAAGAAAAACTTAAAACATCAGCAAAAGAATCAAACTGAAACAGCTGCTTGAAGAACGGTTCTACCAAAAACTGCTTCTGAAGAAGCAAATACATCAAATTGGTAGAATTTAGTAAATGTATGCAAAGAGGACCAAGTTGCTGCTTTGCAAATCTGATCAACTGAAGCTTCATTCTTAAAAGCCCACGAAGTGGAGACTGATCTAGTAGAATGAGCTGTAATTCTCTGAGGAGGGGCTTACCCGACTCCAAATAAGCTTGATGAATCAAAAGCTTTAACCAAGAAGCCAAGGAAATAGCAGAAGCCTTCTGACCTTTTCTAGGACCAGAAAATAAAACAAATAGACTGGAAGTCTTCCTGAAATCTTTAGTAGCTTCAACATAATATTTCAAAGCTCTTACCATATCCAAAGAATGTAAGGCTCTTTCCAAAGAATTCTTAGGATTAGAACACAAGGGAGGAACAACAATTTCTCTACTAATGTTGTTAGAATTCACAACCTTAGGTAAAAATTGAAATGAAGTCCGCAAAACCGCCTTATCCTGATGAAAAATCAGAAAAGGAGACTCACAAGAAAGAGCACATAGCTCAGAAACTCTTCTAGCAGAAGAGATAGCCAAAAGGAACAACACTTTCCAAGAAAGTAGTTTAATGTCCAAAGAATGCAAAGGCTCAAATGGAGGAGCCTGTAATGCCTTCAAAACCAAATTAAGACTCCAAGGAGGAGAAATTGATTTAATGACGGCTTAATACGAACTAAAGCCTGTACAAAACAGTGAATATCAGGAAGTTTAGCAATCTTTCTGTGAAATAAAACAGAAAGAGCAGAGATTTGTCCCTTCAAGGAACTTGCAGACAAACCCTTATCCAAACCATAATGAAGAAACTGTAAAATTCTTGGGATTCTAAAAGAATGCCAAGAGAATTTATGAGAAGAACACCATGAAATGTAGGTCTTCCAAACTAGATAATAAATCTTTCTAGAAACAGATTTACGAGCTTGTAACATAGTATTAATCACTGAGTCAGAGAAACCTCTATGACTTAGTACTAAGCGTTCAATTTCCATACCTTCAAATTTAATGATTTGAGATCCTGATGGAAAAACAGACCTTGAGACAGTAGGTCCAGCCTTAACGGAAGTGGCCAAGGTTGGCAACTGGACATCCGAACAAGATCCGCATACCAAAACCTGTGTGGCCATGCTGGAGCCACTAGCAACACAAACGATTGTTCCATGATGATTTTGGAGATCACTCTTGGAAGAAGAACTAGAGGCGGGAAAATGTAAGCAGGATGATAACACCAAGGAAGTGTCAGCGCATCCACTGCTTCCGCCTGAACATCTCTGGACCTGGGAAGTTTCTTGTTTAAATGAGAGGCCATGAGATCTATCTCTGGAAGACCCCACATCTGAACAATCTGAGAAAACACATCTGGATGGAGAGACCACTCCCCTGGATGTAAAGTCTGACGGCTGAGATAATCCGCCTCCCAATTGTCTACACCTGGGATATGCAACGCAGAGATTAGACAGGAGCTGGATTCCGGCCAAGCAGGTATCCGAGATACTTCTTTCATAGCTTGGGGACTGTGAGTCCCACCCTGATGATTGACATATGCCACAGTTGTGATATTGTCTGTCTGAAAGCAAATGAACGATTCTCTCTTCAACAGAGGCCAAAACTGAAGAGCTCTGAGAATTGCACGGAGTTCTAAAATATTGATTGGTAATCTCGCCTCTTGAGATTTCCAAACCCCTTGTGCTGTCAGAGATCCCCAAACAGCTCCCCAACCTGAAAGACTTGCATTTGTAGGGATCACAGTCCAGGTTGGCCGAACAAAGGAAGCCCCTTGAACTAAACGCTGGTGATTTAACTACCACGTCAGAGTGTCGAACATTGGGATTTAAGGATATTAACTGTGATATCTTTGTATAATCCCTGCACCATTGACTCAGCATACAAAGCTGAAGAGGTCTCATGTGAAAACGAGCATAAGGAATTGCGTCCGATGCTGCAGTCATGAGGCCTAAAACTTCCATGCACATAGCCACTGAAGGAAATGACTGAGACTGAAGGTGCCGACAGGCTGAAACCGATTTCAATTAGGAGATAGAATCAGCGCTTATTTCAACCTAAGCCAAATACAGAGACGGTCCCTCTCAAAAAGACCCAAAGAAAGAAGTTAGAATTAGAGAATAGTATTGGCGCTTACAGCTAAGGTTGGGTGATCAGAATAAATGAGTAATTCTCAGTTTATATTTAAGGTTGTTTCTAAGGATGCTGGTGAATACCAAAGGGCAATAAAGGAGATATTTATTAAAAAAAACAATGGTCAGATTCCTTTTAAAATAATACACATTTAATCACACTATTTATAAAATACAATAAGTAGTGCGGTAACAGAATCCTTAAAGTTTAAAAGCACAGGTGTACCATAAAAATATAAACATATATATATATATATATAGTGTAGTGTAATGGAAGAATTATAAATAACTACCTAACTCTAAGGATGAGCTCGATAAAGCAGATTACAATAGGTAGGTTAAGTTAGATACGTTAATCCTATACACTGAAAAAGCAACTGTGTCACTAAGCAAATCCTTGAACAAAATCAAGGAGTTAAAATAAGTGTAGGTATCTAGGCTCTGAGTTAGAGATAAATAATCTACTTCTACTCTTAGGGTTGTTAAAATTATGTAAGGACTCCAAGTAATGTGAAAAGTACCGATAACAATCAGGATAATAAAAAGAAGAAATATATAGGTAAATAAAATACAGAGAAAGCTGTCTATCTGGACGTCCAGTTTTAGCAAAATCACAATGTATAATTAAAATACAGTAAGAAAATAACTTTAAAACCTAATAGACAACAGATATCTATTAGACAAATAAACCGTTATGATAGGAAATTGCAATGAGTAATGTCCAATATTTCCTAGAGATATTGCATTGATGGTAGTAATTAGGAATGTTACACTCTCATATGAGGTTGATCTTGCTCTTGCGAGTATTGGATCACACTATCATATGAGAGGGGTACCTTCAAGTTGCCGGCTGAGTATCCGTGTGGAGCGGTAGCTACCAGGAGATGTCTACTCCTGTCTGTAGTCCAAGTGCTGTCGGGTGATTCCCTTTGTCTTGGCTGATATTCTCTGGGTCCTTGGTACAGTCCCAAAAGCTTGCTCTGCCGCTGTCCTTTTAGCCTTCAAGCGCGGCACACGTAGCAGGCACTACTCAGATTTTGCTGTCTGCTTGGTAGATGACGTCTCCACTCACGTGCTTTCAGCTTACGTGCGGACGTTTACAGCTGGGCTCCAATTTGGAATGTGTCCAAGTCTTCCGCTCACAGTTCAAAGCTCGCCAGGCGTATTAGGATTCACGCCTGGGTTGTGGCAGTTCAGTACTCTCTTTGAATACTTTAAGAGTGGATTAGTAGATAAATAAACTTCAACGCGTTTCCCCCCTTCCTCAGGGCTTTATCAAGAAGTATAGTTTGTCAGTCAAGGGTCGTGCTAAATATCCCTCCTCTGGTGTGTGATTGGTTAATCTCAATAAAGGGTGTGTACAATTCCACACTGGCTTCTTAAAGTGGTAAATGTTAATACAGCATTTGGGTTGAATACAACTTTTTTCAAAAAACGATAGTATATACTCTCTTAAGGGGTTTTTGTATATTAGATAAGAACATTCACAAAAGAAACTCTATTCTTCTGCATATGGCACATTGCTAGCATAATTCCTTGTAAAGGAGTATGTAGGAATACATCAACTTTCTTTAGAGTGAATTTTTCTTTACAACTAGCTTTCCAAGTACAAGCCTATATAAAAAATAATAATGACTTCTCATTTCTCTACAAATATAGGAATTTTCAGGTGGACAATCATATTGGTACAGTACCGGATCTAGTTTAATAAAGCCATCTTTATGGATTGTAGTTCTAATTAGGTATATGCAATACATGTTTAAATGAACAATAACATATTTTTAAAACATTAGTTAGACAAAAAAAGATAAAAATAAAAATAAAGAATAAAAAATATAAAAATAAAAATAGCGTAAATGTCTGTACACATATATATAGATTAGTATATATGCTTATTGTTTGTTTGGTTCGATGGTGACTATTTTCATAGTTTCCCCCCAAAATTGAATTAATTGTAACTGTGTTGTCAGCAGTGGAGGCTCCTCCAGTTGTGCACATTCGCACGTGAACCCCCCAGGGGGCAAGGAGGAAAAAAAAAAAATGAGCCAAAAAAAAAAAAAAAATCAGCAAAAAAAAAAAATGTTTAATTTTTTTTGTTTAATTTTTTTTTTTTTTTATTAGTGTGTGTGTGTTATTATTTATTATAATATAATGTAGGCTCTGTTTTTTGTAGCCACCCCACTAGCCGCCCTCTCAGCCTGCTGTAGGACCGGTAATATTTAAAAATATTATATACCACACAAGGATAGATTAGATTTGAAGCAGGAGGGAGCTAGGACCCAGGTGGACGCTGACGTCACCGCATCAGTCACTAGCGTCTCCTCCTCGGGCTGCTCTCACTGCGCGAGTGCGCGCACTGTGCACACCTGGCAGAGACATGGCAGAGCAGACACTGATCGCACGTGCGATCAAGCAAAACCCTATCCTGCACAGTGATCTCTATGCATCACTGTGCAGGCGTTGCTCCTCCCAGCCCGGCACTGGTAATAGAGCCCTATTCGCACAGGCTGAAGTGTGCGAGCTGACTTCCGCCTGTGCTCTGGCTCCACCCACGGTCTGCCTGTCATGGTGAGTCTCGCCTCTGATACGCTACTAGCGTCACGTGACCGCCCCCACAAGGCTCCTCCCGCTCAACGGCGCGAAAATCGCATTGAGGAGATAGCCGTTGAGCGGATAGGAGCCTTGTTTACAGAGCTCTGACCTGTTTTGTTCAACTTTACTTGCCTCTAAAAAAACGATTTAGCCCTTGCTGGCAGCAGACGTGGTGTTGTTGGTGGTGGCTGCTGAGTGCTGACACTGAGTCCAGGACTCCTGACATAAATTAATTGAATAACATAACAGACAGACTTACTTATTAATAGATAATTTTGCCAATAGTTAGCTTAAGCTGCCTTAGTAGTGGGCACTGGCCAGTGGGCCTTATTTTGCTGCAGGCCTGCAGCTGCTGAGCTTATTAGTTTAGTTTAAACTTTTAAACTAACTGTAGTTAGTTAACTTAATTAAACTTACACAACAGAGTTGAGATTACTTAGAGAGTGAGTGTGAGACAGACACCAGTGTGTGTGAGAAAAAAAAGTTATTTTTGTGTTTTAACTTAACATTTAGAGTACTTAGGTAGAGTTCTTCTCTCTTAAAAAAATTGGCTTTAGTCAGTAAGTTTAGTGGAGTAATTTGGGAATAATAAAATAATATTTTTGTCAGCAGATTGCAATTAGAAGTTTTGCAAAAAATATTTTTTTTTTATTTTTTTTTTACAAATACAGAAAGCAGTTAAATGCTGTGCTGCTGTTGATACTACTAGTTGTTGACCGTTGACGGCTGTCACGGTTGCTTACCATTAAACATTAATACATTTAATTTAAGTATTTTAGCAGATTAATTAGCTGATTTTTGCAATTAAAAGTTTTGCAAAAAAAGAACAAAGTTTTTTTTCACAATAAAAGCAGTTAACTGCTGTGCTGCTTTTGATACTACTAGTTCTTGACCGTTGACGGCTGTCACGGTGGTTTACCATTAAACATTAATACATTTAATTTAAGTATTTTAGCAGATTAATTAGCAGATTGCAATTAGAAGTTTTGAAAAAAAAAAAAACAAAGTTTTTTTTCACAATAAAAGCAGTTAACTGCTGTGCTGCTTTTGATACTACTAGTTGTTGACCGTTGACGGCTGTCACGGTGGTTTACCATTAAACATTAATACATTTAATTTAAGTATTTTAGCAGATTAATTAGCAGATTGCAATTAGAAGTTTTGAAAAAAAAAGAACAAAGTTTTTTTTCACAATAAAAGCAGTTAACTGCTGTGCTGCTTTTGATACTACTAGTTCTTGACCGTTGACGGCTGTCACGGTGGTTTACCATTAAACATTAATACATTTAATTTAAGTATTTTAGCAGATTAATTAGCAGATTGCAATTAGAAGTTTTGAAAAAAAAGAACAAAGTTTTTTTTCACAAAAAAACCAGTTAACTGCTGTGCTGCTGCTGATACTAAAATTAGGCAGTAAACCGGCATATTTAACATTTGATATTTTATATATAGTGAGCTATATTATTATAATTATTATAAGATATTACCTATTAGTTGTAGTTGATATTTTCTAACAGCTGCCTGCAATATATTTTATAACAACCAGCACCGCAAAACTACTTGCCGTTGCCTACTAGTGTTGTATATTTTCTAATAGCTGCAGAGCTACCTACCTACAAGTTATATATTACATAACAACCGCCAAACTATTAAACTATTACTGCAAGTTGAGTTGTATATTTTCTAATAGCTGCAGAGCTACCTACCTACAAGTTATATATTACATAACAACCACAAAACTATTAAACTTTTAATATATTTTCTAACAGCTGCAGAGCTACCTACCTACAAGTTATATATTACATAACAACCGCCAAACTATTAAACTATTACTTCAAGTTGAGTTGTATATTTTCTAACAGTTGCAGAGCTACCTACCTACAAGTTATATATTACATAACAACCGCCAAACTATTAAACTATTACTGCAAGTTGAGTTGTATATTTTCTAATAGCTGCAGAGCTACCTACCTACAAGTTATATATTACATAACAACCGCCAAACTATTAAACTTTTAATATATTTTCTAACAGCTGCAGAGCTACCTACCTACAAGTTATATATTACATAACAACCGCCAAACTATTAAACTATTACTTCAAGTTGAGTTGTATATTTTCTAACAGTTGCAGAGCTACCTACCTACAAGTTATATATTACATAACAACCGCCAAACTATTAAACTATTACTGCAAGTTGAGTTGTATATTTTCTAATAGCTGCAGAGCTACCTACCTACAAGTTATATATTACATAACAACCGCCAAACTATTAAACTATTAAGTTGTATATTTTCTAACAGCTGCAGAGCTACCTACCTACAAGTTATATATTAGATAACAACCGCCAAACTATTAAACTATTAAGTTGTATATTTTCTAACAGCTGCAGAGCTACCTACCTACAAGTTATATATTACATAACAACCGCCAAACTATTAAACTATCTTTTCAAGTGGAGTTGTATATTTTCTAGCAGCTGCAGAGCAGCAGAGCTACCTACCTACAAGTTATATATTACATAACAACCGTCAAACTACTAAACTATTAAGTTGTATATTTTCTAACAGCTGCAGAGCTACCTACCTACAAGTTATATATTAGATAAGAGCAAAGGACTGTTCTTTGTGTGTAAACTAACAGTTAAGATGGCACTTAGTAAAATTAGTGTATCTGAGCTAAAGCAATTACATTTTTCAACGTTGCCCATTGAAAGAAAAATGGAAATTAAAATGCTCAGGCCAACACCTATGCTTAACCTTACCCAGGTGACAAAATGTAAAACTAGAGATTACAAAAGAGAATTCAAACCCGAGGTATATGATAAATATCCATGGATTTGTGGTTGTGAATTATCTAACAGGCTCTTTTGTTTTTATTGTCTCCTGTTTGCAAAACAAAGTGGGGATTCAAGCTGGGTGAGTTATGGGGTCGCCGATTTATCACATTTAAGTCAAAAAACCAATAAACATAATTGCTCCCAATCACATTTAAACTCCACATTAGAGTTTAATTTGCTAGGAAGGGTTGATATTCGGCAACAACTTGACAGTGCATATCGTTTGAATATTAAAAGACATAATGAGCAAGTAACCAAAAATCGCTATGTTCTTTCCAAAATAATTAATTGTATTTTATTTTGCGGCGCATTTGAGCTTGCACTTCGAGGACATGACGAACGCGATGATTCATTAAATCCAGGCATTTTCAGAGGTCTTATAAACTTCTCAGCAGAGCTTGATGCATCTCTAAAAGAACATCTCGCTAGTGCCACTGTTTTTAAAGGAACGTCAAAAGAAATTCAAAACGATTTATTAGACTGTATGCTTACTGTTTGCCAGAACCAAATAAAGAAGGAAATCTCAAATGCAAGTTTTGTAGCAGTGATAGCAGATGAAACTACTGATGTTTCATCTGCCTTCCAATTGGTTGTTGTTTTTAGATACATTATAGGTAACGGACAACCGGTTGAGAGATTCTGGGAATTCACTAATCCAGCTGGACATGATGCAGAATCTTTAGCTACGTGTATTCAAGCTACTTTGGAAAAAGTTATAGACAACCCAGAGAAACTGATATCGCAGAGTTACGACGGTGCAAGCGTGATGAGTGGTCAGCATGCAGGTGTTCAGGCTATAATTAAACGTACCTACAAGAATGCACATTTTGTGCATTGCTATGCACATCAGCTCAATTTAATTGTCAGCCAAGCAAGCAGTCAAAATCAACAAGTTCGAGTATTTTTTTCAAATCTAAGTGACATTACTAACTTTTTTAGTAACTCGCCACAAAGGATAGCTATTCTAGATGAAACTGTTAGAAGAAGGATACCTCATGGTTCAGCCACCAGGTGGAATTTCAAGAGTCGAACCGTCAATACAGTTTTTGAAAACAGGGAACAGTTAATTGAATGCATGGAAAAAATAGAGTCAACATCGAAAAAAGAAATAGCTATAAATCAAGCGGGGGCTATTCGGCGTATGTTACAAGACTCGGTATTCGTGTTTTGGCTTACAGTTTTTCACAATATTATGCCACATGTAGATGTGTTATACAACCAACTTCAGAAAACACAAACAGATGCGGCACTTATTCGAAAACATATTAACACTTTCCAGCAGACAATGGAAAACGAAAGGGAAAGAATGGACACAGTGACCATGACGATATCAGAAACAGAGGAAACATCTAGGAAAAGGAAGAGAGAAAATATTCACATTGCTCAGACTGTGGCAGCTAAAGAGATATGCGATGTTATCACAAATCAAGTAAAAGATAGATTTTCTTTTATAACTCACTACTCGGCTGTTTCTCTCCTCCAAGCGGAAAAATTTGCAGATTACGAGAAAAATTTTCCAAATCAGCTTCTTGAACAAACATCAGCGGTTTATCACACATTACAGAAAGATCGGCTGAAAACTGAACTAGGAGTAATTTACAGAAGACCAGATTTCCGAAATATGAATGGTGCCATCAGTCTTCTACAGTTTGTAATAGAAAATAACTTGGACAGTACTTTCTCGGAGACCTACAAACTGTTGCAAATTATTTCGACTATTCCCGTGACAACTGCTGAGGCTGAGAGATGTTTCTCAACTTTAAAACGAGTTAAGACATTTCTAAGGAGCACCATGACTGAGGAAAGACTGACTGCTCTAGCCATGCTCACAATTGAAAAACAATTGATCAATGACATGCCTACATTCACCGAAAATGTTATTGATTTATTTGCCTCAAAAAAAGACAGGCGGATTGACTTAATTTACAAAAATTGTACTTGAGTTATCAACATTCTGTTTTAATCTTTACTGTTGAAGTTAATTATTAAGCACTAGTGTAATAGAAATAATCTTCTTTTGTAGAAAGTAAAATGTGGGTGTATTTATCTTCATGTTGCCAAGGCCTTTGGCTGCATTGCCTAATATCGAACACTGGGGGCTGGGGCAACAGTAATTTAAATGTGGTTGTATTTCTCTATAAAGTGGAAGGTTCTTTAAATCCAGGAATATATATGTTTTCATAAATGTACATTCAACATTCTTATTATTTTGCAGCTTTAATTAATCATTTGGTTAATATATATATATGTTATTATATAATTTAACTGAGCACCATCATGTATATTTTAAGACTAGACATGGGCAGGTAGTGTAGGCTCCTCCATTTGTGCACTGTCGCACATGAACATGGCTGTACTGAAGAGTATGCATTCATAGATTTAAGATTTCTGTGTCCACTATGAGGAACACAGTGAGCAATGCATGGTGAGGATATGGAAGACCACAGGCACAGTTCTTGTTAAGGCCAGAAGTGGCAGGGCAAGTAAAATATCAGAGAGGGCCAGAGGCAAAGGCAAAGGATGGTGAGAACGGTCAAAAACAGCCCACAGACCACCTCCAAAGACCTGTACTACTGGGAATATTGTTGAGGGTCTCATGGATTCCACTCAATATCAGCAGATACTTGAGAATAATGTTGAGGAATCAGTCACAAACTTCAGTTGAAGTTACCCCCAGGCCGGGGCTGGATATTTCAAGAAGACGATGACCAAAAACACCGCTGGTTCAAATGGGTGGGGCCATTTGAGGGGCGTGATTTTCACTAAGGGGTGTGGCTTTTAAAAATGGGTGTGGCTTGTTAAAGGGGCGTGGTTTTTAAAAAGGGGCGTGGATTTTCAAAGGGGCGTGTCTTTCTAATAGGGGGAGGGTCTTGTGCACCCCCATCCTAAAAATTCACCAGCCGCCACTGGTTGTCAGAACACTATGTTTCTTATTAGCAGGCAGAGTGTTGATCCTACGGTTAGTAATATAGAAATGCTCATAGTTGAGGCCCTATCAATCAAACATAAATGGGGTTATGTCTAGTTCCGAGTTAAGACCTGAGGGGTGTAATGTTTTCATGTTGTATATTAGTTCTGCCTCTTTTTTAAGCAGCTTGGTATCAAAATTACCCCCTCTCCAATCAGGTTTCACTTTCATTATACCCCAAAATGAGAGGCCATGAGATCTATCTCTGGAAAACACCACATCTGAACAATTTGAGAAAACACATCTGGATGGAGAGACCACTCCCCTGGATGTAAAGTCTGACAGCTGAGGTAATCCGCCTCCCAATTGTCTACACCTGGGATATGCACCGCAGAGATTAGACAGGAGCTGGATTCCGGCCAAGCAGGTATCCGAGATACTTCTTTCATAGCTTGGGGACTGTGAGTCCCACCCTGATGATTGACATATGCCACAGTTGTGATATTGTCTGTCTGAAAGCAAATGAACGATTCTCTCTTCAACAGAGGCCAAAACTGAAGAGCTCTGAGAATTGCACGGAGTTCTAAAATATTGATTGGTAATCTCGCCTCTTGAGATTTCCAAACCCCTTGTGCTGTCAGAGATCCCCAAACAGCTCCCCAACCTGAAAGACTTGCGTCTGTAGTGATCACAGTCCAGGTTGGCCGAACAAAGGAAGCCCCTTGAACTAAACGCTGGTGATTTAATCACCACGTCAGAGAGTGTCGAACATTGGGATTTAAGGATATTAACTGTGATATCTTTGTATAATCCCTGCACCATTGATTCAGCATACAAAGCTGAAGAGGTCTCATCTGAAAACGAGCATAAGGAATCGCGTCCGATGCTGCAGTCATGAGGCCTAAAACTTCCATGCACATAGCCACTGAAGGGAATGACAGACTGAAGGTGCCGACAGGCTGAAACCGATTTCAAACATCTCTTGTCTGTTAGAGATGTGTCATGGACACTGAATCTATCTGGAAACCTAAAAAGGTGACCCTTGTCCGAGAAATTAAGAAAATTTTTGGTAAATTGATCCTCCAACCATGTTTTTGAAGAAACAACACTAGTTGATTCGTGTGAGATTCTGCAGAACGTAAAGACTGAGCTAGTACCAAGATATCGTCCAAATAAGGTAAACACCGCAATACCCTGCTCTCTGATTACAGAGAGTAGGGCACCTAGAACCTTTGAAAAGATTCTTGGAGCTGTTGCTAGGCCAAATGGAAGAGCAACAAATTGGTAATGCTTGTCTAGAAAAGAGAATCTCAGGAACTGATAATGTTCTGGATGAATCGGAATATGAAGGTATGCATCCTGCAAGTCTATTGTAGACATATAATGTCCTTGCTGAACAAAAGGCAGAATAGTCCTTATAGTCACTATCTTGAAAGTTGGTACTCTAACATAACGATTCAAAATTTTCAGATCCAGAACTGGTCTGAATGAAGTTCATAAGGCTGAAACGCAACTGCTCTAGAGAAACAGATTACCAAGTAGAAAGCAAGTTGTTATGGAAAAAACTTAAAGCCAGGGGTTACCCGGATGGGCCTTTGAGAAAGGCTTATTTTGATGTACAAAAAATCTCTAGGGAAGATCTACTAAAGCCAAAAGCATCAGGTGATTGTACAAAAAGACAAAGTGAGATTACATTTGTGACAAACTACTCAAATCAGTACAGGGAGGTTTGCGAGATTATTAGGAAAAATTTGCCAATCTTAAGGGCAGACGAAGCATTGAAAGGAGTGATAGATAAAGGTTGCCAATTTGTTTCAAAAAGAAACTTAAAGTGAATGTAAAGTGCGCATCCTGACTAACGTTACCCTTAAAGTGATTGTCAATTTTCCTTGTTTTGAACACATATTCCTGTAGGCAATCATGATATTAACCTAACCGCCACTATACATTTTTCCAAAAATTTGTAATATGTTGTTTATTTCTTACTCGAAATATCGACGATTCACTGTACCTGCTCCTCCCACAGTTCACTTCCTTGTTTTGAGCCATCTCACGTATACAGCGGTCCCACCCGCTGTTTACATCTCGTCAATGCGCGCTCCCATTTTCATTTCCAATTGCGCATGCGTGAAATGCTGTCAATCAACCATAGTATTCATTGAATCAATACATTCAATGAATACTATCGTTGAGAAGTGAAGGAAACGATCTGCTACCCCAGCCCGTTATAACACCATTTAAAAATAAAATACACATTGATTGTAAGTGTATCTTGAAACTAAACTTTTAAGGTATGATGTGAAGAAATATGAATTTAAGCAATATCGGTTTGCAAAATAAGCTGACATTATAGAATACGGAGCCCTGTTACTGATTTACTTACCGAGCGGTACAGTAATTCAGAAATGACAGGGCTCCGTAAAATAAAACTACTGCGCATGCGCGAAATGTGCACGCTTGTAAAAGTAAAACGTCAGTGAACATAAGAACGCAGGCGCAGAAAGGAGTAGTTACGTCAGTGTAAGGGGGTGGGTCCCCCTGTGGTTAGAGACTTGATTGGTTATTAGGACATCAATCAAACTGAGAATAAGTAGGCGCGCGTGCCGGGTGGAGGATCCAAATAACTGGAGACAAGGTAAAAAATAAAAATAAAAGCTATATAACCAAAAAATTGAAAAACGATGAATGAAACTACTATTTATTTTTCATAGACATTAAGGGTAACGTTAGTCAGGATGCGCACTTTACATTCACTTTAATGTCTATGAAAAATAAATAGTAGTTTCATTCATCGTTTTTCAATTTTTTGGTTATATAGCTTTTATTTTTAATTTTTTACCTTGTCTCCAGTTATTTGGATCCTCCACCCGGCACGCGCGCCTACTTATTCTCAGTTTGATTGATGTCCTAATAACCAATCAAGTCTCTAACCACAGGGGGACCCACCCCCTTACACTGACGTAACTACTCCTTTCTGCGCCTGCGTTCTTATGTTCACTGACGTTTTACTTTTACAAGCGTGCACATTTCGCGCATGCGCAGTAGTTTTATTTTACGGAGCCCTGTCATTTCTGAATTACTGTACCGCTCGGTAAGTAAATCAGTAACAGGGCTCCGTATTCTATAATGTCAGCTTATTTTGCAAACCGATATTGCTTAAATTCATATTTCTTCACATCATACCTTAAAAGTTTAGTTTCAAGATACACTTACAATCAATGTGTATTTTATTTTTAAATGGTGTTATAACGGGCTGGGGTAGCAGATCGTTTCCTTCACTTCTCAACGATAGTATTCATTGAATGTATTGATTCAATGAATACTATGGTTGATTGACAGCATTTCACGCATGCGCAATTGGAAATGAAAATGGGAGCGCGCATTGACGAGATGTAAACAGCGGGTGGGACCGCTGTATACGTGAGATGGCTCAAAACAAGGAAGTGAACTGTGGGAGGAGCAGGTACAGTGAATCGTCGATATTTCGAGTAAGAAATAAACAACATATTACAAATTTTTGGAAAAATGTATAGTGGCGGTTAGGTTAATATCATGATTGCCTACAGGAATATGTGTTCAAAACAAGGAAAATTGACAATCACTTTAACAATAGGCAACATTGTGTCACCCAGCGCCCTTAGGAAATTACAGAAGGAAAGTAGCTGGCTTAGCTGTAAGGGACACTATAAATGTGGTTCACATGGCTGCACTGCATGTGGATATACCACCAGTGGCAAGGTGTTTCAGTCATGCTATACGCAACGAGTTTTTGATTGTAACTATTGTACCAACTGTCGTTCTGAATTTGCAATTTATGCAATTACCTGTACATTCTGTCAGAAACAGTATATAGGGTGCACGACACGAGAGACACGTGAACGGATACGTGAACATTTGAATGACATTGAGAAAGGGAGGACAGCAACAGGGGCATCTAAGCATTTTATCTATGAACATGGAGGTAGTGTTAAAACATTTACCTGGATGATTATAGATATTATTAAAAACAAACCTAGAGGAGGCAATAGAGTAAAGGAGCTATATAAAAAGGAGGCTTTTTGGATTTTCAAATTGAACACACGAATGCCGAAAGGCCTAAATATCGAGACTGATCTCATTAATCACTGGCAATAATATATTGAAAATCTAATATACAGCAAAGATATTGTGTTCCATTTGTACTTTCCTAACTGCACCATAACTATGCCCCAAAAGAATAGATAAAAGCATTTCTCTAAGGATAACATCATAATAAATATCACTGGTAATAACCAGGAGGGAATAGAATATGCCCCCACCTCTGATACCTGACTAGCAAATCTGTATGTTAAATCCACAATAATATTATCAACAATGGGGATCATGTGTGTATTAATACCAAGATACATACAAAAGATGTGTTTTGTCAAACTATGGAAATAGAAGTAATGAGAGTAGGAAGACATAATGCCGAAGATAGCAATGGTAATTACTAAAATAAAAGCAATTAATGTTAATTCTTTTAGAAATATTGACAACTACTGCACAGGAATAGTGCATAAAAATTATCTTATCTAATATTGTGCATAAAAAAAAGGAATTGTGCATAAAAGTTATCTTATCTAACATTACTAAATAGAATATCAATCGGTTATTGTAATAATAAAATATTATTTAGGTGAGCACTAACAAGTAACCAGTATCCTCAGACAAAATAGGGAAAAGGAGCTAGAAACATTTAACACAGACAACCAATCAACACAAAGGGAGTGAAATAAAAGACACCAATTGGTTATGACAAGTAGAGTCTATGATTAAGGCTAATTAAAGCCGAAACATGTTAGACATGTCTATCAGGAGTGTGCTGTGTTTTTATTAATATGCCTTGTTTTAAGAAGAAGTAATAAAGTAATTTTTAAGTTTTACACCTGTGCCGTTTTCCTTTGGTGATTGCTGCAATACGGCATAGGAGAGTGCCGTCCGGCCAGGTTTAAGTAAGACTTATTTTTGCAAACAAATCCCAGTGGCATCTGGGTTACCCCACAGGACTTCCAAAGTGGGCCGCCAGGACCGGTGACACCCCAACTGAAGGAGACATTCCCTAGATCTTACGGAGCGGAGGATTTTGCAATACCCCGATACCAGAGGCAGAGAGGAAGTCACGTGACCGAACAGGCCGGGTGACGTCAGACGCCGACACACTGGTGAGGGGAGAGGAGGCAGAGCGGCAGTAGTCGGCACCTTCAAATTGAAATATTGGAGTAGAGAAGCCGTGAAGAGCCGCTGGGAGCCAGCCTAGCAGCATTTTGTCCTTCCGAAAACGACAGAGGGAGATTGGACGATCCGGATAGTGATCGGAGAAGATAGGGTGTCACCGAGAGCGGTAAGATTCCTTTAGCTCACTACATAGTGTGCAACTTTTTTGGTATTTACTCTATCTCTGATATGGACTGAGCACACAAAGGGACACTAGAACACTTTTGGATTACAGTATTAATGCGAATGTCACTTCTGAAGGTTGTAATAACATAGTGACAACTGTGGGATTAGCATTAATGTGAATAAGTGACAACTATAGTCACTTTAAAGTAATAAACTTTCTTCACTTCATTATTACTTCGTACCTGAACACCACAAGTTTTGATAATAGAGTAATAGTGTTAAGAGGTAATTTACAACATGGCTACCAGCAATTATTATTCACTCTTACCCTTAGAGGAATTGGAAAAAAGCAGACCCACATTAAAAGACATATTCAATCCTGATAATGAGGTTAAGGAAATTTCAGAGGTGTTCTTAAAAATGGAAAAAGCTCTGATGAAAGAGTATCAAACATGGTGGGATAAAAAATCACTAGAAAAATATATAGATCTAAATATGATACCTCGGGGCCTAAGGTTAAAGAAAAGGCCAACTTTCCTACAGGTGGATGATGCTTTTCTTAATGAGTGGAATGACATACTCACAGAGTGCTCAATAAGGCTTATGCACCTAATAATAAAACACAAAGAACAAAAACTGATGGAGGCAAGACATTCCATACAAGACATACAAAAAGATCTAAACAGCTTTGTGGGACATAACAGTTATGAGAAACTAGACAATCTACTTAAACAAACTGTAGACAATATGAAAAGAGACATTGATAAATTAAAGTTTCGTAAATTTACGAGGGATTCAGAGGATTATACCCATAATAGGGTCTATCTAAAGAATATACAACAGAACAAAAGAAATAGACGACAACGTAGGCAGTACAGAGGGAGTGACATAGAGCCCAAAGAGACACAAATGCAACAACAGCCTTCAAGTACCAAGAAACAAGTGACTTTTTCAGATACGGACCCTGAGTCTAATGATGAATATGAAGTACAAGAGTTTGTGGACTTTATGACAAGTGGGCCCTCATCAGATGAGGCCGAATTAACTAATGATATTGATGTGATAAATACATTAGACATACACCATAACCCACAGCCCCAACTTCCACAGGCAAAAGCAAATGAAGGCACACATAAACATAAGCAGGCTGGTAGAAATAGATATGGCAGAGTTCTTGAGAAAGATGGACACCCTAAACAAGGGGTAAACATAGAGCAGCCGCAGGTTTTTCACGAGGCCGCAGCCGGACAGGGAGGGGGCGGAAGGGGGAGAGGTGGGATACTCAGATCTCAAACGATGCAGGGAGGAGAGCAGCCCCAGGCTCAGAGGGAGAGGTACACATTAAGGAGAGGAAAGAAGAACAAATACAGAGTTTAAAAATAATAAACTTATCAAGTGTCACATTAGAAGAATCAGAGTTAGAAGTACTTAGGTTGGGTCTTAATTTTGTACCCTCAGTAGATTTTGACGTGTTCGAGACTTTGCTTGATGTGAACAGATTGGTTCGCAAATTAACATTAAAAAAGTTTTTCAATACAGAATTGGTAGAGTCAGATGCTGCACAGACTAAAATCAATGTTGATAGACGGGACGAGAATGATTACTTTCAGGTTAAGGATGCAGTGGATTTTTTATCTCTGTACCAGTTGGAAAAGGATAGTAACATACATGATAACATCAAAAACTCACACATAGGCTATAGACCCAAGTCTACATTTTACCCCACTAGAAATCGAGGGAATATATTAGAACAATTTCACAAGAGAGTGGAGGAAGACTTAGTGATATTGAAGTCACAGGGAAAAAGCCATAGAGAGAACCTTACAGCCAAACAGAAGGCCGGCCTAAAACTTCTGAAACAAAGGGTTGATGTGGTAATAAAAAATTCGGACAAGGGAGGCTCCATTGTAATTATGGATAGAAGCTCCTATATCCAAGAGGCGTTGAGACAACTCAATGATGAGGAGGTGTACCTTGTATTACGGGGGAACCCGGTTTTGTCCTTCCAAAAAGAGATGAGGAGTTTGCTGGATGACGAGCTGGAGCTTGGGATAATAGATCCGGATACCTTTGATTACTTAATGGTGGAGGAGCCGGTTACCCCGATCTTCCACCATTTGCCAAAGGTGCATAAGACATTGGAGGATGTCAAGGGACGTCCTATAGTGTCTGGTATAGGGTCCCTCTTTGAGAACCTGTCTAACTGGATAGAATCTCTGCTCCAGCCCGTCGTCTGGAAACTGCCATCATTTCTAAGAGATACCAAGCACCTGTTAAATTTAACAGAAGAATTGGTTTGGGAGCCAAATTATAACTGGCTCACCATAGACGTGGTGGGACTTTATTCAGCTATCCCCCACAAGGAGGGCCTTGAAGCTGTTAAATATATGTTAGACAGCTTCAGTGATTACGACACCAACCTTAAAAGCTATATTTTGCGAACGCTCCTATTTTTACTAACTCACAATTATTTTGAGTTTAACGGCTTGTATTACCTGCAGAGACGTGGGACAGCCATGGGGGCAAAATTTGCCCCGGCCTTTGCAAACATCTATATGGGCTGGTGGGAGCTGTCCCACGTCTATGCAGATGACAATCCCTTCAGAGACTCAATTGTAGCATACAAGCGCTACATTGACGATTTGATAATGGTTTGGTCAGGTACGGAAGCAGAGAGTGTATCCTTTATGGAATACCTAAACTGCAATAGAGCTGGTTTGCAGTTTACTTATGCCTTTGATGTCAAGAAAGTACCATACCTAGATGTGGAATTGGAAGGTGACAGAGCAGAGAGAGCAGTAATATCCACCCTGTATGTAAAACCAATTACGGCTAATGCATTTCTGCATGCAAAGAGCTGTCATCCACGCCATATGAATTATGGAGTGGCAAAGGGACAGTTCATAAGGCTGAAACGCAACTGCTCTAGAGAAACAGATTACCAAGTAGAAAGCAAGTTGTTATGGAAAAAACTTAAAGCCAGGGGTTACCCGGATGGGCCTTTGAGAAAGGCTTATTTTGATGTACAAAAAATCTCTAGGGAAGATCTACTAAAGCCAAAAGCATCAGGTGATTGTACAAAAAGACAAAGTGAGATTACATTTGTGACAAACTACTCAAATCAGTACAGGGAGGTTTGCGAGATTATTAGGAAAAATTTGCCAATCTTAAGGGCAGACGAAGCATTGAAAGGAGTGATAGATAAAGGTTGCCAATTTGTTTCAAAAAGAAACTTAACAATAGGCAACATTGTGTCACCCAGCGCCCTTAGGAAATTACAGAAGGAAAGTAGCTGGCTTAGCTGTAAGGGACACTATAAATGTGGTTCACATGGCTGCACTGCATGTGGATATACCACCAGTGGCAAGGTGTTTCAGTCATGCTATACGCAACGAGTTTTTGATTGTAACTATTGTACCAACTGTCGTTCTGAATTTGCAATTTATGCAATTACCTGTACATTCTGTCAGAAACAGTATATAGGGTGCACGACACGAGAGACACGTGAACGGATACGTGAACATTTGAATGACATTGAGAAAGGGAGGACAGCAACAGGGGCATCTAAGCATTTTATCTATGAACATGGAGGTAGTGTTAAAACATTTACCTGGATGATTATAGATATTATTAAAAACAAACCTAGAGGAGGCAATAGAGTAAAGGAGCTATATAAAAAGGAGGCTTTTTGGATTTTCAAATTGAACACACGAATGCCGAAAGGCCTAAATATCGAGACTGATCTCATTAATCACTGGCAATAATATATTGAAAATCTAATATACAGCAAAGATATTGTGTTCCATTTGTACTTTCCTAACTGCACCATAACTATGCCCCAAAAGAATAGATAAAAGCATTTCTCTAAGGATAACATCATAATAAATATCACTGGTAATAACCAGGAGGGAATAGAATATGCCCCCACCTCTGATACCTGACTAGCAAATCTGTATGTTAAATCCACAATAATATTATCAACAATGGGGATCATGTGTGTATTAATACCAAGATACATACAAAAGATGTGTTTTGTCAAACTATGGAAATAGAAGTAATGAGAGTAGGAAGACATAATGCCGAAGATAGCAATGGTAATTACTAAAATAAAAGCAATTAATGTTAATTCTTTTAGAAATATTGACAACTACTGCAAAGGAATAGTGCATAAAAATTATCTTATCTAATATTGTGCATAAAAAAAAGGAATTGTGCATAAAAGTTATCTTATCTAACATTACTAAATAGAATATCAATCGGTTATTGTAATAATAAAATATTATTTAGGTGAGCACTAACAAGTAACCAGTATCCTCAGACAAAATAGGGAAAAGGAGCTAGAAACATTTAACACAGACAACCAATCAACACAAAGGGAGTGAAATAAAAGACACCAATTGGTTATGACAAGTAGAGTCTATGATTAAGGCTAATTAAAGCCGAAACATGTTAGACATGTCTATCAGGAGTGTGCTGTGTTTTTATTAATATGCCTTGTTTTAAGAAGAAGTAATAAAGTAATTTTTAAGTTTTACACCTGTGCCGTTTTCCTTTGGTAAACACCGCAATACCCTGCTCTCTGATTACAGAGAGTAGGGCACCTAGAACCTTTGAAAAGATTCTTGGAGCTGTTGCTAGGCCAAATGGAAGAGCAACAAATTGGTAATGCTTGTCTAGAAAAGAGAATCTCAGGAACTGATAATGTTCTGGATGAATCGGAATATGAAGGTATGCATCCTGCAAGTCTATTGTAGACATATAATGTCCTTGCTGAACAAAAGGCAGAATAGTCCTTATAGTCACTATCTTGAAAGTTGGTACTCTAACATAACGATTCAAAATTTTCAGATCCAGAACTGGTCTGAATGAATTTTCCTTCTTTGGGACAATGAATAGATTTGAATAAAACCCCAGACCTTGTTCCTGAAAAGGAACTGGCATGATTACTCCTGAAGACTCCAGGTCTGAAACACACTTCAGGAAAGCCTGAGCTTTTACTGGATTTACTGGGATGCGTGAGAGAAAAAATCTTCTCACAGGAGGTCTTACTCTGAATCCTATTCGATACCCTTGAGAGACAATGCTCTGAATCCATTGATTTTGGACAGAATTTATCCAAATATCCTTGAAAAACCTTAATCTGCCCCCTACCAGCTGAGCTGGAATGAGGGCCGCACCTTCATGCAGACTTAGGGGCTGACTTTGGTTTCTTAAATGGCTTGGATTTATTCCAATTTGAGGAAGGCTTCCAATTGGAAACAGATTCCTTGGGGGAAGGATTAGATTTTTGTTCCTTATTCTGACGAAAGGAACAAAAACGGTTAGAAGCCTTAGATTTACCCTTAGGTTTTTTATCCTGAGGCAGAAAAACTCCCTTTCCCCCAGTAACAGTTGAAATAATAGAATCCAACTGAGAATCAAATAAATTATTACCTTGGAAAGAAAGAGATAGTAATCTAGACTTAGATGTCATATCAGCATTCCAAGATTTAAGCCACAAAGCTCTTCTAGCTAAAATAGCTAAAGAAATGGATCTAACATCAATTTTGATAATATCAAAAATGGCATCACAAATAAAATGATTAGCATACTGCAGTAAGCGAATAATGCTAGATATGTCAGAATCCAATTCTTGTTGCGCTAAATTCTCCAACCAGAAAGTTGATGCAGCCACAACATCAACCAAAGAAATTGCAGGTCTGAGAAGATGACCTGAATATAAATAGGCTTTCCTTAGATAAGATTCAAGCTTCCTATCTAAAGGATCCTTAAAGGACTATTACTGATGGACACACTATCTGCATGTAAAAGTTTATCATGACAACTATTACAAATGACATTCGGAGATATAATTTCCACAATCTTACAACAAATGCACTTAGCTTTGGTAGGACCGATGTCAGGCAGCAAAACTTTGCTGCCTGACATCGGTCCTACCAAAGCTAAGTGCATTTGTTGTAAGATTGTGACAGATACTTCTGAGGCAGGATCAGATTGAGACATCTTGCAAAATGTAAAAGAAAAAACAAGATATAAAGCAAAATTATCAGATTCCTTATATGACAGTTTCAGGAATGGGAAAAAAAGCAAATAGCATAGCCCTCTGACAAATAAAACAGCAAGAGGCAAACATCAATGGGGTATTAAATTAATGAAAAAATTTTGCGCCAAGTATGACGCACAACGTAACTGAAAATTTTTTGGCGCCAACAATAACCGGAAATGACATACTCGCGTCACTAACAACGCAACCGTGTGTAAGGCTTAGGCGTCAACTACGACGCTGGAAATGACGAAGTTGCGTCACGGACGTACTTTTCGCGCCAAAAATGACGCAATAAAGTCTAGCATTTGGCGCACCCGCGGGCCTAATACCGCCCGGAATTTGCAAGAAAAAAGTAGTCAATTAGAAAAAAAGACTAAACCCCAGGTAAGAAAAATATTTTTTAAAATGTTTATTTTCCCCAAATATGAAACTGACAGTCTGCAGAAGGAAATACATGAACCTGACTCAAGGCAAATATAAGCACAAAACATATATTTAGAACTTTATATAAATGCATAAAGTGCCAAACCATAGCTGGGGTGTCTTAAGTAATAAAAAACATACTTACCGAAAGACACCCATCCACATATAGCAGATTGTAAAACTGAATTGTGGGTGTGGTGAGGGGTGTATTTATAGGCATTTTGAGGTTTGGGAAACTTTGCCCCTCCTGGTAGGATTGTATATCCCATACGTCACTAGCTCATGGACTCTTGCCAATTACATGAAAGAAAGGGTGGGTGTACTTTGTGTCCATGGCACTAAAGTAGAATATGCTACTGTTGCTATTGAAATAAAACACCTTGGTAGGCCTATACAAATTGAAGCGGCTGTAGTCCCCAGGTTGCCCTATTCTCTAATATTGGGATGCAATTTCCCAGGTTTCAGCAGTCTTATACAAACTGAGCTAACCACAGTAAATAATCCAGAGCCTACAGCTGAAAACCTCTCGAATGTATTACTTTCTATTTACTCTGATATAATTTCAAAAGGTGGTAAACCACAAAAATCAAAGAGAGAGAGAAGGGCAGATAAGTACAGGGGTACAAGTCGTTTATGTGAAGCATTAATTAATGAAACTGAAAAAGAGGTTGAGGTTGAACAGCATCTTGACAATCTGTACACTTATACAAATTTTGGCAGAGAACAAGTTAGTGACTTATCTTTACAAAATGCATTCTCAAATGTTCTAGAAGTTAATGGAGTTGGGGTAGAAGGAAAGACTAAAAATGTATATCCCCATTTCATTCTAAGAGATGATCTATTGTATAGAGTAACCAAAGAGGAAGGGCAAGATATAGAGCAGCTGTTGGTACCTCAGCCTTTTAGGAGAAAGGTGTCAGAGTTAGCACATGCCCATATTTTTGGGGGACATTTGGGAACAGAAAAAACCCAAGACAGAATATTAAGAAGGTTTTTTTGGCCAGGGGTTTATGAAGAGGTAACAAGATTCTGTTCAAGTCTCTGAGAACTTCAGTGTACCATCCCCAAACAGATGGGTTGGTGGAGAGATTTAACAGGACACTGAAACATATGTTACGCAAGGTTGTAAGTAGGGATGGGAAAAACTGGGATACACTTCTACCATATTTAATGTTTGCAATACGGGAAGTACCCCAAGCATCAATAGTGTTTTCTCCCTTTGAGCTCCTTTATGGGAGACACCCGGGAGGCTATGGGTGCCTAGGAGGAATATCATTACCTAAGTGGAACAAATGCAAGAACGCATAAAACAAGATCACTCCAGTAGTTAAACAGTATTTGGAAGAGGCTCAACAAAAACAGCAAGTAGTCTATAATAGACAATCCTCTGTACGAACTTTCCAGCCAGGTGACCGGGTCATGGTTCTTGTCCCCACGGCTGAAAGTAAACTGTTATCTGTGTGGCAAGGTCCATATGAGATTATTAGCCAAGAAGGGCCTGTAAATTACAAGGTGATGCAGCCTGACAGAAGAAAGGTAGAGAAAGTGTATCACATAAATCTGTTAAAGCTTTGGAAGGCTAGAGAGGCCTTTGTGTTGGTAGGAGTAATTATAAAAGTTAAACCCTACAGGGTACCAGAAGCAAAAAGAGAGGCAATACCGGCAGAAGTGGTAAAAATGTTACAACTAGGGGTTTATTGAAGAATCTAATAGTCAGTGGTCAAGTCCTATAGTCCTAGTGCCAAAGCCAGATGGGTCTCTGCGGTTCTGTAATGATTTCAGGAAACTCAATGAGTGTTCTAAATTTGATGCATATACTAGGCCTAGGATAGATGAGCTTATTGAAAATTTGGCACCAGCCAGATTTCTAACTTGTCTTGACCTCACGAAAGGCTATTGGCAAATACCTCTGTCTAAGGAAGCTTAAGAAAAGACAGCATTTGTAACCCCTGAGGGCCTTTACCAACATACTATTTTGCCCTTTGGGTTACATGGGGCCCCAGCGACATTTCAACGGTTAATGAATAAGTTGTTGAAGCCACATGCCCAGTATGCCTCAGCTTATCTAGATGATCTGGTTATTCATAGCCAGGACTGGGAGTCCCATTTGCATAGAGTAGAAGCTGTTTTAGACACTTTTTAGAGAAGCTGGTCTCACAGTCAATCCTACTAAAAGTATAATAGGCTGCTTAGAGGCCAAATATTTGGGCTATACTGTAGGAAGAGGCATGGTAAAACCCCAAGTTTATGCTGTCATCCAGTCTTAATAGCCTCTGATTTCTCCAAGCATTTCTTTCTGCAGACAGATGCTTCTGAAGTTGGCCTGGGAGCGGTACTATCTTAATATATAGCAGGTGAAGAACACCCTGTGCTCTACTTGAATCGTAAATTGCTGCTAAGAGAGCAAAAATATGCTGTAGTAGAGAAAGAATGCTTGGCTATCAAGTGGGCTATTGAGACCTTAAGGTACTATTTGTTAGGCCGGTCCTTTACGCTAGTGACTGACCATGCTCCATTGCAATGGGTGCACAAATCAAAAGAAACAAATGCCAAAGTAACAAGGTGGTCCCTCTCTTTACAGTCCTATAAGTTTGATGTGGCCCATAGAGCTGGGCTTTTGCATGCTAATGCAGATGCTTTGTCTAGAGTGCATAGTTTTCTTTTTCAGCAGCCACTCCACCCTACTGTGTTCCGCTGGGGGGAGGATATGTGACAGGGTCAGAGATCATATATATGTTAGCAGGATAATGGAGCTCTCTGTTTTTCCAGAATGAAAACAGTTAATTTTCAGGTGCTCTCAGCTGGTGCAATTAGCTAACTAGCAAAAGGCTGCTCTGAGAGCAAAGCTTTCTCTGACAGACTGCCTGTAAGCACAGAGACACAGAGGGAGAAAAAGCAGGTACTCTAAACTATTGTTTTTCTATAAAGCAGTTGTTTACTGGGGACAGTTTAGATGCCCCTAGTAATATAGTTAGGTATCCTTTAAAGTTTTGTTAGCCTCCTGAGTTAGGAGTAGGTGTTTGTTTTGTTTTATGAAACCTGCTGTGAAACAAATAGTTTGTTTCCTGAATCAAATGAATGGTTCAATCTTACTAAAGCCAAAAGCACGGCCACCTTACCACAATATATATATATAGCCTGATGAAACAGTGTGTTACACTGAGAAACGCGTTGCTTTTGTTTTTACCATTTTAATAAACTTTTAAGTTTTATTCATCTCCTCATTTGCTGCCGACCTTTTTATCCCTTGATTCGTTGACCTTTTTTGGAGCTGTTATAGTCACCTTTTTAGCTGTTTGAGGTGTGGGACTGGTCACCGTTGGACTTCTTCACTGCTGACTGACTCCTGCTCAAGGCATCCCTGGACTCTCCCTGGTGAGACGAGGATCCGCCCTTGTGATAACATCTATTGGTCTACCGGACGACGAGCGGTTCTGGATTGCTGGTTTTGCACATCTGTGCTTTACATCTTGTGAGTAGGATTCTTATGTCCTCTTTGCTTGTTTTTCCATTTACCATCTGATCTGCACCATGTGGCGCCCTCTATTCTGATTTGTCTAGATATATATAAAAGTGTATATACATGTATATACATGTACATAGATGTATGTACATAGATGTGTATGTATATATATATATATATATATACACATATATATATATATATATATATATATATATATATATATATATATATATATATATATATATATATCACGTTGATTGGAGTAGCCGTGTTAGTCTAGAGATTTAGATATCAAAATAACAAGAGTATTGCATTGAGCAATGATACTTTTTTATTGGACTAACTATACATTTATAAGATGACAGGCTTTCGGAAGAGTGTCTTCCTTTTTCAAGTTTGAAGCAATACTGACCAATTTGATGGAATTTACAGATTATATCTTAAAAAAAAATAAAAATTTTTTTTTTTTACAGAGGTCGGAATGCCTGTGTTTTAAGATATAATCTGTAAATTCCATCAAATTGGTCAGTATTGCTTCAGACTTGAAAAAGGAAGACACTCTTCCGAAAGCTTGTCATCTTATAAATATATATATAACATAATTTATGTAAGAACTTACCTGATAAATTCATTTCTTTCATATTGGCAAGAGTCCATGAGCTAGTGGCATATGGGATATACAATCCTACCAGGAGGGGCAAAGTTTCCCAAACCTCAAAATGCCTATAAATACACCCCTCACCACACCCACAATTCAGTTTAACGAATAGCCAAGAAGTGGGGTGATAAAGAAAGGAGTAGAAAGCATCAACAAAGGAAATTTGGAAATAATTGTGCTTTATACAAAAAAATCATAACCACCATAAAAAGGGTGGGCCTCATGGACTCTTGCGAATATGAAAGAAATGAATTTATCAGGTAAGTTCTTACATAAATTATGTTTTCTTTCATGTAATTGGCAAGAGGCCATGAGCTAGTGACATATGGGATATCAATACCCAAGATGTGGAGTCTTCCACTCAAGAGTCACTAGAGAGGGAGGGAATAAAATCAAAAAATAATCCACAACCCAAAAAATAAGTTATTTTCACTTTGAAAAGAAAAAAACTTAAATCAAAAGCAGAAGAATCAAACTGAAACAGCTGCCTGAAGAACTTTTCTACCAAAAACTGCTTCCGAAGAAGCAAATACATCAAAACGGTAGAATTTAGTAAATGTATGCAAAGAGGACCAAGTGGCTGCTTTGCAAATCTGATCGACTGAAGCTTCATTCTTAAAAGCCCATGAAGTAGAGACTGATCTAGTAGAATGAGCTGTAATTCTCTGAGGCGGGGTTTGAACCGACTCCAAATAAGCTTGATGAATCAAAAGTTTCAACCAAGAAGCCAAGGAAACAGCAGAAGCTTTCTGACCTTTCCTAGGACCAGAAAATAAAACAAATAGACTAGAAGTCTTCCTGAAATTTTTAGTAGCTTCCACATAATATTTCAAAGCTCTTACCACATCCAAAGAATGTAAGGATCTCTCCAAAGAATTCTTAGGATTAGGACATAAAGAAGGGAAAAGAATTTCTCTACTAATGTTGTTAGAATTCACAACCTTAGGTAAAAATTGAAAAGAAGTCCGCAAAACTGCCTTACCCTGATGAAAAATCAGAAAAGGAGACTCACAAGAAAGAGCAGATAGCTCAGAAACTCTTCTAGTAGAAGAGATAGCCAAAAGGAACAACACTTTCCAGGAAAGTAGTTTAATGTCCAAAGAATGCATAGGTTCAAATTGAGGAGCCTGTAAAGCCCTCAGAACCAAATTAAGACTCCAAGGAGGAGAAATTGACTTAATGACAGGCTTAATACGAACTAAAGCCTGTACAAAACAGTGTATATCAGGAAGGATAGCAGTTTTTCTGTGAAATAAAACAGAAAGAGCGGAGATTTGTCCTTTCAAGGAACTTGCAGACAAACCCTTATCCAGACCATCCTGAATAAACTGCAAAATTCTAGGAATTCTAAAAGAATGCCAGGAGAATTTATGAGAACAACACCATGAAATGTAAGCCTTCCAAACTCTATAATAAATCTTCCTAGAGACAGATTTACGAGCTTGTAACATAGTATTAATCACTGAATCAGAGAAACCTCTATGACTTAGAACTAAGCGTTCAATTTCCATACCTTCAAATTTAATGATTTGAGATCCTGATGGAAAAACGGACCTTGAGATAGTAGGTCCGGCCGTAATGGAAGTGGCCAAGGCGGGCAACTGGACATCCGAACCAGATCCGCATACCAAAACCTGCGTGGCCATGCTGGAGCCAACAGCAACACAAAAGACTGTTCCATGATGATTTTGGAAATCACTCTTGGAAGAAGAACTAGAGGCGGGAAGATGTAAGCAGGTTGATAACACCAAGGAAGTGTCAGCGCATCCACTGCTTCCGCCTGAACATCCCTGGACCTGGACAGGTATCTGGGAAGTTTCTTGTTTAGATGAGAGGCCATGAGATCTATCTCTGGAAGCCCCCACATCTGAACAATCTGAGAAAACACATCTGGATGGAGAGACCACTCCCCTGGATGTAAAGTCTGGCAGCTGAGATAATCCGCCTCCCAATTGTCTACACCTGGGATATGTACCGCAGAGATTAGACAGGAGCTGGATTCTGCCCAAGCAAGTATCCGAGATACTTCTTTCATAGCTTGGGGACTGTGAGTCCCACCCTGATGATTGACATAAGCCACAGTTGTGATATTGTCTGTCTGAAAACAAATGAACGGTTCTCTCTTTAGTAGAGGCCAAAACTGAAGAGCCCTGAGAATTGCACGGAGTTCTAAAATATTTATTGGTAATCTCGCCTCTTGAGAATTCCAAACCCCTTGTGCTGTCAGAGACCCCCAAACAGCTCCCCAACCTGAAAGACTCGCATCTGTTGTGATCACAGTCCAGGTTGGGCGAACAAAAGAAGCCCCTTGAACCAAACGATGGTGATCTATCCACCATGTCAGAGAGTGTCGTACATTGGGATTCAAGGATATTAATTGTGATATCTTTGTATAATCCCTGCACCATTGATTCAGCATACAAAGCTGTAGAGGTCTCATGTGAAAACGAGCAAAGGGGATTGCGTCCGATGCTGCAGTCATGAGACCTAAAACTTCCATGCACATAGCCACTGAAGGGAAAGACTGAGACTGAAGGCGCCGGCAGGCTGCAACCAATTTTAAACGTCTCTTGTCTGTTAGAGACAGAGTCATGGACACTGAATCTATCTGGAAACCTAAAAAGGTGACCCTTGTCTGAGGAATCAAGAAACTTTTTGGTAAATTGATCCTCCAACCATGTTTCCGAAGAAACAACACTAGTTGATTTGTGTGAGTTCTGCAGTATGTAAAGACTGAGCTAGTACCAAGATATCGTCCAAATAAGGAAACACCGCAATACCCTGTTCTCTGATTACAGATAGTAGGGCACCCAGAACCTTTGAAAATATTCTTGGAGCTGTTGCTAGGCCAAATGGAAGAGCAACAAATTGGTAATGCTTGTCTAGATAGTGTTCTGGATGAATCGGAATATGAAGGTATGCATCCTGCAAGTCTATTGTGGACATATAATGTCCTTGCTGAACAAAAGGCAGAATAGTCCTTATAGTCACCATCTTGAAAGTTGGTACTCTTACATAACGATTCAAAATTTTCAGATCCAGAACTGGTCTGAACAAATTTTCTTTCTTTGGTACAATGAATAGGTTTGAATAAAACCCCAAACCTTGTTCCTGAAGAGGAACTGGCATGATTACCCCTGAAGACTCCAGATCTGAAACACACTTCAGAAAAGCCTGAGCTTTTACTGGATTTACAGGAATGTGTGAGAGAAAAAATCTTCTCACAGGAGGTCTTACTTTGAATCCTATTCGATACCCTTGAGAGACAATGCTCTGAATCCAATGATTTTGGACAGATTTTTTTATTTTTTTTATTTTATTTTTATTGAGGAATAAAATAAGGCATACATACATAAAGCATATGTGGGCTGTACAGCTATAAAACATGTCACCAAGGAATACATATATTACCATGCATGGAGTTTTTATACAGAATAAATTCCTTAAGAAATTGTCCCAGGTACAGTGAATTAACTAAATGCCAAATGCTCATTAGACCTCCTAATTGTCCCGTAAGGCCACTTTTGGGCCAAATGGCAATAAAACCCAAAGTGAAGGAGATCTTTCCTACACAAGAGAAACCGCTTTTGGGTCTCAAATAAATTCCTCTTTATATATTTTTAACCTAGAACTGTAGAAACAAAGTAGATATTTAACTGTAGCAGCATTGTTGACAAAAGCTTAATTGGATTTATAGGCCTTTCTAGGCATCTACTAGGGTGTCTGTTCCCGCCTAGTGCAAGGACAGAAAAATTAAGATGGAGTTTAAGGATTGGCTGTTTAGGAGATAACCCTTTATAACTCTTCTAGTACATTTAGATTGCTCAAATTCAGGGAAACACCCTACATGGGGGACAGAAGAGTGTTAAGTTTCTACCATGTAGGGTTGAATATGGGCGACACATCTACCTGCAGTAACTTAATGTGATACCTGTTGTAAAAGGAACTGTGAGCAATCTGATAGGATGTTTGTAAACAGGCATCAAAAATCAGAAAAAGAGCTGAACTAAAATACAGGTAACTCTAAGCACAAACTCTTGATAAGGGATAGACAATCAAGTCTAGTGTTGGGATACCTTCTAATTGCTCATCTTACACTTTAAGACTCTATGGGGGTAGTACAATACCGGTCTCAACATAATTGTGTGGCACTATCTAGAACCCCAAATAGAATAAATTAGGCAGGTGTATGTTGACATATAGATGTATACCCTTATGTTCAGCTAGCACAGTAATAGCATTATGTGAAGACAACCAAAACAACTGATACACATCAAACAACAGTAAACAGCATGCATATGCGTCATAAGTTTTAATAGATTTGGAGAGAAAAAATTTGTGATAGGTAATACCAGGTGCTCTGGGAAAACGTTTACCCCTACCGTGGAGTAAGTGCACAATCAACAAAACATTTAAAGGGCCCCTTTCATTATGTGAGTGGGTATCAGCGGTTATTATATAAAAGGGGAATGTATGCATAGCGTGGTACTATCATGAGGGCATTAACTATTACATGGCCCTTGAGGTAGGAACAATGCTAAGTATAATATGAAAACAAGCGTTTTTATGAAAGCGGGTAGAACTATACACCAAGGAACACATCTAGCCTCAACAAAAGTCTAGGTCTGCCTTTATATTAGAAGAGCAATATTAGTATTGTGACTAGAGCGAAAAGGCTACATTTGATCTTATGTCGGATCTTACAACAAAGTTCACAGGGACTCAGCTTATCCCAACTCTGCTCCGCTCCGGTGTGAGATGACTGCACAGGACATTGTCCCCGGCAAAGGACCTCCGTGCAGGTATGGAGGGTCGGGAGGTGCACATAGTCTCAGAAGTTAGAGTTGTATGGAGCCAAAAAGAGTTAGGTCCCAACATGGAGTCAATTGAAGTTTGCATATAAAGACACCATGTGAACTTGTACTAGCCGTATAGCCATCTGATCAAGGTTTGCGCTCCCCAGACCCGGCTATAGTCTGAGCTTCCACATGGAGCGCAGCTTACCAGATGCCTTGTCGACAGTCTCTGAAGGCTCTCACAGGAACGGTGCGTCGGACAGCCAAACAGTACCTCTCTGTCCCGAGACAGGAAAGGAAAGTTTCTCCAAACGAGGTACATCATTCCTACCTCTAGACAGTATTGTGATTAGGCCCTTTCCCAATCCTGTGGTCATGTCAGGCTGTAGGTGCTTAGCGAGCCATTTTACATCTGTCACCGGAGCATCTGCTAGTGTTTGGCTCATCTAATCTAACAAGTCAGCCCTCCTCATATTAACAGGCCACCTCGTTATTTCGACCCTTGAAGGAGTGACAGAGCATTCTGCTCGTTCCTGTAGTGCTGCGATCTGCTTAAACTTCCTCGGGTTCCCGAGTGCTGTGTGTACTTCTTTGATCAGAGCCCTTTCTAGCTCGTACACTGCTGTGCTCTCTACAATGTCCAGGGTTACCGCTCCGCTGTCCGTAGGGTCTGAGACCGGTCTCTGGCGTGTAGGGATGTCCTTCCAGGCCCCATGTATAATCCTAGAAAGGCTCAAAAAGTGTTCTTGCAATATGCGTTGCATGTCCTGTGTAGTAATGATATTTTTAGGAGCACACATATTGCCTTGTAATTGCGTGAACAATTTGCAAAAGTAGCAGTAATTAGTACTGCGCGTAACCCCAGTCACCTAGGGGGGGGGAATATGCGAAAGCCCCGGCTCCACGTACTGCTTGAAACCAAAGAAATGCAGCAGCCGCGTGGCCTAACTGCAGAGCATAGGCAGAGATGTGAACCCAAAGAGTTTCCCCCAGGGTTATCAATTTATCGATTCCTATAGTAGTCTGCTGGTCTCTGGTCACCAAATAATGTACTCTCTGTATGGAAAACAATAAAATATCATATAAAACTCTGTGATAAAACCAGGAGCTCCCACAAGACACGTCCTGCCGCTACAGCTGTAGGCTCCGCCCCCCGATTTTGGACAGATTTTATCCAAAAATCCTTGAAAAACCTTAATCTGCCCCCTACCAGCTGAGCTGGAATGAGGGCCGCACCTTCATGCGGATTTAGGGGCAGACTTTGGTTTCCTAAATGGCTTGGATTTATTCCAATTTGAGGAAGGCTTCCAACTGGAAGCAGATTCCTTGGGAGGAGGATTGAGTTTTTGTTCCTTATTCTGACGAAAGGAACGAAAACGGTTAGAAGCCTTAGATTTACCCTTAGGTTTTTTATCCTGAGGCAAAAAAACATAATTTATGTAAGAACTTACCTGATAAATTCATTTCTTTCATATTAGCAAGAGTCCATGAGCTAGTGACGTATGGGATATACATTCCTACCAGGAGGGGCAAAGTTTCCCAAACCTCAAAATGCCTATAAATACACCCCTCACCACACCCACAAATCAGTTTAACGCATAGCCAAGAAGTGGGGTGATAAGACAAAAGTGCGAAAGCATAAAAAATAAGGAATTGGAATAATTGTGCTTTATACAGAAAATTCATAACCACCACAAAAAAAGGGTGGGCCTCATGGACTCTTGCTAATATGAAAGAAATGAATTTATCAGGTAAGTTCTTACATAAATTATGTTTTCTTTCATGTAATTAGCAAGAGTCCATGAGCTAGTGACATATGGGATAATGAATACCCAAGATGTGGATCTTCCACGCAAGAGTCACTAGAGAGGGAGGGATAAAATAAAGACAGCCAATTCCGCTGAAAATAATCCACACCCAAAATAAAGTTTAAATCTTATAATGAAAAAAAAACTGAAATTATAAGCAGAAGAATCAAACTGAAACAGCTGCCTGAAGTACTTTTCTACCAAAAACTGCTTCAGAAGAAGAAAACACATCAAAATGGTAGAGTCCATGAGCTAGTGACGTATGGGATATACAATCCTACCAGGAGGGGCAAAGTTTCCCAAACCTCAAAATGCCTATAAATGCACCCCTCACCACACCCACAATTCAGTTTAACGAATAGCCAAGTAGTGGAGTGATAAAGAAAGGAGTAAAAAGCATCAACAAAGGAATTTGGAAATAATTGTGCTTTATACAAAAAATCATAACCACCATAAAAAGGGTGGGCCTCATGGACTCTTGCCAATATGAAAGAAATTAATTTATCAGGTAAGTTCTTACATAAATTATGTTTTCTTTCATGTAATTGGCAAGAGTCCATGTGGAACTCCACGCAAGAGTCACTAGAGAGGGAGGGATAAAAATAAAAACAGCCATTTTCCGCTGAAAAATAATCCACAACCCAAAATATAACTTTAATCTTTAAATGACAAGAAAAACTTAAAACATCAGCAAAAGAATCAAACTGAAACAGCTGCTTGAAGAACGGTTCTACCAAAAACTGCTTCTGAAGAAGCAAATACATCAAATTGGTAGAATTTAGTAAATGTATGCAAAGAGGACCAAGTTGCTGCTTTGCAAATCTGATCAACCGAAGCTTCATTCCTAAACGCCCAGGAAGTAGAAACTGACCTAGTAGAATGAGCTGTAATCCTTTGAGGCGGAGTTTTACCCGACTCGACATAAGCATGATGAATTAAAGATTTCAACCAAGATGCCAAAGAAATGGCAGAGGCCTTCTGACCTTTCCTAGAACCGGAAAAGATAACAAATAGACTAGAAGTCTTTCGGAAATTCTTAGTAGCTTCCACATAATATTTCAAAGCTCTAACTACATCCAAAGAATGCAATGATCTCTCCTTAGAATTCTTAGGATTAGGACACAATGAAGGAACCACAATTTCTCTACTAATGTTGTTAGAATTCACAACCTTAGGTAAAAATTTAAAAGAAGTTCGCAACACCGCCTTATCCTGATGAAAAATCAGAAAAGGAGACTCACAAGAAAGAGCAGATAATTCAGAAACTCTTCTAGCAGAAGAGATGGCCAAAAGAAACAAAACTTTCCAAGAAAGTAATTTAATGTCCAGTGAATGCATAGGTTCAAACGGAGGAGCTTGAAGAGCCCCCAGAACCAAATTCAAACTCCAAGGAGGAGAAATTGACTTAATGACAGGTTTTATACGAACCAAAGCTTGTACAAAACAATGAATATCAGGAAGATTAGCAATCTTTCTGTGAAAAAGAACAGAAAGAGCAGAGATTTGTCCTTTCAAGGAACTTGCAGACAAACCTTTATCCAAACCATCCTGAAGAAACTGTAAAATTCTCAGAATTCTAAAAGAATGCCAGGAAAAATGATGAGAAAGACACCAAGAAATGTAAGTCTTCCAGACTCGATAATATATCTTCCTAGATACAGATTTACGAGCCTGTAACATAGTATTAATCACAGAGTCAGAGAAACCTCTTTGACTAAGAAACAAGCGTTCAATCTCCATACCTTCAAATTTAAGGATTTGAGATCCTGATGGAAAAAAGGACCTTGTGACAGAAGGTCTGGTCTTAACGGAAGAGTCCACGGTTGGCAAGAGGCCATCCGGACAAGATCCGCATACCAAAACCTGTGAGGCCATGCTGGAGCCACCAGCAGAACAAACGAGCACTCCTTTAGAATCTTGGAAATTACTCTTGGAAGAAGAACTAGAGGCGGAAAGATATAGGCAGAATGATACTTCCAAGGAAGTGACAATGCAACCACTGCCTCCGCCTGAGGATCCCTGGATCTGGACAGATACCTGGGAAGCTTCTTGCTTAGATGAGAAGCCATCAGATCTATTTCTGGAAGTCCCCACATTTGAACAATCTGAAGAAATACCTCTGGGTGAAGAGACCATTCGCCCGGATGTAACGTTTGGCGACTGAGATAATCCGCTTCCCAATTATCTATACCTGGGATATGAACCGCAGAAATTAGACAGGAGCAGGATTCCGCCCATACCAGAATTCGAGATACTTCTTTCATAGCCAGAGGACTGTGAGTCCCTCCTTGATGATTGACATATGCCACAGTTGTGACATTGTCCGTCTGAAAACAAATGAACGACTCTCTCTTTAGAAGAGGCCATGACTGAAGAGCTCTGAAAATTGCACGGAGTTCCAAAATATTGATTGGTAATCTCACCTCCTGAGATTCCCAAACCCCTTGTGCTGTCAGAGACCCCCCAAACAGCTCCCCAACCTGTCAGACTTGCATCTGTTGAAATCACAGTCCAGGTTGGAAGAACAAAAGAAGCCCCCTGAACTAAAAGATGGTGGTCTGACCACCACGTCAGAGAGTGTCGTACAATCAGTTTTAAAGATATTAATTGAGATATCTTTGTATAATCCCTACACCACTGGTTCAGCATACAGAGCTGAAGAGGTCGCATATGAAAATGAGCAAAGGGGACAGCGTCCAATGCAGCAGACATAAGACCTAGAATTTCCATGCATAAGGCTACCGAAGGGAAAGATTGAGACTGAAGGTTTCGACAAGCTGAAACCAAATTCAGACGTCTTTTGTCCGACAGAGACAGAGTCAAGGACACTGAATCTATCAGGAAACCTAAAAAGGTTACCCTTGTCTGAGGAATCAACAAACTTTTTGGTAAATTGATCCTCCAACCATGTTCTTGAAGAAACATCACTCATAAAAGACTGAAAAGGTTCTCTCTAGTAAAAACGAGCAAAGGGAATTGAATCCAATGCTGTGGCCATAAGACCTAAAACTTCTATGCATATATAGCAACTGAAGGAAATAATAGAGACTAAAGGTACCGACAGACGGAACGCAATAGAATTATCCCTTGTCTGATAGAGACAAAGACAGTGACACAAACTATCTGGAAACCTAAAAAAGGTGACCCTTGTGTGAGGAATCAAGAGCTTTTGAAAAAAAGATCCTCTAACTATGTCCTGAAGAGCAAGTGAATCATATGAGATTCCGCGTCCTCAGAAAATAATCTGAATGAAAACAGAAAAAAGATAATATGCATTTATTGCATATTAATGACCATAAAAAGGCAAAATAGTTTGAATAAAACTCCAAACCCGGTTCCTAAAAAAGGAACTGAAAGAAATACCCCAGAAGATTCCAGGTCTGAGCAGTGCTTGAACCCCATGGGTGCCCAGCCATGCTTCAACAGTACCCAAAATATATAGGACAGAAACACACTTAAAGAAAGTGTTAGCCTTACTGGAATAAAATCAAAGAAATTTGGACAAAATAGAACCAAATAAATTTCAAATTAGTCATAACCTGCCCCTTACCAGCCAAGCTGGAATACGGCACGTACATCGCAATATTAGGGAGCTGATTTCGAACTCCAATTATAAACATGTTACTTGGGAAAGAACTCAGGAATTCATTCCTTAATAAGAACAACCAAACTAGTATAAGCTTAAAGTTTTAGTCTTAGAACTCAATCTTGAAGCCCAGAGTAACAGTTAAGAAATATGGATTTTATTTTATTTTTTTTAAAAATCACAAAATTCTTCTAGCTAAAATAGCTAAAGACATAGAATAACCCTCATTTGCGAAAATATTCAATAAAATGAAGACACAAATGAAATTATTAGCATGATAGTCCAGTTTAAAGGACCAGTCAATACAGAGGACTTGCATAATCAATAAATGCAAAACAACAGACAAATGCAACAGCACCTAGTCTAGTAAATGTTGTCCCTTAACAATGCTAGCAATATCCAAATAAATCACAGGACCAAGAAAAGTACCTGAAACTAATCAATTTTCCATAAATAAGATACAACTATCTAAAGGAAAATAAATACTATTTTGCTATAGAAATAATAGCATAATTAGTAGAAGTAGAGATAGCCCCAATAAATTGGAGAACCCTCCTTATTGAATTTAACTGCTGGCAAAGAATATAGTTTAAAACCTTTGAAGAAGGAATAAAAGAAAATTCTCAGCCTATTCCATTCCCTAGAATGGGGAAATGGAAAGAAAACCTCTGAAAACACAGAAGAAATAAATAGGCAGAAATAGTGTCAGCTAGTCTTAAAGAACTAGTTACCTTAATATCCAAAATAATCAACACCTTTTCAACAAAGAACAAATGTACTTTAATAATAGAAAAATAATAAAAAAGTAGATTTGTTAGTGTCAATATCTGATGAAGAAAATTTCTGAAAGAGAAAAATCATCATCAGAGAAGGATAAATCAGTATGTTGTTGGTCATTTGAAACTTCAATAATTAAAAAAGAAGTGAAAAAGACCTAAAATTTTTATTAGAAGGCACAAAGTCAGACAAAGCCTTTAAAATAGAATCAGAAAAATATTTCTTATAAATCTTCTAAATATTTCTTGTACATAAGATGTAAGAATGGAAATATATAAACCATAAACACTAATGGATCCTGCATGTAAAAGTATATCATAATAACTTATTACAAACCATAGCTAAAGATAAACATTTATAACATTTAAAATAAATGAACTTAGCTTTGGTAGAACTGAAACTCAGTTAAGCGTTTTTCCAGAAGTGGCTTCTGATTCAGGGTGAGACATCTTGCAATATGTAATAGAAAAAACAACATATAAAGCAAAAAAGATCAAATTTCTTAAATGACAGTTTCAGGAATGGGAAAAAAATGCCAATGAACAAGCTTCTAGCAACCAGAAGCAATAAATAATGAGACTTAAATATTGTGGAGACAAAAATGACGCTCAAATTTTTTAGCGCCAAAAAAGCCGTCCACATTATTTGGCGCCAAAAATGGCGCCACATCCGGAAACGCCGACATTTTTTGGCGCAAAAACGTCAAAAAAATGACGCAACTTCCGGCGACACGTATGACGCCGGAAATGACAAGAACATTTTTGCGCCAAGAAAGTCCGCGCCAAGAATGACGCAATAAAATGAAGCATTTTCAGCCCCCGCGAGCCTAACAGCCCACAGGAAAAAAAGTCAAATTTTAAGGTAAGAAAAAATTGATTTATTCATATGCATTATCCCAAATATGAAACTGACTGTCTGAAAAAAGGAACGTTGAACATCCTGAATCAAGGCAAATAAATGTTTAAACACATATATTTAGAACTTTATATAAAAGTGCCCAACCATAGCTTAGAGTGTCACAGAAAATAAGACTTACTTACCCCAGGACACTCATCTACATGTAGTAGAAAGCCAAACCAGTACTGAAACGAGAATCAGTAGAGGTAATGGTATATATAAGAGTATATCGTCGATCTGAAAAGGGCGGTAAGAGATGAATCTCTACGACCGATAACAGAGAACCTATGAAATAGACCCCGTAGAAGGAGATCATTGAATTCAAATAGGCAATACTCTCTTCACATCCCTCTGACATTCACTGCACGCTGAGAGGAAAACCGGCTCCAACCTGTTGCAGAGCGCATATCAACGTAGAATCTAGCACAAACTTACTTCACCACCTCCACAGGAGGCAAAGTTTGTAAAACTGATTTGTGGGTGTGGTGAGGGGTGTATTTATAGGCATTTTGAGGTTTGGGAAACTTTGCCCCTCCTGGTAGGAATGTATATCCCATACGTCACTAGCTCATGGACTCTTGCTAATTACATGAAAGAAAACTCCTTTTCCTCCAGTGATAGTTGAAATAATAGAATCCAACTGAGAACCAAATAAATTATTACCTTGGAAAGAAAGAGATAGTAATCTAGATTTAGATGTCATATCAGCATTCCAAGATTTAAGCCACAAAGCTCTTCTAGCTAATACAGCTAAAGACATGGATCTAACATCAATTTTGATAATATAAAAAATGGCATCACAAATAAAATGATTAGCATGTTGCAGTAAGCGAACAATGCTAGATATGTCAGAATCCAATTTATGTTGCGCTAAATTTTCCAACCAGAAAGTTGATGCGGCCGCAAGATCACCCAAAGAAATAGCAGGTCTGAGAAGATGACCTGAATATAAATAGGCCTTCCTTAGGTAAGATTCAAGCTTCCTATCTAAAGGATCCTTAAAGGAAGTGCTATCTTCCATAGGAATAGTGGTACGTTTAGCAAGAGTAGAAATAGCCCCATCAACTTTGGGGATCTTTTCCCAAAACTCTATAGATTTTGCTGGTAAAGGATACAATCTCTTAAACCTTGAAGAAGGAACAAAGGAAGTACCTGGCTTATTCCATTCCCTAGAAATCATATCGGAAATAGCCTCAGGAATGGGAAAAACACCTGGGGAAACCACAGGAGGTTTAAAAACAGCATTTAATCGTTTATTAGACTGAACGTCAATAGGACTGGTTACCTCAATATCCAAAGTAATTAACACTTATTTTAATAAAGAACGCATATACTCTATTTTAAATAAATAAGTAGATCTGTCAGTGTCAATATCTGAGGAAGGATCTTCTGTTTCAGATAGATCCTCATCAGAAGAGGATGAATTATTATGTTGTTGGTCATTTGAAATTTCATCAGCTAAATGAGAAGTTTTAAAAGACCTTTTACGTTTATTAGAAGGTGGAAATGCAGACAAAGCCTTCAGAATAGATTCAGAAACAAATTCTTTGAAATTTACAGGTATATCATGCACATTAGAAGTTGAAGGAACTGCAACTGGCAATGTACTATTACTGATAGAAACACTATCTGCATGTAAAAGTTTATCATGACAACTATTACAAATGACATTCAGTGGAATAATTTCTACAATTTTGCAACAAATGCACTTAGCTTTGGTAGAACCGATGTCAGGCAGCAATGTTCCAGCAGAAACTTCAGAGACAGGATTGGATTGGGACATCTTGCTCAATGTAAAAGAAAAAACAACATATAAAGCAAAATGATCTATTTCCTTAAATGACAGTTTCAGGAATGGGAAAAAATGCAAAAGTATAGGCCTCCTGATAGAAAAAAGCAGGAGGCAAACATGAATGGGGTATTGAAATAATCAAAAAATTGGCGCCAAGTATGACGCACAACGTAACAAACTTTTTTTGGTGCCAAAAATGACCGGAAATGACACACTTGCGTCACTAATGACGCTGCCGTGTGAAAGGTCTCGACGTCACGTATGACGCCGGAAATGACAAAGTTGCGTCAAAAAACGTAATTTCCCGCGCCAAAAAAGTTTGCGCCAAAAATGACGCAATAAAGTCTAACATTTGACACACCCGCGGGCCTAATACCCGCAAATGCAAAAGTTGTCAAAATTGAAAAAGACTAAACCCCAGGTAAGAAACAAATTTCTTAAAGTGTTTATATTCCCAAATATGAAACGGACAGTCTGCAGAAGGAAATACATGAACCTGACTCATGGCAAATATAAGTACAATACATATATTTAGAACTTTATATAAATTGCATAAAGTGCCAAACCATAGCTGAGAGTGTCTTAAGTAATAAAAACATACTTACCGAAAGACACCCATCCACAAATAGCAGATAGCCAAACCAGTACTAAAACAATTCTTTAGTAGAGGTAATGGTAAATTTGAGAGTATATCGTCGATCTGAAAAGGGAGGTAGGAGATGAATCTCTACGACCGATAACAGAGAACCCATGAAAAAGACCCCGGTTAGGGAAATCATTGTTTTCAATAGGTGATACTCCCTTCACGTCCCTCTGACATACGCTGTACTCTGAGAGGAATCGGGCTTCAACAATGCTGAGAAGCGCATATCAACGTAGAAATCTTAGCACAAACTTACTTCACCACCTCCATAGGAGGCAAAGTTTGTAAAACTGAATTGTGGGTGTGGTGAGGGGTGTATTTATAGGCATTTTGAGGTTTGGGAAACTTTGCCCCTCCTGGTAGGATTGTATATCCCACTGGGTTCGGTCTGTGACAATCCTTTTATTTTGTGACCTTTCGGGACTACAAACATCCCTTCCTCTGACAATCAACATGTATGTATGTGTGTGTATATATATATATATATATATATATATATGTGTATGTATATATATATATATGCATGTGTGTATATATATATATATATATATATATATATATATATATATATATATATATATATATATATATATATATATATATATATATATATATATATGTATGTGAAGGGGACATAGTCTCCGAAAATGTTATCATTAAAGAGTGATTTTCTTGATTTGAAAAAGACCTAAGAGTGCAATCTTTTGTTTTGATTGTAACTTGGTAACATTGCACCCAGGCGGATATCCCAAGGAGGGACTGAAGACAGGTTTGAGATATATATATATATATATATATATATATATATATATATATATATATATATATACATATATATACACACAATAAAAAATACTCAGCACACCAAATAGATCAGATGAAATATAGCGATATTTAAATGATACCATATATACAGATATGGGAATACAGTGAAAGGTACCCAAGCCTATCCTCATTCAGACCTGCATACAGCACATACACGCTACAAACATAGGCACCACACTTATTTCCCTTAAGCGTCCCTATGGGAAAGAAAAAAAGGTGTCTTCTCCAAACTGCTCACAGTTCAATGCAAGAAAAGGCAAAAAAAAAGCACAGGGGCTCAAAAAGTTACTTTGTAATCCACATAAAGTGAAACAGTAAACGTAATTTGATTAAAGTTTGTTACAAAGTCGAATCCCCAACTGCTATAGTGTCTAATGTAATTCCGTGTGAAAAGGGGCACTCCTCTCCTCTTGAACCTCGCACACCATAAATTAAATGTGCATAACAGAGCACTGTTGTTGTTAAATACTCCCCATCATAGGGTGTACAATATGTCCATATCTAAAATAACAGCATCCCAGGACTGCACAATAGCCTCTGTGACAACTCATGTGTATATGGTGTATAGTTTAAAGCTAGTAGTGAGAGTGTCATTAATTAGGCCTTATTTTTTTATCATGATAACAAGGACATCACAGTGACACAAACCTCCAAGTTGCAACCCAAATATACAGTCATACATATTATGATAGAAAGGCAATGATAATTATTTTATCAAAAAGATGTAAAGATACAAATACAGCTTGTACAATTAGAAGCATATTAAATACACTTCTAAGCCTTTTAAATGCCTCAAAATTTGTTATAAAATGGCAGCATGCCAAAAAAATTAAAAAGCATTAAACAAATACAATTAGCACTAGTGCAGCATGACCCTCCTAAATGCAGAGCCTCACTTGCCTTGCCCTAAGCAGGTCCTGGAATTACTATAAGGCAGACTAGTTAAGAAGAGGGGTATATAATACATAATATCATTACATTTGACAAGCATACTTCAGCTTTCATCTTATAAAAATCACAATCTAATATTATCCACCTGGTGGTCATACATATTTATTCATCACCACAACAACTTAATGTAAAAGTGTAAACTGATATAAATGATATAAATGATATATCTGCTCACTCTTTATTGTACTTGAGGAGACTGTTAGAATGGATAGATATATTAGCATACATTTTAATATGCAAATGACAACCAAGCGATGCTTTACATGTAACAACAGGCTCTACTTAGAGCCATTTGATCACATTTTTAGTTTTGTGATCTGAATATTCTCAAATTGTGATATGAAGCACCAAAATAAAAAAAAATTGGAGAGGATCTGCAAGCCACATAGGAGGAGACCTATCTAGCAGCAAGTTTCTGTATCTTGTGATTCTTATACTTTTCCAACAAAGTCAGGGATTGACAGTCATTTCCCATATATGCAATGATTTCTCACATACTGTGACAGCTGAGCTCTTCACCATGTTTAGATAATATTACCTGTATAGTATTATAAAGTGTGAATCTTATACCTGAGCTCTCAGTGCTGTAGTAGTAAGAAGATATGGTATAGAAGTCATGACACTTATGATAACTGATCATTATTCAATATTGATTGAATCAAAAACTCAATCTATCATTAAACACCTGTGGTCATTTAATGAACCACTAAACATTCCAGCCTTATATAAAGAATAAGCTGAAAATTGAAAAGTGTGAAGTTGATATAAATTATATACCTGTTCACTCTTTATTTTACTTGAGGAGATTTAGAATGAAAATAGATACAAATTTAAATTATGCAAAACTACCCATAAATGCTTTGCAAGTAAAAACATAAATTATGCTTACCTGATAATTATAATTTCATTTCCATCGTGGGGAGGAGAGTCCACGGCTTCATTAATTACTTTTGGGAATTAAGAACCTGGCCACCAGGAGGAGGTAAAGACACACCAGCCAAAGGCTTAAATACCTCCCCCACTCCCCTCCTCCTCCAGTCATTCTGCCGAGGGAACAAGGAACAGTAGGAGAAATATCAGGGTATAAATGGTGCCAAAAGATAAATTAAACTTAGGTCCGCCTGCCAGAGATACAGGCGGGAGCCGTGGACTCTCCTCCCCACGATGGAAATAAAATTATCATCAGGTAAGCATAATTTATGTTTTCCATCTAAAGGGGAGGAGAGTCCACGGCTTCATTCATTACTTTTGAGAAACATATACCCAAGCTTTAGAGGACACTAAATGAAACCGGAAGGCGGACCCTAATCTGACGGCACCACAGCCTGTAAACCCTTTCTCCCAAAAAACAGCTTCTGCAGAAGCAAAAACGTCAAATTTGTAAAACTTTGTAAAAGTGTGTAAGGAGGACCAGGTAGCCGCCTTACAAATCTACTCCATAGAGGCCTCATTCTAGTTGAATGAGCCGTGATCCTCTGAGAAGGCTTATGTCTCCCTGTCTCATAGGCCAAGCGAATCAAGCTCCTCAACCAAAAGGACAAAGAAGTAGAAGAGGCCCTCTGCCCCCTACGCTTCCCCGAATATAACCCAAAAAACAAAATTTATGCTTACCTGATAAATGTATTTCTCTTGTGGTGTATCCAGTCCACGGATCATCCATTACTTGTGGGATATTCTCCTTCCCAACAGGAAGCTGCAAGAGGATCACCCACAGCAGAGCTGTCTAAATAGCTCCTCCTCTAACTGCCACTACCAGTCATTTGACCAAAGACAAGCAAGAGAAAGGAGAAACCATAGGGTGCAGTGGTGACTGTAGTTTAAAAATAAAACACACCTGCCTTAAAATGACAGGTGCGGGCCGTGGACTGGATACACCACAAGAGAAATAAATTTATCAGGTAAGCATAAATTTTGTTTTCTCTTGTAAGGTGTATCCAGTCCACGGATCATCCATTACTTGTGGGATACCAATACCAAAGCTATAGGACACGGATGAAGGGAGGGACAAGGCAGGTGCTTAAACGGAAGGCACCACTGCCTGCAAAACCTTTCTCCCAAAAATAGCCTCCGAAGAAGCAAAAGTATCAAATTTATAGAATTTTGAAAAAGTATGAAGCGAAGACCAAGTCGCCGCCTTACAAATCTGTTCAAGTAGAATGAGCTGTAATCCTTTCAGGAGGCTGCTGGCCAGCAGTCTCATAAGCTAAGCGTATTATACTCCTTAGCCAAAAAGAAAGAGAAGTTGCCGAAGCCTTTTGGCCTCTCCTCTGTCCAGAGTAGACAACAAACAATGCAGATGTTTGACGAAAATCTTTAGTAGCTTGTAAATAAAACTTTAAAGCACAAACCACGTCAAGATTGTGTAAAAGACGTTCCTTCTTTGAAGAAGGATTAGGACACAGTGACGGTACAACAATCTCCTGATTGATATTTTTATTAGATACCACCATAGGTAGAAAACCAGGTTTGGTACGTAACACTACCTTATCGGAATGAAAAATGAGATAAGGAGAATCACATTGTAAAGCAGATAACTCCGAAACTCTTCGAGCTGAGGAGATAGCTACTAAAAACAAAACTTTCCAAGATAAGAGCTTAATATCTATGGAATACAAAGGTTCAAACGGAACCCCTTGAAGAACCTTAAGAACTAAATTTAAACTCCAAGGCGGAGCAACAGGTTTAAACACAGGCTTAATTCTGACTAAAGCCTGACAAAACGCCTGCACGTCTGGAACCTCAGCCAGACGTTTGTGCAAAAGAATAGACAGAGCAGAAATCTGTCCCTTTAAGGAACTTGCTGACAAACCCTTCTCCAATCCATCTTGGAGAAAAGATAATATCCTAGGAATCCTGACCTTACTCCATGAGTAACCCTTGGATTCACACCAATGAAGATATTTACACCATATCTTATGATAGATTTTCCTGGTGACAGGCTTTCGCGCCTGTATTAAAGGTATCAATGACCGACTCGGAGAAACAACGCTTTGATAAAATCAAGCGTTCAATCTCCAAGCAGTCAGCCGCAGAGAAATTAGATTTGGATGGTTGAAAGGACCCTGAAGTAGAAGGTCCTGTCTCAGAGGCAGAGTCCATGGTGGAAAGGATGACATGTCCACCAGATCTGCATACCAAGTCCTGCGTGGCCACGCAGGTGCTATCAAAATCACTGAAGCTCTCTCCTGCTTGACCTTGGCAATCAGACGAGGGAGCAGAGGAAACGGTGGAAACACATAAGCCAGGTTGAAGGACCAAGGCGCTGCTAGAGCATCTATCAGCGCTGCCTTGGGATCCCTGGACCTGGATCCGTAACAAGGAAGCTTGGCGTTCTGGTGAGACGCCATGAGATCCAGTTCTGGTTTGCCCCAACGTTGAATCAACTGTGCAAACACCTCCGGATGGAGCTCCCACTCCCCCGGATGAAAAGTCTGTCGACTTAGAAAATCCGCCTCCCAGTTCTCTACTCCTGGGATATGGATAGCTGTTAGGTGGCAAGAGTGAATCTCTGCCCAACAAATTATCTTTGAAACCTCCAACATCGCTAGGGAACTCCTTGTTCCCCCTTGATGGTTGATGTAAGCTACAGTCGTGATGTTGTCCGACTGAAATCTGATGAACCTCACTGCCGCTAGCTGAGGCCAAGCCTGAAGAGCATTGAATATTGCTCTTAGTTCCAGAATGTTTATCGGAAGGAGAGCCTCCTCCTGAGTCCATGACCCCTAAGCCTTCAGAGAGTTCCAGACTGCCCCCCAGCCCAGAAGGCTGGCATCTGTTGTTACTATTGTCCAATCTGGCCTGCGGAAGGTCATCCCTTTGGACAGATGGACTCGAAATAGCCACCAGAGAAGAGAATCCCTGGTCTCTTGATCCAGATTTAGTAGAGGGGACAAATCTGTGTAATCCCCATTCCACTGACTGAGCATGCAGAGTTGCAGCGGTCTGAGATGTAGGCGGGCAAACGGCACTATGTCCATTGCCGCTACAATTAAGCCGATTACTTCCATACACTGAGCCACCGAAGGGCGAGAAGTAGAATAAAGAACACGGCAGGAATTTAGAAGTTTTGACAACCTGGCCTCTGTCAGGTAAATGCTCATTACTACAGAATCTATCAGAGTTCCCAGGAAGGAAACTCTTGTAAGAGGGGATAGAGAACTCTTCTTTTCGTTCACTTTCCACCCATGAGACCTCAGGAATGCCAGAACAATGTCCGTATGGGACTTGGCAATTTGGAAATTCGACGCCTGTATCAGAATGTCGTCTAAGTAAGGGGCTACTGCTATGCCCCGCGGCCTTAGGACCGCCAGAAGTGACCCCAGAACCTTCGTAAAGATTCTTGGTGCCGTAGCTAACCCAAAGGGAAGAGCCACAAACTGGTAATGCCTGACTAGGAAGGCAAACCTGAGAAACCGATGATGATCTTTGTGTATCGGAATGTGAAGATAAGCATCCTTTAAGTCCACGGTAGTCATGTATTGACCCTCCTGGATCATAGGTAGGATGGTTCGAATAGTCTCCATCTTGAAAGATGGGACCCTGAGAAATTTGTTTAGGATCTTGAGATCTAAGATTGGTCTGAAGGTTCCCTCTTTCTTGGGAACCACAAATAGATTTGAATAGAATCCTTGCCCCTGTTCCTCCTTTGGAAGGAAAGCATTCTTACATTGTGTTCAAGACCTCCTAGTTAGGAGGTCTTGAACACAATGTAAGAATGCCTCTCTCTTTATCTGGTCTGCAGATAATTGTGAAAGGAGAAATCTTCCTTTTGGGGAAGAAGCTTTGAAGTCCAGAAGATATCCCTGGGACACAATTTCCAACGCCCAGGGATCCTGGACATCCCTTGCCCAAGCCTGGGCGAAGAGAGAAAGTCTGCCCCCTACTAGATCCGTTACCGGATCGGGGGCCAATCTTTCATGCTGTCTTAGAGGCAGCAGCAGGCTTCTTGGCCTGTTTACCTTTGTTCCAAGCCTGGTTAGGTCTCCAGACCGGCTTGGACTGGGCAAAATTTCCCTCTTGTTTTGTATTAGAGGAAGATGATGCCGCGCTCGTCTTAAAGTTTCGAAAGGCACAAAAATTAGTTTGTTTGGTCCTTAATTTGTTAGACCTATCCTGAGGAAGGGCATGACCTTTTCCTCCAGTAATATCAGAAATGATCTCCTTCAGTCCATGCCCGAATAGGGTCTGCCCCTTGAAGGCAATATTGAGAAGCTTAGACTTTGAAGTAACGTCAGCTGACCAGGATTTAAGCCATAGCGCCCTACGCGCCTGAATAGCAAAACCTGAGTTCTCTGCCGTTAGTTTAGTTAAATGAACAACGGCGTCAGAAACAAATGAATTGGCTAGCTTAAGCGCTTTAAGCTTGTCAAGTATATCATCCAATGGAGTTTCTACCTGTAAGGCCTCTTCCAGAGACTCAAACCAGAAGGCCGCAGCAGCAGTGACCGGGGCAATGCATGCAAGAGGCTGGAGAATAAAACCTTGTTGAATAAACATTTTCTTAAGGTAACCCTCTAACTTTTTATCCATTGGATCTAGGAAAGCACAACTGTCCTCGACGGGGATAGTTGTATGCTTAGCTAGAAACTGCTCCCTCCACCTTAGGGACCGTTTGCCATAAGTCCCGTGTAGCGGCATCTATTGGAAACATTTTCTTAAAAATAGGAGGGGGAGAGAACGGTACGCCTGGTCTATCCCATTCCTTAGTAATAATTTCTGAAAACCTTTTAGGTATTGGAAAAACATCAGTGTAAACAGGCACTGCATAGTATTTATCCAATCTACACAATTTCTCTGGCACTATTATGGTGTATAAAAAAACATTTCCATGGAAGGGAAGACACTGAAGTCTCTGATAACAGGTGCTTAGATAGAGAAACAGAATCCACAAAGTTGAGTTTTCAAGAAATATGTGATGAGGTTACACTACAAAGTCTTCAGTTTGATGCACACAATGAACATGGTTACGTTAATAAAGGTACATGTTTCAAACCCAAATCTCTGTTTTATCTCATACTAGACAGAGGGGCTATCATAGAGACAATTTTTTAACAGAGTAGAAAAAGACCTTATAGCCCTGAAAGATAACACTGTTCCCACCAAACATAATCTCGAGAGAGAGGAGAGATTAGCATTAAAACAATTGCAAGAAGATACTGAGCTTGACATTAAAAATGCAGACAAGGGAGGGACAGTGGTTGTTATGGACAGGGAGGTCTATGTTAAGGAGGCACTCAGGCAACTGAGAGACGAAAGAAACTATGTGACCTTGCAAAGGGATCCCACAGAGACTTTCAAAAGGGAATTGGGGCATCTTTTGGATGAGGGAATGGAGCAGGGGTGTATAGACCAGAAAACTATGGATTTTCTAATGGTGGATAACCCAAGAACACCCCTGTTCCATCACTTGCCCAAAGTCCATAAGTCAATAGAAGACATAAAAGGCCGCCCCATAGTCAGTGGGATTGGGTCCCTGTTAGAACCCTTATCTCAGTGGTTAGACAGCATACTTCAGCCTTTTGTGAAAAATCTGCCTTCATATATTAAGGACACTAAACATGTCCTTAATGTGATGGAAACACAAATGTGGGATCAGGAGAATCAGTGGATGCTGTATCCCTATACTCCTCAATCCCTCACGAGGAAGGTCTACGGGCAATTAAATTCTCTCTCAGAAATCACTCTGATTTCTCTCTAGACTTCCAGGACTTTTTACTCAGAGTCACTAGGTATCTTCTGACCCATAATTTTTTCCAGTTCCAAGATGTTTTCTATCTCCAGAGATGTGGAACTGCGATGGGGGCTAAGTTTGCCCCCTCGTACGCCAACCTATTTTTAGGTTGGTGGGAATTTTTCCACATCTTTGGAGATAGAAACATCTATAAGGATCGAATTGTCATGTATGGGAGGTACATAGACGATCTCCTATTTATCTGGGAAATGGGACACTTCTGATATCCCGAGATTCATAGAAATCTTAAATGATAATGATGTGGGTATGAGTTTCACTTTTGAACATAATCCTACCATGATCAATTACTTGGATTTAACTTTGACGGGTACAAAAGAAAACGTAGTTACTACCTGTTACGGTTACCCTTAGTCTCGCTGAGAGATGGACCGCTTAGTAGCCTGGATCCCTATTGCTAAAGAGGGGAGAAGCTGCTTTCCATAGTATTCTATATGAGTCTCGCAAATATAGAATAATCTCCCTTAGCTGCAGTACAGCTAGGATACCCTTCTGCCCACAAAAACGAGTCAACGCTGCGATTGAGGGTCAAACAAGAACTCAGGACTGGGATGCCCAGCCTGCTTTTTATTAAGGTTACATGCACACAGGGCACTCCCAGGGGGAGAGGGGGGGGAAGCACAAAATCCCCCATCACACATTTAGATAGAGAGCACTGTCCTTTGACAGGCCACAATAGGATTACAGTACTTAAGATAACAAGTTTACAAGTTCATCTTATCAATTAGCAGTCTGGCTCCAGAGGTGATTAGACAATGGGATTGGTTATCACTAAACTTAGAGCTGAGGCCAGCAAACGTGTATTTAGGCAATAGTTTCTAAAAGCTGAATAAAAAGTTAACTCTTTATGAAATGATACTTGTTACAGTTTTCTTGGAGCCCTTCTTAGGCGCTGGCTTGCTGGTTCAGGCATTGCTGCTGGGAAATAAGCTCTTCACAACAAAATAACTAATGCTTCTGTAACAGTGCTCCCTTTCTGTGGAACACTCTGGCAGACACGGTCTGACCCCTTTTCGGGGCAGACTAAGGCTGTCCAGACCGCTGGTTATGCGGGGCTGAGGTTGGTTTGTCTGGACAACCCGTCGGCGTTGCCATTCTGTTTCCCAGGTCTGTAAGTAATGGTGAAATTGAAGGGTTGCAACGATAAGCTCCAACGTAATAGCCTGCCGTTATCTCCAGAGACCCGGTTCAGCCACACCAACGGGTTATGGTCGGTGACCAGAGTGAACTCCTGACCATATAAATAGGGAGTCAATTTCTTTAATGCCCACACCAAAGCCAAACACTCCTTTTCGACCGCTGCATAGCTGACTTCGCGGGGCAGGAGCTTCCGGCTGATGTAGGCAACTGGATGCTCCCCTCCATCTTCGCCTACTTGGCTGAGGACGGCTCCCAGCCCGAACATGGAAGCATCTGTATGGACGATAAAACGTTTGTTAAGGGCTGGGGCCGCCAAGACAGGAGCGTTAATTAGAGCATTTTTGAGAGCCTGGAAAGCCGTTTCACAGTGGGGAGACCACAGGACCTGTCGAGGTAAGTTCTTCTTGGTCAAGTCAGTCAGGGGTTTGGCAAGTGTGCTGTAGTCTGGTACGAACCGTCTATAGTACCCTGCCGTGCCCAGGAAGGCTAGGACCTGAGTCTTAGTGATGGGGGTGGGCCAATTGGCGACAGCTTCTATTTTGGCCGGCTCTGGTCGCTGCTTTCCACACCCCACCCGGTGACCCAGGTACTGTACCTCGGCCATCCCAAAGTGGCATTTTTCTGGCTTCAGAGTCAGGCCAGCAGCCCGGATCTGATCCAGAACCATTCCGACATGAGCTAAGTGGTCCTCCCAGGACTCACTGTGGATCGCTATGTCGTCCAGGTAGGCGCAAGCAAAACTCTGGAAGCCATCCAGGAGCCTATCCACCAAGCGCTGGAATGTAGCTGGGGCATTCTTCATCCCAAACGGCATTACCCTAAACTGATATAAGCCGAATGGGGTGACGAATGCCGACTTGGGGATAGCCTCCGGGGCCAGGGGAATCTGCCAGTAACCTTTGCAGAGGTCAATAGTGGTCAGGTAATTTCCCCTGGCTATACGATCGAGTAGCTCGTCTACCCTGGGCATAGGGTAAGCGTCCGTCATGGTATTTTCATTGAGCCTCCGATAGTCTACGCAGAACCGGGTGGTCCCATCTTTCTTGGGCACCAAGACAACTGGGGAGGCCCAGGGACTATCGGAGGGCTCAATTACCCTGAGCTGGAGCATCTCATCGATCTCCTTCTTCATTCCTGTCCTAACTGCTTCAGGGATTCGGTACGGAGCCTGGCGCAAGGGAGCTTGTCCCGGAGTATCTACCTGGTGGGTGGTTAAAGTAGTGTACCCTGGCTTCAGGGAGAAGGTGAGGTGTTTGGACTGGAGGAGTTGGTTGAGCTGCTCCCTTTCAGTGGGGCTAAGTCGGTCCCCTATCTGAACCTGCGCCACTATACCTGTGGGGAGACTCTTTTCTAATAGGTCTGGAATGGGTAAACTGTCGGGGTCTTCCTGAGGGGAGCAACATACGGCCGTCACGTTCTCTGGTCGCTCAAAATATTCCTTGAGCATGCTTACATGGAATGTCTTTCTAAGATTGTTGTCATGGCAGCTAGCTATCACATAAGTGGTGTCTCCCCTTTTCTCTACGATCTGGTAGGGACCCTGCCAGGACGCCTGCAATTTGTCTGTCTTCACCGGCTTAAGTACTAACACCTTTTGTCCTATGGTGAAGATTCTCTTTCGGGCCCCCCGATCGTACCATACTTTCTGTCTTCTCTGGGCCAACTGGAGATTAGCCCGCACGGATTTGGCTAATTGCTCCATTCGGTCCCTGAGTTCCAGCACGTATGGCACAATGGGGACACCGTCAGCCTCCATCTCTCCCTCCCAGTGCTCCCGGATCAGGTTTAGGGGTCCCCGTACCTTTCTTCCGTAGAGCAACTCGAAGGGAGAGAACCCTGTCGTTTCCTGGGGCACCTCCCGATAAGCAAATAGGAGGTGCGGCAGGAAGCGTTCCCAGTCTCGGTATTCCTGAGTGAACGTCTTGAGCATTTGCTTGAGGGTCCCATTGAACCTCTCACACAGCCCGTTCGTCTGGGGGTGGTATGGGGAGCTCAGGAGGGACTTAATTTTGCAAACCTGCCAGAGTTGTTGGGTCAATTCAGCCGTAAATTGGGTGCCTCGGTCGGATAGGATTTCTTATGGAAATCCTACCCGGGAGAACACCTGTACTAGTGCATTCGCTACCGTATCCGCTTGTATGTTGGATAGGGCGACAGCCTCTGGGTACCTGGTAGCGTAGTCCACTACGGTAAGAATGTAGCGCTTACCGGAGGGTCTAGGGGTAGCCAGTGGTCCCACTAGGTCAATAGCAACCCGGCTGAAGGGTTCCTCTACAATGGGCATATTTACTAGATGGGCTTTAGGGTGATCGCCTCGCCTTCCTACTCGTTGACACACATCGCAGGTGTTACAGTAAGTTCTAACGTCAGCGTGCACCCCTGGCCAAAAGAATGTGTGAGTAATGCGTTGTAGGGTACGGGTTACGGCTAGGTGGCCTGCTAAGGGGATGTCGTGGCCGATTTTGAGGATTTCTTGACGGTATTTGTGGGGCACTACCAGCTGTCGCCTACGCTGTCCCCTTTTCTCTGTCCAGCGGTATAGTTTCCCTTTTTCCCATAAGAATGTTTCGTTATCTGCCCCGCCCCCTCTGGTCTCTGCTCGTTCCCGGTACTTTTGTAAGGTCGTGTCAGTCTTAGACTCTGCCTCGAAAGCATCTGGGGTGTCCCAGGGTATGGGGCCTAACCTGTCAGGCAAGGTCGGGGTAGGTCTTACCTCTGTCTCCCGCACTGGTGAGAGCTCTCGCTCCGTCCGGGCTTGGGCCCGTGTAGTCACTGGGTCCGCCTCGTTGTTGCATACTGGAGCATAGGCAGAAGTCATGGGGCCCAAATCGTTGCCCAGTAGTACTTCGGCAGGTAAATTATCCATTAGGCCCACGTTCACAGCCCCCTTTCCCGCTCCCCAATCAAGATGCACTTTAGCTGTTGGAATTTTGTACACATCCCCCCCCGCCACTCTAATGGCCACAGTCTGTCCGGATCGCTTGTGCTCTGGCACCAAATGACTCTGTACCAGCGTGATAGTAGCCCCTGTGTCTCGCAATCCCTCGGTAGATCGCCCCTCGAGCCATACCCTCTGCCGATGGTGCTGGCGGTTATCTGAGGCAGCATATACAGGGTCTGCCTCGTGAAGCGGCCCCACATATCCCTCCATAGGGGCCTCTTGGTTAACACAGAGGGCCCGGGCCGGACGATAGGACCCAGAGGGGTAATTGTAATTCCTGGGTGTCTGGTGCGTATTAAGGGGGCAGCTAGCCATGAAATGCCCTGGTTGCTTGCATCGGTGGCAAGTTGGTCTGGGACGCTCAGAGCTGTTATTGGGTGGTCCTGAGTGTCGGACGGGCCTTGTGGGCACCGGGGCTCGGAATTCAGCACGAGGGGGTGCACGGTAAACCTCTCTGGGTTCGACCCGTGCTGGAGCTCGGTAGTTCATGGGTTCGTGAAGACGGGAGTCATAATGTTCATCGGCCAATTTGGCTGCTTCTTCTAAGGTAGAAGGCCGCCTGTCTCGCAGCCATTCCTTCCCTTGCTGTTCCATGCCATTATAAAAATGTTCTAAGAGAAACAATTGTAAAATTTCCTCCCCAGTCACCGCTTTACTTCCGCTCAGCCAGTGATTTGCCGCTCTCCGCATTCGGTGCGCCCATTCCATATGGGTATCGTTAGGCTTCTTTTCCGTGCCCCGAAACTGTCGGCGATACGTGCCCGGAGTTACAGCGTACCGTCGCAACAGTGTCTCCTTAACTAGCTCATACTGTGTCACTTCCTCAGCACCCAGAGTACGAAAGGCTTCCAGGGCTCGCCCGGATAGTTTCCCAGACAATATCGTGGGCCACTCTCTGTTGGGAATCTGGTGCAGGGCACATTGCCTTTCGAAGTCCGCCAAATATTCATCAATCCCTGTCTCGCTCTCTAGGAAGGGTCGAAATGCCGCATAGGGTATCTTGGGCCTCCCAGCATTTTCGACAGGGATGATTACCTGCGGGGCTTCAGCATTGCAGTGTGCGTTCGCTAGGTTGAGTTCGTGGGCTCGAGTCTCTCGTATATCCTCGTCCGCCTCCGCCATCAACTGCTGTACCAATTCCATGGAGGGGTTCGGCCCGTATAATGAGAGCCTTTCCCGAACAATCCTGTTTTTTTCGTCACTAATCGTGGTCGGTGTTTCCGCCATTGTGAAGTTCTGATCCAGTTCGGTCAATTCTGCGATCAGCTCTCTCCTCGGCCGGTTGCTGGCGTACCCCCCTCTGCTTTCAAGTAAATCCTTTAGGGTTGTACGCTTCAATTTTTCGTAAGCGCTCTCCATCCGTTCTGTACCTCTCCTAGGAAATCCAGGAAAATCCCGCCGCTGCCGCCAAATGTTACGGTTACCCTTAGTCTCGCTGAGAGATGGACCGCTTAGTAGCCTGGATCCCTATTGCTAAAGAGGGGAGAAGCTGCTTTCCATAGTATTCTATATGAATCTCGCAAATATAGAATAATCTCCCTTAGCTGCAGTACAGCTAGGATACCCTTCTGCCCACAAAAACGAGTCAACGCTGCGATTGAGGGTCAAACAAGAACTCAGGACTGGGATGCCCAGCCTGCTTTTTATTAAGGTTACATGCACACAGGGCACTCCCAGGGGGAGAGGGGGGGGAAGCACAAAATCCCCCATCACACATTTAGATAGAGAGCACTGTCCTTTGACAGGCCACAATAGGATTACAGTACTTAAGATAACAAGTTTACAAGTTCATCTTATCAATTAGCAGTCTGGCTCCAGAGGTGATTAGACAATGGGATTGGTTATCACTAAACTTAGAGCTGAGGCCAGCAAACGTGTATTTAGGCAATAGTTTCTAAAAGCTGAATAAAAAGTTAACTCTTTATGAAATGATACTTGTTACAGTTTTCTTGGAGCCCTTCTTAGGCGCTGGCTTGCTGGTTCAGGCATTGCTGCTGGGAAATAAGCTCTTCACAACAAAATAACTAATGCTTCTGTAACACTACCAAAGTGTACAGAAAGCCGATAAGCGGAAACAAACTGCTACATTGTAGCAGCTGCCATCCCAGACACACAGCAGCAGCAGTAGCCAAAGGCGAATTTATTCGCTTAAAAAGGAATTGCTCGAATAATGATGATTTCCGCCAGGAAGCAGCTGCTCTGGAAAAAAGACTAAAAATGAGAGGGTACACCCAGAAAACAATAAGAAGAGCGAGAATACAGGTGGAGCCTAAGACGAGGGACACATTTCTTAGAGGAAGAAAAAAGCAACAGGAGGACTATAAGGGGTTAACGTTTGTTACCAGTTATAGTGCCCAGTTCCCTGAAATTGCCAATATAATAAGGAAGCATTTCCCGATTTTGGCAGCCGATGTCAAACTTGTCAAGGTGGTCAAAAGGGGTGTTAGGTGTAGCTCGAGAAAATGTCCCACTCTAGGGTAATTACTATCTCCAACAGAACTCAAGTCCCAAATTAAACCTAGAGGTACTTGGATGACCAGCAGGGGCATGTACAACTGCGGTCATAAAAAGTGTAAGCCCTGTGATTACCTAGACAAAACTAAGTCATTTAAGTCACATGTGACAGGAGAGGTGTTCCAGATTAATACATGCATGAACTGTACGACTACGAGTGTTATATACATGCTCACTTGTCAAACGTGTAAGGTTCAATACATTGGTCTTACCTCAAGGGACATTAAGACAAGAATACAGGAGCATATAGCTACTATCTCGAGAGGCAAATCACAGACACCCTTAGTTAAACACTTCACTGAGAAACATAAGGGTGAGATAAACACACTAAAATGGTGTGCTATTGAGGAAGTAAAGGTACCTAAGAGGGGGGGAGATTTAGACAAACTCTTAGGGAAAAGGGAGATGTTCTGGATTTTGAGACTCAACAAGAATACCAGAGGGTCTCAATTCCAGATACGACGACATAAATTACTGGGAATAGGATATCTCCACACATATGTACCTCTCTTTACCACTTTCTGCATTAAATGATACTTCATAGTTAGGTTCAGGCAAAAACAACTAAAGAATTAATCCTTTTTATCATGCTGCTATTAGGATTTGGAACAAATAGCAAAATCTCATACAGGCCTGTTTAATTCAAGTTAATTTAACAAACAGCCTAAAGATATTGAGATAGCACTAAGTATAAGGCAATTCATAAAACAATTTGCTATGCCCATAATCTTAAATAAATATAGTTAGGCACATCCCACAAAAGGGTTAATCACCTGATTATCTATCATTTTTCCAACAAGGTCAGGTTAGGTGGAATTATTATTTATTTGAGGGTATACATGATAACTTCTTAGTGCCCATAATAAGCACACAAAATAATACCCTTACTTAATTAAGGTAAAAAATGCATGTTCTCATTACAAGTATACCCAACCTATGGTATATACAAACACTTATGTTTCATATGGCACTACCCATGTTCACTCAATACTTAATATTAAATAGCTTTCAGCAAGGCAAATATCAATAACTTAAATACATATAAAAAGAGGGTAAGGAGTGAAAGGGTTAATTATTGAGACGTAGGTGCTTAGCATTCACTGAGCATTAGAAGGAGGATCAGCGCATATGTTTTAACCAATTAGATTAGAATAAAGGGTTCTTAATGGCAAGGAGGACAGACACACAACAGGCTATGATTACGGCAATCTGCCGAAACCTGTAAGCCCGTGTGCTGCGCTCTCTCTCCAACCAAGTGGCAAGACTGTCACTTATTTCACCATTGAATTTTAAAGCAATTTTCAATAAAGTATATTTTTACGGAGTGTGGTACCATTTTCTTTCTTTTTGAAACTATTATGGTGTCACAGTCATCCAGAGTAGCTAAAACCTCCCTGAGCAACACCCGGAGGTGTTCAAGCTTAAATTTAAATGTTGACATATCAGAATCAGGTTGAAGGATCTTCCCTGAGTCAGAAAAATCACCCACAGATAGAAGCTCTCCTGCCTCAGCTTCTGCATATTGTGAGGGGATATCAGACCTAGCTACTAAAGCGTCAGAGTGCTCTGTATTTTTTCTAGCCCCAGAGCTGTCTCGCTTTCCTTGTAACCCTGGTAGTTTGGACAATACCGCTGTAAGGGTATGATCCATAACTGCCGCCATGTCTTGTAAAGTAAATGCCATGGGCGCGCTAGATGTACTTGGCGCCTCTTGAGCGGGAGTCCCTTGAGCGGGAGTCAAAGGTTCTGACACGTGAGGCGAGTTAGTCGGCATTACTTCCCCCTTGTCAGTTTCCTCTGGTGATAAATTTTTTAAAGACAGAATATGATCTTTATAACTTAAAGTAAAATCAGTACATTTGGTACACATTCTAAGAGGGGGTTCCACAATGGCTTCTAAACATAATGAACAAGGAGTTTCCTCTATGTCAGACATGTTTAAACAGACTAGCAATGAGACCAGCAAGCTTGGAAAACACTTTGATAAATGTAAACAAGCAAAAAATAAAAATGGTACTGTGCCTTTAAGAGAAACAAATTTTGTCAGAAATTGAAAAACAGTGATAAAAAGCAGTAAATCTTACGAAATTTTTACAGTGTGTATAACAGAGCATTGCACCCACTTGCAAATGGATGATTAACCCTTTAGTTTCAAAACCGGATCAAAAAAACGATATAAACGTTTTTCAACAGTCACAACAAACTGCCACAGCTCCACTGTGGCCCTACCTGCCCATATAACGACTTTGAAAGGCACAAAAACCCTTTAGAGAGGTCCTAAGTGTTCAGGGGACTCCTTCAGGGAAACTGGATGTCTCAAGCTGCAAAATCTAATGCGCATTTAGGCGCGAAAATAGGCCCCTCCCAATATGTATTCACAGTGAGATGGCCTAACAAAACTATCCCTAGGCAAAATCTAGCCAGCCATGTGGGAAAAAAACTGGGCCCCAATAAAGTTTTATCACCAATATGTATAAAAAAACGTTTAAACACTTCCAGCAAACGTTTTATTTTTCAGTAATGTGAGAAAGTAATAAGAATATTACCTTTTACAGCAAGCATGATACTAGTCGTTATTAAATCACTGTAATCAGGCTTACCTTAAATAAAGCCGGTATTAACAGCATTTTCTGATGCCGAAATCTGTCCCTTTAAGGAACTGGCAGCAAGACCTTTTTCCAAAGGTATCCAGAATCCTGGAAACCTTCACCTTGTGCCAAGGATATCCATGCTTCTCACACCAGGACAAGTAAGTCCTCCACACCTTATGGTAGATGCAAAGAGTGATTGGCTTCCTTGCCTGAACTAGAGTATCAATCACACTTTCAGAAAACCCTCTCTTGGCCAAGACTAAGAGTTCAATCTCCACGCAGTCAGCCTCAGAGAATCGAGATTTTTATGTTGAAAGGGACCCTGTTCCAGCAGATCCCTGCGACAGGGTAACCTCCATGGCAGAGAGGATGACAATCTCCACCAGATCCGGAAACCACGTCCTCCGCAGCCACGATGGAGCAATCAGAATGGCCGAGGCCCTCTCCTGCTTGATGCGTGCAACTACACGAGGTAGAAGTGGTAAAGGTGGAAAAAAGTAAATTTATGCTTACCTAATAAATTAATTTCTTTTACGATATGACGAGTCCACGGATTTCATCCTTACTTGTGGGATATTAAGCTCCTGCTAACAGGAAGTGGCAAAGAGCACCACAGCAGAGCTGTATATATAGCCCCTCCCTTCCCCTCCAGTCATTCGACCGAAGGTTTAGGAAGAGAAAAGGAAAGGCTAAAAGGTGCAGAGGTGACTGAAGTTTACAAAAAATAAAACTGTCTTAAAAAGAACAGGGTGGGCCGTGGACTCGTCATATCGTAAAAGAAATTAATTTATCAGGTAAGCATAAATCTACTTTTCTTTTACAAAGATATGACGAGTCCACGGATTTTATCCTTACTTGTGGGATACCAATACCAAAGCAATAGGACACGGCTGAAAGGGAGGGACAAGACAGGAACCTAAACGGAAGGCACCACTGCTTGAAGAACCTTTCTCCCTAAAACAGCCTCAGAAGAAGCAAAAGTATAAAATTAGTCAAATTTGGAAAAAGTATAAAGGGACGACCAAGTCGCAGCCTTACAAATCTGTTCAACAGAAGCATCGTTTTTAAAAGCCCAAGTGGAAGACACCGCTCTAGTAGAATGAGCCGTAATTCTTTTAGGAGGCTGCTGTCCAGCAGTCTCAAATGCCAGGCGGATGATACTTCTCAGCCAAAAAGAAAGAGAGGTAGCCATAGCTTTCTGACCCCTACGCTTTCCAGAATAAACAATGAATAATGAAGATGATTGACGGAAATCCTGGGTTGCCTGTAAGTAAAACTTCAAGGCACAGAACACGTCCAGATTATGTAACAGACGCTCCTTCTTGGAAGAAGGATTAGGACACAAGGAGGGAACAACAATTTCCTGATTAATGTTCTTATTTGAAACAACCTTAGGAAGAAATCCAGGTATGGTATGTAAAACCACCTTATCAGAATGAAATATAAGATAAGGCGAATCACATTGTAATGCTGAAAGCTCAGAAACTCTTCGAGCAGAAGAAATAGCAACCAAAAACAGATCTTTCCAAGATAACAATTTAATATCTATGGAATGCATGGGTTCAAACGGAACCCCTTAAAGAACTCTAAGAACTAAATTCAAACTCCAGGGAGGAGTAATAGGTCTAAATACAGGTTTAATTCTAGTTAAAGCCTGACAAAAAGACTGAACATCCGGCATATTTGCCAAACGTTTGTGAAGCAAAATTGACAAAGCAGAAATCTGTCCCTTTAAAGAGCTTGCTGATAACCATTTCTCCAATCCTTCTTGGAGAAAAGACAGAATCCTAGGAATCCTAGTTTTACTCCATGAGTAACCCTTGGATTCACACCAATAAAGATATTTACCTCATATCTTATAATAGATTTTTCTAGTAACAGGCTTTCTAGCCTGTATCAAAGTATCAATGACCGAATCAGAGAATCCTCGCTTAGATAGAATCAAGCGTTCAATCTCCAAGCAGTCAGCTGCAGAGAAATTAGATTTGGATGTTGGAAAGGTCCTTGAATGAGAAGGTCCTGTCTCAATAGAAGTTTCCACGGTGGCAGAGAGGACATGTCCACTAGATCCGCATACCAAGTCCTGCTTGGCCACGCAGGCGCTATCAGGATTACTGAAGCTCTCTCCTGTTTGATTCGAGCAATCATGCGTGGAAGGAGAGGAAATGGTGGAAACACATAAGCTAGGCTGAACTTCCAAGGCACTGCCAGGTCATCTATCAGTTCGACCTGTGGATCCCTTGACCTGGATCCGTATCTTGGGAGCTTGGCATTCCGTCGAGACGCCATTAGATCCAACTCTGGTCTGCCCCATCTGAGAATCAGTGAGACAAATACCTCCGGATGGAGTTCCCACTCCCCTGGATGAAAAGTCTGACGACTTAGAAAATCCGCTTCCCAATTTTCTACTCCTGGGATGTAGATTGCCGGCAGATAACAAGAGTGAGTCTCCGCCCATCGGATTATCTTGGATACTTCTATCATCGCTAAGGAACTCCTTGTTCCCCCCTGATGATTGATATATGCCACAGTCGTGATGTTGTCCGACTGGAACCTGATGAATTTGGCCGAAGCCAACTAAGGCCACGCCTGAAGCGCATTGAATATTGCTCTCAGTTCCAGAATATTGATTGGAAGTAGAGACTCCACCTGAGTCCAAACACCCTGGGCCTTCAGGGAATTCCAGACTGCACCCCAGCCCAGAAGGCTGGCATCCGTTGTCACTATCACCCACAAGGGTCTGCGGAAAGAAGTCCCCTGGGACAGATGATCCGGCGACAACCACCAAAGAAGAGAGTCTCTGGTCTCTTGATCCAGATTTATCTGAGGAGATAAATTTGCATAATCCCCATTCCACTGTATGAGAATGCACAGCTGCAGTGGTCTGAGATGAAAGCGGGCAAACGGAATTATATCCATTGTCGCTACCATTAATCCAATGACTTCCATGCACTGAGCCACTGATGGCCGATGAATGGACTGAAGTGCTCGGCAAGTATTCAGAATTTTTGTCTTTCTGACCTCTGTCAGAAATATTTTCATGTCTACCGAGTCTATAAGAGTCCCTAAGAAGGGAAAACTTGTCCGTGGAACTAATGAACTCTTTTCTATGTTCACTTTCCAACAATGAGATCTCAGGAAAGACAATACTATGTCCGTGTGAGATTTTGTCAATTGATAATTCGACGCCTGAATCAGAATATCGTCCAGATAAAGCGCTACTGCTATGCCCTGCGGTCTGAGAACCGCTAAAAAAAAACCCTAGAACCTTTGAAAATTCTGGGTGCCGTGGCAAGACCGAAAGGAAGAGCCACGAACTGATAATGATTGTCCAGGAAGGCAAACCTTAAGAACCGATGATAATCCTTGTGAATAGGGATATGAAGGTATGCATCCTTCAAGTCCACGGTAGTCATATATTGACCCTCCTGAATCATTGGTAAGATTGTTCGTATAGTCTCCATTTTAAACGATGGGACTCTGAGAAATTTGTTTAGACACTTGAGATCTAAAATGGGTCTGAAAGTTCCTTCTTTTTTGGGAACTACAAAAAAATTTGAGTAAAACTTCTGTCCCTATTCCGGCTTTGGAACAGGACAAATTACTCCCATGGTATAGAGGTCTTTTACACAGAGTAAGAACGGTCTACAGATAATCGTGAAAGATGAAATCTCCCCCTTGGGAGAAAATCCTTGAATTCTAGTTGATACCCGTGGGTCACTATTTCCAGTGCCCAGGAGTCCTGAACATCTCTTGCCCAAGCCTGAGCAAAGAGAGAAAGTCTGCCCCCTACCAGATCCGGTCCCAGATCGGGGCCACCCCTTTATGCTGTTTTGGAAACAGAAGTGGGCTTCTTGGATTGTTTACCTTTATTTCAAGTCTGGTTGGGTCTCCAGACTGACTTAGATTGAGCAAAATTCCCTTCCTGCTTTGTGGAGGAAGAAGAAGCAGAGGGTCCTCCTTTATAGTTTTGGAAGGAATGAAAATTATTCTGTTTACCCCTCATTTTACTTATCCTGAGGTAGGGCATGGCCTTTACCTCCAGTAATGTCAGAAATGATCTCCTTCAATTCAGGCCCGAAAAGGGTCTTACCCTTAAAAGGAATAGCCAAAAGCTTAGATTTTGATGACACATCAGCAGACCAAGATTTGAGCCATAACGCTCTACGCGCCAGAATGGCAAAACCTGCATTTTTTGCTGCTAATTTAGCAATTGGAAAAGCAGCATCAGTAATAAAATAATTAGCTAGCTTGAGTGCCTTAATTCTATCCAGAATATCATCTAATTGAGTCTCAACCTTCAGAGACTCTTCTAGAGCCTCAAACCAAAAAGCTGCTGCAGTAGTTACTGGAACAATGCAAGCCGTAGGTTGTAAAAGGAAACCTTGATGAATAAATAATTTCTTTAGAGGACCCTCTAATTTTTTATCCATAGGGTCTTTGAAAGCATAAATATCCTCAATAGGTATAGTTGTACACTTGGCCAAAGTAGATATAGCTGCCTCCACCTTAGGGACCGTTTGCCACAAGTCCCGAATGGTGTCTGATATGGGAAACATTTTCTTAAAAGTAGGAGGAGGAGAGAACGGTATACCTGGTCTATCCCATTCCTTTTTAACAATTTACGAAATTCTTTTAGGAACCTGAAAAACATCAGTGTAAGTAGGCACCTCTAAATATTTGTCCACCTTACACAATTTCTCTGGTGGTATTATAATAGGTACATAGACACAGAAGTCGTTCCAGCTGGTGCTACAAAAGACTTTATTGTGCAAACAGGGATAAAAAGCGACGTTTCAGGCCCACACTTGGCCTTTTCTCAAGCTTAACCAAACATTAGTGAACAAACATTTAAATAGGCTATTTAAATGTTTGTTCACTAATGTTTGGTTAAGCTTGAGAAAAGGCCAAGTGTGGGCCTGAAACGTCGCTTTTTATCCCTGTTTGCACAATAAAGTCTTTTGTAGCACCAGCTGGAACGACTTCTGTGTCTATGTATCTATACTGGGTTTGGTAAACCTGTTCCTGGCTGTGCAGTGAGTGCTGTGTTTCATGATACATTGTTGCAAGGTATTATAATAGGGTCACAATCATCCAGAGTCGTTAAAATCTCCTAAGTAACAGACGTAGGTGTTCAAGCTTGAATTTAAAAGACATAACGTCCGAATCTGACTGAGGTAACATATTTCCTTGGTCTGAAAGTTCACCCTCAGACAGCAATTCCCTAACCCCCAACTCAGAGCACTGTGAGGGTACATTGGAAATAACTATTAAAGCATCAGAGGATTCAGTATTTACATTAATACCTGACCTACTGCGTTTACCCTGTAACACTGGTAATTTGGATAATACCTCTGTGAGAGAAGTTGACATAACTGCAGCCATTTTCTGCAGAGTGAAAGCATTAGACGCACTAGAAGTACTTGTGTTGCTTGTGTGGGTGTTAAAGGTTGTGACACTTGGGGAGAATTGGATGGCACATCCTGATTCTCTTCATACTGAGAATCATCCTTAGGCACACTTTCTTTACTTAAAATATGCTTCTTACATTTTAAGGCCCTTTCAGTACAAGAGGTACACAACGTAAGTGGGGGTTCCACAATGGCTTCTAAACACATAGAACAATTAGTATCCTCAATGTCAGACATGTTGAACAGACTAACAATAATCTTAAAAGTTGTTAAACACTTTCAACAATTTTTTTCAAAAAATGTACTGCGCCTTTAAAAAATAAAAAGTGTAAAATTTTTCGAAAACTGCTTAAAAAAGCTAAATAACGAAATCCGATTAGAAAAACATGCTTAATGTGCCCAAAAATTATTGCACCTAAGAGCAATAGGCAAAATTAACCTTTACAGGACATTTATAGTAGAAAAAACTATTTGTTTGACAAAATGACCCCTGCACCTCGCCACAGCTCTGCTGTGGCGCCTACCTGCCCTTAAAGTACTGGAAAAACGACTCTACCACGAACCAGACATCAGAGCAACCGGAGCTCATGCCTGTTGCCTTCTGAGACAAAGTATACTGCGCGTCGGAGTGCATGAAAAATAGGCCCCACCCATCAAGGACGATCAACCAACTAATCTGTAATACCGCATAAGAAGCGGTGAGGAAAAAAACACCAAGTGGTCCCCCAAGAAACAGCTTTGTAAATGCTGCAGCCCTTGTCATAAAACACAATAAAGATAACGAGCTGCCTCTCCCAGTGTCCCTTACAAACACCCAATATGTCAAATGAAAAATGTTTAGTAAAGGATTTAAAGCAACACCCATTTTTTAACCAGGTTTACTTTAACCCCCGTTTTTAGCAAAGAATAAAATGTCAGCCATTCTGATATAACAGGTCTCCTCAGAAAAAAGTCTGAACATACCTCAATGCTTATAGCATGCAGCTGTTCTCCACTTTGAAGATTTCTCTTACACTACCTTCAGCACTCTGTGGGAACCAACTTGGATCTTAGTTACGTCTGCTAAGATCATCAACCTCAGGGCAGAAAACTTCTTCCATATACCCCTGAGGAAAATAGTACACACCGGTACCATTTAAAAAATAAAAAACTTCTTGATTGAAGAAACTAAAACTAACACCTCATATACTTCCTAGTATAACACAGGCAAAGAGAATGACTGGAGGTGGAGGGGAAGGGAGGGGCTATATATACAGCTCTGCTGTGGTGCTCTTTGCCACTTCCTGTTAGCAGGAAGTTAATATCCCACAAGTAAGGATGAAATCTGTGGACTCGTCATATCTTTGTGAAAGAAATGTAAGCTAGCCTGAACCCCCAAGGCACCGCTAAGGCATCTATCAGCTCTTGCAATTGAGTCTGGACACCATGAGATCTATCTCCGGCGTTCCCTATCTGAGACAAATCTCCGCAAACACTTCGGGGTACAGAGACAATTCCCCCGGATGGAAGGATTGCCTGCTAAAAAAGTCTGCTTCCCAGTTGTCCACACCTGGAATGTGGATCGCTAAAAGCGAGCAGTTGTGGGACTCCGTCCACTCCAAACTCCGAGACACCTCCCTCATTGCTAGGTAGCTCCTCGTACCCCCCTGATGGTTGATGTAAGCCACCAAGGTAATGTTGTCGGTCTGGAATCTGACGAAGCTGAACGACCCCAGAGGAGGCCAAGCCCTCAGAGCATTGTAGATTGCTCTGAGTTCCAGAATATTTATCGGAAGGAGAGACTCCTCTCGGGTCCACTTTCCTTGTGCCATTCTGGCACCCCAAACAGCTCCCCATCCTATCAGACTCACGTCTGTGGTCACAATCTCCCAGGACGGTCTCAGGAAGCATGTCCCTAGGGACAGATGCTCCGGATGGATCTACCAAGAGAGGGAGTCCCTGGTCCGAGCATCCATGGATATCCGCTGTGATAGATCTGAATGATTGCCATTCCACTGTTTCAACATGCACAATTGAAGAGGTCTGAGATGGAATCTGGCGAAAGGGATGACGTCTATGCTGGAAACCATGAGCCTGATCACCTCCATACACTGAGCCACCGAAGGGATTGAGGAGGACTGAAGGGCAAGACAGGTGGACGCAATCTTCCTGCATCAACGATCTGTGAGAAATAATTTCATGGACACAGAATCTATTATCGTGCCCAGGAACTCCACCCTGTTGCTGGGAACCAGGGAACTCTTTCCTGAGTTGATCTTCCAACCGTGAGATTGGAGCAAGAATAGAAGAGCCCTTGAATGATCCTCTGCAAGGCTGAATGACCGCGCCAAGACTAGGATGTCGTCCAAATAAGGCGCCACAGCAATGCCCCTGGATCTAGCCACTGCAAGTAGCGCTCCCAGAACCTTCGTGAAGATTCTCGGGGCCGTTACCAGATCGAAAGGAAGGGCCACAAACTGAAAGTGTTGGTCCAGAAACGCAAATCTTAGGAACTTGAAATGGTCCCTGTGAATTGGAACATGAAGGTAAGCATCCTTCAAGTCTATTGTTGTCATGAACTGCCCCTCTTGAACTAGGGGCAGAATAGATCTGATCATTTCCATTTTGAACGATGGAACAATCAGAAACTTATTTAAACACTTTAGGTCTGGAATCGGTCGGAACGTGCCCTTCTTTGGAACCACAAAAATATTTGAATTAGTACCCTGGACCCCTTTCTGCTTGGGGTACTGGTACGATAACACCTAGAGAGGAGAGATCCCTCACACATTCTAGAAAGGCCTCTCTCTTTTCCAGTCTTGAAGACAGGTTTGACAGGAGGAATCTGCCCCTGGGCGAATGGGACCTGAACCCTATCCTGTAACCCTGGGCGACAACCTCAAGAACCCAAGGATCCTGAACATCCTGCAACCAGGCTTCAGAGAAGAGAGACAATCTGCCCCCTACTTGGTACGGAGACTGGTCGGGGGCCACCCCTTCATGCCGATTTTGTCTCGGCGGGCTTCTTGTTTTGCTTGGACTTGTTCCAAGACTGAGCTGGCTTCCAAGTTCCCTTGGACTGATCCGCTTTTGCGGCTGGCTGCTGGCACTGGGCCTTGTCCGCACGAAAGGGACAAAAAGTAGATCCTTTAGGCTTAACCTTCGTATCCTGCGGTAGGTAAGCTCCCTTGCCTCCCCGTAACTGTGGATATGATCAAATCCAATTCTGGACCGAACAGAATCTTTCCTTGAAAAGGCAGGGACAATAGCCTTGACTTAGAGGTCGTGTCCGCAGACCAGGACTTTAGCCACAGAGCCCTGCGAGCTAAAACGGAAAATCCTGAAACCTTTGCGTTCAGGCGAATAATCTGCATATTAGCGCCACAAAAGAATTGGCGACCTTCAACGCCTTAATCTTATCCTGTATCTTGTCGATGGAAGTCTCCCCCTCAACCATATCACACACGGATTCACACCAATATGTCGCAGCTCCGGCAACTGCAGCTACAGCCGCTGCCGATTGAAAACAAACCCTATGTGCTGAAACATTTTCATTAACATGTTTTCCAGCTTTTTATCCATGGGCTCTTTAAACGACGAAAAATCCTCGAGAGGAATAGTTGTCAGCTTCGCTAGTGTGAAGATAGCACCATCCACCTTAGGGGCAGTCCCCCACAGCTCAAGCTGAGAGTCCGGAAAGGGGAACAGTTTCTTAAAGGAAGAAGAAGGGGAAAAGGAAGAACCTAATCGCTCCCATTCATTCTTAATAATATTAGCCATCTTAACAGGAACCGGGAAGGTCTGAGGCACCACCCTATCCTCGTATACCTTATTAAGCTTAGGAATCGAAGGTTCCTCCGGAAGCTTAGGTTTCAGAACCACCAGAGTAGCAAGCACTTACTTCAGCAAAAAGCGCAAATTCTCTATCCTAAACCTAAAATCAGGTTCCTCCGCAGCCAGACGTTTAGATGACACAGACTCCAGCCCAGAAGGAGCCTCCTCCGAAGAGTCAGAGGGGGCCTCGTCATCGTATAACGCCTCTGATATTTCCATAGGTGTAGACAACCCCTGGGCCGGGCCGCCGTGATATGCCCTACGCTTGCGCTTAGCAGAACGTGGTAAGACATGGATCACTTTCGATTCCGCCGTTTGCAGCTGATCTGCAAAATCTGACGGCCAACGAATCTCTACCGAAGGAGTAATGGTTGGACCCTGGGGTGCTGCATGTGCAATCGGAGATGAAAGCAGGGAACGCTCCTCACGGGACGGGGAACCCTCAGTGGTGGACGGCTCAGTCGTACTAGACATACTTTTACTCTTAGATGTTGCAACTTTATCAAGACATGTGGAACACAGTTGAGCAGGCTGATCTACAAGAACCTCCTTACAATAAAGACAGGAATGAGACTTTGTTAAAGAGGAAGAACCCTCTAACGAGTCAGAGTCCTCCATAGCTTGTGCTTTAATTATAGACTAGAATAGCTTAATAAACAGGCACCTTTATACCTCCAGTGGCCGGGGCACTCACCACCTCCTATGACCCGGACTACAGAAACCGATTCGTCTTTTGCGCCGCTGGTCAACAGAGGAAGTGGAAACAGCCACACCCGGTCACATGGGATGCCTCACAGGACCGCCCCTGCACTAAGGAGAAAACGCGCCAAAACTGGCAATGCAAATACTCCCGGAAGACAACCTGAATGTTCCACACATTGCCAGAGTCTCACCTGGCACATAATGCAGCAATAGCACAAACAATATCATGTAACCCCCCGTTCAATAATTCCCTAAAGATAAAAGGCACCACACTGTGACCCTGTCTTTTGTGTTATCATTATGTAGTAAACAATGAAGCGATCTTACCAGAATCTATGCAGTGGAACAGGAATACGGCCCTTCAAGTGTGACAGGTAGTAGCATCGCTCCTGACATGGACTTGAGTGCAGAAAGCACGCAGCGAAACTCGTCAATGCTGATTGTTTGAGGAGGAGTTAATATGAGTCGGGATGGTTTTGCAGAAAGACTCTCTCCCTGCATCTACGGACTCTATCTTTCACCCAATCTCTCACTGAGATGCTGACAGGACTACTTAAAACTCCAATCCCATTCCGAAGAGTACTACCCTCCATAAGAGACTACTTTGAATCTTCGGCACTTCTCTGCCATCCTGTGACGAAAGGCAAAGAATGACTGATGGGTCAGGGCAGTGGGGGAGGTATTTAAGCCTTTGGCTGGGGTGTCTTTGCCTCCTCCTAGTGGCCAGGTTCTTAATTCTCAAAAGTAATGAATGAAGCCGTGGGCTCTCCTCCCCTTTAGATGGAAACAGGCTCTACTAAACTTGACTCTTTTAGAGTTATTTGAAAATATTTTCAAATTTGGGCACTTAATTTTCCTCAATAAATGTTCTGGGTTATATGAATCACTAAAATAGACAATTTTTTTAGAGGGAATCTAAAGGTAGAGACCAATATTTAGCAGCTAAATTTTTTTTTAGAGGGAATCTAAAGGGGGAGAGAAATATTTAGCAGCAAGTTTTTGTGTGTTTTACTTTCAATTCTATTCCAGTATAAAATTTTGCTTGTATGCAAATCTTTATCAGATGCTCAGACAGCTGAGCAATTAAATATTCATAGATAATACAGGTTGTAATTTACAGAATTATGTGAAGCAGCTATATATTGGTTTTTAGCAAGAAGATAAATATTTATACAAAATATTTTACTACATGACACAGTATAGAGAATGGTGTAAACAAATGCACACCACACCCTTTAGGGTGCGCCTCCCAATTACAAATGAAGCATATATAATATAAAATCAAACTGCAAGTGGACTATTTGGTGAATACAGTAAAATACAACAATAACAAATGGTAAAACAACAGTAACATTATACTTAATCTATATGATATATATATATATATATATATATATATATATATATTATATATAATGATATATAAGTGTCCATCAAACAGATAAATCCCCAAAAAAGGCGGCAGCACTCTGTCAAAGGACGGTCATCCTGATGGTCAGAATCTGAGAAGAGAAAGAAACAGAGCCGCCACCATGGCCCAGTACCACCAAAGCAAATAAATGTGAATACAAATAGAAATATATACTCACAAACATACAGCACCCAAATGGTGCTAGTAAGACAGGCTGGAGCTTCACAGTAGTCCAGCTCACTGTTATTCCTCAACAGGGATCCGGTAAGAGTTCCTTAGAAGGCCTGAGGTGAGATGTCTAGAAGGAAAAAAAGGCAAACCAACATGGCCCAGTAACAATTGAGCAAGGGGAGGATGTAACCATAAGAGTGTACTCACAGGATACAAAGCACCTCCAGGTGCAGTTACAGCAAGCTGGAACCACAAAGTCGCCCAGTAGACAATCCACAAAGGTAATCCCCAGCTTCCAGCAACGAGAGATTGTACAAAAAAAGATAATAATGCACCACAACTAGGTAATTAGGTAAAATACCACAGAAGCAAGTGTATATAAAAGTTAAAAATCTTTAATAACACAGCGAAGCGTTTCTCAGCCTCCTGGGTGCTGTTTCATCAGGCTATAATAAAACATTAAGATATACACTTGCTATATAACAAACTAAAAAACCCTAAGGTTATCTGATAGGACAGTTAATTATGATTTACACCAATGTGTGCTCAGTAACAATTAATTGCTATGGTAACCATAATTGGCATAGGGATGAACAGGTGGACACAAGCATGCGAATCATTAACAAAAAAACTATAGCAACCATACAACAATTCGTAACTATAGTAACCAGTATTGGAAATACAAACGAATGAATTCAAATGCAAATCGTTATACGAAAAGTCTAATTAACATAAAAGCATAAAAGTTCCATTGACACATAAAAAATAATAAATATACATTCCATTGACACATGAAACAGGGGCTAATAGAAAACAGAGGACCATGTTTACCAATCTCAATACAAAAAATATATATAAAAACATATATATATATATTTATATATATATATATATATATATATATATATATATATATATAGATGGACCATCTACATCACATATAAAAACGTTATTCCCCCACAATACATGATACATCTTGTACCCAAAAATAATATGTTAATGTGTATATTCATATAGTATAAATAAACTCATAAGAAACCTTTGTTTAAACTGTAGTAGGAGACGCAACCTTAAGTGAGTCATGCTAAATCAATGTGAACAGCACAATGTAGTATCGTAAGCTGTATATAGAGAACTAGGCTTGCCCTTTATGGTATTACGAGTGTTATACTTCTTTACCTTCTAGGGTTACATGTTCCATAATCATGTTATTATTTCATGGGGAAACAAGCTTGTGTGGTAATGGGGCATCAGTTAGATCGATCCCGATCTTGTTACAAAATTATTTAAAAACAACGCCATCTCAAGCGTAATCCTCTCTGCACTGTGTCATTTGACAGGTTATGCAGATGCAGGAACTTCCTCCAATTGTATTCGCTAATTTAGAGGGAGTGTAAGCCCGCTCCAATCAGTCTTAGTGTCATAAAAGGGATATATTCCTAGTCCAATCGGAACCCATTTCTCTACCCCTAGCAGTGTATACGTATTCTCTAAGGGGAGTATGTCCATGAGCCAATCAAAGGCGGTGATACGATATGCTTCTTGATATCTCCATGATTAATGGTAGATAGGGACAAAGTGTGTGTATTCTGCAGATACGAAAAACATAATTTATGTAAGAACTTACCTGATAAATTCATTTCTTTCATATTGGCAAGAGTCCATGAGCTAGTGACGTATGGGATATACATTCCTACCAGGAGGGGCAAAGTTTCCCAAACCTCAAAATGCCTATAAATATACCCCTCACCACACCCACAATTCAGTTTAACGAATAGCCAAGAAAAGGGGTGATAAGAAAGGAGCGAAAGCATCAACAAGGAAAAAAAATCATAACCACCACAAAAAAGGGTGGGTCTCATGGACTCTTGCCAATATGAAAGAAATGAATTTATCAGGTAAGTTCTTACATAAATTATGTTTTCTTTCATGTAATTGGCAAGAGTCCATGAGCTAGTGACGTATGGGATAGCAAATACCCAAGATGTGGAACTCCACGCAAGAGTCACTAGAGAGGGAGGGATAAAATAAAGACAGCCAATTCCGCTGAAAAAACAATCCACAACCCAAATCAAAAATTTTAATCTTTATAATGAAAAAAACTGAAATTATAAGCAGAAGAATCAGACTGAAACAGCTGCCTGAAGTAGTTTTCTACCAAAAACTGCTTCTGAAGAAGAAAAAACATCTAAATGGTAGAATTTAGTAAAAGTATGCAAAGAAGATCAAGTTGCTGCTTTGCAAATCTGATCAACAGAAGCTTCATTCTTAAAAGCCCAGGAAGTAGAAACTGACCTAGTAGAATGAGCCGTAATCCTTTGAGGCGGGGATTTACCCGACTCCACATAAGCATGATGAATCAAAAGCTTTAACCAAGACGCCAAAGAAATGGCAGAAGCCTTCTGACCTTTCCTAAAACCAGAAAAGATAAATAGACTAGAAGTCTTTCTGAAATCTTAGTAGCTTCAACATAATATTTGAAAACTCTGACCACATCCAAAGAATGTAAGGATATTTCCAAAGAATTCTTAGGATTTAGGACACAAGGAAGGAACAATAATTCCTCTATTAATGTTGTTAGAATTCACAACTTGAGGTAAAAATTTAAATAAAGACAGCAAAACCACCTTATCCTGATGAAAAATAAGAAAAGGAGACTCACAAGAAAGAGCAGATAATTCAAAAACTCTTCTAGCAGAAGAGATGGCCAAAAGGAACAATACTTTCCATGAAAGTAATTCAATGTCCAAAGAATGCATATGCTCAAACGGAAGAGCCTATTAAGCCCTCAGAACCAAATTAAGACTCCAAGGAGGAGAAATTGGCTTAATGACAGGCTTGATATGAACCAAAGCCTGAACAAAACAATGAATATCAGAAAGATTAGCATTTTTTTCTGTGAAACATTACAGAAAGAGCAGAGATTTGTCCTTTCAAGGAACTTGCAGACAAAACCTTATGAAGAAACTATAAAATCATAGGAATTCTAAAAGAATGCCAAGAGAAATTATGAGAAGAGCATCATAAGATGTAAGTCTTCCAAACTCGATAATAAATCTTTCTAGACACAGATTTACGAACCTGCAACATAGTATTAATCACTGAGTCAGAGAAACCTCTATGACTAAGCACTAAGCGTTTTAATTTCCATACCATCAAATTTAATAATTTGATTTCCTGACGGAAAAAACGAATCCTAAGATATAAGGTCTGGCCTAAATGGAAGTGACCAAGGTTGGCAACTGAACATCCGAACCATATACCAAAACCTGAGCGGCCATGCTGGAGCCACCAGCAGCACAAACGATTGCTCCATGATGATTTTCAAAAATCACTCTTAAAAAGAAGAACCAGAAGGAGCAAAAATATAGGCAGATTGATAACTCCAAGGAAGTGTCAATGTATACACAGTTTCCGCCTGAGGATCGCCGGACCTGAATAGGTACCTGGGAAGTTTTCTTGTTTAGATGAGATGCCATCAGAACTATTACTGTAAACCCTCACATCAGAACAATTTGAAAAAACACATCTGGGTAAAGAGACCATTCTCCTGTATGTAAAGCTTGATTGACAGAGATAATCCGCTTCCCAATTGTCTAAACCTAGGATATGGACCGCAGAAATTAGACAGGAGCTGGATTTAGCCCAAGCAAGTATACGAGATACTTCTTTCACAGCCTAAGGACTGAGAGTCCCACCCTGATGATTGACATATGCCACAGTTGGGGCATTGTCTGTCTGAAAAACAATAACGTCTCTCTCTTCAAAAAGAAGCCAAAACTGACGAACTCTGAGAATGCACGGAGTTCCAAAATATTGAATGGTAATCTCGCCTCCTGAGATTTCCAAACCCCCTGTGCTGACAGAGATCCCCAGACAGTCTCCCAACCTAAAAGACTCGCATCTGTAGTGATCAAGGTCCAAGTTGGATGAATCGAAGAGACCTGTAGAACTATATGATGGTGATCTAACCACTAAGTCAAAGATAGTTGAACATTGGAATTCAAAGATATTAAAAATGATATCCTAGAATCCCTGCACCATTAATTCAGCATAAAAAACTGGAAAGGTTTCATATGAAAATGAGCAAAGGGAATTGAATCCAATGCTGCAGCCATGAGACCTAAAACTTCCATGCATATAGCTACTGAAGGAAATAATAGAGACTGAAGGTTCCGACAAACTGAACCCAATATTATTGTCTCCTGTCTGTTAGAGACAAAGACATTGACACAATCTATCTGGAAACCTAAAAAAGGTGACCCTTGTCTGAGCAACCAAGGATCTTTTGATTAAAAGATCCTCCAACCATGTCAACAACAAAAGTTGAATCGTATGAGATTCTGCAGAACGAAAAGACTGAGCCAGTACCACGAAATCGTCCAAATAAGGAAACACTGAGAACCTTGAAAAGATTCTCAGAGCTGTCGCTAGACCAGAAGGAAAAGCAACAAATTGGTAATGCTTGTCAAAAAAAAAAAAAAGAATCTCAGAAAATGAAAATAATCTGAATGAAAACAGAAGAAGATATGCATCTATTGTATCTATTGTAAACAAATAATGCCCTTAGTGACCAAAAAGGCAGAATAGACCATATAAACACCATTCTGAAAGAAGGAACTCTTATATGACAAATCAAAAAGATTTTCTATCTTTGGGACAATGAATAGTTTTGAACAAAACCCCAAACCCTGTTCCTGAAATGGAACTGGTATGAATACCCCAGACAACTCCAGGTCTGAGCAGCGCCTTGAGACCCCAACGGGTAACCAGCCGCGTCTCACAAGTACCCAACACATACAGGTCTGAAACATACTTCAGAAAAGTGTGAGCCTTTACTGGAATAGCTGGAATATGCTAGAGAGAAAAAAACTTCTCACAGGCGGTTTTACTCTGAATCCTATTCAGTACCCCAATCTAAGAAGTTTGGACCAAATTGAACCAAACAAATTTAAAAAAAAAAACAGAATTTATGTTTACCTGATAAATTACTTTCTCCAACGGTGTGTCCGGTCCACGGCGTCATCCTTACTTGTGGGATATTCTCTTCCCCAACAGGAAATGGCAAAGAGCCCAGCAAAGCTGGTCACATGATCCCTCCTAGGCTCCGCCTTCCCCAGTCATTCGACCGACGTAAAGGAGGAATATTTGCATAGGAGAAATCATATGATACCGTGGTGACTGTAGTTAAAGAAAATAAATTATCAGACCTGATTAAAAAACCAGGGCGGGCCGTGGACCGGACACACCGTTGGAGAAAGTAATTTATCAGGTAAACATAAATTCTGTTTTCTCCAACATAGGTGTGTCCGGTCCACGGCGTCATCCTTACTTGTGGGAACCAATACCAAAGCTTTAGGACACGGATGAAGGGAGGGAGCAAATCAGGTCACCTAGATGGAAGGCACCATCTAGGTGCAAATCTAGGCACCATCTAGGCGCAAAACCTTTCTCCCAAAAATAGCCTCAGAAGAAGCAAAAGTATCAAATTTGTAAAATTTAGTAAAAGTGTGCAGTGAAGACCAAGTCGCTGCCTTACATATCTGATCAACAGAAGCCTCGTTCTTGAAGGCCCATGTGGAAGCCACAGCCCTAGTGGAATGAGCTGTGATTCTTTCAGGAGGCTGCCGTCCGGCAGTCTCGTAAGCCAATCTGATGATGCTTTTAATCCAAAAAGAGAGAGAGGTAGAAGTTGCTTTTTGACCTCTCCTTTTACCAGAATAAACAACAAACAAGGAAGATGTTTGTCTAAAATCCTTTGTAGCATCTAAATAGAATTTTAGAGCACGAACTACATCCAAATTGTGCAACAAACGTTCCTTCTTTGAAACTGGATTCGGACACAAAGAAGGCACGACTATCTCCTGGTTAATGTTTTTGTTAGAAACAACTTTCGGAAGAAAACCAGGTTTAGTACGCAAAACCACCTTATCTGCATGGAACACCAGATAAGGAGGAGAACACTGCAGAGCAGATAATTCTGAAACTCTTCTAGCAGAAGAAATTGCAACCAAAAACAAAACTTTCCAAGATAATAACTTAATATCAATGGAATGTAAGGGTTCAAACGGAACCCCCTGAAGAACTGAAAGAACTAAATTGAGACTCCAAGGAGGAGTCAAAGGTTTGTAAACAGGCTTGATTCTAACCAGAGCCTGAACAAAGGCTTGAACATCTGGCACAGCTGCCAGCTTTTTGTGAAGTAACACAGACAAGGCAGAAATCTGTCCCTTCAAAGAACTTGCAGATAATCCTTTCTCCAAACCTTCTTGAAGAAAGGATAGAATCTTAGGAATTTTTACCTTGTCCCAAGGGAATCCTTTAGATTCACACCAACAGATATATTTTTTCCATATTTTGTGGTAGATTTTCCTAGTTACAGGCTTTCTGGCCTGAACAAGAGTATCAATGACAGAATCTGAGAACCCTCGCTTTGATAAGATCAAGCGTTCAATCTCCAAGCAGTCAGTTGGAGTGAGACCAGATTCGGATGTTCGAACGGACCTTGAACAAGAAGGTCTCGTCTCAAAGGTAGCTTCCATGGTGGAGCCGATGACATATTCACCAGGTCTGCATACCAAGTCCTGCGTGGCCACGCAGGAGCTATCAAGATCACCGATGCCCTCTCCTGATTGATCCTGGCTACCAGCCTGGGGATGAGAGGAAACGGCGGGAATACATAAGCTAGTTTGAAGGTCCAAGGTGCTAATAGTGCATCTACTAGAGTCGCCTTGGGATCCCTGGATCTGGACCCGTAGCAAGGAACCTTGAAGTTCTGACGAGAGGCCATCAGATCCATGTCTGGAATGCCCCACAATTGAGTAATTTGGGCAAAGATTTCCGGATGGAGTTCCCACTCCCCCGGATGAAATGTCTGACAACTCAGAAAATCCGCCTCCCAATTTTCCACTCCTGGGATGTGGATTGCAGACAAGTGGCAGGAGTGAGTCTCCGCCCATTGAATGATTTTGGTTACTTCTTCCATCGCCAGGGAACTCCTTGTTCCCCCCTGATGGTTGATGTACGCAACAGTCGTCATGTTGTCTGATTGAAACCGTATGAACTTGGCCTTTGCTAGCTGAGGCCAAGCCTTGAGAGCATTGAATATCGCTCTCAGTTCCAGAATATTTATCGGGAGAAGAGATTCTTGCCGAGACCAAAGACCCTGAGCTTTCAGGGGTCCCCAGACCGCGCCCCAGCCCACCAGACTGGCGTCGGTCGTGACAATGACCCACTCTGGTCTGCGGAAGCTCATCCCCTGTGACAGGTTGTCCAGGGACAGCCACCAACGGAGGGAATCTCTGGTCCTCTGATCTACTTGTATCGTCGGAGACAAGTCTGTATAGTCCCCATTCCACTGACTGAGCATGCACAGTTGTAATGGTCTTAGATGAATTCGCGCAAAAGGAACTATGTCCATTACCGCTACCATCAAACCTATAACTTCCATGCACTGCGCTATGGAAGGAAGAGGAACAGAATGAAGTATTTGACAAGAGTTTAGAAGTTTTGATTTTCTGGCCTCTGTCAGAAAAATCCTCATTTCTAAGGAGTCTATTATTGTTCCCAAGAAGGGAACCCTTGTTGACGGAGATAGAGAACTTTTTTCTACGTTCACTTTCCACCCGTGAGATCTGAGAAAGGCCAGGACAATGTCCGTGTGAGCCTTTGCTTGTGGAAGGGACGACGCTTGAATCAGTATGTCGTCCAAGTAAGGTACTACTGCAATGCCCCTTGGTCTTAGCACCGCTAGAAGGGACCCTAGTACCTTTGTGAAAATTCTTGGAGCAGTGGCTAATCCGAACGGAAGTGCCACAAACTGGTAATGCTTGTCCAGAAATGCGAACCTTAGGAACCGATGATGTTCCTTGTGGATAGGAATATGTAGATACGCATCCTTTAAATCCACCGTGGTCATGAATTGACCTTCCTGGATGGAAGGAAGAATTGTTCGAATGGTTTCCATTTTGAACGATGGAACCTTGAGAAACTTGTTTAGGATCTTGAGATCTAAGATTGGTCTGAATGTTCCCTCTTTTTTGGGAACTACGAACAGATTGGAGTAGAACCCCATCCCTTGTTCTCCTAATGGAACAGGATGAATCACTCCCATTTTTAACAGGTCTTCTACACAATGTAAGAATGCCTGTTTTTTTATGTGGTCTGAAGACAATTGAGACCTGTGGAACCTCCCCCTTGGGGGAAGCCCCTTGAATTCCAGAAGATAACCTTGGGAGACTATTTCTAGCGCCCAAGGATCCAGAACATCTCTTGCCCAAGCCTGAGCGAAGAGAGAGAGTCTGCCCCCCACCAGATCCGGTCCCGGATCGGGGGCCAACATCTCATGCTGTCTTGGTAGCAGTGGCAGGTTTCTTGGCCTGCTTACCTTTGTTCCAGCCTTGCATTGGCCTCCAGGCTGGCTTGGCTTGAGAAGTATTACCCTCTTGCTTAGAGGACGTAGCACTTGGGGCTGGTCCGTTTCTGCGAAAGGGACGAAAATTAGGTTTATTTTTGGCCTTGAAAGACCTATCCTGAGGAAGGGCGTGGCCCTTGCCCCCAGTGATATCAGAAATAATCTCTTTCAAGTCAGGGCCAAACAGCGTTTTCCCCTTGAAAGGAATGTTAAGCAATTTGTTCTTGGAAGACGCATCCGCTGACCAAGATTTTAGCCAAAGCGCTCTGCGCGCCACAATAGCAAACCCAGAATTTTTCGCCGCTAATCTAGCCAATTGCAAAGTGGCGTCTAGGGTGAAAGAGTTAGCCAATTTGAGAGCATGAATTCTGTCCAAAATCTCCTCATAAGAAGAATCTTTATTGAGCGCCTTTTCTAGTTCATCGAACCAGAAACACGCTGCTGTAGTGACAGGAACAATGCATGAAATTGGTTGTAGAAGGTAACCTTGCTGAACAAACATCTTTTTAAGCAAACCCTCTAATTTTTTATCCATAGGATCTTTGAAAGCACAACTATCTTCTATGGGTATAGTGGTGCGTTTGTTTAGAGTAGAAACCGCCCCCTCGACCTTGGGGACTGTCTGCCATAAGTCCTTTCTGGGGTCGACCATAGGAAACAATTTCTTAAATATAGGGGGAGGGACGAAAGGTATGCCGGGCCTTTCCCATTCTTTATTTACAATGTCCGCCACCCGCTTGGGTATAGGAAAAGCTTTGGGGGGCCCCGGGACCTCTAGGAACTTGTCCATTTTACATAATTTCTCTGGAATGACCAAATTCTCACAATCATCCAGAGTAGATAACACCTCCTTAAGCAGGGCGCGGAGATGTTCCAATTTAAATTTAAAGGTAATCACATCAGGTTCAGCTTGTTGAGAAATTTTCCCTGAATCTGAAATTTCTCCCTCAGACAAAACCTCCCTGGCCCCCTCAGACTGGTGTAGGGGCACTTCAGAACCAATATCATCAGCGTCCTCATGCTCTTCAGTATTTTCTAAACTAGAGCAGTCGCGCTTTCGCTGATAAGTGGGCATTTTGGCTAAAATGTTTTTGATAGAATTATCCATTACAGCCGTTAATTGTTGCATAGTAAGGAGTATTGGCGCACTAGATGTACTAGGGGCCTCCTGTGTGGGCAAGACTGGTGTAGACGAAGGAGGGGATGATGCAGTACCATGCTTACTCCCCTCACTTGAGGAATCATCTTGGGCATCATTTTCTCTAAATTTTGTGTCACATAAATCACATCTATTTAAATGAGAAGGAACCTTGGCTTCCCCACATACAGAACACAGTCTATCTGGTAGTTCAGACATGTTAAACAGGCATAAACTTGATAACAAAGTACAAAAAACGTTTTAAAATAAAACCGTTACTGTCACTTTAAATTTTAAACTGAACACACTTTATTACTGCAAATGTGAAAAAGTATGAAGGAATTGTTCAAAATTCACCAAAATTTCACCACAGTGTCTTAAAGCCTTAAAAGTATTGCACACCAAATTTGGAAGCTTTAACCCTTAAAATAACGGAACCGGAGCCGTTTTTATATTTAACCCCTTTACAGTCCCTGGTATCTGCTTTGCTGAGACCCAACCAAGCCCAAAGGGGAATACGATACCAAATGACGCCTTCAGAAAGTCTTTTCTATGTATCAGAGCTCCTCACACATGCATCTGCATGTCATGCTTCCCAAAAACAAGTGCGCAATAGAGGCGCGAAAATGAGGCTCTGCCTATGATTAGGGAAAGCCCCTAGAGAATAAGGTGTCCAATACAGTGCCTGCCGGTTATTTTACATAATTCCCAAGAATAAAATAATTCCTCAAAGCTATGAAGTATAAAATATGCTTATATATCAATCGTTTTAGCCCAGAAAATGTCTACAGTCTTAAAAGCCCTTGTGAAGCCCTTTTTTTCTTTATGTAATAAAAATGGCTTACCGGATCCCATAGGGAAAATGACAGCTTCCAGCATTACATCGTCTTGTTAGAAATGTGTCATACCTCAAGCAGCAAAAGTCTGCTCACTGTTTCCCCCAACTGAAGTTAATTCCTCTCAACAGTCCTGTGTGGAAACAGCCATCGATTTTAGTAACGGTTGCTAAAATCATTTTCCTCTTACAAACAGAAATCTTCATCTCTTTTCTGTTTCAGAGTAAATAGTAGATACCAGCACTATTTTAAAATAACAAACTCTTGATTGAATAATAAAAACTACAGTTAAACACCAAAAAACTCTAAGCCATCTCCGTGGAGATGTTGCCTGTACAACGGCAAAGAGAATGACTGGGGAAGGCGGAGCCTAGGAGGGATCATGTGACCAGCTTTGCTGGGCTCTTTGCCATTTCCTGTTGGGGAAGAGAATATCCCACAAGTAAGGATGACGCCGTGGACCGGACACACCTATGTTGGAGAAAAAAAGTCAAAACCTGCCCCTTACCAGCTAAGCTGGAATAAAAAAAACGCACCTACATGCAAATGTGGGGGGCTGACTTTGATCTTTTAAATAGCTTAAATTCATTCCATGTTGAAGAAAGCTTCCAATTATAAACATGTTACTTGGGGAAGAATTAGGATTCCGTTCCTTATTAAGAACAAACTAATATAAGCCACATGAAAATTAAATGTATGACAACAAATGCAAGAAGCATGACAGGTAAAATGGGGGAGCTGACCCTCTTAGTTGCAGAAGAGGACTATGATGTTATCAGTATAACTGAAACTTGGTGGGATGATTCACATGACTGGGCAGTTAACTTAGAGGGGTATACATTATTTAGGAGGGACAGGAATAATAAAAGGGGTGGAGGAATCTGCATGTATATTAAACCTGACCTTAAACCTACAATAAGGGAAGATATTTATGATACAAGTGACAATGTAGAGACCCTGTGGGTTGAAATAAAGAGTGGGGGGAAAAATCCTAAAAAAATATTACTAGGAACATGCTACAAGCCTCCCAACATTAGTGACCCAGAGGAAACTCAACTACTTATCCAAATAGGTAAGGCTGCTAATAACAGTGCTGTAATTATGGGAGATTTTAACTACCCTGATATAAACTGGGCCAATGAAACTAGTAATTCAGCTAAGGGGGATAGATTTTTAAATGTTCTCAGGGATAACTTCTTGTCACAATTAATAGAGGAGCCAACTAGGAGTAAAGCTATATTGGATTTAGTGCTATCAAACAATACAGATATAATATCAAACATAGAAGTTAAAGAACATTTGGGTAACAGTGATCATAACATGGTCACATTTGAAATCTCTTTTCATATGCAGTGTTTTAAAGGCTTAACTAAGACTTTTAATTTCAAGAAAGCAAAATTCAACGATTTAAGGAAATCATTAAATAATATAAATTGGGACAATGTATTTTCTAATAAAAATACAGAGGATAAATGGATAATATTTAAAAATTTGTTAAATAAATATACATATCAATACATACCATATGGTTATAAAAATAAAAAAAATAAGCCGTTATGGCTAAATAAAAATGTGTTAAAAGAAATTAGGAAAAAACGTAGGGCATTTAAATTATTAAAAGAAAATAGTACAGACTCAGCATACAATATTTATAAGGAATGTAACAAAGCATGCAAAAAAGCAATCAAATTAGCCAAAATTGAAAATGAAAAATTAATTGCCAAGGATTCTAAGTCTAACCCTAAAAGGTTCTTTAAGTACATAAATAGCAAAAAATCTAAGAAGGATAATATAGGTACATTAAAATGTGTGGAGGGTAGCATGATAAATAATGACAGGGAAAAGGCTGAGGTACTAAACCAGTTTTTTTCTTCAGTATACACAAGAGAGGAACCATTGAATGATACTTTGGAACAGAATAGAACATGCCAGTCCATACCACTAACTGGGTTTTGTTTAGAGGATATCAGGAAAAAACTAAAAAATATTAAGGTAAATAAAACTCCAGGCCCAGATGGAATACACCCAAGGGTGTTAAGTGAACTTAGCACTGTTATAGACAAACCTTTACTCTTAATTTTTCAAGACTCATTATCCTCAGGCATGGTACCCCAGGATTGGCGTAAAGCTGATGTGGTGCCACTCTTCAAAAAGGGAAGCAGGGATGATCCAGGAAGCTATAGACCAGTTAGTTTGACATCAATAGTGGGGAAGATATTTGAAGGGATTATAAGGGATTATATTGATGAGCATATTCGTGTAAACAAGATTATGAGTTCTAATCAGCATGGCTTTAGGAGAAATAGATCATGTCAAACTAATCTAATTAGATTCTACGAGGAAGTAAGTAAAAATATAGATAAAGGGGAATCAGTTGATGTGATATACTTAGATTTTGCAAAGGCATTTGATACAGTGCCACATGAGAGATTAATGCACAAAATTAAGGGACTGGGAATAGCTGAAAATGTTAGCTCATGGATAAATAACTGGATAAAAGATAGGGAGCAACGAGTAGCAGTAAATGGATCATACTCAGATTGGACAAAGGTAATCAGTGGCGTCCCCCAGGGATCAGTACTGGGCCCTGTTCTTTTTAATATTTTTATAAATGACTTGGAGCAAGGATTAAATAGCGACATCTCTATTTTTGCAGATGATACTAAGTTAAGTAAGGTCATTAGGTCAGAGCAGGATGAACTCTCTTTGCAAAGGGATTTGCTAAAATTAGAACTATGGGCAAGTGAATGGAAAATGAGATTTAATACGGAAAAATGTAAGGTTCTACATTTTGGAAGTAAAAATAAGCAGGCTATGTATTTTTTAAATGGGACAAGACTTAGCCAAACACAGGAGGAAAGGGATTTGGGAGTAGTAATAGATAACAAGCTAAAGATGAGTGCACAATGCAGGGCAGCGGCTTCAAAGGCTAATAAGATACTAGCATGTATTAAAAGAGGCATTGATTCAAGGGAGGAAAGCATAATTCTGTCATTATATAAAGCCCTGGTAAGACCTCACCTTGAGTTTGGAGTGCAGTTCTGGGGATCGATTGCTAAAAAAGATATTGCAGAACTAGAAAAAGTTCAGAGAAGGGCCACAAAGCTAATAAGGGGATTGGAGAAATTAACCTATGAGGAGAGGCTAGCCAAACTGGGTCTGTTCTCTTTAGAAAAAAGGCGCTTGAGAGGTGACATGATTACTTTATATAAATATATTCAAGGCCCATATACAGAGATGGCAGAAGCTCTTTTTATTCCAAGAAAATTGGTTCTGACAAGAGGTCATAATTTAAGGTTGGAGGAAAGGAGATTTAATCTCCTGCAACGGAAACGTTTTTTTCACTGTAAGAGCAATAAAATTGTGGAACTCATTACCAAAGGAGGTAGTGAATGCCAATACCATAGATACATTTAAAAATAGTCTGGATAAATTTCTGTATATAAACAAAATTCATGGATATGATTGCTAGTATTAAATGGGTCACATTTTAATGGGGTTATTTAAGCTTAACTGGAGCTTTTTGTAAGTATTTTAGATTTGTATAGGTTGAACTCGATGGACTTCAGTCTTTTTTCAACCTTATCTACTATGTTACTATGTTAAGATTTACTCTTAGAACTCAATCTTGAAGCAACAAAAAACTCCCTTCCCCAGAGTAACAGTTGGAAAAAATTGAATCCAATTGTGAACCAAATAATTGATTACCTTGGAAAAAAAGAAATATGAATTTTAGAAATCAAATTAGCATTCCAAGATTAAGTCACAAAGTTCTTCTAGCTAAAAATAGCTAAAGACATAGATTAAACCTCAATTGTGAAAATATAAAAAAAATGACGACACAAATGAAATTATTAGCATGTTGATCAACTTAATAATGCTAAAACAAATCATAATCCGATACTTGTTGTACTAAAGTATCCAACCAGAAAGTTGAAGCATTTGCAACATCAGCCAAATAAATTGCAGGCCTAAGAAAAGGACCTGAAATAAAATAATTTTCCTTAAATAAGATACAAGTTTCCCATCCGAAGGAAAAAAATAAATACTATTTTCTATAGGAATAGAAGTATGTTTAGCAAGAGTCGAGATAGCCCTATTAACTTTGGGGATCTTCCTCAAAACTTTAAACTAACTGCCGGCAAAGGATACAATTTAAAAACCTTAAAGAAGGAATAAAAGAAGTCCCAGGCCTATTCCATTCCTTAGTATCATGAAATGGGAAAAAAAACCTCTGAAGAAACCACCTCACAGGCGGTTTTAACAGCTGCCTGAAGTGTTAGCTAGTCTTAAATCAAAAGAACTAGACTCCTCAATATCCAATATAATCAACACCTTTTCAACAACGAATGTACTCTATTTAAAAATAAAAAAGTAGATTTGTTAGTGTCAAATATCTGATGAAGTATATTCTAAATGAGAAAAAACATCATCAGAGAAGGATAATTCAGTATGTTGTCGGTCATTTAAAAATTCATCAACTAAATGAGAAGTTTAAAAAAGACCTATAAATTTTATTAGAAGGCGGGATGTCAGACAAAGCCTTTAGGATAGAATCAGAAAAACATTCTCATAGATTCCTAGGTATATCTTGTACATTAGATGTAAAAAGAATAGCAATAGATAATGCATAAATACTAATGGACTCTGCATGTAAAAGTTTATCATGATAACTTATTACAAACCATAGCTAAAGATAAAATTCATAACATTAAAATAAATGAACTTAGCTTTGGTAGGACTGATATCAGTCATCAGGAATCCAACAGTATTTTCTGATACAGGAACAGTTTTTGGAATATCTTGCAATATGTAACAGAAAAACAACATATAAAGCAAAATGATCAAATTCCTTAAATGACAGTTTCAGGAATGGGAAAAAATGCAAACAGAACAAGCCTCTAGAAACCAGAAGCAACTAAAAAGTGAGACTTAAATAATGTAAAAAAACTGGCGCCAAGTATGACGCCCACATATTTTTTGGCGCCAAAAACGTCTGTAATAAACACGAGAGTAAAAAATGACGCATCTACGTGAAAACTTCCGGCGTCAACTACGTCAACGGCGCCAAAAAAGTCTCGCGCCAAAAATGACGCAATAAATTCTAGCATTTTTTGCACCCGCAAGCCTAACAGCCCGCAATTTAAAGGAAAAAAGTCAATTGAAAATTTTAGGTAAGAAAAATATTTCATTCATATGCATTTTCCCAAAAAATAAAACTGACAGTCTGAAAGAAGGAAAATAAACTGATTGACCTGAATCATGGCAAATATAAGTATAAAACATATATTTAGAACTTTACATATAAAGTGCCAAACCATAGCTGAGAGTGTCATAAATAAGACTTACTTACCCAAAGACACTCATCTACATAAAGTAGATAGCCAAACCAGTACTGAAACGAGAATCAGTAGAGGTAATGGTATATAAGAGTATATCGTCGATCTTTAAAGGGAGGTAGGAGAAGAAATCTCTATGACCGATAACAGAGAACCTATGAAATAGATCCCCTAGAGGAAGACCATGGTATTCAAATAGGCAATACTCTCTTCACATCCCTCTGACATTCACTGCACTCTGAGAGGAAAACCGGGCTTCAGCCTGCTGCGAAGCGCATATCAACGTAGAAATCTAGCACAAACTTACTTCACCACCTCCATGGGAGGCAAAGTTAGTAAAACTGAATTGTGGGTGTGGTGAGGGGTGTATTTATAGGCATTTTGAGGTTTGGGAAACTTTGCCCCTCCTGGTAGGAATGTATATCCCATACGTCACTAGCTCATGGACTCTTGCCAATTACATGAAAGAAAACCCAATCTAGTTGTTACAGATGATGTGTGTCCATATCTGTAGTAACCAGATATCGTGGGAAAAGATTAGACACTGATGATAAATGTATCTTGAAATGTATAATACATCATATGCTAGTGTAGTGCAATGTCATACTATTAGTACACTGTTTATAGCGCTCATATTAACTTGCTATCCATTGTATTTAATGATGCAAAAAATATAATAGTATGTAGATTATTTGGAACGCTCTTGACTAAATAATCCAGTGGTTTTTTTTTTAACTTTATTTATAAATAGCAAGGACAAAATGATCCACCACATACATGACAAGTTAACAGTAGGAAATGCCAAAGTACACGTAAGATTCGCCAAGTCCATCATAGTAACTGATGAGATGAAGGAAGATTTCATCCTGCATAGGCAGGGAACCAAATCGTCCACACCATTTTCATTTTTTCCATTTAAACAATCAAAAAACAAAACAAAAACAAAACAATAACAGTCAATTCACAAATAATAACATTAACACTTACCCGGGCCCACAGACTTGCCCCACACAGACCTAGCAGCAGAATCCAGAGACTGTACAATTATCTGGGCTTCCGATAAAAAATCTTAGTCAGTCTGTGGACACCATTTACCTCTGAGGTTCTCACTTAAGATATAGAGGCTATTTCTGAATGGGTGTATAACACTGTCTCTCACGCTAGGTGAAAGAAATAAAAGATAAGCCTCCCATTTATGGATACATTTCCTGACTCTTTTCTCTGGGTCCCCCTTCGTATCTGCCTGCTCAGTCAACATTTGGGTGTGTATCCTGCCCAGAAGCTGCCTGAATGGTGGTGCTCTGTTGCTAGCCCACCCCGTTAAAATGATTATCCTGGCAAGCATTAGGACAGTGGTGATGAAAATGTCAAACTTATAAATTCTATCCTTGGGTATCAAAAATATCACATGTTGTGCTGTGAGTGTCACCTGTTGATTCGTTACTTTTGCCAACCAATAAGAGACTCTAAACCAGAATCCTCTCAACTTGGGACAGTCCCATAGCAAGGGAATCCAGTCTGGGGATGGGTACCTACACTTAATACAAATGTTTTCCGCCCCCGGGACCCACCTAGCGTGGATGCCGGGTGTAATATAAGACTGATGAATAAATTTCATATGTGTCTCCCTTAGATTGGCCGAGATTGTACTAGCATGTACCTTCCCAAGGCTCCCTCTAATGAGGTCAGATTCCACCGACAGTTCTCTATGATTTGACCATTTCGTTGTGAGTCTCTGCATAGCGGGGCCCTCACAGTGTTTGAGTAATAGGTCGTAAGTATGCGATATCTTATAGGAGCCCTGTTTAGCCAGAGCACATAATTTATCTATATTGGAGGGTTCTGTAGTCAACAGTTTGTCTGAGATCAGTTTATAAAGATAATGCATGCATTGAAAGTACGCAAACCTATGCGTCCCAGGGAGATCATGCAAACTCTGTAACTCAGAAAAGGGTGTGATATCTAAAGTGAGTGGGTTAAAAAGTTGGTGGAGCCTTGTGAGGTGTTGATGGTGCCATGTAGCAAACACTTCAGTCGTGTAACCAGGGAGGAACTGTAAATTGCCTTGAATCGGCAAATATTTAGTCACTAAGTGTTGTGTCCCCCATAGCTTACAAATCCCGGACCATGCCCTCAAAGGATCTTTGAATAGTATATGAGACTGTATGGATGGGGGAAGCGATTTGAGAGGTGAGTGGGGCAGGAAAGCTAAATGCAATGGCCTAACAAGACCACCCTCTAACTCAGGGACGGTGAAATATTCATTCCCTACCAACCAGTACAAGACAATCTTAGACAATGCAGACCAGTTATACCAGGTAATGTTCGGAAGGCGAAGCCCACCCCCACCCAAGGACATAAATAGGCACTTTTTACTTATCCTATGTTTTTTACCCTGCCATATAAAGTGACCTAATGAGACCTGAAGAGAAGCAGCGTCCTTGAGCGTCAAAAGAAGAGGTAACATCTGTAGCGGATAGAGGAGCTTAGGAAGGGCGATCATCTTAAAAAGCTGAACCCTTCCTGAAAGGGACAAGGGAAGCCTTGTCCAGCCATACAACAACTGCTTGATATTCGTGATAACTCCTGTGAGATTGAGATGGTATAGTTTAGTGGGATCAATGTGTAAAACGATCCAAGATATTTAAAAAAACCTTCTGTAACCTTGAGTCCAGTACCTGACAATGTGGTGTTACTGAGGTTCTGCAACCAGGTAACTTCCGATTTGTCGACATTGATTTTATACCCCGAAAAGGACCCAAATTGTTTGATGATATCTAGGAGGGGCTGGAGGTTATCTTGAGGGTCATCTACAAACAAGAGTAGATCGTCTGCGTATAATGAAAGATGAAATTTATGTCCAAGCACATCAAGTCCTGTACAATGTTGTCTAATATATGAGGCCAGGGGCTCTATGGCCAGGTCAAACAACAGGGGGGAAAGGGGACAACCCTGCCTAGTTCCTCTCTGAAGTGTGAAAGAGGGAGATAGCTCTCCATTGACTATGAGGGATACCATAGGGGCCTGATACAATGTACAAAGGAAGTCAGCAAAGCATCCCGAAATTCCGAATTGTTCCAGGGAAGTGTGCAAGTGATCCCACTCTATCCGGTCAAACGCCTTTTCTGCGTCAAGTGCCAAAAGGCACGCATCTGGCAAACTGGAAGGGGTTTGTGATGTTGCATTATACCAGTAATGTGATGAAATAGCTAGAACTTTCCGGATATTAACCACCGAGGACTTCCACTTTACAAAGCCTGTCTGGTCCATATGTACAACAGACGGCAAGACCTTCGCTAGGTGGTCAGCCAAGATCTTCGTCAAGAGTTTATAATCCCCATTAAGAAGGGAGATTGGGCGATATGAAGAGGTCTGGGAATCAAACAAATGTTCGCCTATCCATTCGCGATGCACCCTCTAGATATGCCGAAAATAAAGAGGCTAAGGTGGGAGCTATTTTCTCATTCAAAAGCTTGAAGTACTCAGAGGGCAGCCCATCAGGGCCCGGGGCCTTCCCTAATTTGCTGTTCCGTATGGCCTTGATAACTTCCTGCACATGAATCGGGGCGTTGAGGGTCGATTTTTGCTCCTCAGAGATAGTGTGTAGCTGCACCGAACCCCAGAACCTTTGTTTCGCCTCGTGATCTATTGTCTGACTAGTGTACAGGGAGTGCAGAATTATTAGGCAAATGAGTATTTTGACCACATCATCCTCTTTATGCATGTTGTCTTACTCCAAGCTGTATAGGCTCGAAAGCCTACTACCAAGTAAGCATATTAGGTGATGTGCATCTCTGTAATGAGAAGGAGTGTGGTCTAATGACATCAACACCCTATATCAGGTGTGCATAATTATTAGGCAACTTCCTTTCCTTTGGCAAAATGGGTCAAAAGAAGGACTTGACAGGCTCAGAAAAGTCAAAAATAGTGAGATATCTTGCAGAGGGACGCAGCACTCTTAAAATTGCAAAGCTTCTGAAGAGTGATCATCGAACAATCAAGCGTTTCATTCAAAATAGTCAACAGGGTCGCAAGAAGCGTGTGGAAAAACCAAGGCGCAAAATAACCGCCCATGAACTGATAAAAGTCAAGCGTGCAGCTGCCAAGATGCCACTTGCCACCAGTTTGGCCATATTTCAGAGCTGCAACATCACTGGAGTGCCCAAAACACAAGGTGTGCAATACTCAGAGACATGGCCAAGGTAAGAAAGGCTGAAAGACGACCACCACTGAACAAGACACACAAGCTGAAACGTCAAGACTGGGCCAAGAAATATCTCAAGACTGATTTTTCTAAGGTTTTATGGACTGATGAAATGAGAGTGAGTCTTGATGGGCCAGATGGATGGGCCCGTGGCTGGATTGGTAAAGGGCAGAGAGCTCCAGTCCGACTCAGACGCCAGCAAGGTGGAGGTGGAGTACTGGTTTGGGCTGGTATCATCAAAGATGAGCTTGTGGGGCCTTTTCGGGTTGAGGATGGAGTCAAGCTCAACTCCCAGTCCTACTGCCAGTTTCTGGAAGACACCTTCTTCAAGCAGTGGTACAGGAAGAAGTCTGCATCCTTCAAGAAAAACATGATTTTCATGCAGGACAATGCTCCATCACACGCGTCCAAGTACTCCACAGCGTGGCTGGCAAGAAAGGGTATAAAAGAAGAAAATCTAATGACATGGCCTCCTTGTTCACCTGATCTGAACCCCATTGAGAACCTGTGGTCCATCATCAAATGTGAGATTTACAAGGAGGGAAAACAGTACACCTCTCTGAACAGTGTCTGGGAGGCTGTGGTTGCTGCTGCACGCAATGTTGATGGTGAACAGATCAAAACACTGACAGAATCCATGGATGGCAGGCTTTTGAGTGTCCTTGCAAAGAAAGGTGGCTATATTGGTCACTGATTTGTTTTTGTTTTGTTTTTGAATGTCAGAAATGTATATTTGTGAATGTTGAGATGTTATATTGGTTTCACTGGTAAAAATAAATAATTGAAATGGGTATATATTTGTTTTTTGTTAAGTTGCCTAATAATTATGCACAGTAATAGTCACCTGCACACACAGATATCCCCCTAAAATAGCTAAAACTAAAAACAAACTAAAAACTACTTCCAAAAATATTCAGCTTTGATATTAATGAGTTTTTTGGGTTCATTGAGAACATGGTTGTTGTTCAATAATAAAATTAATCCTCAAAAATACAACTTGCCTAATAATTCTGCACTCCCTGTATAGTTCCGTGTAATATTTCACAAATTCCGTCATAATGTCTTTATTGTTTGAAGTCAATTTGGACAGAGTATATAGCCGCTATATGAGATTTGGGGCGGTAAGAGTGGACCAGCTTGGCCAGCAGTTTACCAGATTTATTACCCTGGAGAAAGTATCTGCCCTGCCTATGTATATTAAACTTGAGATGTTGTTGGGTTAAGAAAGTGTCTCTAGCCTGCTTAAGCTCGTAATACTTTTTTTGAAGTGTGGGGGAGGGGTCAGAAAGGTAGTCATTGTATGCCGCAGTAAGCTGCGAAAGGAAGTCACCATCTATTCGTTTGTTGTTTCTATTGTATTGGGCCGTTAAGGCCGTAATACAGCCCCTCATTACTGCCTTAGAGGCATGCCAAAACAAATCAGGAGTGTCTCTATGTGTGTCGTTATCCAATGCATAGTGTGACCATGAAGACTTTTGATGGTTACGGGAGTTTATATTGCTGTAGAGATAAGTGGGGAACCTCCAGGATTTCTTAGGGGGGGTCATGGGTGTAGGTTGCAACAGTAACGTGATAGGGGCATGGTCCGAGATTGTAATCTATCCTATGGTAGTGGTATGAACTTGAGGTGTTAGTGCCGAAGATGTAAGGAAGTAGTCAATCCTTGACATGGTGTGGTGTGTTTTTGATAAGCAAGTAAAATCTCTCTCCTCCGGATTTTTTGTTCTCCAGACATCTACTAAGTCTAGTGTCTCTTTAAAAGAGATAATTAGAGTTACCTCTCTACTCTGTGGAGCATGTTGTCTCAGGAGGCCTGCCCTTGATGGATCTTTGGCCCAGGCTATTCCCTTAGATAGATTCAGATTGAAATCCCACCCATGATCAGTGGGGCATTGTAGGTTAGTAATTTTGCTAGTAGGGTTGACCAGAAATTAGGGTTAACCTCGTTCGGGCCATAAATGTTGCAAATGGTATAAGTGAATTGATGAATTTGTAACAGAGCTATAATATATCTGCCTTTCTGGTCAATGTCAACCTGCAAAAAAGAAATTGGAAGACCCTTTCTCACCAAAATAGCCACCCCCCTCTTTCTACCCTCTGTTGGGGAATACAGTGCCTGACCTACCCAGCGTATCTTTAGCTTTTTGTGTTCGTCTGCTGTCAACCTAGTCTCTTGGAGCAAAGCTACGTCAGCCTGTAGGGAGTTTAAGTGTTGCAAGATAGTGCCTCTCTTTGCAGGCGATGTAATGCCTCCCACATTCCAGGAAACTACCCTAATAGGCACTGCCATAAAATTAGTGTAAGGATAATAAGCAGGGAGTTGTCAAATAGTTGCGTCTTATAACTGTGAAGAGTGTGTACCCTACTGTCTTCTTGGGTGAGAGAGGTAGTGTGTAATGAACCCCTGTAAACAAAAAGGGATAGGAGCCCCCAGGACCCATACTGAACCCAAGGTGACTTATTCTTGTCTCTCTTTCAGCTCCTGTCATGGGGGGTCCTGGGATCCTCTGAACTCGCCCTCCACAGACCACCTCACCACGGCTTCTGACTAAGAGCTGGTCAGAAGCCGTGGTGAGGTGGTCTGTGGAGGGCGAGTTCAGAGGATCCCAGGACCCCCCATGACAGGAGCTGAAAGAGAGACAAGAATAAGGCACGTGCAAACAATGCAGTAATATCCCCAGCATATCTGTTTTAGCATGAAACAATAACCATACAACATGAAAGTCATGATATCCAAGATAAAAAAACTTTAACAAGGTATACCCTGAGGATAATATGGAGCACTTAGGAGGCTGAGCTAGAGAATGGCAATGGCTCCAAGGAGCTATGGCATAAAATAATAATTCTAAATGGGCAATAAAAAAGAACCAGGGTATGTTAAACATCATGTCTAATAGCCAGAGAGGGAGAGCCCTACTCAGGCAACAAAAAATTATTAGGCGCCAACAATAAGAGGGAGAATCCAAAATGAGACTAGTGGGCAAAGAAGGGCACCACGGGTGTTCTCTATGTAATGGGTTCATCCAGGGGAAATAGAGGGGATTAAGCTGGCAACATTGGACTGAGAAAGATATGCCAATATATGGTATTAAAATATGAGTTTGATCTCCCTTGCCCATATTACTAAAGGGAGATATAAAAAACAATAGCACCTGAAAAAAAAGTATACATCATGTAAAGGAACACGAAATACATTTCACAGATACAAAGTACAAACTCTTATTAGAGAACATGTCAGCCATTGTCCTGTCTTCGTTCAGATGATAGGTAAGCCTGCACAGCTGCAGGGGAGTGGAAAATCTTAGGCCCAGAGGAAGTTTGCAGCTTGAGCTTGGCTGGGTACAGGAGGGCAAACTGACGACCCTTTTCATGAAAGAGAGAGCAGAGTGGTGCAAAGTCTTTGCATCTTCTGGGGACTTCCACAGAAAAGTCCTGAAAAAGTAGGAGACGGTGCTCCTCATATTTAACCTCTTTTGCATTTCTATAAGCCGTAGTATTGCGACATTGTCCTGGTAATTTAAGCACCTGAAAATCACTTGGCGTGGTCTCTCCTTGGAGTTTCCCAGATGCCTGTCAGGACCAATGCGGTGGGTTCTCTCTATGTCGAGGGGCAGGCAATCCTGAGGCATTCCAAGAAGTGAGGGGAGGGTAGAGGCAGTGAAATCTAGCAGGTCTTTATCTTTGACCGCTTCTGGTACCCCTACAATGCGTAGATTATTTCGCCTGCTGCAATTTTCTAGGTCTTCAACCTTATCCTGCAGGTACTGGTTTTGTTTCAATAGATTCTTCAAAGACACTTCAGATTCCTGTTGCCTGTCCTCAACTCCAGAGATTCTCTGCTCTGCAGCAGTCAAGCGAGTAGAAAAGGCACGCACTTCGGTAGTGAGCGTGTCCACTCCTGCCTGCAGATTGTCCATTTTAGGTAAGAAAAAAGCTTTCAACTCCTGTAGTATAGTAGCATGGTTACTTGATGAGCTCCCATCACCTTCCTGTTGGGAACTGTGAATGATGGTTTCAGCAACCTGTTTCAGCCGCTTTTCTTGTGTCTTTGATCTGCAACTCATATTGTTGGTCCCAGACTGGGAAACTCTGTGGAAATAATCATCAACTTTCATAGAATATAATGCAGTCAGGCTGTATATGTAGCAGGAATTCTCCACAAGCTCAGTCCAGCAAAAGTGAGGTATAAGGCACACACAGAATGGGATGCGATTAAACTTTGAGTTATTCACTGCACTTGCCTTGTTTAACAGCTTTCATAAGACACAGGGCAGGGCTACAGCATATGTGGTATATGAGTTATAATCAACAAGATGATTAAGCAGGTTTGAGCAAGGTACCCTGTGACCAATACAGCGATACTTAGCAAGATTGTAATATTTATCCACTGCTGTATAGGTGTGATGTTAAGTTAAACCACTAGATGGCGTATGTTGCTTGCTTAGGTGTAATGTTACAGTAGATCCAAGTCAGCCATGTGCACCAACAGATAGTAAAAGAACAAGTGCAAACTTTTTTTTATCTCTCCAGGTTCCTCTCTCTCACTCCTTCCCTTTATGATAATAAAAATAGGGCATACAAAGTTGCCAAGTCACCCCCAGCACAGTGGTATATATGAAGTGAGTCTCTAAGCAGGTAATGTGTATATTTCACTCCCAAGATATAAGAATAAAGCTGCTGGCAAAGTTATCAGAGAAGCTGGTAGTGTTAGCTCAGATTACATTCCTACCCCTCTGGATCACAAGTGTTTGCCTGCTCTCAGTGGTTTGTGACAGAAGCAGGGAAGCCTGCATTGTATTGTATGGCTACTCACAGTTATCCTTTGGCCCTGAGGCCTGCAAAGCCTGGGATTAAAGTTCTGAGTCCTTGAGCTGTTCACCTCCCTTTTCAGCACCTATTTGTAGCCAATGCAGGATGGGCTGACACTGCTTAGGGAAGAGGAGTCTCTGCAGCACCACAAGAGGCCGGATTACCAGGATACCCAAGGCAGCAGGGTTTAGGCAGCTCCGTAGCCGCAGCAAAGATGGCGTCCGTTCGCGCCCTTTTCTTTTTCTGTAAATTTGCCCCCGGGGACCAGGACCAGGACCAGATGACAGGTCCTGCGTGCAAGCGTTCAGACAAGGCACTAACACTCGGCCTGGCAAGAAAAGGAGTCACGGGGAAGGGAATAACAGCAGCAGAGGTATCAATTAGAGCTGGAGAGGTGCGGAGCTCTTCACCGCTGCTGCTTCCCGGTCGCCCCGCCCACCGGAAGTCCTAAATAATCCAATGTTTACCACCTCCTATAACAAGATATATCTTATCTAAATGAGAGAAGTTACCCTTTGTATCAAATAAACAAATGTGTGTGACAAAGTGTGATGAAGTGTTCATGAATTATCATAAGTGTTAAAGTTGTACATCCCCTAAATAGTGATTCAATTTACTTGTAATAGTGAACTGAGATTCATCAAGTTTGCTACTACTGAAGACCAGCATATAGATGTCAAAGTATATCTAGTTGGTCAGAGTGAGAATATGTGAAATGTGATGTGTGGAATGTAAAGTGTAGAATGTGATATTAACTAGTTAATAAAATTAATGGTGTCTTTCTATTTGTGAGTGAGTAGAAATAAATAAAAGATTCCAACTGTAAAATGATATGATCATATCAGATATTGTGTGATAATTATTAGTGATGCGTAACATACGCAATATAGGTGATGATAACAGATCGATAAGGACTAATACAAAGTGATAAAGTTGTGATATATAATGCAATCACAGTAAACATTACATCTAGAAAGTATCGGATGGTTGGCCTCCTATGGAGCAAAAGATAATTGCATCAATGATATAGCGATGTCAAAATATTCCTTATTGTTCATACAATATCTCATGCAGTTGCATCTATATTCATTTAAGAGTTAGTAGTAGTGATGACATCTCTCACGATCAATCATAATTATATCAAATTGATATATCTATATATAGATAATCCATAGAGCAGTCACTCTGGCAAAAATCCACAATGACTGTTTCTGATAATATGTATCTAGGCCACATCCTAACCATACTCCCAGTGTCTTGCAACTATGGAAATGATAGGTTTTATAGAAATTTCTCTAATGGTTGACCTAGATAACATGTCACACTTATGGGTTAATATCAAACAGTTGGCTAATATCAATGATTGTAGTCATTAGGACAATTAAGATGAGGGCCTCAAATTGATAATACAATCTCATCTGGTCATAAGTTCATATATAAGGGTACTAGATGGAATCATGTGTCTCCAACCTAAATTGACATTGAGATAATAGATGGGGTATATCAGTATCCCATCACTATGGAGTTCTTATTAAAATAACCAGAAAGCCGCCATGTCAAGGTTCTCATTCAGCCCATCTGGCTGAAGTGTTTGTAATTTTTTAATCCAGAACGTCTCTCTTTTCCTGAGAGTCAAAAAGGCATTAGGGAACGATCTGGAGATCGCCTCTATTGGTGTAATTCTCATAGGGTTTTTTTGTTTTTTTATGATAGATCAGACAATGTCTGGAGACACTGTGAGATTTGGAGTTCTTTTTGATGTTATGTGAGTGTTCACCCCATCTTTTTTTGATCTTACGACAGGTACGTCCAACATATTGAACCCCACATTTGCAACTCAAAAGGTATATGACGAAAGATGTCTCACATGTCATAAATCCCTTGATGTGAAATATCTTGCCAGTGGTATGTGATGTAAAAGTGGAGGCCCTGTGGGATATGAAACTACACATCCCACAGCGTTTCCTACAACATTTGGATATTTTATTTTTTGAAATTGTTGAATTTTTTTAGAAACGCAATCCCCATTGGGTTGGTACAACCACTATTGGTGGTGGTATATTTGTTCCTAACAACCTTACTGGGAGCTAAGGTGGGTTTTAAAGTTGGTGCTCTCCTGAACACCACTTTGGGTTTCTTTCCTATTATTTTCTTAAGAGTAGGGTCGTTTGTTCAGACTGGCCAGTGTTTGTTCAGAATCTTGGCAATTATATGATGGTTAGAATTGCATTTGGTAATAAATAGTGGTGGATTGCATTCTTTGAATGCTTCTTGATGTTTCTGTTTCTTGTTAAAATAACAAGACCTGTCTTCATTTCTAACCCTATTGATTTCGCGATCTATTAGATCCTGTGGGTAACCTTTCTCGAGGAACCTTTCACCAATTATTTGAGCTTGTATGTCATAGTTCTCTATTGTGGAACATTTTGTTCTAATTCTTCTGAATTGTCCGTACGGGACATTGTTCTTCCAACACTTGTAATGGTTGCTCTCATAGTGGAGAAAACTATTACAATCAACAGTTTTAAAGAAAGTTCTTGAAGAAACTTTTCCATCAGGTTTCCTCCCCAAAATGAGATCTAAAAATTCAATTTCCTCCCTTTTTATGTTGTGGGTAAACGAAATCCCAAACGTGTTGTCATTCAAATGGTCTACAAATCCTCTAATATCATCCTCTGACCCTTTGAAGATGAATAGCAGGTCATCAATGTAGCGGCCATAGAACACCAGGTTCGCTGCATAGTGGGTGTCATAAATATATGCTTGTTCGAAGGAACCCATAAACAAGTTAGCGAAACTAAAAATAAAAAAAAGTTAAGGTATAAAAACAATCTTAATCCTAATGAACGGAAAGCTTTAGCTAGTCTGATGAATAGATCTGACCTGGTGATCAGACAGGCGGATAAGGGGGGAGGCATAGTTTTGCAAAACATGCAAGACTACCTACTGGAGGCAAACCGAATATTAAATAACCAGGAGTATTATAATACTTTATGTGGTGATCACACTTCTAGGTTCTATGATCAGTTAAACCATATTTTACAGAAGGGTGTGGATATGGGTATCATGAACAAACATGAAAGAGACTACTGTCTCCCCAAATACCCCTGTACCGCATTCTATTTTCATCTGCCTAAAGTCCACAAGGACCCCCTAAAATCACAAGGCAGACCAATTATTGTTGGGATAGGGAGCCTTACTGACTCCCTATCAGCCTATATAGACCAATTCTTGCAAAAATTTGTAATCACTCTTCCTTCCTATATAAGCGACTCAACTGATCTAATATCAAAACTACAAGATTGTAGTCTTGATAAACATTGTTGGTGGGTCACCTGTGACGTAGGAGCCTTATATTCAAATATACAACATGAAATAGGAACAAGAGCAGTAAGGTCCTTCCTGGAACAAGATATTTATATGCCTGTCCAACAAATAGATTTCATTATTCAACTGATAAACTTTATTCTCAAGCACAACTACTTCTTATATCAAAGTAGATACTATCTTCAAATCAAGGGAACGGCCATGGGCACCAGGTTCGCTCCTAGTTTCGCTAACTTGTTTATGGGTTGCTTCGAACAAGCATATATTTATGACACCCACTATGCAGCGAACCTGGTGTTCTATGGCCGTTACATTGATGACCTGCTATTCATCTTCAAAGGGTCAGAGGATGATATTAGAGGATTTGTAGACCATTTGAATGACAAAACGTTTGGGATTTCGTTTACCCACAACATAAAAAGGGATGAAATTGAATTTTTAGATCTCATTTTGGGGAGGACACCTGATGGAAAAGTTTCTTCAAGAACTTTCTTTAAAACTGTCGATTGTAATAGTTTTCTCCACTATGAGAGCAACCATTACAAGTGTTGGAAGAACAATTTCCCGTACGGACAATTCAGAAGAATTAGAAGAAGCTGTTCCACAATAGAGAACTATGACATACAAGCTCAAATAATTGGTGAAAGGTTCCTCGAGAAAGGTTACCCACAGGATCTAATAGATCGCGAAATCAATAGGGTTAGAAATGAAGACAGGTCTTGTTATTTTAACAAGAAACAGAAACATCAAGAAGCATTCAAAGAATGCAATCCACCACCATTTATTACCAAATACAATTCTATCCATCATATAATTGCCAAGATTCTGAACAAACACTGGCCAGTCCTAACAAACGACCCTACTCTTAAGAAAATAATAGGAAAGAAACCCAAAGTGCTGTTCAGGAGAGCACCAACTTTAAAAACCGCCTTAGCTCCCAGTAAGGTTGTTAGGGACAAATATAGCACCACCAATTAATTTGTACCAACCCAATGGGGATTGCTTTTCTAAAAAATTCAACAATTTCAAGAAATAAAATATCCAAATGTTGTAGGAAACGCTGTGGGATGTGTAGTTTCATATCCCACAGGGCCTCCACTTTTACATCACATACCACTGGCGAGATATTTAACATCAAGGGATTTATGACATGTGAGACATCTTTCGTCATATACCTTTTGAGTTGCAAATGTGGGGTTCAATATGTTGGACGTACCTGTCGTAAGATCAAAAAAAGATGTGGTGAACACTCACATAACATCAAAAAGAACTCCAGACATTGTCTGATCTATCATAAAAAAACAAAAAAACCCTATGAGAATTACACCAATAGAGGCGATCTCCAGATCGTTCCCTAATGCCTTTTTGACTCTCAGGAAAAGAGAGATGTTCTGGATTAAAAAATTACAAACACTTCCGCCAGATGGGCTCAATGAGAACCTTGATATGGCGGCTTTCTGATTATTTTAATAAGAACTCCATAGTGATAGGATACTGATATACCCCATCTATTATTTCAATGTCAATTTAGGTTGGAGACACATGATTCCATCTAGTACCCTTATATATGAACTTATGACCAGATGAGATTGTATTATCAATTTGAGGCCCTCATCTTAATTGTCCTAATGACTACAATCATTGATATTAGCCAACTGTTTGATATTAACCCATAAGTGTGACATGTTATCTAGGTCAACCATTAGAGAAATTTCTATAAAACCTATCCTCTCCATAGTTGCAAGACACTGGGAGTATGGTTAGGATGTGGCCTAGATACATATTATTCATTACTATCAGAAACAGTCATTGTGGATATTTGCCAGAGTGACTGCTCTATGGATTATCTATATATAGATATATCAATTTGATATAATTATGATTGATCGTGAGAGATGTCATCACTACTACTAACTCTTAAATGAATATAGATGCAACTGCATGAGATATTGTATGAACAATAAGGAATATTTCGACATCACTATATCATTGGTGCAATTATCTTTTGCTCCATAGGAGGCCAACCATCTGATACTTTCTAGATGTAATGTTTACTGTGATTGCATTATATATCACAACTTTATCACTTTGTATTAGTCCTTATCGATCTGTTATCATCACCTATATTGCGTATGTTACGCATCACTAATAATTATCACACAATATCTGATATGATCATATCATTTTACAGTTGGCATCTTATTTATTTCTACTCACTCACAAATAGAAAGACACCATTCATTTTATTAACTAGTTAACATCACATTCTACACTTCCCATTTCACATATTCTCACTCTGACCAACTAGATATACTTTGACATCTATATGCTGGTCTTCAGTAGTAGCAAACTTGATGAATCTCAGTTTACTATTACAAGTAAATTGAATCACTATTTTGGGGGATATACGACTTTAACACTTATAATTCATGAACACTTCATCACACTTTGTCACACACATTTGTTTATTTTATACAAAGGGTAACTTCTCTCATTTAGATAAGATATATCTTGTTATAGGAGGTGGTAAACATTGAATTATTTAGTCAAGAGAGTTCCAAATAATCTACATACTATTATATTTTTTGCATCATTAAATACAATGGATAGCGAGTTAATATGAGCGCTATAAACAGTGTATTAATAGTATGACATTGCACTACACTAGCATATGATGTATTATGTATTATACATTTCAAGATACATTTATCATCAGTGTCTAATCTTTTCCCACGATATCTGGTTACTACAGATATGGACACACATATCATCTGTAACAACTAGATTGTTTTTTTTTCGTATCGGCAGAATACACACTTACACTTTGTCCCTATCTACCATTAATCATGGAGATATCAAGAAGCACATCGCATCACCGCCTTTGATTGGCTCACGGACATACTCCCCTTAGAGAATACATATACACTGCTAGGGGTAGAGAAATGGGTTCTGATTGGACTAGGAATATATCCCTTTTATGACACTAAGGCTGATTGGAGCGGGCTTACACTCCCTCTAAATTAGCAAATACAACTGGAGGAAGTTCCTGCATCTGCATAACCTGTCAAATGACACAGTGCAGAGAGGATTACGCTTAAGATGGCGTTGTTTTTAAATAATTTTGTAACAAGATCGATCTAACTGATACCCCATTACCACACAAGCTTGTTTTCCCATGAAATAATAACATGATTATGAAACATGTAACTGTAGAAGGTAAAGAAGTATAACACTCGTAATACCATAAAGGGCAAGCCAGTTCTCTACATACAGCTTACGATACTACATTGTGCTGTTCACATTGATTTAGCATGACTCACTTAAGGTTGCGTCTCCTACTACAGTTTAAACAAAGGTTTCTTATGAGTTTATTTATACTATCTGAATATACACATTAACATATTATTTTTGGGTACATGATGTATCATGTATTGTGGGGGAATAACGTTTTTATATGTGATGTAGATGGTCCATGCATATATATTTATATATATATATATATATATATATATATATTTTGTATTGAGATTGGTAAACATGGTCCTCTGTTTTCTATTAGCCCCTGTTTCATGTGTCAATGGAATGTATATTTATTATTTTTTATGTGTCAATGGAACTTTTATGCTTTTATGGTAATTAGACTTTGCATATATGAATTCATTTGTTTGTATTTCCAATACTGGTTACTATAGTTACGAATTGTATGGTTGCTATAGTTTTTTTGCTATAGATTTGCATGCTTATGTTCACCTGTTCATCCCTATGCCAATTATGGTTACCATAGCAATTAATTGTTACTGAGCACACGTTGGTGTAAATCATAATTAACTGTCCTATCAGATAGCCTTAGGGTTTTTTAGTTTGTTATATAGCAAGTGTATATCTTAATGTTTTATTATAGCCTGATGAAACAGCCCACAGGAGGCTGAGAAACGCGTCGCTGTGTTATTAAAGGTTTTTAACTTTTATATACACTTGCTTCTGTGGTATTTTACTTAATTACCTAGTTGTGGTGCATTATTATCTTTTTTTGTACAATCTCTCGTTGCTGGAAGCTGGGGATTACCTTTGTGGATTGTCTACTGGGCGACTTTGTGGTTCCAGCTTGCTGTAACTGCACCTGGAGGTGCTTTGTATCCTGTGAGTATACTCTTATGGTTACATCCTCCCCTTGCTCAAACGTTACTGGGCCATGTTGGTTTGCCTTTTTTTTTCTAGGCATCTCATTTCAGGCCTTCTAAGGAACTCTTACCGGATCCCTGTTGAGGAATAACAGTGAGCTGGACTACTGTGAAGCTCCAGCCTGCCTCACTAGCACCATTTGGGTGCTGTATGTTTGTGAGTATACATTTCTATTTGTATTCACATTTATTTGCTTTGGTGGTACTGGGCCATGGTGGCGGCTCTGTTTCTTTCTCTTCTCATATTTTACTACATGATCAATTGTTTATTTTTCTGTATTGAGCTACTGTATCAGAAGTTCAAACTAACATTAACCACCCTTCACTTTAGCATATTAAATTAATTCAAATTGAATAATAATAGTACAGTTCAGAGAAGTTGATATTACTTATATATCTGCTCACTCTTTATTCTACTTGAGGAGACTTTTAGAATGAATAGATTGTATCATTTTAAATATGCAAATTAAAAATACCCATAAATGCTTTGCATGTAAAAACAAAATTTGACAGCTAAATGGTTAAATATTTATATAAAAAAAGGAGTCTGCCACCTGCAATAATCAAAGAACTGTATGCTCATTAATTTTAAATCTGTAATAGTTGAAAGGAATAATAGACAATACTTCATCTACAAACCAGTCTTGCACTGTTACCATGATTACCATTTATTACATGTAAGCTCAAAAGTCTAACTGAAGCTAGGCTAAACTATTCTATCTATTCACTCTTTATTGTACTTGAGGAGGCTTTTAGAATTAATAGATAGTGTATATATATATATATATATATATTAGCACACATTTGAATAGGCAAATTAAAATTACCCATAAATACTTTGCATGTAAAAACAGACTCTTAGACTCTTTTACAGCTATTTGATAATGTTTGCTAGTTTTTGGATATAAATATCCTTAATAAATGTTCAGTCTGATATGAGTCACCAAAAGAGATGGAAAAAAAAAAAAACCACAGAGAAGACCTGCAAGCTACACAAGGGGAGACCATTACCTAGTACAAAGTTTTTTTTACAAAATGTTTCAAACTAAATAAAACAGTATTAGCTTTATTATCACAAAGATTTAGTTTCAATTTGAGATTTTAAAGCAGTGATAAATATAGACTGCCAATAATCACATATGAATTAAAATCTTGCTAAATTATTTTTTAAGAGTTCCATTTATCCTGCTCACACTGATCATGACTTGCTAATCTATACAAAAACCTCTTGATCGCAAGTCAGCACTACAATTGTTTTATGATCTGTGACATGAAACGTTTGTCCTGTTGACTTGCGATAAAGAAATATTTGTATATATTAGCAAGTAGGGATGCACTGAAATTTTGCATTTTTGGCTATTTAGTTTTTCGTTTTTTTTGCCTGTTATTTTCGGTAAAATTATTGTGTAGCATGTTTAAAATTTGATGCTAGCCTAGAGCTGCTGTTTAAGTTTATTACTTGACTTACTGTTCTGCATATAATGAGTTTTCTAAGACTATACTTTATTTGGATAATTGGTAAAAAAAAAAAAACCTATGATTCTGTTACATAGAACTAAATGAAGAATAATACAGTATATTGATATTTATAATTGTTTTAAGTAGGGATGCACAACCAAAATTTTGGTCACAGAAACATTTTGGCGAAAAACATAATTTATGTAAGAACTTACCTGATAAATTCATTTCTTTCATATTAACAAGAGTCCATGAGCTAGTGACGTATGGGATATACATTCCTACCAGGAGGGGCAAAGTTTCCCAAACCTTAAAATGCCTATAAATACACCCCTCACCACACCCACAAATCAGTTTAACGAATAGCCAAGAAGTGGGGTGATAAGAAAAAAAGTGCGAAGCATATAAAATAAGGAATTGGAATAATTGTGCTTTATACAAAAAAATCATAACCACCACAAAAAAGGGTGGGCCTCATGGACTCTTGTTAATATGAAAGAAATGAATTTATCAGGTAAGTTCTTACATAAATTATGTTTTCTTTCATGTAATTAACAAGAGTCCATGAGCTAGTGACGTATGGGATAATGACTACCCAAGAAGTGGATCTTTCCACACAAGAGTCACTAGAGAGGGAGGGATAAAATAAAGACAGCCAATTCCTGCTGAAAATAATCCACACCCAAAATAAAGTTTAACAAAAAACATAAGCAGAAGATTCAAACTGAAACCGCTGCCTGAAGAACTTTTCTACCAAAAACTGCTTCAGAAGAAGAAAATACATCAAAATGGTAGAATTTAGTAAAAGTATGCAAAGAGGACCAAGTTGCTGCTTTGCAGATCTGGTCAACCGAAGCTTCATTCCTAAACGCCCAGGAAGTAGAAACTGACCTAGTAGAATGAGCTGTAATTCTTTGAGGCGGAATTTTACCCGACTCAACATAGGCAAGATGAATTAAAGATTTCAACCAAGATGCCAAAGAAATGGCAGAAGCTTTCTGGCCTTTCCTAGAACCGGAAAAGATAACAAATAGACTAGAAGTCTTACGGAAAGATTTCGTAGCTTCAACATAATATTTCAAAGCTCTAACAACATCCAAAGAATGCAATGATTTCTCCTTAGAATTCTTAGGATTAGGACATAATGAAGGAACCACAATTTCTCTACTAATGTTGTTGGAATTCACAACTTTAGGTAAAAATTCAAAAGAAGTTCGCAACACCGCCTTATCCTGATGAAAAATCAGAAAAGGAGACTCACACGAAAGAGCAGATAATTCAGAAACTCTTCTAGCAGAAGAGATGGCCAAAAGGAACAAAACTTTCCAAGAAAGTAATTTAATGTCCAATGAATGCATAGGTTCAAACGGAGGAGCTTGAAGAGCTCCCAAAACCAAATTCAAACTCCATGGAGGAGAAATTGACTTAATGACAGGTTTTATACGAACCAAAGCTTGTACAAAACAATGAATATCAGGAAGAATAGCAATCTTTCTGTGAAAAAGAACAGAAAGAGCGGAGATTTGTCCTTTCAAAGAACTCGCGGACAAACCCTTATCTAAACCATCCTGAAGAAACTGTAAAATTCTCGGTATTCTAAAAGAATGCCAAGAAAAATGATGAGAAAGACACCAAGAAATATAAGTCTTCCAGACTCTATAATATATCTCTCGAGATACAGATTTACGAGCCTGTAACATAGTATTAATCACGGAGTCAGAGAAACCTCTATGACCAAGAATCAAGCGTTCAATCTCCATACCTTTAAATTTAAGGATTTCAGATCCGGATGGAAAAAAGGACCTTGAGACAGAAGGTCTGGTCTTAACGGAAGAGTCCATGGTTGGCAAGATGCCATCCGGACAAGATCCGCATACCAAAACCTGTGAGGCCATGCCGGAGCTATTAGCAGAACAAACGAGCATTCCCTCAGAATCTTGGAGATTACTCTTGGAAGAAGAACTAGAGGCGGAAAGATATAGGCAGGATGATACTTCCAAGGAAGTGATAATGCATCCACTGCCTCCGCCTGAGGATCCCGGGATCTGGACAGATACCTGGGAAGTTTCTTGTTTAGATGAGAGGCCATCAGATCTATCTCTGGGAGCCCCCACATTTGAACAATCTGAAGAAATACCTCTGGGTGAAGAGACCATTCGCCCGGATGCAACGTTTGGCGACTGAGATAATCCGCTTCCCAATTGTCTACACCTGGGATATGAACCGCAGAGATTAGACAGGAGCTGGATTCCGCCCAAACCAAAATTCGAGATACTTCTTTCATAGCCAGAGGACTGTGAGTCCCTCCTTGATGATTGATGTATGCCACAGTTGTGACATTGTCTGTCTGAAAACAAATGAACGATTCTCTCTTCAGAAGAGGCCAAAACTGAAGAGCTCTGAAAACTGCACGGAGTTCCAAGATATTGATCGGTAATCTCACCTCCTGAGATTCCCAAACTCCTTGTGCCGTCAGAGATCCCCACACAGCTCCCCAACCTGTGAGACTTGCATCTGTTGAAATTACAGTCCAGGTCGGAAGAACAAAAGAAGCCCCCTGAATTAAACGATGGTGATCTGTCCACCACGTCAGAGAGTGCCGAACAATCGGTTTTAAAGATATTAATTGATATATCTTCGTGTAATCCCTGCACCATTGGTTCAGCATACAGAGCTGAAGAGGTCGCATGTGAAAACGAGCAAAGGGGATCGCGTCCGATGCAGCAGTCATAAGACCTAGAATTTCCATGCATAAGGCTACCGAAGGGAATGATTGAGACTGAAGGTTTCGACAGGCTGTAATCAATTTTAGACGTCTCTTGTCTGTTAAAGACAAAGTCATGGACACTGAATCTATCTGGAAACCCAGAAAGGTTACCCTTGTTTGAGGAATCAAAGAACTTTTTGGTAAATTGATCCTCCAACCATGATCTTGAAGAAACAACACAAGTCGATTCGTATGAGACTCTGCTAAATGTAAAGACGGAGCAAGTACCAAGATATCGTCCAAATAAGGAAATACCACAATACCCTGTTCTCTGATTACAGACAGAAGGGCACCGAGAATCTTTGTGAAAATTCTTGGAGCTGTAGCAAGGCCAAACGGTAGAGCCACAAATTGGTAATGCTTGTCTAGAAAAGAGAATCTCAGGAACTGATAATGATCTGGATGAATCGGAATATGCAGATATGCATCCTGTAAATCTATTGTGGACATATAATTCCCTTGCTGAACAAAAGGCAATATAGTCCTTACAGTTACCATCTTGAACGTTGGTATCCTTACATAACGATTCAATAATTTTAGATCCAGAACTGGTCTGAAGGAATTCTCCTTCTTTGGTACAATGAAGAGATTTGAATAAAACCCCATCCCCTGTTCCGGAACTGGAACTGGCATAATTACTCCAGCCAACTCTAGATCTGAAACACAATTCAGAAATGCTTGAGCTTTCACTGGATTTACTGGGACATGGGAAAGAAAAAATCTCTTTGCAGGAGGTCTCATCTTGAAACCAATTCTGTACCCTTCTGAAACAATGTTCTGAATCCAAAGATTGTGAACAGAACTGATCCAAATTTCTTTGAAAAAACGTAACCTGCCCCCTACCAGCTGAACTGGAATGAGGGCCGTACCTTCATGTGAACTTAGAAGCAGGCTTTGCCTTTCTAGCAGGCTTGGATTTATTCCAGACTGGGGATGGTTTCCAAACTGAAACTGCTCCTGAGGACGAAGGATCAGGCTTTTGTTCTTTGTTGAAACGAAAGGAACGAAAACGATTGTTAGCCCTGTTTTTACCTTTAGACTTTTTATCCTGTGGTAAAAAAGTTCCTTTCCCACCAGTAACAGTTGAAATAATAGAATCCAACTGAGAACCAAATAATTTGTTTCCCTGGAAAGAAATGGAAAGTAGAGTTGATTTAGAAGCCATATCAGCATTCCAAGTCTTAAGCCATAAAGCTCTTCTGGCTAAGATAGCCAGAGACATAAATCTAACATCAACTCTAATAATATCAAAAATGGCATCACAGATGAAATTATTAGCATGCTGGAGAAGAATAATAATATCATGAGAATCACGATTTGTTACTTGTTGCGCTAGAGTTTCCAACCAAAAAGTTGAAGCTGCAGCAACATCAGCCAATGATATAGCAGGTCTAAGAAGATTACCTGAACATAGATAAGCTTTTCTTAGAAAAGATTCAATTTTTCTATCTAAAGGATCCTTAAACGAGGTACCATCTGATGTAGGAATGGTAGTACGTTTAGCAAGGGTAGAAATAGCCCCATCAACTTTAGGGATTTTGTCCCAAAATTCTAATCTGTCAGGCGGAACAGGATATAATTGCTTAAAACGTTTAGAAGGAGTAAATGAATTACCCAATCTATCCCATTCCTTAGCAATTACTGCAGAAATAGCATTAGGAACAGGAAAGACTTCTGGAATAACCGCAGGAGCTTTAAAAACCTTATCCAAACGAATAGAATTAGTATCAAGAGGACTAGAATCCTCTATTTCTAAAGCAATTAGTACTTCTTTAAGTAAAGAGCGAATAAATTCCATCTTAAATAAATATGAAGATTTATCAGCATCAATCTCTGATACAGAATCCTCTGAACCAGAAGAGTCCAAAGAATCAGAATGATGGTGTTCATTTAAAAATTCATCTGTAGAGAGAGAAGATTTAAAAGACTTTTTACGTTTACTAGAAGGAGAAATAACAGACAAAGCCTTCTTTATGGATTCAGAAACAAAATCTCTTATGTTATCAGGAACATTCTGCACCTTAGATGTTGAGGGAACTGCAACAGGCAATGGTACATCACTAAAGGAAATATTATCTGCATTAACAAGTTTGTCATGACATTTAATACAAACAACAGCTGGAGGAATAGCTACCAAAAGTTTACAGCAGATACACTTAGCTTTGGTAGATCCAGCAGGCAGAGGTTTTCCTGTAGTATCTTCTGGCTCAGATGCAACGTGAGACATCTTGCAATATGTAAGAGAAAAAACAACATATAAAGCAAAATAGATCAAATTCCTTATAAGACAGTTTCAGGAATGGGAAAAAAATGCCAAACATCAAGCTTCTAGCAACCAGAAGCAAATGAAAAATGAGACTGAAATAATGTGGAGAAAAAAGCGACGCCCATATTTTTTGGCGCCAAATAAGACGCCCACATTATTTGGCGCCTAAATGCTTTTGGCGCCAAAAATGACGCCACATCCGGAACGCCGACATTTTTGGCGCAAAATAACGTCAAAAAAATGACGCAACTTCCGGCGACACGTATGACGCCGGAAACGGAAATGAATTTTTGCGCCAAAAAAGTCCGCGCCAAGAATGACGCAATAAAATGAAGCATTTTCAGCCCCCGCGAGCCTAACAGCCCACAGGGAAAAAAGTCAAATTTTTGAGGTAAGAAAAATATGATAATTAAAGCATAATCCCAAATATGAAACTGACTGTCTGGAAATAAGGAAAGTTGAACATCCTGAGTCAAGGCAAATAAATGTTTGAATACATATATTTAGAACTTTATATAAAAGTGCCCAACCATAGCTTAGAGTGTCACAGAAAATAAGACTTACTTACCCCAGGACACTCATCTACATGTTTGTAGAAAGCCAAACCAGTACTGAAACGAGAATCAGTAGAGGAAATGGTAAATATAAGAGTATATCGTCGATCTGAAAAGGGAGGTAAGAGATGAATCTCTACGACCGATAACAGAGAACCTTATGAAATAGACCCCGTAGAAGGAGATCACTGCATTCAATAGGCAATACTCTCCTCACATCCCTCTGACATTCACTGCACGCTGAGAGGAAAACCGGGCTCCAACTTGCTGCGGAGCGCATATCAACGTAGAATCTAGCACAAACTTACTTCACCACCTCCCTTGGAGGCAAAGTTTGTAAAACTGATTTGTGGGTGTGGTGAGGGGTGTATTTATAGGCATTTTAAGGTTTGGGAAACTTTGCCCCTCCTGGTAGGAATGTATATCCCATACGTCACTAGCTCATGGACTCTTGTTAATTACATGAAAGAAATGGCATTTTTTGCCTTTTTTTTTTTTTTTCTCTTGGTAAAATTATTGTGTAGCAAATTATTGTTTTATTGAAAGTAACACACTAAAATTGGACAAAAATATCTTAAAAGTGTGGGCTTTTTTATTGGCTCTAATTATGCAAAAAAAAACTAAAAAAAAATAATTTGAAAATAAATTTGAAAAAATTCATTTTCAGTATCAGTTTCGGTTTTCGGCCAAGTGCATCCCGGATTTTCGGATGCGGTTTCGGTCCAGAATTTCCATTTCGGTGTATCACTATTAGCAAGTAACGATCAGAGTAAGAAGGTTGGATGGAACTTTTAGAGAACATTTTAACAATAGTATGATAAGGGCAAGATGAGTATATAGCAAGATGTCAGGAAAATAAGCATGTCCTGCTTAAGGTAATCTGAGGGAGGAGATGATGATAATGCAGCCAGCCACCGGCAGAAAGACAGAATAAAAATGCAGCGTAAAACACAATATGAGGGAGGAAGTATCCAATAAATTATTTTAAATATAGCATAATATAAATATATAGTAAAAATAAATACTATAAAAACATAATTTATTCTTACCTGATAAATTTATTTCTTGACACGGTGAGTCCACGGATCATCTTAATTACTGTTGAGAATATCACTCCTGACCAGCAGGAGGAGGCAAAGAGCACCACAGTAAAAGCTGTTAAATACCACTCCCCCTACCCACAATCCCCAGTCATTCGACCAAAGGGAAAGGAGAAAGGAAGTAATCAAAGGTGCAGAGGTGCCTGAAGTTTATAGAAAAACAAACTGTCTGAAAAACAGAGCGGGCCGTGGATTCACTGTGTCAGTAAATAAATACATTTATCAGGTAAGAATAAATTATGTTTTTTTTCTAATGACACGGTGAGTCCATGGATCATCTTAATACTGTTGGAAACCAATACCCAAGCTAGAGGACATGGATGATAAGGGAGGGACAAGACATCTGTATTTGCATCGCTTAATAATAACATCCATGAGAGAAAGTGTTAACGCCAGGCACTTCCAAATGTGTTTAAATCTAGAATCACCTAAGGATATCATGCATGTGTAAATATAAGTACAGATATTGTATGGGAATCTGCATGTATGCATAAAGGTTTATGTGTGTGTAATACACAAAATGATAAAAAAACTAATATAATCAAATGGGTAAATATATAGAAAAGCACTTATATGTTCATTCAATTTCTCTACATGATAAATAAAATATCAAAACTAAGAATCTAAAAAATTCTAAAATCTAAAAAAGGAGGCCAGAAAATGATAAATGATAGACGGGGAGCTAATGACACCCAGTGGACAGGTGAAGAAATGCTTATCTAAACAAATAGTTAATGTATAGACTTAAAAGGTCTATAAAGCTGTTGTCTGTGGTTATATCTAATTTGCGATTGGTAGTAGATTTTAGTGAAATAGTTACACCTGATGTGCTAATTTGTGATTGTTTTTGTGATCAATTTGTTGATTTCATTTTATGCTATTAAACTCTAAAAATTCAATCACTGTGTCTTATTTGTGCAGTAAGTAGAACTGAGTTTATAGCCAAATACATAATGAAAAGAACTTAGACATCACTAGACTTAAAATTTAACAATTATAGTCACTCCTGTTATCCAGTGGCTATCTTTGGTCAATATTAACAAATAATAATTATTAACTAATGCAAATAGTCTTACAATTGTGTACACATATAAGGTTATAAAAATGTTGGGCTTTATAAAAATGGTTAGCCTGAGGAAGAGGAGGATACTCTTGGGGAGAGTGCAATTCTCGATTCATTTTTAAAGTCATCTAATATTTATTATTACTGGACATATGTAACGCTCTGTAAAGAAAGTCCCTTAAATATTTTACCTTCCCTGCCCCCCAGGCTCAGCTGGCCTCTCAATCCAGTGTACCGGCTCAAGTCAGGTTTTGGTGGAGGTGGTGGATCTGCATCAGCTGATTGAGATTCCGTCACTTCAAGACTGCTGTGAGACTGTTGAACAAAATAAAGATGAAAACATAAAATTAAAATAAATTCATAACATGAAAGGTTAATGAGTACCGGAACAGTAGATAAGTATTATTATAACACAACTGGGGGGGGGGGGGTTAAAGTACATGGGGCTCTGCCCTGGCTAATTTTATTCTTTAACCCCTTAAGAACAAGGCCATTTTTAATTACTTACCCTTAAAGGGACAGTTTACTCAAAAATGTTCTCCCTTTTAATTTGTTCCCAATGATCCACTTTACCTGCTGGAGTGTATTAAATTGTTTATTATAATAAAAGTATTTCCATTACCCTTATATTGGCATTTGAAATAGATTATTTATCCTGTGGTATCTCAACCCATCCTGAAAGTTTTTGGCCTCAAGGCCAAGCTGTGTAAACACAGCCAGTATTAGAAATTACACTCCCAGTGGGTTATGGAAGAGATAAGGTAATAAAATGTTGATTTTCCATTGTTCTCTCCAAGTACTTGTGATTGGTTTGTGGACAGATATAAGATAAAGAAGCAGGTATATGTACACACTGTGATACAGTAATAAGATCTGATTACACCTACAAGCTCAATCCATTTTATTAGGTTGTGGCTTCAAAAAACAAAATCAGCTAATTCTTATACACAAATAAGCCTAAAAAAAGCAAATCTCATACATTTTATACTCTGCAGCTGGTAAAAAAAAGTAATTGGAAACACATTATGGGAAAACCTATTTTATAGTATACTGTCCCTTTAAGTGTTTGTGTTTAGCTGTAATTTTCCTCTTACTTATTTACTGTATCCACACATTATATACCACTTTTCTCGCCATTAAATGGACTTTTTAAATATATGACGTACCCTGTACTACGTGTGTCGTTAAGGGGTTAATCATGAATATCCAATTTGTTTTTTTTCATCAGTACAGCCTACCTTTTAAATATGCAATCTATGTATGGGTACCTACCAAGTATAATCAATAGTGAATTTCTGAGGATGCTGTTTGTCTAAAAAAGCTAGTGAAAAACAGAATTTATGTTTACCTGATAAATTTCTTTCTCCTACGGTGTGTCCGGTCCACGGCTTCATCCTTACATGTGGGAATATTTTCTTCCCCTACAGGAAATGGCAAAGGGAGCACACAGCAAAAGCTGTCCAAATAGCCCCCCCTCTGGCTCCGCCCCCCAGTCATTCGACCGACGGTTAGGAGAAAAAGGAGAAACCATAGGGTGCTGTGGTGACTGTAGTGTACAGAAATAAATTTTTTTAAACCTGACTAAAAGCCAGGGCGGGCCGTGGACCGGACACACCGTAGGAGAAAGAAATTTATCAGGTAAACATAAATTCTGTTTTCTCCTACATTGGTGTGTCCGGTCCACGGCTTCATCCTTACTTGTGGGAACCAATACCAAAGCTTTAGGACACGGATGAAGGGAGGGAACAAGTCAGGTAACCTAAACGGAAGGCACCACAGCTTGCAAAACGTTTCTCCCAAAAATAGCCTCCGAAGAAGCATAAGTATCGAATTTGTAAAATTTGGCAAAAGTATGCAGAGAAGACCAAGTCGCTGCCTTACAGATCTGGTCAACAGAAGCCTCGTTCTTGAAGGCCCATGTGGAAACCACAGCTCTAGTAGAGTGAGCTGTAACTCGTTCAGGAGGCTGCCGTCTGGCAGTCTCATAAGCCAATCGGATGATGCTTTTCAGCCAAAAGGAAAGAGAGGTAGCAGTAGCTTTCTGCCCTCGCCTTTTACCAGAATAAACGACAAACAAGGATGAAGTCTGTCTGAAATCCTTTGTTGCTTCTAAATAGAATTTTAAAGCACGGACCACATCTAAGTTGTGTAACAAACGTTCCTTCTTCGAAACTGGATTCGGACACAGAGAAGGAACAACTATTTCCTGGTTAATATTCCTGTTGGAAACCACTTTTGGAAGAAAACCAGGTTTGGTACGCAAAACAACCTTATCTGTATGGAATACCAGATAGGGTGAAGTACACTGCAAAGCAGACAATTCAGAAACTCTTCTAGCAGAAGAAATAGCAACCAAAAACAGAACTTTCCAAGATAGTAACTTAATATCTATGGAATGTAAAGGTTCAAACGGAACCCCTTGAAGAACTGAAAGAACTAAGTTTAGACTCCATGGAGGAGTCATGGGTCTGTAGACAGGCTTGATTCTGACTAAGGCCTATACAAACGCCTGTACATCTGGCACTGCTGCCAGACGTTTGTGCAACAAAACAGACAGAGCAGATATCTGTCTTTTAAGAGAACTCGCTGACAACCCTTTATCCAAACCTTCTTGGAGAAATGAAAGTATCCTAGGAATTTTAATTTTACTCCAAGAGAATCCCTTGGATTCGCACCAACAGATATATTTTTTCCATATCTTATGGTAAATTTTCCTAGTCACAGGTTTTCTGGCTTGGACCAGAGTATCTATAACTGAATCTGAAAACCCACGCTTAGATAAAATCAAGCGTTCAATTTCCAAGCAGTCAGTTACAGAGAGACTAGATTTGGATGTTCGAATGGACCTTGTACTAGAAGATCCTGTCTCAAAGGTAGCTTCCATGGTGGAACCGATGACATATTCACCAGGTCTGCATACCAAGTCCTGCATGGCCACGCAGGAGCTATCAGAATCACCGAGGCCTTCTCCTGTTTGATCCTGGCTACAAGCCTGGGAAGGAGAGGGAACAGTGGAAACACATAAGCTAGGTTGAACGACCAAGGCGCCACCAATGCATCCACTAGTGTCGCCTTGGGATCCCTGGATCTGGACCCATAGCGAGGAACCTTGGAGTTCTGACGGGATGCCATCAGATCCATGTCTGGAATGCCCCATAGTCGAGTTAACTGGGCAAAGACCTCCGTGTGGAGTTCCCACTCCCCCGGATAGAAAGTCTGACGACTCAAATAATCCGCCTCCCAGTTGTCTACTCCTGGGATGTGAATTGCAGATAGGTGGCAGGAGTGATCCTCCGCCCATTTGATGATCTTGGATAACTCTCTCATCGCCAAGGAACTCTTTGTTCCCCCCTGATGATTGATGTACGCTACAGTCGTCATGTTGTCCGACTGAAATCTTATGAATCTGGCCTTCGCTAGTTGAGGCCAAGCCAGGAGCGCATTGAATATCGCTCTCAGTTCCAAAATGTTTATCGGGAGAAGAGACTCTTCCCGAGACCATAGACCCTGAGCTTTCAGGGAGTCCCATACCGCGCCCCAGCCTAAGAGACTGGCGTCGGTAGTGACAATGACCCACTCTGGCCTGCGGAAACTCATTCCCTGAGACAGGTGATCTTGAGTCAACCACCAGCGGAGTGAGTCTCTGGTTAACTGGTCTACTTGAATCTGGGGAGACAAGTCTGCATAATCCCCATTCCATTGTTTGAGCATGCACAGTTGTAATGGTCTTAGATGAATTCGAGCAAAAGGAACCACGTCCATTGCTGCAACCATTAATCCTATTACCTCCATGCACTGAGCTATGGAAGGCTGAGGAATAGATTGAAGAACTTGACAAGCGTTTAGAAGCTTTAACTTTCTGACCTCTGTCAGAAAAATCTTCATTTCTACAGAATCTATTATTGTTCCTAGAAAAGGAACCCTTGTGGACGGGGACAGGGAACTCTTTTCTATGTTCACCTTCCACCCGTGAGACCTGAGAAAGGCTAAAACAATGTCTGTATGAGCCTTTGCTTTGGAAAAGGACGACGCTTGGATTAGAATGTTGTCTAGGTAAGGTGCTACAGAAATGCCCCTCGGCCTTAGAACCGCTAGAAGGGACCCTAGTACCTTTGTGAAAATTCTGGGAGCAGTGGCTAAAACGAATGGAAGAGCCACGAACTGGTAATGTTTGTCCAGAAAGGCGAACCTTAGGAACTGATGGTGATCTTTGTGGATAGGAATATGCAGGTACGCATCCTTTAAGTCCACGGTAGTCATATATTGACCCTCCTGGATTGTTGGTAAGATCGTCCGAATGGTTTCCATTTTGAATGATGGAACTCTGAGGAATTTGTTTAGGATTTTTAAATCCAGAATTGGCCTGAAAGTTCCCTCTTTTTTGGGAACTACAAACAGGTTTGAGTAAAAACCCAGACCTTGTTCCGCTGTTGGAACTGGGAGTATCACTCCCATCTTTAATAGGTTTCCTACGCAATGTAAGAATGCCTGTCTCTTTATCTGGTCTGAAGATAAGCGAGACATGTGGAACCTTCCCCTTGGAGGGAGTTCCTTGAACTCTAGAAGATACCCCTGAGAGACTATTTCTAGTGCCCAGGGATCCGGAACATCTCTTGCCCAAGCCTGAGCAAAGAGAGAAAGTCTGCCCCCTACTAGATCCGGTCCCGGATCGGGGGCTACCCCTTCATGCTGTCTTGGTAGCAGCAGCAGGCTTCTTGGCCTGTTTACCCTTGTTCCAGCCTTGCAATGGTTTCCATACTGGTTTAGGCTGGGAAGCGTTACCCTCTTGTCTAGAGGCTGTAGAATTTGGTGCCGGTCCGTTCCTGAAATTGCGAAAGGAATGAAAATTAGATTTGTTTTTAGCCTTGAAAGGCCTATCCTGTGGGAGGGCATGGCCCTTTCCCCCAGTGATGTCTGAAATAATCTCCTTCAATTCTGGCCGAAAAGGGTCTTACCTTTGAAAGGAATATTAAGCAATTTTGTTTTGGACGACACATCTGCCGACCAAGATTTTAGCCAAAGCGCCCTGCGCGCCACTATTGCAAAACCTGAATTTTTCGCCACTAATTTTGCCAATTGAAAAGCGGCATCCAAAATAAAGGAATTAGCCAACTTTAGTGCGTGAATTCTGTCCATGACTTCATCATATGGAGTCTCCTTTTGGAGCGAATTTTCTAGTTCCTCGAACCAAAAAGACGCCGCCGTGGTGACAGGAATAATGCACGAAATCGGTTGAAGAAGGAAACCTTACTGAACAAATATCTTTTTAAGCAATCCTTCCAATTTTTTATCCATAGGATCTTTGAAAGCACAACTGTCCTCAATAGGGATAGTTGTGCGCTTGGCTAACGTTGAAACTGCCCCCTCTACCTTAGGGACCATTTGCCATGCGTCCCTTCTGGGGTCGACAATGGGGAACATTTTCTTAAATATAGGAGGGGGAACAAAAGGTACACCTGGCTTCTCCCACTCCTTAGTCACTATGTCCGCCACCCTCTTGGGTATCGGAAAAGCATCGGCGTGCACTGGGACCTCTAAGAATTTGTCCATTTTGCACAAATTCTCTGGAATCGCCAAAGTATCACAATCATCAAGAGTAGCTAGCACCTCCTTAAGCAGAGCGTGGAGATGTTCTAGCTTAAATTTAAATGCCACGATATCAGGTTCTGCCTGCTGAGAAATTTTTCCTGAATCAGAAATTTCTCCCTCAGACAGACCCTCCCTCACTGCCAACTCAGATTGATGTGAGGGTATAACAGATAAATTATTGTCAGTGACAACTTGCTCATCCTCTGTATTTAAAACTGAGCAATCACGCTTTCTGGGAAATGCTGGCAGTTTGGATAAAAGATTTGCTATAGAATTATCCATTACTGCTGTTAATTGCTGCATAGTAACAAGCATTGGCGCGCTAGATGTACTAGGTATCGCCTGTTAATTGCTGCATAGTAACAAGCATTGGCGCGCTAGATGTACTAGGTATCGCCTGCGCGGGCAAAACTGGTGTTGACACAGAAGGAGAGGAGGATGAACTATCCCCACTACCTTCATTTGAAGAATCATCTTGGGCAACCTTATTAAATGTGACAGTACTGTCCTTACTTTGTTTGGACGCCATGGCACAATTTGCACATACATTTAAAGGGGGAACCACCTTGGCCTCCATACACACAGAACATATGCTATCTGAAGGTACAGACATGTTAGGCAGATTTAGGCAGGCTATTAATGCAATAAAAACGATTTTACACAAAACCGTTACTGTCTCTTTAAATAATAAAAGGAACACACTTTATTTCTGAATGTTCAAAAAACTATGAAGGAAATATCCGATCTTTATAAAATTTACACCCCAGTGTCTTAATGCTTTGAAAGTATTGCACACCAAATATGACGTTTCTAGACCCTTAAATAAGCAAACCGGAGCTAATTGTTCAATTAACCGGTTTAAACACACTACAGTCCCTGCCACAGACTTTGCTGCGGCTTTTACCTTCCTTAGGGGTTATTCACCACAGAAATAAGCCTTCCGGAGTCTGTTTCTCAGCCACAGGACCCTCTCACATGAACTGCGCAACTGAGGCGCGAAAATGAGGCCTCCTCCCTCTGCATACCAGAGTGAAGGGGCCTTTCTGACTAGATTAGGCGTCTAAACCAATGCCAGGCATAATTAAAACGTTCCCAAAAATGTTTCTAAGCTCATAAAACACTCCAAATGTCATAAGAATATGAGATAAGCAAATCGATTTAGCCCACAAAAGTGTCAACCAGCATAGAGCCCAATTTATAAGCCTTCAATCTGTTACTGAGTCTAAGAAAATGGCTTACCGGTCCCATAAGGGAAAACTGACAGTCTTCTAGCATTACTATGTGTTGTTAGAAAAGAGACTGGTCATACCTGAAGCAGATAAGTCTGCAAACTGTTACCCCCAACTGAAGTTCTCTGGTTTCAACAGTCCTGCGTGGTAACAGCAATGGATTTTAGTTACTGGTGCTAAAATCATACTCCTCTTTTAACAGAACTCTTCATCACTTTCTGTTGTAGAGTAAATAGTACAAACCGGCACTATTTTAAAATAAACTCTTGATAGAAGAAATAAAACTACAACTAACACCACATACTCTTTACCATCCCCGTGGAGATGCTACTTGTTCAGAGCAGGCAAAGAGAATGACTGGGGGGCGGAGCCAGAGGGGGGGCTATATGGACAGCTTTTGCTGTGTGCTCCCTTTGCCATTTCCTGTAGGGGAAGAGAATATTCCCACAAGTAAGGATGAAGCCGTGGACCGGACACACCAATGTAGGAGAAAGGGGTGTCAAAAGAGCATCTATATATAATTAAAGACATTAGGGATGTTTTAAAGGGACTTTGTACACTAGATTTTTCTTTGCATAAATGTTTTGTAGATCTATTTATATAGCCCATCTGGGTGTGTTTTTGAAAAATGTATAGTTTTGCTTATTTTTAAATAACATTGTGCTGATTTTCAGACTCCCAACCCTCAAAGTTTTAGATGTATACATACTTCAGACTGCTCTTACCCCTTTCAGTGGGTGTCCCAGGCTAATCTCATTAACAGTGCTAAATTGGGAGCTTCTAAGTAAGTTTTTAAAAGGTTTTATACTGGGTGTTTATATCAGTATCTGTGCATATTCTTCTTTATGGTAGTGTCTATTACACACAGTTAAATGAAAATTGGTGTATACTGCCCCTTTAAAAAAAGCAAAGTTCAATATAGTTTTCATCATTAACCCTTTGAGTGCTAATGACGGCTCTGAGCCGTCACAGAGTTTCTCACTCTGGTGCTAATGATGACTCAGAGCCGTCATGAGCACTCTCCCACCTTGAGAGAGATCTGGGGGCTCCTAACCCGGCGATCATGCCTGTAGAGTGACAGGCATCGCTGGGGCTTCACGTGATGCACGGTGACGTCACGCGCAATGACGTGATGAGAAGGGGGCATGCTGCATCTAAGCAGCTACAGACCCCCAAGACCCACTGTTGGAAAGGTAATCACCTAACCTTTGCAACAGTGTAAGTCTTGGGTCATTCTCCAAGGTTTACTTGGGGTGTATGCCAGAGGATTGGCGGTGTGCCCCCCAGACAGAGGCAAAACAGATATTACAATAGAAGACTCACCGGAAGTGACAGATTGCAGTTTTCGATGAATTGCAGTTCTCAAAAGAAAACCGGGTCTATTGTTGGTTCAGAACCTGGGTTGCTCTGGCTTATTGGGTGGCTAAATGTAGCCAGGGTGCTGAACCAAAAATGGGTCGGCTACATAGCTTACATTCCTACTTTTCAAATAAAGATACCAAGAGAACAAAGAAAAATTGATAATAGGAGTACATTAGAAAGTTGCATGCTCTATCTGAATCTTGAAAGAAAAAAAAAAATTGGGTTTACTATCACCTCTATCTCCTGTGGTGGCCAAAATTTCTCAAACATCTTCCAAAAGTTTGTACTCACTTTTGGCTTGTATAACTAGTTTAATTAGGGAACTCACTTGACATCCACAGGGGTGTAGAAAATAGATTCCTAAAGAAAATTTAAGAAATGTATTTAAAGGTATTTGAAACCCAAAAAATATTTATTTGTGATTTAGACAGAGCATACCATTTTAATTTTTATTATCAAATTTGCTTTGTTCCCATGATATTCTGTGTTGAAGAGATACCTAGGTAGGTGTCTGGAGCACTACATGTCAGGAAATAGCGCTGCCATATAGTGTGCTTGCAAATTGATTTCTTTTTTTGCAAAACTGCTGTCATATAGTGCTCCAGATATGTCCCTGCTTTTCAACAAAAGAAACCAAGAGAATGAAGGAAAAAAAAAAACTAAATCTATGCTTACCTGATAAATTTATTTATTTCCGGATATGGTGAGTCCACGGCTTGAGTAATTACTGTTGGGAGTATCACTCCTGGCCAGCAGGAGGAGGCAAAGAGCACCACAGTTAAACTGTTAAAGGGACAGTCAAGTCCAAAAAAACTTTCATGATTCATATAGGGCATGCAATTTTTTTTTTAAGAAACAATTTTTATTGAAGTTGTGAGAATAGAAACATACAATTTTTGTCCATGAACAACAGTTGCATCAATGTAAGTAAAACAAAGATATACACAGAGTGATAAAGACAACTATTAAGTCTAAACATGGCATGAAAAGAGGGATTGGAACTTCAATTTTATTATATAATATAGATAGAGTACCCCACACTGAGTTAGAGAGAATTCTTCAATCTTGTAATGGTAGGGTGTGTGGAGTTGGTTTTTATCTTGGCCACTCTTAGGCCTGAGCATATAGAGGGGGTGGGGGAATTCAGCAATCAAAAGTCACTTAGTATAAAAGGGGGAGGGTGGAGGGGCAGAGCCTGCTTAAATATCTATTGTGAATACTGAAGTGTCATGAAGTTTTAAATTAGTTTGCCAACATGAAAGGTCCCTCTGTAAAGGGGGATTCATAAAAGCAGAGATATGTAGGAAATGTATGATGGGTAACAAGGGATGGATGGAAATTAGGGTCCCTTAAGCGTGAGGATTATATAAAATATGTAAGTCATTATTCATAAGACGGGGTAGGAAATTTTAAGGTAAAGAGAGTTGTAGTTGTAATGGGTGTTGAGGATATATCACCCAACGTGCCTTCTCACTACTGTTTAGTATCATGCCTGGCTATATTCCGGTTAGGATGTAGTGTTCCCTAATAAGTAAATACAAATATACAACTGTCACATGAAAATGATAACTAGATGTGAGGCTAATGGGACATAGATATGTGTGACTATATCCCGAGATGTAATACTATTAACCCATGACATGTAACAATATGGTACTACTTAGTAAAAATTTTAGTATACATGAGTGTATAAACCTTGTGGAAAAGGAAAAGGCCTCAACACAAGTGGAAAGCAGGTTATATATAAATATTACACATATAGCAACACGATACAAATACAAATATATGAATTCTATTCATGAGGGCAGTAGAGGGATCTCCTGTCAGGGGAGATATTAACAGGGGACTCAGAAGGAACTTTTTCTGCTATGTAGACATCTAAAAAATAGCACAAAAGAGGTTAAGACCTACATGACTACTGAGAGGTTATAGTGTGGGCAATAAACAGACGTAACTAGGAAGTGAACTTGAGTGCTGTAAATCCCTCTGAAGGAACCCAGTCGTGTCTTATGAACATTGATTGGTATGGATCCAGAGGATCTATACTACAAAACATCCTGATGGTGCAAGATAGCTAAACAGTAGGGATAAGGAAATAAACAGAGTTTTCTCTAATCAACAGGATATCTCCCACTAACATTAATGGTGAGTAATTTTTTAACGCTAAGTTTGGTTACGCTGCCTTGGCCGCAGACAGCCCACCCAGCTATGAATTGGAGTTAGGAGAGTAATCAATATTGAACATATCTCTACTTCTAAAACTATATACATCATCATCCTATGCCATAATATATTTTTCATATAATATAAGCTAACATAATGTAGTAATTTAAGCTCCTTAAGTCATATCATCAATACAATCATTTTACTCATAAGGAGGAAGTGCCATAAGATATTCTACAGTAATGCACTATATAGCAGGCATGGGTTCTGTGGGGAAGACTCTATTAGTTCTTACAAAAGGTTTAGAGAGAACCATTGCTACACTTTGAATTATACTTTCCTGTTAGAACAATAATGCTAATGCAAGAACGATACCGTTGCTACAGGTTTCAAATAAGAGAGCTGCATGTGTGTATATACTCTCCCTGTCGTGGGTGAATGGCAAAGGACTGAGCAGCATCCTATATGTGGTGGGTCTCTTATCTATACATAATAATAACTCTCCAATTTGTTAGGTATATAACTATGGGTATTTACTACTGGTATAAGGTTGGGGCTGTTACTGAATCCGAGATAGTTACAAATTGAGATTGGATTACCATATCTTAGATAAGTATCCCCCGATGTATACGTGTGTATAGGGATTAGTGTCATGGGAATTATGGATGTGTGTCTGAATAGTGAATAGAGAGCTTAAGTATTCATAAGTAAGGTACCTCAGATAGTAGTATTAAAATCCTGTGTCTTTTCAGTATGTGTGAAAACCTCAAGTACATTATAGCCACTCATAAATTAACATTAGGGGTATAAGGCATTAAGAACCAATAATGGAGAAAACCAGTAGTGAGATATATCTGAATAACCCATATGAACTATTATTTAATCCAGATATATGGAAAACCTCCTATGGTGAAAAATAGAGCGCTAAAATCTAAATAAACATGAAGGTAAACTTTCATAATAGTCTCCTATGGCAAGTTAGGATACCAACCACCAAAGGAAGAGACGCTAGAGGTCCTCTGTTCTAGTAATAACGCAGCATAAAGTTACCCCACACCATTACTTCAAAGGAGGGCAAGGTTCTTACAAATAAGAAGGGTTCATTTACGTTATTATGTAGTAAAGCAGTTCCTTAGAGTTAGACATTCTATTGCCCAATAAACATGCACAGAGACCTCAAAATGAAGAATAAACAAAGGGAATAAGCAGCAAACATTTTAACTGGAGTAGCTAAACAGATAGATAAAAGTCCTGGATAAAAAGTTTGTCTTGATGGACTAGACAGCCTGATAAATGCAAACATATAAGTCCCCCCTTCTCAGCCTACCCCCAGTTGGTGCAGTGCCTCAACCAATAAGTCCATATAAACTCATGTTCACAGCCCACACATATAATGAGGTTTCATCCATTTGTAGGTATCTGATGAGATGTAAGCCCATATTGAGCGACTATGCCAAAAACTCAAGTTCTCTCTAAGATACAGTAGGGTAAATTGTAAATGTCATGCAGAGAAAAGTCTAAATCCAAGGACAACGTCCTTGTACTGCTTGGTGTTGATAAGAGTATCTTACCCTATACTAACTCGCATCTCAGTACGTTCCTCTCTGGGTGTGCATAGATGACCCTTAGAGCATTGAGGTGGGGAATGATGCCTTACATAAAACTGGAACCAGATCACATCCTCTATTGTCAGGCTTGACAGTTTCTGGCGATTTGAAATGTGGCCTCTGGTACTATCATGCACCTCATTATGGATATCAGAGTGGGCTGTCGTTGTTAGGTATTTACTTTTACTAGATCCCCTTGATTTTGTCTGCTGCGCCTTTAGGTACCTATCTCTGAGCTGCACTAACTTGGTGTGGATGGTGGCGGGCTGGAGGGAATTGTATAGCGCACGGATATCCAATTGTACCTCCATCACAGGCTGAAGGTTCCGGAGCACAGTTCCGCCATCATCCTCTGTATCCTGAGGTGCGTCTTCTCTCAAATATGGTGAGAATAGTGCGCAATGATTAGCCGTCCCCTCAGCCTCTCCTATCAGCGGAGCGTGCAGTTGCGGGTCCCTGGAGGCTCTCAGTTCTTGGACGAGATCCTGGTGCTGACTATCCAGGGAAAGCATTAGGTCGCGTAGCGCAGCGATAATTTGCCCCTCCATAGAGTAGTTGAAAAGGCGATTAGATTGTAGGGGTGAATCTCTTATAGAAGGGATAGTGCGTGAGAGTCCTCTAATATGGCGGCTTGCTCCATGCGGCAGACAAACTGGGAGCTCTTTGTACCGTTGTTTTTGTCAGCCATTCCATATTATTATCCCTTCTCCCTCGCCCTGTGCTCACAGACTGACGGAGAACCAAATCCCATAGCAAAAGGTTGTGCAAGAGTGCCACAAGTATAAAATTTATTAAGTAAATGACAGGAGCTCTAAAATGGCACATCATGCTGCATGGGCTGTCGGCTCCGCCCCCCAGGGCATGCAATTTTAAACAACTTTCCAATTGACTTTTATCCTTAAATTTGCTTTGTTCCCTTGGTGGTATTTTTGAAAAGCTAAGCCTAGCTAGGCTCAAACTGATTTCTAAACAGTTGAAAACAGCCCCTTAACTCAGAGCATTTTGAAAGTTTTTTTACAGTTAGACAGTACTAGTTCATGTGTGTCATATAGATAACATTGTGCTCACTACCGTGGAGTTATTTAGGAGTCTGCACTGATTGACTAAACTGCATGTCTTTCAAAAGCACCGAGATAAGGGGGCAGTCTGCAGAGGCTTAATTACAAGATAATCACAGAGGTAAAAAGTGTATTAATATAACAGTGTTGGTTATGCAAAACTGGGGTATGTGTAATAAAGGGATTATCTATCTTTTTAAACACTAACAATTCTGGTGTATACTGTCCCTTTAAGTATCACTCCCTTACCCACAACCCCCAATCATTCGACTGAAGGGAAATGGAGAAAAAGGAGTAACAAAAGGTGTAGAGGTGCCTGAGGTTATAGTCAAAAGAACAACTGTCTTAAAATAAAGGGTGGGGCAGTGCACTCATCATATCTGGAAATAAATACATTTATCAGGTAAGCATAAATTTTGTTTTATTTCCTAAGATATGGTGAGTCCACTGCTTGAGTAATTCCTGTTGTTAACCAATACACAAGCTAGAGGACACAGATAAATAGGGAGGGACAAGACAGGCAGTCCTAAACAGAAGGCACCACCACTTGAAGAACCATTCTCCCAAAAGAAGCCTCAGCCGAGGCAAAACTATCAAATTTGTAAAATTTAGAAAATAGTATGTAGAGAAGACAAAGTTGCAGCCTTGCAAATTTGTTCCACAGAAGCTTCATTTTTGAAAGCCCAAGAAGAGGAAACAGCTCTTGTGGAATGAGTTGTAATTCTCTCAGGAAGCTGCTGTCCAGCAGTCTCATAAGCCAAACGAATTATACTTTGTAACCAAAAAGAAAGAGTAGTAGCAGTAGCTTTTTGACCTTTACGTTTCCTGGAGAAACAGACAAAGAGGGCAGAGAACTGGCAAAAATCCTTAGTCGCATGTAAGTAGAATTTAAGAGCACGTACAACATCCAAATTGTGTAACAAACGTTCTTTGGAAAAAGAAGGATTAGGACACAGAGAGGGAACAACAATTTCCTGATTAATATTTCTATAAGAAAGAACCTTAGGAAGGAAACCTAACTTAGTACGAAGAACCACCTTATCGGCATGAAAAATAAGATAACGGGAATTACACTGCAGAGCTGAGAGTTCCGAGACTCTTTGAGCAGAAGAGATAGCAACAAGAAACAAAACCTTCCAAGATAACAACTTAATGTCTATGGAATGCAACGGCTGAAATGGAGCTAGCAGTAAAACTTTAAGAACAAGATTAAGGCTCCAAGGAGGAGGAGCAACAGACTTAAAGACAGGCCTGATTTTGACCAAGGCCTGACAAAAAGATTGCACATCTGGCACATCCGCCAAACGTTTATGTAGTAAAACTGATAAAGCAGAAATATCACCCTTCAGGGTACTGACTGTCAATCCCTTCTCCACGCCTTCCTGAAGAAAAGATACAATTCTAGGAATTCTAATTGTCCTCCAAGAGTAGCCCTTGGATTCACACCAATAAAGATAATTATGCCATATCTTATGGTAAATCTTTCTAGTAACAAGCTTGCGAGCCTGAATCATGTTCTCAATGACCGACTCAGAAAAACCATGCTTAGACAGAATTATGCGTTCAATCTCCAAGCAGTCAGCTTCAAAGAAACAAGATTTGGATGAAGGAAGGGACCTTGAATCAAGAGGTCCTTCCTCAGAGGAAGTCTCCAAGGTGGGAGAGATGACATCTCCACTAGGTCTGCAAACTAGATCCTGCGAGGCCACGCAGGGGCTATTAGAATCACTGACACCCTCTCTTGCTTGATACGAGCAATGACTGGAAGGAGAGCAAATGGAGGAAACAGGTATGCCAACCTAAAAACCCAAGGAACCGCCACAGCATCTATCAGAACAGCCTCCATCTCTTGACCTTGAACTGTACCTTGGAAGCTTGGCGTTCTGACGGGACGCCATCAGATGCAACTCTGGCACCCCCCATTTGAGGACTAAGCTGGAAAACACCTCCGGACAGAGTTCCCACTCCCGGGATGAAAATTTTGTCTGCTCAGAAAATCCGCTTCCCAGATATTACTGAGAAATCCACCACGGTAGAGAATCCCTTGACGACTGATCTAACTCTATTCTCTGAGATAGATCCGCATGGTCGCCATTCCATTGTCTGAGCATGCACAACTGGAGAACTCTCAAATGGAATCGAGCAAAAGGAATGATGTCCATGGAAGCCACCATCAGACCGATTACCTCCATACATTGAGCTACTGAAGGATGAGCAGAAGCCTGAAGAGAGAGGCAAGAGGAAATTATTTTGTTTTTCCTGACCTCTGTCAGAAAAATCTTCATCAATAGAGAATCTATTATGGTCCCTAAGAACACTACGCTTGTAGCAGGGGAAAGGGAGCTTTTTTCCAGATTCACATTCCATCCGTGGGAACGAAGAAAAGACAACAATATCTCTGTGTAAGATTTTGCTAGTTGAAAAGATGGCACCTGAACCAATATGTCGCCCAGGTAGGGTGCCACAGCAATTCCACGAGAACGGATCACTGCCAAAAGAGCCCCCAAAACCTTTGAAAAAATTCTGGGAGTCGTGGCTAGACCAAATGGTAGGGCCACGAACTGGAAATGTTTGTCCAGAAAGGCAAATCTCAGGAATCTGTGATGGTCCCTATAAATAGGAACATGAAGATATGCATCCTTTAGGTGTATGGTTGTCATGAACTGACCCTCTTGTACTAAAGGAAGAATGGAGCGTATAGTCTCCATCTTGAAGAATGGAACTTTGAGAAACTTGTTTAGATACTTCAAGTCTAGAATGGGATGGAAAGTTTCCTCTTTTTTGGGAACCACAAATAGGTTGGAGTAGAACCCGAGACCCTGCTCCTGCACTGGAACTATCACTCCCAGGGAGGAAAGATGTTGTATACATTTCAAGAATGCCTCTCTCTTTATCTGGTCTGCAGATAATCTTGAGAGAAGGAATCTGCCTCTGGGAGGAAAAGTCTTGAATTCCAATTTGTAACCATGGTATACTATGTCCACAGTCCAGGGATCTGGGACATCTCGTATCCAGGCTTGAGAGAACTGAGAAAGTCTGCCCCCCACCTGATCCGATCCCGGATCGGGGGCAAACCCTTCATGCCAATTTGGAATCAGCTGCAGGTTTCTTTGATTGTTTCCCCTTGAACTTGGATTGGTACTGCTTGGAAGAAGGGGAAGGCTTTACTCTGAAGTTACGAAAGGAACGAAAATTACTCTGATGTCCTTTAGGCCTATCCTTCTTATCTTGAGGTAGAAAAGACCCTTTTCCACCTGTAATTTCAGAGATAATTTCTGCGAAACCGGGTCCAAACAAGGTTTTCCCATGTAAGGAATTGCCAGAAGCTTGACTTTAGAGGAAAAGTCCACAGACCAGGATCAACCATAACGCCCTGCGGGCTAAGACAGCGAAACTAGAAGTTTTAGCTCCTAGTCCAACAAGTTGTAAAATGGCATCTGCAATAAAGGAATTGGCCAATTTAAGAGCTTTAATCCTATCTTGAATTTCATCCAAGGAAGTCTCTACTTGAAGAAAATCAGGCAAAGCGTTGAACCAATAAGATGCCACACTAGTCACAGTGGCAATACACACTGCAGGTTGCCATTGGAGACCTTGATGAACATAAATCTTTTTCAAAAACAACTCTCCAGCTTCTAGTCCATCGGATCCTTAAAAGAGCAGCTATCCTCAATAGGAATAGTGGTTCTCTTAGCCAGAGTGGAAATGGCCTATTCAACATTGGGTACACTATACCAAGGGTCTTTAATGGAGACCTGGTTTCTCCAATTCCTGTGAGATAATCTCCCTAGCACGGTCCGGCACAGGAAAAACCTCTGAAGTGGAAGGATCATCAAAGAAACTATTTAGTTTACTAGATTTTTTAGGAGTGACAACAACAAGGGTATCAGAGTCATCTAAAGTAGCTAAAACCTCCATTAACAATACACAAAGGTGTTCAAGCTTAAATCTGAAGGATACCACCTCAGTTTTAGAAGAAGGAATTATACTGTCCGAATCTGAGATTTCACCCTCAGAAAGTCCCAATGTATCTTTCTCATCAGACTTATGAGAAATGGCAACTTGGGAAGCAGAACTGAGGACAGGCACCTTACTTTCTGAATTTCTAGATTTCCTCTGGCATTTTCCCTATAATCTGGGAATGGCAGCTAATGCCGCAGATACCGCTGAAGATACCTGGGCAGCAACTTCTGCTTTTAAATAAACTCCACTAGGAGTTATAGACGAACCGCAGGGCACTGCATGTGACACCATTGAGGCATGGGATGTAGCAGGAGAAAGCTGAGGTATTATTTTAACAGTATCATGCTGAGAGACATTAGGCTTAAAATTGTACCTATATTTTACAAGGTTTTCTTGACACATGAAGAACAAAATTGCATAGGAGCTGCAATCTGTGCATCTAAACATAATAAGCAAGAATTCATGAGAACAGGCTCTTGCTCCATATCAGACATGTTGTGAAACAGTAAATAAACGTGTACAGATAAGTTTCAAAGATTTTAATATTCAATTAAAATAAGCAAAGGAAAAAATTCACTTTAAATTTTATCCCAAATTATGATTGATCCCCAGCTAAAATTATGTGAGAAAAGTTAAGAAAAAACATTTAATAAACATCAAATAAACTTCTAAAATACCCCTCAGGCAACCTTACACCTTTAATTACTGATTTATCCCCAGCTAAAATTATGTGAGAAAAGTTAAGAAAAAACATTTAATAAACATCAAATAAACTTCTAAAATACCCCTCAGGCAACCTTACACCTTTAATTACTGATTTATCCCCAGCTAAAATTATGTGAGAAAAGTTAAGAAAAAACATTTAATAAACATCAAATAAACTTCTAAAATACCCCTCAGGCAACCTTACACCTTTAATTACTGATTTATCCCCAGCTAAAATTATGTGAGAAAAGTTAAGAAAAAACATTTAATAAACATTAAATAAACTTCTAAAATACCCCTCAGGCAACCTTACACCTTAATTACTGAGGTGCCTTACTGCTACCAATTAAGACCGGATCACCCACAAATGGAGAAAAACAACTTTTTGCTCAGAAACGTTATGAAGTAAAGCCAGTCATGTGACCGAAACTGCCAAGCTCAAATTACTGCTGCGACACAGAGGCAATAAAATAGCTTCCTGGTACACTGAGTACCAGAAATAACCGTTTTTTCAAACTGGACAGTTTAAAATGTTTGCATTGGTTTATTTTAAAGCAAAGGAGGGGAAATGAATAAGCTGCTGAAATAGAAAATTCAGCCTTACTTTCAGTTTAAATTTGTTTTTATCAAGTAAATATGTGTCAGAAAATAAAGCCTAATAAAAACATTTTACCCTTTCCTTTTAAAAGAGTTTAAATGTTAGTCTCACACATGCTACAGTGCCTGCTTCATGCCCCAGTGTAACCCATACAACAGGATTATCTATGTCCCAATAATAAAACTGTATCTTTTAATTTGTTAAGTGCATGGTCTCCCCAGCTGGAAGAAAAAGCACTTATCTGCTCCGCTGTCCGGCATGTAGACAGTTACAAGGTATGAGAAGACACAGTTCATCACAGAGACCTTTGAAAAAGAAAGAACAGAGTAGCCAACTCTGGCTTTCTAAACTAGGGCAGTAAGTACCTATTTACAAGTTCCTAACTGCTTTAAAGCCACCACTACCCGACTGCAAGGAATGATGTGGAATACGGCTATACCCCAAAACTTGCTTGTAGATTAAATCAATTTTTTTTCCCCAGACACCTAAACTTTACCTCCTCCATGCAACAAAGGCAAAGATAATGACGGGGGTTGTGGGTAAGGAAGTGATACTTAGCAGTTTAACTGTGGTGCTCTTTGCCTCCTCCTGCTGGCCAGGAGTGATATTCCAACAGTAATTACTCAAGACGTGGACTCACCATATCTTAGGAAAGAAATTGATAATAGAACTAAATTAGAAAGTTGTTTAAGATCACATGCTTTATCTGAATCATGAAATTAACATTTTAGGTTTCATATCCCTTTAATAAATAAGAAGATCAACCTGGCCTCTGTCTGCATAAACACTGACTTTAAAAAAAAAAAAAAAAAAGCTGCAGAAAGATCAAAATATAGTCCTTAAAATGCACATTTGCTTTAATTTTTGCATTATAAGACCGTATTTATACTTTACAATTAATGTAGATTGGTAAACATGTACCCCAGAACTCTCACATATACTCCTTCCTTTACTGATTGAGTCAATTTATGCATAGCAAACAGTTTTGGACTCCTGCTGTGCTTAGTAGCTTCTAAAAAACATAAATTATGCTTACCTGATAATTTTATTTCCATCGTGGGGAGGAGAGTCCACAGCTTCATTTATTACTTTTGGGAAATAAGAACCTGGCCACCAGGAGGAGGCAAAAGACACCCTAACCAAAGGCTTAAATACCTCCCCCACTCCCCTCATCCTCCAGTCATTCCACCGAGGGAACAAGGAACAGTAAGAGAAATATCAGGGTATAAATGTTGCCAGAAGACACATTAATTTTAGGTCCGCCCTCCGGGCTCTCCTCCCCACAATGAAAATAAAATTATCAGGTAAGCATAATTTATGTTTTCCATCTAAAGGGGAGAAGAGTCCACGGCTTCATTCATTACTTTTGGGAAACATATACCCAAGCTTAGAGGACATTGAATGATACCGGGAGGGTAAAAAGGCGGAACCTAATCTGAGGGAACCGCAGCCTGTAAAACCTCTCTCCCAAAAACAGCTTCCGCAGAAGCAAAAACGTCAAATTTGTAAAACTTTGTAAAAATCTGCTCCATAGAGGCCTCATTCTTGAAGGCCCAAGTCGAACTTACAGCTCTAGTTGATCCTCTGAGGAGGCTTATGTCCCGCTGTCTCATAGGCCAAGCGAATCAAGCTCCTCAACCAAAAGATCAAAGAAGTAGAAGAGGCCCTCTGCCCCTTGCGCTTCCCGGAATACACCACAAAAAGAGATGTAGACTGAAAATCCTGAAGCCTGAAGATAGAACTTTAAGGCCCGAACCACAAGTAAGTCCTCCACACATTATGGTAGATGTGACGAGTGCCTGGCTTTCTTGCCTGAACTAAAGTGTCAATCACACTTTCAGAATAACCTCTCTTGGCTAAGACTAAGTGTTTAATCTCCACTCAGTCAGCCTCAGAGAAACGAGATTTTGATGTTAAGAGGTACCCTGTTCCAGCAGATCCCTGCAACAGGGTAACTTTCATGGCGGAGAGGATGACATCCCCACCAGATACGCAAACCACAACCTCCGCGGCCATGATGCTGTTTGATGCGTACCACTACACAAGGTAGAAGTGGTAAAGGTGGAAAAATGTAAGCTAGGCTAAATCTCCAAGGCACCGCTAAGGCATCAGCTCTGCCTGGGGATCCCTCGACCTTGACCCGTATCGGGGTACCTTGCAATTGAGTCTGGACGCCATGAGATCTATCATCTGAGACAAATCTCTGCAAACACTTCGGGTTGAAGACACCATTCCCCCGGATGGAAGGATTGCCTGCTGAGAAAGTCCGCTACCCAATTGTCCACACCTGGAATGTGGATCGCTGGAAGTGAGCAGCTGTGGGACTCCACCCACTCCAAAATCCGAGACACCTTCCTCATTGCTAGGGAGCTCCTCGTATCCCCCTGATGGTAATAATGTAGGTCTGGAATCTGATGAAGCTAAACGACCCCAGGGGAGGCCATGCCCTCAGAGCATTGTAAATTGCTTGAAGTTCCAGAATATTTATCGGAAGGAGAGACTCCTCCCGGGTCTATTTTCCTTGTGCCATCCTGGCACCCCAAACAGCTCCCCATCCTGCGAGACTCGCGTCCGTGGTCATAATCTCCCACAACGGTCTCAAGAAGGATGTCCCCAGAGACAGATGCTCTGGATGGATCCACCAAGAGAGGGAGTCCCTGGTCCGAGCATTCATGGATATCCGCTGTGATAGATCTGAATGATCGCCGTTCCGCTGTCTCAACATACACAATTGAAGAGGTCTAAGATGGAACTTGGCGAAAGGGATGACGTCCAGACCGATCATCTCCATACACTGAGCCACCGAAGGGCTTGCGGTGGCCTGAAGGGCAAGACAGGTGGACGCAATCTTCCTGCGTCGTTTATCTGTGAGAAATATTTTCATGGACAGAGTCTATTATCGTGCCCAGGAACTCCACCCTTTTGCTGGGAACCAGGGAACTCTGAGTTGATCTTCCAACCTGAGATTGGAGCAAGAAAAGAGCCCTCGAATGATCCTCTGCGAGGCTGAACGACAGTGCCTGGACTAGGATGTTATCCAAATAGGGTGCCACAGCAATCACCCTTGGTCTGGCCACTGCAAGTAGCCCCCCCAGAACCTTCATGAAGACTCTCAGGGCCATCGCTAGACCGAAGGGAAAGGCCACAAACTGGAAGTGTTGGTCCAGAAATGCAAATCTTAGGAACTTGAAGTGGTACCTGTAAATTGGAACTTGAAGGTAAGCATCCTTCAAGTCTATAGTCATCATGAACCACCCCTCTTGATCTAGGGGCAGAATAGATCTGATCGTTTCCATTTTGAACGTTGGAACACTCAGAAACTTGTTTAAACACTTTAGGTCCAGAATTGGGCGAAACATGCCCTCCTTCTTTGGAACCACAAAAAGATTTGAATAGTACTCTAGACCCCTTTCTGCTCGGGGTACTGGTACGATAACACCTAGAGAGGAGAGATCCCTCACACAGTCTAGAAAGGCCTCCTGAACACCCTGCAACCAGGCTTTGGAGAAGAGAGACAATCTGCTCCCTACATGGTCCGGAGACCGGTCGGGGGCCGCCCTTTCATGGCGATTTAGTCTCAGCGGACTTCTTGTTCTGCTTGGACTTGTTCCCAGACTGAGCAGGCTTCCAAGTTCCCTTGGACTGATCCGCTTTTGTGGGGGCTGCTGACACTGGGCCTTGTCCGCACAAAAGGGACGAAAAGTAGATCCTTTAGTCTTCGCCTTCTTATCCTGCGGTAGGAAAGCTTCCTTGCCTCCCATAACCGTGGATATGATCGAATCCAATCCTGGACCGAACATAATCTTTCCTTGAAAAGGCAGGGACAACAGCCTCGACTTAGAGGTCATGTCCGCAGACCAAGACTTTAGCCACAGAGCCCTGCGAGCTAAAACTGAGAATCCTGAAACTTTGCGTTCAGGCGAATAATTTGCATATTGGCGTCACAAATGAAAGAATTGGCGACCTTCAACGCCTTAATCTTATCCTGTATCTCGTCGATGGAAGTCTCCCTCTCGACCATATCACACAGGAATTCACACCAATATGTCGCAGCTCCGGAAACCGTGGCTAAAGCCGCTGCCGATTGAAAAACAAACCCCGTGTGTTGAAACATTTCTTAACATGTTTTCCAACTTTTTTCTCGAAAGGAATAGTCGTCCGCTTCACGAGCGTAGAGATAGCACCATCCACCTTAGGGACAGTCCCCCACAACTCGAGCTGAGAGTCCAGGAAGAAGGGGAAAAGGAAGAACCTAATCGCTCCCATTCATTCTTAATAATATTAGCCATCTTAACGGGAACCGGGAAGGTCTGAGGCACCAATATTTAACATATAAGAGCGTAGACTATGTCTGCTTGAACTTAAAGGTTGATATAGTTTGTGCAATGGTGTGTGCTTGATGAATCCACTGAATAATGAATGAATGTTGATTTGTGTACCTCGCAGCAATTGCCGTGCTGATCCACCAAAAGGCTCTTTAACGTATAATATTAACTATATACAGCCTGGGTTGTGCCAGACTTAGCCATATCATATATACAGCCTTTGAATATAGTGGATGTCTGATAAATACAACGCTAACTGCCGTGTTTATTCACAGAGGATTACTAACTCTGACACTTAATACTAAAACCTCGGCTGAATGAGTGTTGTACAGCCTGTGAGATTTAGCACTAGCTGTTGGGAGCCACCGCAGGTTACTGAATTTATAACATTAACATAATACGCAGCCTGGGCTGTGCCAGACTTAGCCGTACCGATAATAGAACTTTTGATAAGAGTGGATAGTAGACGACTACAATATACAATCTGCATTACTCATATATTGAGGATTATTTACCTCGACATTTAAATTTATAATATTAACTGAAAGATTGTTGAACAGCTGGTGAGTCGTAACACCAATTGTGCAGATCCACTGTGGATGACTTAATATTAACATAACATAGAGCCTGGGTTGTGCCAGACTTAGCTATACCGTTAATATAGCCTTTGAAGATAATATATGATTATGGTTAACATCAACCTGCTATGCCGATTTATTAAGTATTACTGAGCTCCACATTCAATACGGTAAACTGTAATAAAACACAGTCTGGATCATGCCAGATTCAGCACAATTTATTTAAGGTGACATTAGACACCAATAACATCTAACAAACTACAAACGAAAACTGATATTGACAACTGCTTATTATAGAATCTAATCTAGCATATGCTACAGACATTTCAGTCATGATTTATATGGCAGAAGTTGTTTAAAAATTTATAACGTGACGTTTATTGTTAGTTTAAATTCTTTACATAATTACACTGGCAGATTTAGCAATTCTGGAAGCCAATTAAATCTGAGTTGCAGGTCTACTTCACACTGTATTTGACATATCTCAAGTTCTTTACCAATATCAATTAGATATCATATACTATTGACACACCATTATCTGGTATACTGACTATCTTTTGTTCAGGGACTTGAAGGAATATAGGATAGGTGTGGGGTTGCATTAATTCAGCAACTTCCATATATCCTGGTCCTATAGAGATACTTACAGACCTGGTTGGCATTTGAAACTTTGATTATAACTTACCCAATTGACACTTTATAATAATGTTTTGTCCGAAACTACATTGCAACAGTAATTAGCGGACGTTATTTGTTACAATTTAGATCACTTATAATTGTGAATTTATACAGGCCTAATCATAATATTCTGTGATCTAATAAACGTACTACCACATGATTTTGGTACTGGTGTGTATTTTAATTGTTTGTGTACATTAACCAACAATTTGGTTTTTTAATTTCAACAATAAAGGTTATATTTTAAAACCCTGTTGGGAATTCCTGTCCTTTAGTTTTGGGCCCAGAGTGCTGTAAGTGCATACTTCAGGAATTTTGGTATCCTTCATATCAATTTTCTTTTCGGTTTGATTGACTTTGTGCACAAGCACCATTTCCTCTAAATACTTATAAGTTAACATACATGAAACTTATCAATATACATGTAAATAAAGTTAATGAGGAAAAGCCAGAGTAGTGCCACTGTTCATTTTTGTGTGTTAGGTCTGAGGCACCACCCTGTCCTCGTATACCTTATCAAGCTTAGGAATCGAAGGTTGATCCGGAGGCTCACCACCTCCTATTACCTGGACTACAGAAACCGCCTCGTCTCCTATGCCGCTGATTAACAGAGGAAGTGAAGACCTTCACACCCGGTCACCTGGGATGCCTCACAGGACCGCCACTGCACTAAGGAGAAAATGCGCTAAAACCAGCCACGCAAATACTCCCGGAAGTCAACCTGAAGTTCCACCATTGCCAGAGCCACATCTCGCACATAACCCAGCAATAACACATTAAACAATATTATGTATAAACCCCCCCTGTTCAATAATCCCCTTACTAGGAATATTAACTCTTGATTCCATAAGATAAAAGGTGCCACACTGTGACCCTGTCTTCTGTGTTATCATTATATATAAAAAAAATGAAACAATCTTACCAGAATCAATGCCGTGGAACAGGAACAAGGCCCATCAAGTGTGACAGGTAGAAGCATCGCTCCTGACATGGACTTGAGTGCAGAAAGCAGGCAGCAAAACTCGTCAACGCTGATTGCTTGTGGAGCTCTTAATATGAGTCGGGATGGTTTCGCAGAAAGACTCTCCCTGCATCTCTAGACTCTAACTTTCATCCATGCTCTCACTGAGAGGCTGACAGCACTACTTAAAACTCCAGTCCCATTTCGAAGAGTACTACCCTCCATAAGAGACTACTCCGAATCTTCGGCACTTCTCTGCCATCCTCCTGTGACAAAAGGCAAAGAATGACGGGGGGATGAGGTGAGTGGGGGAGGTATTTAAGCCTTTGGCTGGGGTGTCTTTGCCTCCTCCTGGTGGCCAGGTTCTTATTTCCCAAAAATAATGAATGAAGCCGTGGACTCTCCTCCTTTTTAGATGGAAATACATGCGAACTGTGAAAAATAATACTGAAGTAATTTGAATATAATGAAAGAACAAATTATTTCCTGGGCTTGAAGAGCTTTACAACATCAGGGAACGTCTACTTCAGACTGAAGCGAGATGGATCTATAGACTGAATACCATACAACCTCATGGCCTCAATACCAGGCTAGATTGGCACTGTTTTCTATAATGGAGAGGTGGGGTTGTTAAGTTGGGTTCATAGGCGGTGGCCCCTTGACCCCCTTAATAATAGTCCCTTCACCCTGGAGTATTAGATTCATAATCTGATATCCAGGGTGGGGAAACCCTCCACAAATACTCACTGAGTCGTTTAAGGTCTGGGATTTGTGCAACATGGTTAAATAGCACTATGAATAATGATATATTCAGATGTATTGTTGGACCCTGTATATAGAGTTGGGCATAGTATAGGATCTGTGTGATAAAGGCATTTATCTTATTTTCCTAACACGTAACAGAGAGTTAGAACTCCTGATTGCCATTTGTTAAAGGAGGTTTATGATATCTACAGTGAATAACCTCTCTTTGGCACAGGGCCTTTTGCGGGGCATTGGCCCAAAGTAATAAGCTCTTTTACCTGTAAAAAAAAATTACAATACCCCCCAACATTACAACCCACCACCCACACACCCAACCCTACTCTAAAACCCACCCAATCCCCCTTAATAAAACCTAACACTAACCCCCTGAAGATCACCCTACCTTGAGACGTCTTCACCCAACCAGGCAGACGTGGTCCTCCAGACTGCCAGAAGTCTTCATCCGATCTGGGCAGAAGAGGACCTCCAGACGGGCAGAAGTCTTCATCCAGGCGGCATCTTCATCCATCCGGAGCAGATCGGGTCCATCTTGAAGCCAACAGACGCAGAGCATCCTCTTCTTCCGACGAATGAAGGTTCCTTTAAATGACGTCATCCAAGATGGCGTCCCTTGAATTCCGATTGGCTGATAGGATTCTATCAACCAATCGGAATTAAGGTAGGAAAAATCCTATTGGCTGTTCCAATCAGCCAATAGAACTGAAGTTCAATCCTATTGGCTGATTGCATCAGCCAATAGGATTTTTCCTACCTTAATTCCGATTGGCTGATCGGAATCCTATCAGCCAATCGGAATTCAAGTGACGCCATCTTGGATGACATAATTTAAAGGAACCTTCATTCGTCGGAATAAGAGGATGCTCCGCGTCGGTTGGCTTCAAGATGGACCCCCTCCGCTCTGGATGGATGAAGACAGAAGATGCCGCCTGGATGAAGACTTCTGTCCATCTGGAAGTCCTCTTCTGCCCGGATCTGATGAAGACTTCTGGCCTTCTGGAGGACCACTTCTGCCCGGTTGGGTGAAGACGTCTCAAGGTAGAGTGATCTTCAGGGGGTTAGTGTTAGGTTTTATTAAGGGGGGATCGGGTGGGTTTTAAAGTAGGGTTGGGTGTGTGGGTTGTAATGTTGGGGGGGTATTGTAATTTTTTTTTACAGGTAAAAGAGCTGATTACTTTGGGGTAATGCCCCGCAAAAGGCCCTTTTAAGGGCTATTTGTAATTTAGTATAGGGTAGGGATTTTTATTATTTTGGGGGGCTTTTTTTATTTTATTAGGGGGATTAGATTAGGTGTAATTAGTTTAAAATTCTTGTAATTATTTTATTATTTTCTGTAATTTAGTGTTTTTTTTTTCGTACTTTAGTTTATTTAATTGTAATTAATTGTAGTTAGTTTAGGTAATTAATTTAATTTAATTATAGTGTAGTGTTAGGTGTAATTGTAACTTAGGTTAGGGTTTATTTTACAGGTAAATGTGTACTTATTTTAGCTAGGTAGTTAGTAAATAGTTAATAACTATTTAATAACTATTCTACCTAGTTAAAATAAATACAACGTTGCCTGTAAAATAAAAATAAATCCTAAAATAGTTTATTTTATAGGTAAGTATTTAGCTTTAAATAGGAATAATTTATTTAATTGTAGTAATTTTATTTAGATTATTTTAAATTATATTTAAATTAGGGGGGGTGTTAGACTTAGGTTTAGGAGTTCATAACTTTATTATAGTTGCGGCGATGTTGGGGGCGGCAGATTAGGGATTAATAAATAAAATGTAGGGTTCGGCGATGTTGGGGGGCAGCAGATTAGGGGTTCATAAGTATAATGTAAATGGTGGCGGTGTCCGGAGCGGCAGATTAGGGGTTAATAATATAATGCAGGTGGCAACTATGTCGGGGGCGGCAGATTAGGGGTGTTTAGACTCAGGGTTCATGTTAGGGTGTTAGGTGTAGACATAAAAGGTATTTCCTCATAGGAATCAATGGGGCTGCGTTAGGAGCTGAACGCTGCTATATTGCAGGTATTAGGTTTTTTGTCAGCCGTCTCAGCCCCATTCTTTCCTATGGGGAAATCGTGCACAAGCACGTTTAGCCATCTTACCGCTACCGTAAGCAGCACTGGTATTGAGGTGAGATGTGGAGCTAAATTTTGCTCAATGCTCACTTTTCTGCGGCTAACGCAGCCTTTCAGAAAACACGTAATACCGGCGTTGTCTTAAGTGAGCGGTGAGAAAAAAAGAAGCGTTAGCACCGCAAGTCTTACCGACAAAAACTTGTAATCTAGCTGTATGTATTTTCCCATAGATAACAATAACAACGCTGCAGCACGTGTAATATATTGCTATTCGTGTTAATCTCTGCCCGCTTATTCACATTAAGATTATGCTACATCCCCAGGAGGTTCTGATTTTTGGATCACCGCTATCCACCTATTGGCTGTGAAGTGAACTTCCTTTTCTAAACTCAATGGAGGTATTTTGTCCCATATGACCAGCTGTAGCCCCAGTAAACATGTTCGCTACGCCCCCTGTAGAACGTGAGTAACTTTTTTTGCAGTTGAATACTTGCTACAGGTCAGACACTGTTTTATTTACTATGATTAATGAATTGTTAATATGAGTGCTTGTAACAGAAGCGCCCACAATAACTATGCACAATAATAAATGTGATATCATGCAGTGCTAAGGTTCACAGCAGATCAAAAATTCACAAGCAAAAGTAATAAAGCCACTTTGTTGTATGATCCCCCTCATTAGAATGTTATATATTCTTATGCTATGCTGATATTTCTTATATAAAATGTTATACAAATAGGTCAAGAAAGGACCTGTAAATCATAATTGGTAACAATGTTTGTTTATATAACATGAGATGGAGCTAATATTGCAATGCAAACATATGTGCACTTGCTATTAGATTGTATAAGTTTAGTTTGTATTGGATATAATGACACTACATGAAGTGTACAGTAAGTCCTATACTTACAAACATTCAAAAGATATGAGCATGCGGTTTGCATGTCAAATCACGGAAGTTATTTCCGTAAGTTCCGTGTCGCCCAGATGCGGTTGTGCTGCGGTTTACTTTAGAATACAGTACAAGCACAGGATGTCAGGAAAAAAGCGTAAAAGCAGTGGTGATAAAAGCAGTTGTGATGCTGTGGGGACAGCTAAGAAGCGCCAAGCCATAACGATGGAAACAAACGTTAAAACAATTGAGAGATTGGACCATGGTGAAAAGATGATAGACGTTGCTCGTTCGTATGGCATGAATCGTTCAACCATTGGCACAATTCTAAAGAAGAAGATCATGGAACATGTGAAGTTTGCTGTGCCAATAATGTCAACAATAATATCCAAAACGCGTGGAAAAGTGATAGAGGAGATGGAGAAACTTCTCAGTGTGTGGATGCAGGATCAGCGTTGAGTCCCACTTAGCTTAATGCTGATCCAAGAAAAAGCTAAAAGCCTGTATGAACACTTAAAGAAGAAACACAGAGAATCAGAAGGTGCATCTTTTAATGCCAGTCATGGATAGTTTCATAGGTTCAAGGCTAGAGCCAACCTTCCCAATGTAAAAGTAAGTGGCGAGGCAGCGAGTACAGATACCGTAGTTGCCCAGAAATTTCCTGTAACGCTTCGAGAATTTATTGATGAAGGTGCTTATTTATCTGAGCAGGTTTTAATGTAGACAAGACAGGCCTGTAATGGAAGTGGATGCCAGACCGAAGTTACATCAGTAACTAGGAAAAGGTGATGCCAGGCTATAAAACAGCAAAGGACAGGCTAACTTTGTTTGGTGGCAATGCTTCTGGCGATTCAAAGCTGAAACCTCTCTTAGTTTATCATGAAGAGAACCCAAGATCCCTTAAAAACATCGCCAAGGGCTCTCTTCCTGTTGTATGGAAGAGTAACTCCAAAGCCTGGGTTACACAGGCCATTTTCCAGGACTGTTTTTTCCACCACTTTTTCCCAGAGATAGAGAAATTTTGCATGGAGAAAAATGTCCCATTTAACATTATTTTGCTGCTTGACAATGCTCCGGGCCAACCCCCATTCATGGATGACTATCATCCCAACGTCAAACCAGGGAGTTATTGCGACTTTCAATAAATATTATTTACGTCACACTTTTCGTTAAGCAGTAAAGGCGATGGACGAATCAGCAATAACCTTGCGACATTTTTGGAAGGACTATAACATCTACAAGGCCATAAAAAAACATTGACTTTGCTTGGTGTGAAATTACAGCTGTCACCATGAATGGGGTTTGGAAGAACCTTTGCCCGCAGTATGTTCACGAATCTCGTGGATTTGAGAAAGAGGGTGAGGAGTCCAATGAGGTCCTCAGCAACTTAGTGACCCTCAGCGAGAAGCTGGAGCTAGATCTGCAAGAGGATGACTTCATTGAACTCCTTGATGTACAAAATGAGCTTACTAATGAAGACCTGATAGAATTGGAGGCCCAGCAAAAGGACGAAGAGAGCCAAGAGGGAGAAGGAGGAGGCAGTGTTATTTTTTTTTTTTTTATTGAATTTTCCAAAATGAAATTACAATCGTTTCATCCTGTCACTGTTACAAGTATGCTAAATATTTTGACAGTCTTAATCTCTAAATTGTCCATGTTTTATATTCCAACTTGACATTACAGAGATTTATTGAATTACACAGTTATCATAACATATACATTTCCATTAAGCCATTGTGAACCACTCTGTGGTATAAACTTAAAGGTACGTTCATTGTACCTCGTTACATGCCACATCAACATTACCAATGAAATTTGCACCAGAAGAATTGTTTGCTTCTGTTTCTCGTCTACCTAAATGTCTTGTCCTATGATCAGCTTCAAGGTACATAATATATGGTTCCCACTGATCTATAAAGCGGTCTTTATTATTTAAGAGGATAGCAGAAGCACTAGACATATTATAGTGGTATTCAATCTTTCTTTTAATGTAATCAAAACCAGGAGGTTCTTATTTCCAAAATCTAGCTATACACAAACGTGTAGTGGTACAAATAATAGCTATTAGTTCAGAGAATTTCTTCAATAAACCCTCTATTTGGAAATGAAGTAGAGCTTGCTCCGGTGTCAGGGTTATTTCTTTATCTAATATTAAGCTAAGAAATTCTGAGGTCTGATCCCAAATCCTTCTAACTATACACCACCATGTATGAATATATGAACCAACTTCTCTACACCCCCTATAACAAAGGTGAGTACTAACATCTTCTGATTTAGCATATCTTGTAGGATAGATATACCATTTATATGTAATTTAAGTAATTTTCTTTCAACTTTGCATTAGGAGAGAAGGACAGACCTCTGTTGATATTTGTTATCCAAGTTTTCTTCTCTTTATTTACCACATTAAATATTGGATATAGTATGGATATTAAACCTCTTCTAGAGTTTTTGCTTCGACATAATGTTTCAAACAAAGTGTTATTAGATGCTTTGTCATGTCCTAGTATTTCTTGCATTCTATATTTTAATTGAAGGTAGTGAAACCATATATTTTGTTCTGGTGTACCTAGATCTGCTTATTGTTTTAAATTGATGATTTTATTGTTTATAATTAACGTCTGCGATTCTGTACAATCCCTTCCCACTTATGTTGGACAAGTACATTTACCGTCATTTTAAGTGGTATTAGTGGGGTGATCTTCGATCTATCACTAAGTAAAAGGGGTATGTTAGTGTCAATTTATCCCATATAAAGGTAGTATGATTGATTGAAGCATATTGTTTTATATAGGGTGGTCTTGTTTACTCGCCCATATAAGTTTGTCTAAATTACCCCAACCTGCAATATCCCTTTCAATTTGTACCCATTGTGGTGTATTGTCTATCTTATCCCACTGAGTAGTTTGTGCCATTCTTACCGAATAGTAATATGATATTAGATCTGGCAGTCCTAATCCTCCTCCACTTTTATGTCTCATCATCAAGGTTTTGTTTATCCTTTTTCGTTTTCCCTGCCATACAAACTGTAGTATTTCCCTTTGCATTCTATGTATCTCTGGTATTGGTATTGAAATTGGTAATGATCGAAATAGATAAAGTAATTTGGGCAAGATTGTCATTTTAACTTATGATTCTGCCATAAAGGAAGATATTGTGTTTAGTCCATTTAGCTAATAGATTTCTAATGGAAGTGAACATAGGGATATAATTAGCTCTATATAATGTGTGTACATCATTAGTAAGGTTAATCCCTAAATATTTAAGAGAATTCGTAGACCACCTTCACACACAGCACATTCCCCCTTTGAAAAGATATGCACATCTGCAACTAGAACTAAAGGAGCTATATCGATTTTATATAACCTATTAAATAACAATAGCACAGTAGACAAACTACATTTTATGGTAAAATGGGAAGAGGAAGGACAGTTTGTAAAAGAGCCTCCAGAATGGTCTGAAATCCTAAAAAAGGACAGGCGTGTTCTATCAGTGCCAATCTGAAAGAAAATTACATTAAAGTAGCGTATAGGTGGTACCTACATCCCAGCAGAATACAGTGGACAGACAAAACCCCTAAGTCTTGCTACAGAGGCTGCGGAGAGGTTGGGTCTTACACACATATGTGGTGGTCTTGTGTGGAGGTGCAGAAAATTTGGTTACAAACCAATAACCTCCTATCTGAAATATTAAATAGACAAATTACACTGAGTAGGGAACAGGCTTTGCTGCACTTCCCGATTGAGGGACTTACCAAAGCTAAGTCAAAGTTAGTAGGAATGGTCTGCACAGCTGTCAAGACCTCAATAGCAAGGTTCTGGAAGTCTTCAGTACCTAGTTTTAATATCATAATAAATAAACTTAAATATTATTATCAAATGGCAGACACTTCCTCTACCCTACTTAACACCAGAACAGAGTTCCTCCAGATATGGGAGGACTGGATAGTTTGGATAGATACTCAACGAATGAGAAACAGACGTAGCATTCAGGTAATGGAGGATACAACAGAGAGTGCGGATACCCACTAGTGACACTGGCTCTCAACCTTTTATTTCCCCCTTCTTTAACTGGGAGATTCCCTTCTATTCTTCTTTCTACTTTTTCCTATTTCTTTCTACTTTCTTTCTAATATTTAATTATGAAAAATTTGCAAACAAGAGGAAAAGTATAGCATCTTTTACTGTTTATTTCCTTAAATTGCTTTATCTGAGGTGATTTTTCTTTTTTTTGTCCTTGACGAATTATAATACGACAATAACATGAAACATTAAGCATGAAATGGTAGACCTGTATGAAGAAAATGGTCTGCCATGACGTTACTGCATTCTTTGTATAATAAGAATTGTCCTGTTACATTTATATATATGCCATAATTGTCATGGAATTTGTTACCTTTTTCTCAATAAAAAATTATTTCGTAAATATTTAAGAGAATTCTTGGTCCAATAGAATGCAAAGTTTAACTCCAATAATTTTTTTGCGTGCTGAGGCATTCTTAAGCTTATGGTTTCGCATTTGTCTTCATTTATTTTATATCCCGATAATTGACCAAATTTGTTTAATAAAAAGTATAATGGTGGGAGGGAAAGTAAGGGTTTAGTTAACGACAGAATAATGTCATCCGCAAATAACGAAATTTTATATTCATTGTTGCCAAATAATATGCCTGTGATATCAGGATCATCTCTAATTTTAACTGCTCACAGCGTAATACAAATAGCAAAGAGGAGTGGGGATAGCAGGCATCTCTGCCTTGTACCATTACAAATTCTTATTTGTTTCGACTAATATCCCGAAATTCTAATAAATGCTTCAGGCTTTGAATATAACTTAGAGCATCATGGAATGGTCCTTTAATCCTTATCTTATTCAACACTGCATGCATATAATCCCAAATAATTCTATCAAATGCCTTCTCTGCATCCAATGTGAGGAACAGAGAAGGAATTTCTATGATAGTCTCTATATTTATTAGGTTAATCATTTTGCGAATGTTGTCTGGAGCTTCTCTCTATTTAATGAATCCTACTTGATCATTGTTTATTAAATTCACAATGGGTGTGGCTAGTAGTTGCCAAAATCTTGGTAAACAATTTCAAGTCTTAGTTTATAAGGGAAATTGGTAGATAATGATCCTTGTTTGGAGTTTTTCAAATTATAAAGGTTATTATAGAAGTCAGCGAATGTGTTAGCTATTTGTAGGGGGTCATTCGTGGCTATCCCATCAGTTTGTTGTAGCTGTGGAATTGAGGTTGCTCTCGTTACATCTTTTAATTTATTTGCTAGCATCCTATCTGGTTTGTTCCCATATATATAGTATCTAGTATCAATTGCTTTTATTGTATGAATGGCCTCTTTATTTAACAGTTAATTAAATTCCTAATTTTTCAATTTTAGTGCATTCATTAATGTGTGTTGAGCATTCTTTATTGCTTGTATTCTCAGCAAAGTTATATCTTTTCTGAGTTTGTGTATTTTGTCATTGTGTATTTTTTTTTTTTTTTAAACAATTTTTATTGAAGTTGTGAGAAGAAACAAATAGCATACAAAATTTGTCCATAAATAGTAATGACATTAGGGCAAAATATATATTGCTATCACGTATCATACCCCAATGAGATGCAAGTGAAGGGCTTGGACTAAATAAGTTGGAACTTCATTTTCTATTATATGGCAAATGTTCCCCACATCAGTAGGAGGGATATTCTAATGATATAAACATATGGGGAGCTGATCTTTGAGTTGGCCGCATTTGGGCCATGATATATGAAAGGGGGAGGAAATCCAACGGACAAGAGCCGTGCAAAAATGGAGGGGGAAAGGAGGGCGGAACCATCTATAATACTGTAGTAAAGTAATGAGGAGAACCAGGGGAGGGTGTATAATATGAGTACGTAAGGTAATTATTAGGTTTAAGAGTAAATATTTTTACATCTAGTAGCGAGGGAATTATGTACATTCCAAGAGATGGTATGTGGGATAAATGTTAACGCTGAGCCTGCTCAGATCTCTGTATAACAAGATACACTGATTCTTCATGCGTATCCATGTATCTATTCTCTTCAGTAAGGAGATATGTAACATTATGAGTAAGTTGAAGCTCTGTTATGTGCTTTTGTGTAGAGGACAATAGCTATCTCTATCCAACTGCTCCAGTCGCAAGGGGTCAGCTATCTAGACTATATGGTAGGTATATTAAGGGGAAAACCTCTGGAAGGTGGGTGAGGTAGTCTTGTGAGGACAGGACCTACTGTGCTCTATCAAGATTTATAGAAAGTACTTAAATAGGATAAATACATCAGCTTCTGGGGCTAACTTGGACGTAAATGGGACCTGAAGATAGTGATTTGCACGATATATATATATATAAAAAAACATAATTTATGTTTACCAGATAAATTCCTTTCCTCCACGGCTTCATTCCTTACTGTTGGGAAATACAAGACCTGACCACCAGGAGGCGGCAAAGACACCCCAGCCAAAGGCTTAAATATCCCTCCCACTTCCTCATTACCCCAGTCATTCTGCAGAGGGAACTAGGAAAAGTAGGAGAAACATTAGGGTATAAATGGTGCCAGGAGAATAAAATAAATAATAGGGGACCGCTGATAGACAAAAAAAAAACGTGCGGGGGCCGTGGACTCTCCCTATCCGGAAGGAAAGGAATTTATCTGGTAAGCATAAATTATGTTTTCCTTCCTAAGATAGGGAGAGTCCATGGCTTCACTTCTTACTGTTGGGAAAACTATACCCAAGCTCCAGAAGACACAATGAATAACGGGAGGGAACAAAAAGGAAGAAGTGGACCCTATATTCTGAGGGCACCACAGCCTGCAAAACTTTTCTCCCGAAAGCTGCTTCAGCTGAAGCAAAAACATCAAACTTGTAAAATGTTTAAAAAGTATGTAAGGAGGACCAGGTAGCCGCCTTACAAATCTGATCCACAGAGGCCTCGTTCTTAAAGGCCCAAGAGGAAGCCACTGCTCTAGTCGAATGAGCCGTTATCCTCTCAGGAGAACGATGTCCCACTGTCTCGTAAGCTAAGCGGATGACACTCCTTAACCAAAAAGATAGGGAAGTCAAAGTAGTCGTCTGGCCTTTACGCTTCCCTGAATAGACAACAAACAAAGAGGAAGTTTGTCTAAACTCCTTAGTAGCCTGATAGAACTTCAAGGAGCGAACCACATCCAAATTGTGAAGTAAGCGTTCCTTCGATGAAGAAGGATTAGGACACAAGGAAGGAACCACAATCTCCTGATTGATGTTGCGATCTGACACAACCTTAGGAAGAAAACCTAATTTAGTACGTAAAACTGCCTTATCTGCATGAAAAATCAGATAAGGGGACTCACATTGCAAAGCAGAGGTCTCAGAAACTCTGCGCGCAGAGGCAATAGCCAATAAAAAGAGAACCTTCTAAGATAACAATTTAATGTCAACGGAATGCAGAGGCTCAAACGGAACCTGTTGCAAAACCCAGATCTAAACACAGGTCTGATCCTAATCAGAGCCTTAACAAAGGACTGCACGTCTGGAAGCTCAGCCAGTCTCTTGTGCAATAAAACCGACAGGGCAGAAATCTGTCACCTCAGGGAACTAGCAGAAAGGCCCTTCTCCAGCCCATCCTGGAGAAAAGATAAGATCCTGGCAACCTTAACTCTGTGTCAGGAAAAACCACGCTCTTCACACCAGAATAAGTAGGTCCTCCACACCTTGTGGTAGAAACGCAGAGTAACTGGTTTACTAGCTTGAATAAGAGAATCAATGACACTCTCATAGAAACCTCTCTTGGCTAAGACTAAGCGCTCAATCTCCACGCAGTCAGCCTCAGAGAATCTAGATTTTGATGAACAAATGGACCTTGTATCAGCAGGTCTCTGCGACAAGGTAACTTCCACGGAGGAGATGAGGACATCCCCACTAGACCTGCGAACCACGTCCTTCGCGGCCACGATGGAGCAATCCGAATTACTGATACCCGCTCCTGCTTGATGCAGGACACCACTCGAGTAAGAAGCGGTAATGGAGGAAAAAGCTATATGAGTTTGAACCTCCAGGGCACTGCTAGTGCATCTATTAGATCCACTTGGGGATCCCTCGACCTCGACCCGTACCTGGGTAACTTGGTATTGAGACGGGACGTCATAAGATTTATCTTGGGCGTCCCCCACTTGCTGCCAGGGGCGTATTATGGCCTAAGCCAACAAGGCCTGTGCCTAGGGCAGCAGATTTGGGAGGGGCAGCACATCTGCCCTATCCTCTCTCTAAAAGCCAGCACACAGTACAGTGAGCGATAAAGTGCAGGCTTTTACAGAGAAGATAAGACACGTGCGCTGATTAAGGTCGCTCTTCACAGGCAGTGCTCCTTTAAACTGTTGCTTCATTTAGAGCCGCCGGCATTTTTGCAGTGGAAGCGTTCTTGGTGAGAAACTTGCTCAGGGATATGCTTACAAGGTGAGGCTGGAGGAAAAGACCTTTTGCTGATATGCTGCCTCCCTTGTCAGCTGTGGGTCTTTGAGCCCAGTGCTTATTGCAGGTCTTAGTAACTAACAGACTGGATGCGTCTGTGCACTGCTTAGATCAGCTTGTGATGTCTAATCAAACTCTCAGCGCTAATGTATGTTAGCTACTAATAGCTAGCTTTCTCTGCATTCATGAACCCACGGAGTAAATAGTAAACTGACACTTAAAAAGTTTAATTACTTGAATGATGGTAATTATTGTATGTTGTTGCATGTAAAGGCCAGTGATTGTTTCAAAGTGTATTCATCTTTCCCTCCCATTCCCTCTCCCTTCTTTCCCATTATGCCTCCCTCCCTTCCTCCCTCAACTCCCTCCCTTATTTCTTTCCCTCCCTCCCTTCTTTCTTTCGCTCAACTTCCTCCCTTGCTCCCTTCTTTCACTCCTTTTTTTCCTACCTTCTTTCTCTCCCCCCTTTACTCCTCTCCCTCACCACTTTTCTCTTCTCTCTCTCTCCCTTCCTTCCTTCCTTTCCCTCCCTTTTCTCCCCTCCCCTTCTTTTATCTCCCTTCTCTCAGGGAGAAAATGGTATGAGATTAATGCAATTCAACTCACCTGTATGCAAGTGTTTTGCTAACCCATTTTCTTTTGAATTGTTATGAACAAAGGGGAAATAAGGCCTAAAACCTTTTAGGGGGACAGCAGAATTTTGAGTGCCTAGGGCAGCACAAAACCTAAATACGCCACTGCTTGCTGCATATCTCTGCAAACACCTCGGGCTAGAGAGACTATTCCCCTGGATGGAAGGATTGCCTGCTGCGAAAATCCACCTCCTAGTTGACCACAAACAGAATGTGGATTGCTAACAGCGAACAGCTGTGGGCCTCCGCCCACTCCAGAATCTGAGATACTTCCTTCATCACCAAGGAACTTCTTGTTCCCCCCTGATGGTTGATGTAAGCCACAAGGTTATATTGCCTGATTGGAATTTGATAAACTGGGACGAACCCAGAAGTTTCCAAGCCTTCAAGGCCTTGAAGATTGCCCGTAGTTCCAAAATATTGATCGGGAGAGAGGACTTAAACCCTGTGCCTTCCTGGCACCCCAAACAGCTACCCATTCGGATAGGCTTGCGTCCATAGTCACAATCCCCCAAGGATGGTCTTAAGCATGTCCATCGGGACAGATGATCTGGACAGAGCCACCAAGAGAGCGATTCTCTCGACCCGCTCTTCGACTGCCTCAGCATGCACAGTTGTAAAGATCTGAGACGGAACCTGGCAAAAGGAATGATGTCCACACACTGAGCCACAGAGGGACTCAAGGAGGTCCAGAGGGCAAGACATGCCGAAGTTAGCTTGCACCGTCTCTGGTCTGTTAGAAATATCATCATGGATATGGAGCCTATTATAGTACCCACAAATTACACCCTGGTACTTGGGATAAGAGAACTCTTTTCCAAGTTTATCTTCCATCCATGTGATCAAAGAAGACTGAGAAGGGACTCTTCTGCAAGACGAAAGGATGGTGCTTGTACCAGAATATCGTCCAAGTATGGGGCTACTGCAATACCCTGAGTTCTGGCAACGGCTAGAAGAGCCCCCAGAACCTTTGTAAAGATTCTTGGAGCAGTAGCTAGGCCAAACGGAAAGGCAATGAACTGGAAGTGCTGGTCCAGGAATGCAAGCCTCAGGAACTGAAAGTGTTCCCTGTGGATTGGAACATGAAGGTAAGTGTCCTTCAGATCTATAGTGGTCATAAACTGGCTTTCCTGAATCAAAGGAAGGATGGACCTTATTGTCTCCATCTTGAAGGAAGGGACACTGAGAAACTTGTTTAAGCCCTTTATGTCCAGAATTGGGCGGAAAATTCCTTCCTTCTTTGGGACCATAAAAAGGTTTCAATAAAACCCAAAACCTCTTTCTTCGATAGGCACTGGAACAACAACTCCTAAGGAGGATAAATCACGAACGCACCCTAGAAAGGCATCCCTATTTTCTAGTCTGGTAGACAGATTAGAGAGAAGGAATCTGCCCCTTGGCAGATGAGATTTGAAGCCTATCTTGTATCCCTGAGATACCACCCCAGGACCCACGGATCCTGTACGTCCTTGAACCAGGTGTCTGAAAATAAGAGTCTGCCCCCTACACGATCCGCCACCCCTTCATGATGACTTGTTTTCGGCGGGCTTCTTATTTTGCTTGGATTTATTCCAGGACTGAGCCAGCTTTTAAGTACTCTTGGGTTGCTCAGGCTTGGAGGAGGATTGTTGTCGTTGGGATTTGTCAGAACGAAAGGAACGAAAATTAGAAGATTGTCATCCCTTAGACTTGTTTTTCTTATCTTGCGGTAGGAAGGCACCCTTGCCTCCGATAACTATAGAAATAATGTAGTTCAGGCCTGGACCGAATAAAATATTTCCCTTAAAGGGAAGAGAAAGGAGTCTAGACTTCATATCTGCAGACCAAGACTTCAACAAGAGCGCCCGGCGGGCTAGGACCGCAAAGCCAGACGCCTTTGCATTTAGGTGAATAATTTGCATGTTTGCATCACAGATAAAAGAATTCTAAGAGCTTTAATTCTGTCTTGAATATCCTCGAGGGGAGACTCCACCTCAATGAGTTCCGACAAAGAGTCACACAAGTAGGTAGCCACCCCGGCAACTGCACACCGCCGGTTGAAACAAAAATCATGTATGTTGAAACATCTTTCTCAGAAAAGTTTCCATTTCCTTATCCATCGGCTCTCTGAATGAAAAACTATCCTCAAGAGGTATAGTAGTACGTTTAGCAAGCGTAGAGATGGCACCATCCACCTTAGGAATAGAGCCCCACAAATCCAGTTGATAGTCCGGGACCAGGAACAACTTTTTAAAAGTAGACGAGGGTGAAAAGGAAGAACAAATTCTATCCCATTCGTTCTTAATGTTTGCCATCTTAACCGGCACAGGAAAAGTAAAAAGGAACTTTCCTGTCTTTGTAAACTCTGTCTAATTTAGGTATCATAGGTTCTTCAGGCAGCACGGCCTCTGGAACCTCTAACATAGACAGAACCTCCTTTAATAAAAAACATAAGTGCTCAATTTTAAATCTAAAGGACGGTTCCAGTAGCAGGAGGCTTAGACGCTAAGGACTCCGACCCAGAAAGTTCAACCTCTGAAGATACAGAGGTTAACTGGGACATAATAGCTAAATCTAATAAATATTTAGATGACTCCGGGTCAGGAGAGCTATGTTAAACCTTTCTCTTGCGTTTGTTAGACGAGGTAATGCACTAAGGGCCGCAGACACAGGCAGTGAAACTTATCAACACTGATTGCTTAGGAGCTGTTAGCAGTAGTCTGGATGGTTTCACAGAAAAACTTTTCCTGCATCTCCAGACTAACTTTCATCAATACTCTCACTGAGAGGTTGACATGTCTACCTAAAATTCTGGTCCTATCACAAAGGGCAGATAGCATATTTCAGGACTCTCCAAATCTTCTGACACTTCTGACTGGGGTAATGAGGAAGTGGGAAGGATATTTAAAGGGACACTGAACCCAACTGAACCCAATTTTTTTCTTTCGTGATTCAGATAGAGCATGACATTTTAAGCAACTTTCTAATTTACTGCTATAATCAAATTTTCTTCATTCTCTTGGTATCTTTATTTGAAATGCAAGAATGTAAGTTTAGATGCCAGCCCATTTTTGGTGAACAACCTGGGTTGTTCTTGCTGATTGGTTGATAAATTCATCCACCAATAAAAAAGTGCTGTCCAGAGTTCTGTACTAATAAAAAAAACCTTTTTCAAATAAAGATAGCAAGAGAACGAAGAAAAATTGATAATAGGAGTAAATTAAAAAATGTGAGTTCAGTGTCCCTTTAAGCCTTTGGCTGGGGTGTCTTTGCCTCCTCCTGGTGGCCACGTGTTGTATTTCCCAACAGTAAGGAATGAAGCCGTGGACTCTCCCTATCTTAGGAAGGAAATACAGGGAGTGCAGAATTATTAGGCAAGTTGTATTTTTGAGGATTAATTTTATTATTGAACAACAACCATGTTCTCAATGAACCCAAAAAACTCATTAATATCAAAGCTGAATAGTTTTGGAAGTAGTTTTTAGTTTGTTTTTAGTTATAGCTATTTTAGGGGGATATCTGTGTGTGCAGGTGACTATTACTGTGCATAATTATTAGGCAACTTAACAAAAAACAAATATATACCCATTTCAATTATTATTTTTACCAGTGAAACCAATATAACATCTCAACATTCACAAATATACATTTCTGACATTCAAAAACAAAACAAAAACAAATCAGTGACCAATATAGCCACCTTTCTTTGCAAGGACACTCAAAAGCCTGCCATTCCATGGATTCTGTCAGTGTTTTGATCTGTTCACCATCAACATTGCGTGCAGCAGCAACCACAGCCTCCCAGACACCTGTTCAGAGAGGTGTACTGTTTTCCCTCCTTGTAAATCTCACATTTGATGATGGACCACAGGTTCTCAATGGGGTTCAGATCAGGTGAACAAGGAGGCCATGTCATTAGATTTTCTTCTTTTATACCCTTTCCTGCCAGCCACGCTGTGGAGTACTTGGACACGTGTGATGGAGCATTGTCCTGCATGAAAATCATGTTTTTCTTGAAGGATGCAGACTTCTTCCTGTACCACTGCTTGAAGAAGGTGTCTTCCAGAAACTGGCAGTAGGACTGGGAGTTGAGCTTGACTCCATCCTCAACCCCGAAAAGGCCCCACAAGCTATCTTTGATGATACCAGCCCAAACCAGTACTCCACCTCCACCTTGCTGGCGTCTGAGTCGGACTGGAGCTCTCTGCCCTTTACCAATCCAGCCACGGGCCCATCCATCTGGCCCATCAAGACTCACTCTCATTTTATCAGTCCATAAAACCTTAGAAAAATCAGTCTTGAGATATTTCTTGGCCCAGTCTTGACGTTTCAGCTTGTGTGTCTTGTTCAGTGGTGGTCGTCTTTCAGCCTTTCTTACCTTGGCCATGTCTCTGAGTATTGCACACCTTGTGCTTTTGGGCACTCCAGTGATGTTGCAGCTCTGAAATATGGCCAAACTGGTGGCAAGTGGCATCTTGGCAGCTGCTATGCTTGACTTTTCTCCAGTTCATCGGGCAGTTATTTTGCGCCTTGGTTTTTCCACACGCTTCTTGCGACCCCTGTTGACTATTTTGAATGTAACGCTTGATTGTTCGACTGATCACGCTTCAGAAGCTTTGCAATTTTAAGAGTGCTGCATCCCTCTCCAAGATATCTCACTATTTTTGACTTTTCTGAGCCCTGTCAAGTCCTTCTTTTGACCCATTTTGCCAAAGGAAAGGAAGTTGCTAATAATTATGCACACCTGATATAGGGTGTTGATGTCATTAGACGACACCCCTTCTCATTACAGAGATGCACATCACCTAATATGCTTAATTGGTAGTAGGCTTTCGAGCCTATACAGCTTGGAGTAAGACAACATGCATAAAGAGGATGATGTGGTCAAAATACTCATTTGCCTAATAATTCTGCACTCCCTGTATAAATATATATATATAAAAATGTCAAGTAGGGACTGCACTCACTGGATTTAGATAAATCAATCATTATTTATTCAGTGGTAACGTTTCGGGGGTTCACAGACCCCTTCCTCAGACCAGACAGTGTGCAAATGGTAACAGTGTAACTTAAATATGCTAAGCCCCACCCATCAATCAGTTCAAAGATTGCGCCAAAATTGTGTTGCCATGGCAACCTCACAGTTGCCTGGTTACAAGTATATACAAAACATAAATAAACAGTGCGTTTCCAAAACATAAATGTGCTCAGTGTAAGTATGTACAGTGCATAAATGCCATTCAACATATCTTAATTTATAGTATGCATCCGTAAATGTTTCTATAATCTAATCTATACAGGTCACTGTGTGTCATTTATAAAAATGCAGACATATAGTTGCTTATAATACGGTCAATACAAAACCCCATATCCTAAAGCAAAATCCTACACTTATTTGGTCAATCCGTATATAATTCACAAAGGTTATATAGCAAAAGTGTTATATAAGCATCAGTTATAAAATCATATATTTAACAGGTCAGAAAAAACCATTAACCTTTATATTCCTGAGCGGTTGGTTTCAATGACTATACCACAAAGTGTTTAGAAAAAACGACATCAAAATGTATCCAATCATATTGCCTTATGTTATACATGTTTTCCTTATATAAAGTGTTATTCTTACTACTATGTATAGATTTATGTTCACTGTTTAACAAACGTGTAAACCATAGCTGTCCACAGTTGTATCCCAACAATATATTCTGTATCTACTTTGAGCGCAATTCTTAGTGTGACGTATGTGTCGTTACAGGTCTGCCCCTTGCACATGGCTAATTTGCATACTTTGTGACGTATTAAACCCGTTGCGGTCTAGATGTTACAGAGTCTACAGACTATAAGCGCTGTCCATAAATAGACTAAACAGTCTCAGTGCATCACTTAACTAAATATGCATCATAGTAAACTAGTGGTTGCTAAAACTAGAGAGTTTATAACAGCACAATCGTATTGTATTTAGAGAATCTTAAGCTGTAAATAGAATATTTCTGAATATAATCAGTCACTTGACTAAGCCATATGTATGCTACGCAAAAGCAAATGGGTACAAATCGTAATAGCTAAGTTGCCATGCTATTTCAATCTAGTATAAAAGCCATAGGAGCCAAGCTAGCTGGATGCAAATGCTTATTACTTGTATATAGTACCTTACTATATATAATCACCCACTTAGCTCAATAGTTGTAGTAATATTAGACTCTGAGATCTACTAAGTCTAGTTAGTGTAGGAGCCATAGTGGTATGATATATACCCTAAATATATATCTACAAAACAGAACTGTAGTCCTATACACAAGACAATATTATTCCATATCTAAGTTGATAATGAGCCATAATCATCACAGTTCCGACAAAGAGTGTGCCAAGCCCTCCGTTAGGTGGTAGAATCAGACCACATGTATCAATCATTGGACTGATCATTAACAAGTGGCAATCAGAGACTTGTAAAACAAACCTGATAAGTTATATACATTGTGTCAGATCCTTTTGGGATCTACAACAAGACCTCATATGTCTAATCATTGGTCAATTGTTTCACAATTGACAATCAAGGTGCAGTATATAGTTCCCATACTTATCAATCCAAGATAATGTATGGTATCAAAGTCATATATAGTTAAAATTATGTCCCAATAATGGTATATGCATTTCACATTTGCGGTATTAATGGTGTCATTCACAGTATCATCCTCATATCTGGCAGATTCCTTATTCACCCATTGGCCATTGTGAACTTGTCTCTATCACGCCCCCCCCCTCCCGTTTTAGAGGGGGGACATGGTCGATCAGGATGAATCGTAAGTCAGTTATTTTGTGATTTGCAAGTAAGAAATGTCTTGCCACTGGTTGGTCCGAAGCGCCTATATCGAGTGCAGTGCGGATTGCAGATCTATGATTTGCCATTATCTGTGCTTTTGCCGATATAAAATTGGCCACAGCAACAGCTAAGTAAATATATCAAATGACTACTAGTGCACGTAATATAGTGCTTAATAGTGTATTTCTGATTGGTGTGTGGGTATCATTCCACTGCAAGTTGTGCATCCAGTGCATCTAAAGCTACCCGTTTTGGTTGTCTTAAACCTTTGCACTTTTTGGTAGCAGTAATTAGGATCAGTAAGCATCAGTTGATCTCTAAGGCTTCTGCCACGTCTATATCCCATGATCGGTGGGTCCATATATTTAAATGGTAACGTGGTATCTGACTCCAGAATCTCCCATCTTTTGCTGATGGTATCAGCCAGTTCTTTCTTTTCCTTATTGAATGTAATGGTAAAGATCATCCTGTTTTTGGTATTATCTTTGGTCCTAGGTTCCACATCCTCCTTACTGGCAGTTATCTCCTGTATCACTTCTTTGATTAGATTCTCTCTGTAGGCACGTTGGAGGAATTTGTCATCATCTCCAGTTGTTGTTCACGGTTTGTGTTCTCAGTGTTGTTCCTCATTACCCGTACCATTTGCGATTTAATAATCGCCTTGCGGGTGTGTGGTGGGTGATTGCTAGTGGCCTCAAGTTGAGAGTTTCTGTCTGTTGGTTTTGTATACAGGGTTGTATATAATTTACCCTGTTTCTTATAGATTTGTAGATCAAGGAAGTCAATGTGTTTATGATTTTGTTTCATCTCGAATATAATTGGGGACTCAAGATGGTTGAGATGTTCAACCCATAGCGCCAATGACTCCTCGTCTCCACGCCAGATAATGAATACATCTTCTATGTACCTTCTGTAGATCTTGATGCTCTCATGGTCATATACTCCCATTGTTTCCTTCTCATACTGTTCCATAAAGAGATTGGCATAGGCTGGGGCCACATTTGACCCCATGGCCGTCCCCATCAGCTGTTGATAAAAGTTTGTCTCGAACCTAAAGTAGTTCAGTTTGAGGCACATCTCTAATAGTTTCAATAGGAAGGGAGTTGGTGGTCCCACATAGGGGTAGTGTGTCAGTGCCGCCCGTATTGCTCCTAGTCCTTTGGCATGTGGAATGGCTGTATATAGACTCCTTACATCCATAGTGACTAGCAGGTCATCAGTCTACTTCATTCAGTGAATTCAGTATTTTAATCAAATTACCGGAGTCTCTGATATAGGAGTCCATCCATTTGACCAATGGTTGTAACTGTGCATCAATGCATTATGCCAGGGGTTGGAGTAGGGAGCCTCGGGCAGACACAACAGGTCTGCCCGGTGGATTCTGTAGATCCTTATGGATTTTAGGCAATGTGTAAAGGGTATCGGATGCTGGGTGATTAGGAAATTATATTTTTTTTTTTTATAGTTTTTATTTAGTACCAAAAGAAAAGACAGAGATACAACAAATAAAGTTTGTGGTTGTGCAGGACCCATAGTTTAGATCAATATACATAAAGTATATACACATAGTCCATGTATAATAACTTATCTGTCTCCAAGATTGGGGTTTTGAGGCTTTTTTTTAAAAAAAAAAAAAAAGAAAGAAAGAAAAAGAAAGAGCAGAAAGAAAATGTCTATAGAGACAGTTTCGGTTCAACAATAGTTACATTATGTGGCACAAAACAAAATATTGTGGTGTCACACAAGACCCATAATAAAGACAGCCATAGTGTTCAGGAAAAAGAAAACAAAAAAAGACAATTTTCATATAAATTGCAAATTTACCAATCGTTGCATCACGAAATAGGATTTCTCATTTGACAAGCGGAACTAATGGAGAAAAAAGGTAAAAAAGTGGATAGGGGAGACCGCTCTCTCTTACCAACCACTCTCATCTCTATTACCCCAACCACACACTGGGTAGGTACCCAGTGTATACATTTAATTGAACATAATCTGATTTAGCCAAAGGTTTTACCAATTGAGTTCGTGTCATCTCTGGCAGAATAAGAATAAACTCTGTCCATTTTCTGAAAAATATCACAATATGTGCTTCGGTGGGATTCTGAAGATTGTGTTGCTCTATCGAACATTGAGTGATCAAAGCTTGTTTGAACTCTGTAAATCTAGGAGCTGAGTGTGCTTTCCATGACCTTGAAATTAAGTTACGGGCTATGAACACAATTGTATTAATTAGACTAAATTTTTTAGATATACCTTGAAATTTAACTAGAAAAAATACATCATATGGGCGAATACGAAAATCTAAGGTTAATACAAAATTCATCCAATGTGTAATTTTAGCCCAAAACTATGGCCCAGATTACGAGTTTTGCGCTAGAGGCTGCGCGGTGCTAATGAGCAGTTTTCCCCTCACCGCTCACTTACATGCAGCGCTGGTATTACGAGTTTTCAGAAACCCGTCGTTAAAAGATAAGAAGTGAGCGTTGAGCAAAATTTTGCTCATTACCGCACTCCAATACCAGCGCTGCTTAAAGGGACACTGAACCCAAATTTTTTCTTTTGTGATTCAGATAGAGCATGACATTTTAAGCAACTTTCTAATTTACTACTATTATCAAATTTTCTTAATTCTCTTGGTATCTTTATTTGAAATGCAAGAATGTAAGTTTAGATGCCGGACCATTTTTGGTGAACAACCTGGGTTGTCCTTGCTGATTGGTGGATACATTCATCCACCAATAAAAAGTGCTGTCCAGAGTTCTAAATAAAAAAAAAAGCTTAGATGCCTTCTTTTCAAATAAAGATAGCAAGAGAACGAAGAAAACATGATAATAGGAGTAAATTAGAAAGTTGCTTAAAATTGCATGCTCTATCTGAATCAGGAAAGAAAAAATTTGGGTTCAGTGTCCCTTTAAGTCAGCGGTGAGCTGGTCGTACGTGCTCGTGCACAATTTCCCCATAGGAATCAACGGGGAGAGCCAGCTGAAAAAAGTCTAACACCTGCAAAAAAGCGGCGTAAAACTCCTTAACGCAACCCCATTGATTCCTATGGGGAAATAAAATTTATGTCTACACCTAATACCCTAACATGAACCCTGAGTCTAAACACCCCTAATCTTACAATTATTAACCCCTAATCTGCCGCCCCCAACATCGCCGCCACCTACATTATATTTATTAACCCCTAATCTGCTGCCCCCAACATCGCTGACACCTACATTATATTTTTTAACCCCTAATCTGCCGCCCCCAATGTCGCCGCAACCTACCTACATTTATTAACCCCTAATCTGCCGCCCCCAACGTCGCCGCCACTATATTAAAATTATTAACCCCTAAACCTAAGTCTAACCCTAACCCCCCCAACTTAAATATAATTACAATAAATCTAAATAAACATTCCTATCATTAAATAAATTATTCCTATTTTAAACTAAATACTTACCTGTAAAATAAACCCTAAGCTAGCTACAATATAACTAATAGTCACATTGTAGCTAGCTTAGGGTTTATTTTTATTTTACAGGTAAGTTTGTATTTATTTTAACTAGGTATTATTATTAACTATTTAATAACTACCTAGCTAAAATAAATACAAAAGTACCGGTAAAATAAAACCTAACCTAAGTTACAATAACACCTAACACTACACTATAATTAAATAAATTAACTAAATTAAATACAATTACCTAAATTAAATTAGCTAAAGTACAAAAACAAACACTAAATTACAGAAAATAATAAACAAATTACAGATATTTCAGCTAATTACACCTAATCTAATAGCCCTATTAAAATAAAAAGCCCCCCCAAAATAAAAAAAAACCCCTAGCCTAAACTAAACTACCAATAGCCCTTAAAAGGGCCTTTTGCGGGGCATTGCCCCAAAGTAATCAGCTCTTTTACCTGTAAAAAAAAAATACAAACAACCCCCCCAACAGTAAAACCCACCACCCACACAACCAACCCCCAAATAAAATACTATCTAAAAAAACCTAAGCTCCCCATTGCCCAGAAAAGGGCATTTCGATAGGCATTGCCCTTAAAAGGGCAGTTAGCTCTATTGCAGGCCGAAAGTCCCTAACCTAAAAATAAAACCCACCCAATACACCCTTAAAAATACCTAACACTAACCCCCTGAAGATCGACTTACCGGGAGAAGTCTTCATCCAAGCCGGACCGAAGTCCTCAACGAAGCCGGCAGAAGTCTTCATCCAAGCCGGGCGAAGTGGTCCTCCAGACGGGCAGAAGTCTTCATCCAGACGGCATCTTCTATCTTCATCCATCCGGCGCAGAGCGGGTCCATCTTCAAGACATCCGACGCGGAGCATCCTCTTCATCCGACAACTAAAGCTCAATGAAGGTTCCAATCAGCCAATAGAATGCGAGCTCAATCCTATTGGCTGATTGGATCAGCCAATAGGATTGAACTTCAATTCTATTGGCTGCTTGCATCAGCCAATAGGATTTTTTCTACCTTAATTCCGATTGGCTGATAGAATTCTATCAGCCAATCAGACTCTAAGGGACGCCATCTTGGATGACGTCACTTAAAGGTACCTTCATTCAGCTTTAGTCGTCGGATGAAGAGGATGCTCCGCGTTGGATGTCTTGAAGATGGACTAGCTCCAGATGGATGAAGATAAAAGATGCCGTCTGGATGAAGACTTCTGCCCATCTGGAGGACCACTTCGCCCGGCTTCGATGAAGACTTCTCCCGGCTAAGTTGAGGACTTCGGTCTGGCTTGGATGAAGACTTCTCTAAAAGAGCTGATTACTTTGGGGCAATTCCCCCGCAAAAGGCCCTTTTAAGGGCAATTGGTAGTTTAGTTTAGGCTAGAGTTTTTTTTATTTTGGGGGGGCATTTTTTTATTTTGGGGGGGGCTTTTTTTATTTTAATAGGGCTATTAGATTAGGTGTAATTAGTTGAAATATCTGTCATTTGTTTATTATTTTCTGTAATTTAGTGTTTGTTTTTGTACTTTAGATAATTTAATTTATGTAATTGTATTTAATTTAGTTAATTGATTTAATTATAGTGTAGTGTTAGGTGTTAGTGTAATTTAGGTTAGGTTTTATTTTATAGGTACTTTTGTATTTATTTTAGCTAGGTAGTTATTAAATGGTTAATAACTATTTAATAACTATTTTACCTAGTTCAAATAAATACAAACTTGCCTGTAAAATAAAAATAACCCCTCAGATAGCTACAATGTAACTATTAGTTATATTGTAGCTATCTTAGGGTTTATTTTATAGGTATTTAGTTTTAAATAGGAATAATTTATTTAATGATAGGAATATTTATTTAGATTTATTTAAATTATATTTAAGTTAGTGGGTGTAAGGCTTAGGGCTAGACTTAGATTTAGAGGTTAATAACGTTAATATAGTGGCGGCAACGTTGGGGCGGCAGAATAGGCGTTAATAAATGTAGGTAGGTGGCGGCGATGTTAGGGACGGCAGATTAGGGGTTAATAATATTTAACTAATGTTTGCGAGTGCGGCGGTTTTAGGGGTTAATATGTTTATTATGGTGGCGGCGATGTTGAGGGCGGTAGATTAGGGGTTAAAAAGTGTAGGTAGGTTGCGGCGACATTGGGGGCGGCAGATTAGGGGTTAATAAATATAATGCAGGTGTCGGCGATGTTGGGGGCAGCAGATTAGGGGTTCATAAATATAATGTAGGTGACGGCGGTCTCCGGAGCAGCAGATTAGGGGTTAATAATTTTATTATAGTATTTGCGATGCGGGAGGGCCTCGGTTTAGGGGTTAATAGGTAGTTTATGGGTGTTTGTGTACTTTTTAGCACTTTAGTTATGAGTTTTATGCTATGGCGTTGTACCATAAAACTCATAACTACTGACTTTTAAATGCGTTAGGACTCTTGACAGGGTAGGGTGTACCGTTCACTTTTTGGCCTCCCAGGACAGACTCTTAATACCGGCACTATGGAAGTCCCATAGAAAAAAGGAAATTTATGCTTACCTGATAAATTGATTTCTTCTACGATACGACAAGTCCACGGATTTCATCCTTACTTGTGGGATATTATCCTCCTGCTAACAGGAAGTGGCAAAGAGCACCACAGCAGAGCTGTATATATAGCTCCTCTCTTCCCCTCCACCTCCAGTCATTCGACCGAAGGTTATAGGAAGAGAAAGGAAAAGCTAAAAGGTGCAGAGGTGACTGAAGTTGTAAATAATAAAAACTTTAATCTGTCTTAAATTGACAGGGAGGGCCGTGGACTTGTCGTATCGTAGAAGAAATCAATTTATCAGGTAAGCATAAATTTCCTTTTCTTCTACAAGATACGACAAGTCCACAGATTTCATCCTTACTTGTGGGATACAATACCAAAGCTACAGGACACGGATGAAAGGGAGGGACAAAACAGAGACCTAAACGGAAGGCACCACTGCTCGAAGAACTTTTCTCCCAAAAACAGCCTCAGAAGAAGCAAAAGTATCAAATTTGGAAAAAGTATGAAGGGACGACCAAGTCGCAGCCTTACAAATCTGTTCAACAGATGCATGGTTTTTAAAGGCCCATGTGGAAGCCACAACCCTAGTAGAATGAGCCGTAATTCTTTCAGGAGGCTGCTGTCCAGCAGTCTCATATGCCAGGTGGATGATACTTCTCAGCCAAAAAGAAAGAGAGGTAGCCGTACCTTTCTGACCCCTACGCTTTCCAGAATAAACAATGAATAATGAAGATGATTGACGGAAATCCTTAGTTGCCTGTAAGTAAAACTTTAAGGCACGGACAACGTCCAGATTATGCAACATACGCTCCTTCTTAGAAGGATTAGGACACAAAGGAGGAACAACAATTTCCTGATTAATATTTTTGTTCGAAACAACCTTAGGAAGAAATCCAGGTTTAGTACGTAAAACCACCTAATCAGAATGAAAAATTAGATAAGGCGAATCACACTAACGCTGAAGGCTCAGAAATTCTTCGAGCAGAAGAAATAGCAACCAAAAACAGAACTTTCCAAGATAACAATTTAATATCTATGGAATGCATAGGTTCAAACGGAACCCCTTGAAGAACACGAAGAACAAAATTCAAACTCCAGGGAGGAGTAATAGGTCTAAATACAGGCTTAATTCTAGATAGAGCCTGACAAAAAGACTGAACATCTGGCACATCTGCCAAACGTTTGTGAAAGAAAATTGACAAAGCAGAACTTTGTCCCTTTAAGGAACTTGCTGATAAGCCTTTCTCCAGTCCTTCTTGGAGAAAAGACAGAATCCTAGGAATCCTAACTTTACTCCATGAGTAACCCTTGGATTCACACCAATAAAGATACTTACGTCATATCTTATGATAGATTTTTCTAGTGACAGGCTTTCTAGCCTGTATCAAAGTATTGATGACCGAATCAGAGAATCCTCACTTCGATAAAATCAAGCGAAAGAGAAGGTCCTGTCTCAAAGGAAGTTTCCACGGTGGCAGAGAGGACATGTCAACTAGATCCGCATACCAAGTCCTGAGTGGCCACGCAGGCGCTATCAGGATTACTGAAGCTCTCTCCTGTTTGATTCGAGCAATCACGCGTGGAAGGAGAGGAAAAGGTGGAAACACATAAGCTAGGCTGAATGACCAAGGCACTGCCAAGGCATCTATCATTTCGGCCTGAGGATCCCTCGACCTGGATCCATATCTTGGAAGCTTGGCATTCTGTCGAGATGCCATCAGATCCAATTCTGGTCTGCCCCATCGCAGAATCAGTGAGGCAAACACCTCCAAATGGAGTTCCCACTCCCCCGGATGAAAGGTCTGTCGACTTAAAAAATCTGCTTCTCAGTTCTCTACTCCTGGGATGTAGATTGCTGACAGATAACAAGAATGGGCCTCCGCCCATCGGATTATCTTGGATACTTCTATCATCGCTAAGGAACTCCTTGTTCCCCCCTGATGATTGATATATGCCACAGTCGTGATGTTGTCTGACTGGAATCTGATGAATTTGGTCGAAGCCAACTGAGGCCATGCCTGAAGCGCATTGAATATTGCTCTTAGTTCCAGAATATTGATTGGAAGTAGAGACTCCACCTGAGTCCAAACACCCTGAGCCTTCAGGGAATTCCAGACTGCACCCCAGCCCAGTAGGCTGGCGTCCGTTGTCACTATTACCCACGAGGGTCTGCGGAAACAAGTCCCCTGGGACAGATGATCTGGCGACAACCACCAAAGAAGAGAGTCTCTGGTTTCTTGATCTAGATTTATCTGAGGAGATAAATCCGCATAATCCCCATTCCACTGTCCGAGCATGAACAGCTGCAGTGGTCTGAGATGAAAGCGAGCAAACGGAATGATGTCCATTGCCGCTACCATTAATCCAATTACCTCCATACACTGAGCCACTGATGGCCGAGGAATGGACTGAAGTGCTCGGCAAGTATTTGATTTTCAGAAATATTTTCATGGCTACCGAGTCTATCAGAGTTCCCAAGAAAGGAACCCTTGTCTGTGGAACTAGTGAACTCCTCTCTATGTTCACCTTCCAACCGTGAGTTCTCAGGAAAGACAACACTGTGTCCGTGTGAGATTATGTCAGTTGATACGTTGACGCCTGGATACGAATATCGTCCAGATAAGGCGCCACTGCTATGCCTCGCGGTCTGAGAACCGCCAGAAGAGACCCTAGAACCTTCGTGAAGATTCTGGGTGCTGTGGCCAACCCAAAGGGAAGAGCCATGAACTGATAATGTTTGTCCAGGAAGGCAAACCTTAGAAACCGATGATGATCCTTGTGGATAGGAATATGAAGGTAAGCATCCTTCAAATCCACAGTAACTCTTGGATCATTGGTAAGATTGTTCGTATAGTCTCCATTATGAACGATGGGACTCTGAGAAACTTGTTTAAATACTTGAGGTCTAAAATGGGTCTGAAAGTTACCTCTTTTTTGGGAACCACAAATAGGTTTGAGTAAAACCCCTGTCCCTGTTCCGATTTTGGAACGGGACAAATTACTCCCATAGTAAAAAGGTCTTTTACACAGCATAAGAACGCCTCTCTTTTTATCTGGTCTGCAGATAATCTTGAAAGATGAAATCTCCCTCTTGGGAGAAAATCCTTGAATTCCAATTGATAACCGTGGGTCACTATTTCCAGCGCCCAGGGATCCTGAACATCTCTTGCCCAAGCCTGGGCAAAGAAAGAAAGTCTGCCCCCTACTAGATCCGGTCCCGGATTGGGGGCCGCCCCTTCATGCTGTCTATGTAGCAGTAGCGAGCTTCTTGGATTGTTTACCTTTATTCCAGTTCTGGTTGGGTCTCCAGACTGACTTAGATTGGGTAACATTCCCTTCCTGCTTTGAGGAAGAGGAAGCAGAGGGTCCTTCTTTAAAATTCTGAAAGGAACGAAAATTATTCTGTTTACCCCTCATCTTAACAGACTTATCCTGAGGTAGGGCATGGCCTTTACCTCCTGTAATGACAGAAATGATTTCCTTCAATTTAGGCCCGAAAAGGGTCTTATCTTTAAAGGGAATAGCTAAAAGCTTAGTTTTTGATGACACATCAGCAGACCAAGATTTGAGCCACAACGCTCTACGCGCTAGAATAGCAAATCCTGCATTTTTCGCCACTAATTTAGCAATTTGAAAAGCGCCATCAGTAATAAAAGAATTAGCTAGCTTGAGAGCCTTAATTCTATCCAAAATTTAATCTAACGGCGTTCTCAACCTTAAGAGACTCTTCCAGAGCCTCAAACCAAAAAACTGCTGCAGTAGTTACTTGAACAATGCAAGCCGTAGGTTGTAAAAGAAACCCTGATTAATAAATAATTTCTTTAGAAGACCCTCTAATTTCTTTATCCATAGGGTCTTTGAAAGCACAACTGTCCTCAATGGGTATAGTTGTACGCTTAGCCAGGGTAGATATCACTCCCTCTACCTTAGGGACCGTTTGCCACGATTCCCGAATGGTGTCTGATATGGGAAACATTTTCTTAAAATTAGGAGGGGGAGAAAACGGTATACCTGGTCTATCCCATTCCTTTTTTATAATTTCCGAAATTCTTTTAGGAACTGGAAAAACATAATTTATGTAAGAACTTACCTGATAAATTCATTTCTTTCATATTAGCAAGAGTCCATGAGCTAGTGACGTATGGGATATATATTCCTACCAGGAGGGGCAAAGTTTCCCAAACCTCAAAATGCCTATAAATACGCCCCCCACCACACCCACAATTCAGTTTAACGAATAGCCAAGAAGTGGGGTGATAAGAAAGAAGCGAAAGCATCAAACAAGGAATTGGAATAATTGTGCTTTATACAGAAAAATCATAACCACCACAAAAAAGGGTGGGCCTCATGGACTCTTGCTAATATGAAAGAAATGAATTTATCAGGTAAGTTCTTACATAAATTATGTTTTCTTTCATGTAATTAGCAAGAGTCCATGAGCTAGTGACGTATGGGATAGCAGATACCCAAGATGTGGAACTTCCACGCAAGAGTCACTAGAGAGGGAGGGATAAAATAAAGACAGCCAATTCAGCTGAAAAAATAATCCACAACCCAAAACAAAAAGTTTTAATCTTATAAAGAAAAAAAACAAAATCATAAGCAGAAGAATCAAACTGAAACTGCTGCCTGAAGTACTTTTCTACCAAAAACTGCTTCAGAAGAAGAGAAAACATCAAAATGGTAGAATTTAGTAAAAGTATGCAAAGAAGACTAAGTTGCTGCTTTGCAAATCTGATCAACAGAAGCTTCATTCCTAAAAGCCCAGGAAGTAGAAACTGACCTAGTAGAATGAGCTGTAATCCTTTGAGGCGGGGTTTTACCCGACTCCACATAAGCATGATGAATCAAAGATTTAAACCAAGACGCCAAAGAAATGGCAGAAGCCTTCTGACCTTTCCTAAAACCAGAAAAGATAAATAGACTAGAAGTCTTTCTGAAATCTTTAGTAGCTTCAACATAATATTTCAAAGCTCTTACTACATCCAAAGAATGTAAAGATCTCTCCAGAGAATTTTTAGGATTAGGACACAATGAAAGAACAACAATTTCTCTACTAATGTTGTTAGAATTCACAACTTTAGGTAAAAAATTAAATGAAGTCCGCAACACCGCTTATCCTGATGAAAAATCAGAAAAGGAGATTCACAAGAAGGAGCAGATAACTCAGAAACTCTTCTAGCAGAAGAGATAGCCAAAAAGAACAAAACTTTCCAGGAAAGTAATTTGATATCCAAAGAATGCATAGGCTCAAACGGAGGAGCCTGCAAAGTCTTCAGAACCAAATTGAGACTCCAAAAAGGAGAGATTGACTTAATGACAGGCTTGATACGAACCAAAGCCTGTACAAAACAATGAATATCAGGATGATTAGCAATCGTTCTGTGAAAAAGAACAGAAAGAGCAGAGATTTGTCCTTCCAAAGAACTTTCAGACAAACCCTTATCCAAACCATCTTGAAGAAATTGTAAAATTCTAGGAATTCTAAAAGAATGGCAAGAAAATTTATGAGAAGAACACCATGAAATGTAAATCTTCCAGACTCGGTAATAGATCTTTCTAGACACAGATTAACGAGCCTGTAACATAGTATTAATCACTGAGTCAGAGAAACCTCTATGACTAAGAATTAGGCGTTCAATCACCATACTTCCAAATTTAATGATTTGAGATCCTGATGGAAAAATGGGCCTTGAGACAGAAGGTCAGACCTTAACTGAAGTGTCCAAGGTTGGCAACTTGCCACCCAAACGAGATCCGCATACCAAAACCTGTGTGGCCATGCTGGAGCTACCATCAGTACAAATGAACGCTCCATTAGGATTTTGGAAATCACTTTTAGAAGAAGAACTAGAGGCGGAAAGATATAAGCAGGTTGATAATTCCAAGGAAGTGACAACGCGTCCACCGCTTCCGCCTGAAGATCCCTGGATCTGGACAGATACCTGGGAAGTTTCTTGTTTAGATGAGAAGCCATCAGATCTATTTCTGGAAGTCTCCATATTTGAACAATCTGAAGAAAAACCTCTGGGAAGAGACCATTTGCCCGGATGTAACGTCTGGCGACTGAGATAATCCGCTTCCCAATTGTCTATATCTGGGATGTGAACCGCAGAAATTAGACAGGAGCTGGATTCCGCCCATGCAAGTATCCGGGATACATCTCTCATAGCCTGTGAGCCTCCCCTTAATGATTGACATATGCCACGGTTGTGACATTGTCTGTCTGAAAACAAATAAACGATTCTCTCTTCAGAAGAGGCCAGAACTGAAGAGCTCTGAAAATCGCACAGAGTTCCAAAATGTTGATTGGTAATCTCGCCTCCTGAGATTCACAAACCCCCTATGCTGTCAGAGATCCCCATACAGCTCCCCAACCTGAAAGACTCGCATCTGTTGAGCTCACAGTCCAGGTTGGACGAACAAAGGAGGCCCCTTGAACTAAACTATGGTGATCCAACCACCAAGTCAGAGAAGATCGAACATTGGGATTTAAGGATATTAATTGTGATATCTTTGTATAATCCCTGCACCATTGTTCAGCATACAAAGCTGTCATGAGACCTAAAAATTCCATGCACAAAGCTACCGAAGGGAATAATTGAGACTGAAGGTTTCGTCAAGCTGAAACCTTTTTCAGACGTCTCTTTTCTGTTAGAGACAAAGCCATGGACACTGAATCTATTTGGAATCCCAAAAAGGTTACCCTTGTCTGGGGAATCAAGAAACTCTTTGGTAAATTGATCCTCCAACCACGTCTTTGAAGAAACAACACAAGTTGATTCGTGTGAGATTCTGCAGAATGTAAAGACTGAGCAAGTACCAAGATATCGTCCAAATAAGGAAATACCGCAATACCCTGCTCCCTGATTACAGAGAGAAGGGCACCGAAAACCTTCGAAAAGATCCTTGGAGCTGTTGCTAGGCCAAAAGGAAGAGCAACAAATTGGTAATGCTTGTCTAAAAAAGAGAATCTCAAGAACTGATAGTGGTCCGGATGAATTGGAATATGAAGATATGCATCCTGTAAGTCTATTGTAGACATATAATGCCCTTGCTGAACAAAAGGCAGAATAGTCCTTTTTAAGATATTTTTAGATCCAGAACTGGACTGAAAAAAAATCTCTTTCTTTGATACAATGAACAGATTTGAATAAAAACCCCAGGCCCTGTTCCAGAACTGGAACTGGCACAATTCCCCAGCTGACTCCAGGTCTGAAACACATTTCAGAAATGCCTGAGCCTTTACTGGGTTTACTGGAATGCGTGAGAAAAAAAAAAAAAAATCTTCTCACAGGCGGTCTTCCCTTGAAAAACAATGATCTGAATCCAAACACTTTGAATCGAATTGATCCAAACATCTATGAAAAAAACGTAACCTGCCCCCTACCAGCTGTGCTGGAATGAGGGCAGCACCTTCATACGGACTTGGGAGCTGGCTTTGATTTTCTAAAAGGCTTGGATTTATTCCAGACTGGAGAAGGTTTCCAAACGGAAACTGCTCCTTTAGGGGAAGGGTCAGGCTTTTGTTCCTTATTCTGATGAAAAGAAACGAAAACGATTAGCAGCCCTATATTTACCTTTAGCCTGAGGCAAAAAGGCTCCCTTCCCCCCAGAAACAGTTGAAATTATTGAATCTAACTGAGAACCAAATAATTATTACCTTGGAAAGAAAGGGACAGCAACGTTGACTTAGAAGTCATATCTGCATTCCAAGATTGAAGCCATAAAGCTCTTCTGGCTAAAATAGCTAAAGACATATACCTGACATCAATTCTGATGATATCGAAAATAGCATCACAAATAAAGTTATTAGCATGTTGAAGGAGTTTAACAATGCTATAAGCATTATGGTCTGACACTTGTTGCGCTAAAGCCTCCAACCAGAAAGTTGCAGCTGCAGCAACATCAGCCAAAGAAATAGCAGATCTAAGAAGATTACCTGAACATAAATAAGCCTTCCTAAAAAAGGATTCAAGCTTCCTATCTAAAGGAAAACTAAGTACTATCTGTCGTAGGAATAGTAGTACGTTTAGCAAGAGAAGAAATAGCCCCAACAACCTCGGGGATTTTCTCTAAAAACTCTAATCTATCAGATGGTAAAGGGTACAATTTCTTAAACCTTGGAGTAGGAGTAAATGAAGTACCCAGACTATTCCATTCCCTAGAAATTACTTCTGAAATAGCATCAGGAACTGGAAAAACTTCTGGAATAACTACGGGAGGTTTAAAAACTGAATTTAAACGCTTAGTAGCTTTAATATCAAGAGGACTAGACTCCTCCATATCTAATGCAATCAACACTTCTTTAAGTAAGGAACGAATAAACTCCATTTTAAACAAATATGAAGATTTATCAGTGTCAATATCTGAGGTATAATCTTCTGAACCAGATAGATCCTCATCAGAAATAGATAAGTCAAAATGATGGCGGTCATTTAAAAATTCATCTGAAATATATGAAGTTTTAAAAGACCTCTTACGTTTACTAGAAGGTGGAATAACAGACAGAGCCTTCCGAATAGATTTAGAAACAAATTCTATAACATTAACAGGAACATCCTGAACATTAGATGTTGAAAGAACAACAACAGGTAATGGATTATTACTAATGGAAATGCTATCTGCGTTTGATAGCTTATTATGACAATTATCACAAACAGCCGGCAGAACAGTTACCAAAAGTTTACAACAAATTAACTTAGCTTTGGTAGAACCGACATCAGGCAGCGCTTTTCCAGAAGTAGATTCCAGGGTCAGGTAGTGACATCTTGCATTATGTAAAAGAAAAAACAACATATAAAGCAAAATTATCAAATTCCTTAAATGGCAGTTTCAGGAAATGGGAAAAAATGCAAAATGAAACAAGCCTCTAGAAAACCAGAAGCAACTGAAAAGTGAGACTGAAATAGTGTGAAAAAAAAAAAAGAATGACGCCCATATTTTTTGGCGCCAAAAAAATGTCCGCAATATACAAACGTCAAAAATGACGCAATTACGAAAAAACTTCCGGCGCCAACTATGAGGAAATTTTTGTGCAAAAAAAGGCTTGCGCCAAAAATGACGCAATAAATAGAAGCATTTCCTGCACCCGCTAGCCTAACAGCCCGCAATTTTTGAAAAAAAGTCAATTGAAAATTAAGGAAAGAAAAAATGAATCTATGCATTTTCCCAAAAAATGAAACTGACAGTCTGAATGAAGGAATACTGATTATCCTGAATCATGGCAAATATAAGTTTAAACACATATATTTAGAACTTTACATATAAAGTGCCCAACCATAGCTTTAAGTGTCATAAATAGAAATAAGACTTACTTACCCTAAGACACTCATCTACATATAGTAGATAGCCAAACCAGTACTGAAACGAGAATCAGTAGAGGTAATGGTATATAAGAGTATATCGTCGATCTGAAAGGGAGGTAGGAGAAGAAATCTCTACGACCGATAACAGAGAACCTATGAAATAGATCCCCTAGAGGAAGACCATTTAATTCAAATAGGCAATACTCTCTTCACATCCCTCTGACATTCACTGCACTCTGAGAGGAAAACCGGGCTTCAGCCTGCTGCGAAGCGCATATCAACGTAGAATCAAGCATAAACTTACTTCACCACCTCCATGGGAGGCAAAGTTTGTAAAACTGAATTGTGAGTGTGGTGGGGGGCATATTTATTGGCATTTTGAGGTTTGGGAAACTTTGCCCCTCCTGGTAGGAATGTGTATCCCATACGTCACTAGCTCATGGACTCCTGCTAATTACATGAAAGAAATAACATCTAATGGGGTCTCAACCTTAAGAGACTCCTCTAAAGCCTCAAACCAAAAAGCTGCTGCAGTAGTTACTGGTACAATGCACGCTATAGGTTGTAGAAGAAAATCCTGATGAATAAACAATTTCTTTAGAAGACCCTCTAATTTTTTATCCATAGGATCTTTGAATGCACAACTGTCCTCAATAGGTATAGTTGTATGCTTAGCCAGGGTAGAAATGGCTCCCTCCACCTTAGGGACCGTCTGTCATTAATCCCGAATGGTTTCAGATATGGGAAACATTTTCTTAAAAGTAGGAGGGGGAGAGAACGGAATGCCTGGTCTATCCCATTCCTTAATAACAATGTCCGAAATTCTTCTAGGGACTGGAAAAACATTAGTGTAAGTAGGTACCTCTAAATATTTATCCATTTTACAGAGTTTCTCTGGTGGAATGACAATAGAGTCACAATCATCCAGAGTCGCTAAGACCTCCCTGAGTAACAAACGGAGGTGTTCAAGCTTAAACTTAAAGGCCGTCACATCTGAGTCTGTTTGAGGGAACATCTTTCCTGAATCAGAAAGCTCTCCCTCAGACAGCAAGTCCCCCACCCCCAAATCAGAACACTGTGAGGGTACATCGGAGATGGCCAATAAAGCATCAGAGGGCTCAGTATTTACTCTAATACCAGACCTGCTGCGCTTACCCTGTAAACCTGGAAGTTTAGATAATACCTCTGTAAGGGTAGTAGACATAACTGCAGCCATATCTTGCAGGGTGAAAGAATTAGACGCACTAGTAGTACTTGGCGTCGCTTGTGCGGGCGTTAAAGGTTGTGACACTTGGGGAGAAACAGATGGCATAACCTGATTCTCTTCTGACTGAGTATCATCCTGAGACCTACTTTTACCAGCTAAAATATGTTCTTTGCAATGTACATGAGGGACACATTTGAAGTGGGGGTTACACAATGGCTTCAAAACACATGGAACTTTGTCTTTCCTCAATGTCAGACATGTTAAAACAGGGTAGTAATGACCACAAACAGGCTTGAAAACACTTTATTTAGTGAAAAAAATAACAATCTGAAAAAACAGTACTGCGCCTTTAAGAGGAAAAAAGCATACAATTTTTCCAAAACTGCCTTAAAATGAAAAAATTATCTCAATTTTATTATATATGTATCCTAACTTGCCAGCTAAGATTGCACCACAAGAAAAGGAATACTTAAACGTTATACAGAAAAACGTTATGATTAAACAAAAAAAAAAAACCCTGTACCTCGCCACAGCCCTGCTGTGGCGCCTACCTGCCCTCAGGGGTCTGCAAAATCAGTTTAACCCTTCGATTAGGCTCAAACTTTCCTGAGAGGCCCACCAGAGCTGGAGCTTGCTGCTTGCATGGGGAATATAATTGCGCAACTGAGGCAAGAAAATAGGCCCCGACCATCTACCTCGATGTCTCACAGTCTTGCAAAAGAACCGATACAAAGCGGTCTAAAAACCTAGCCATGTGGGTTCATATACCCAGGTCTAACAGAAGCCATGTGCACCCTCCATTGCAAATAAAAATGTTTGTCACAAAAAATGTTAATTTACCTCCAAATATAGAATCGTTTGCCCACAAACATTATGTCATCAGTGTCAACCATTTTTACAGCCCAACATACAGGTCCAGTAATACCCTTCTTTTTCACATTAGGATTACTGCTTACCCCTTTCCCTCATGGGGATACTGTCAGCCAATTTTGAAATAACACAGTCTCTCCAGAAAAAAATGACTGAACATACCTCAATGCTTGTAGCATGAAAAACGTTCCTCACACTGAAGTTTCTTAAGTACTCCTCAGCCATTCTGTGGGAACTACTCTGGATCTTAGTAACAACGCTAAGATCATCTGTCTCCAGGCAGAAATCTTCATCCATCTACTGCCTGGGAAAAAATAGCACTCACCGGTACCATTTAAAATAAAAAAGTCTTGCTTGAAGAAAATGAAAACTAACATTTTATCACCTCTTTCACTTTACCCTTCCTATTACTAGTGTAGGCAAAGAGAATGACTGGGGGGTGGAGTCAAGGGAGGAGCTATATAGACAGCTCTGCTGTGGTGCTCTTTGCCACTTCCTGTTAGCTGGAGGATAATATCCCACAAGTAAAGGATGAATCCGTGGACTCGTCGTATCTTGTAGAAGAAATATGCTTTTTACAATTTAAGGCCCTTTCAGTACAAGAGGTACACAATGTAAGAGGGGGTTCCACAATGGCTTCCAAACACATAGAGCAATGAGTTTCCTCAATGTCAGACATGTTGAACAGAGTAGTAATAACCACAATAGTCGTTAAACACTTTATTGATTTAAATTTTTTTTTAAAAACGTGTACTGCGCCTTTAAGAAATAAAAAAGCGCACAATTTTTCCCTAACTGCCTAAAACATTAAAAAACGCTATATAATTAAGTCCATATATACTATAGTGCCAAAAATTATTGCACCCTAAGAGCAAAGGGTGAAATTAACCTCTAAAAGATATTTATAGCAAAAACTGTATTTGATTTGAAAAAACGACCCCTGCACCTCGCCACAGCTCTGCTGTGGCGCCTACCTGCCCCCAGGGTACTGCAAAATGACTCGACACCAATCCAGTTAACAGAACATCAGTTTAGGCCCAACCGGAGCTAATGCCTGCAGCCTTCTCAGTCAGAGTAAACTGTGCGTCTGAGTGCGCGAAAATAGGCCCCGCCCATCATGGACGACGTTCTCATTAGCCTGAACAACCGCATGGGAAGCGGTTTAGCAATAAGCCATGTGGTCCCCTAAATACAACCTCACTAAACAGCCATATGATTGGTATCAATAAAAAAAAAAAATGTTAAGCTGCCTCTCCCAGTGTCTCTGATATATGCTGCAATAAGCCCTTTGCTGCATTAAGCCCATATTATTTCAATAAAATAATACACACGGGATTTCAGTAATACCCTTTTGTTTACAGGGAAAAAAAATTTCAGCCAGTTCTGATATACTAAGTCTCATCAGAAATAAAGGACTGAACATACCTCAATCCTGCTTGTAGCATGAAACCGTTCTCCACACTGAAGATTTCTCTTGCACTACCTTCAGAAGCTCTGTGGGAACCAACATGGATCTTAGTTACATCTGCTAAGATCAACAACCTCAGGGCAGAAATCTTCTTCCATATCTTCCCTGAGGAAAATAGTACTCACCGGTACCATTTAAAATAAAAAAAACTTCTTCATTGAAGAAACTAAAACTAACACCTCACTTTACCTCTTCCTAGTACTAACACAGGCAAAGAGAATGACTGGGGGTGGAGGGAAGGGAGGAGCTATATATACAGCTCTGCTGTGGTGCTCTTTGCCACTTCCTGTTGGCAGGAGGATAATATCCCACAAGTAAGGATGAAATCTGTGGACTCGTAGTATCTTGTAGAAGAAGAGAGACTATACCCCAGGTAAGAAATACATTTTTCATAAAAAAACATTTCCCAGATATGAAACTGACAGTCTGCGAAAGGAAATATACTGAAAACCTGAATCATGGCAAATATAAGTACAATACATATATTTAGAACTTTATATAAATACATAAAGTGCCAAACTATAGCTGAGTGTGTCTTAAGTAATGAAAACATACTTACCAAAAGACACCCATCCACATATAGAAGATAGCTAAACCAGCACTGAAACGGTCATCAGTAGAGGTAATGGATTATGAGAGTATATTGTCGATCTGAAAAGGGAGGTAGGAGACGAATCTCTACGACCGATAACAGAGAACCTATGAAATAGATCCCCTGTGAGGAAAACCATTGCATTCAATAGGTGAAACTCCCTTCACATCCCTCTGACATTCACTGTACTCAGAGGAATCGGGCTTCAAAATGCTGAGAAGCGCATATCAACGTAGAAATCTTAGCACAAACTCACTTCACCACCTCCATAGGAGGTAAAGTTTGCAAAACTGAATTGTGGGTGTGGTGAGGGGTGTATTTATAAGCATTTTGAGGTTTGGGAAACTTTGCCCCTCCTGGTAGGAATGTATATCCCATACGTCAATAGCTCATGGACTCTTGTCAATTACATGAAAGAAACCGGTATTAGACTTTGTTAAAGAGGGGGTACCCTCTAACGCGTCAGAGTCCTCCATAGCTTGCGCTTTATTGTGGAGTAGATTAATTAATAAATGGCACCTTTATATCTCCAATGGCCGGGGCACTCACCACCTCCTATGACCCGGACTACAGAAACCGCGTTGTCTCCTGCGTAGCCGATCAGACAGAGGAAGTTGTATATATATATATATATATATATATATATATATACACACACACACATGTGAACCAGACTCCTAATAAAATAATGTTCAAAGAAAAAGACTGCTCAGTATTATTGCTGTACAAACCACATTGTATGATATGAAAGTTCATAGGTGAAACCGACTCTGTCAATGAGTCCCACTAATGCGGATGTCACCTTTCACAAACGATACAAATTCCAAGTACAAATAACTTGCAGGTAAGGACTCACCCAGATAATGCCCTCTCGGTGTGGAACGATCTCCTAATCTCCAGTTGCAAATGGCAATGCAATCTTGAATCCACCGAGCATCTGTACGCATGCAGAGCTATAATCCAGAGCCTCCCAGAATGTCAGTGTAATTCCGGTAAATCGGCGTATACTACCACTGTTGCTGGGGATCTCCAAACCCCTATTAGCAAAGTCACAGAGAAGAAACAGAATTTGCAGCAGTGGTGTAAAGGAGGACCGGGAGAGATTGGCAGGTAAAAACATAATTTATGTAAGAACTTACCTGATAAATTCATTTCTTTCATATTAGCAAGAGTCCATGAGCTAGTGACGTATGGGATATACATTCCTACCAGGAGGGGCAAAGTTTCCCAAACCTCAAAATGCCTATAAATACACCCCTCACCACACCCACAATTCAGTTTAACGAATAGCCAAGAAGTGGGGTGATAAAAAAGTGCGAAAGCATATAAAATAAGGAATTGGAATAATTGTGCTTTATACAAAAATCATAACCACCCCAAAAAAAGGGCGGGCCTCATGGACTCTTGCTAATATGAAAGAAATGAATTTATCAGGTAAGTTCTTACATAAATTATGTTTTCTTTCATGTAATTAGCAAGAGTCCATGAGCTAGTGACGTATGGGATAATGATTACCCAAGATGTGGATCTTTCCACGCAAGAGTCACTAGAGAGGGAGGGATAAAATAAAGACAGCCAATTCCTGCTGAAAATAATCCACACCCAAAATAAAGTTTAATGAAAAACATAAGCAGAAGATTCAAACTGAAACCGCTGCCTGAAGTACTTTTCTACCAAAAACTGCTTCAGAAGAAGAAAATACATCAAAATGGTAGAATTTAGTAAAAGTATGCAAAGAGGATCAAGTTGCTGCTTTGCAAATCTGATCAATCGAAGCTTCATTCCAAAACGCCCAGGAAGTAGAAACTGACCTAGTAGAATGAGCTGTAATCCTTTGAGGCGGAGTTTTACCCGACTCAACATAGGCAAGATGAATTAAAGATTTCAACCAAGATGCCAAAGAAATGGCAGAAGCTTTCTGGCCTTTTCTAGAACCAGAAAAGATAACAAATAAACTAGATGTCTTTCGGAAAGACTTAGTAGCTTCAACATAATATTTCAAAGCTCTAACAACATCCAAAGAATGCAATGATTTCTCCTTAGAATTCTTAGGATTAGGACATAATGAAGGAACCACAATTTCTCTACTAATGTTGTTAGAATTCACAACTTTAGGTAAAAATTCAAAAGAAGTTTGCAACACTGCCTTATCCTGATGAAAAATCAGAAAAGGAGACTCACAAGAAAGAGCAGATAATTCAGAAACTCTTCTGGCAGAAGAGATTGCCAAAAGGAACAAAACTTTCCAAGAAAGTAATTTAATGTCCAATGAATGCATAGGTTCAAACGGAGGAGCTTGAAGAGCTCCCAGAACCAAATTCAAACTCCAAGGAGGAGAAATTGACTTAATGACAGGTTTTATACGAACCAAAGCTTGTACAAAACAATGAATATCAGGAAGATTAGCAATCTTTCTGTGAAAAAGAACAGAAAGAGCAGAGATTTGTCCTTTCAAAGAACTTGCGGATAAACCTTTATCTAAACCATCCTGAAGAAAACTGTAAAATTCTCGGAATTCTAAAAGAATGCCAAGAAAAATGATGAGAAAGACACCAAGAAATATAAGTCTTCCAGACTCTATAATATATCTCTCTGGATACAGATTTACGAGCCTGTAACATAGTATTAATCACAGAGTCAGAGAAACCTCTTTGACCAAGAATCAAGCGTTCAATCTCCATACCTTTAAATTTAAGGATTTGAGATCCTGATGGAAAAAAGGACCTTGCGACAGAAGGTCTGGTCGTAGCGGAAGAGTCCACGGATGGCAAGAGGCCATCCGGACAAGATCCGCATACCAAAACCTGTGAGGCCATGCCGGAGCTACCAGCAGAACAAACGAGCATTCCTTCAGAATCTTGGAGATTACTCTTGGAAGAAGAACTAGAGGCGGAAAGATATAAGCAGGATGATACTTCCAAGGAAGTGATAATGCATCCACTGCTTCCGCCTGAGGATCCCGGGATCTGGACAGATACGTGGGAAGTTTCTTGTTTAGATGAGACGCCATCAGATCTATTTCTGGAAGCTCCCACATTTGAACAATCTGAAGAAATACCTCTGGGTGAAGAGACTATTCGCCCGGATGCAACGTTTGGCGACTGAGATAATCCGCTTCCCAATTGTCTATCGCCCAAACCAGAATTCGAGATACTTCTTTCATAGCCAGAGGACTGTGAGTCCCTCCTTGATGATTGATGTATGCCACAGTAGTGACATTGTCTGTCTGAAAACAAATGAACGATTCTCTCTTCAGAAGAGGCCAAGACTGAAGAGCTCTGAAAATTGCACGGAGTTCCAAAATATTGATCGGTAATCTCACCTCCTGAGATTCCCAAACTCCTTGTGCCGTCAGAGATCCCCACACAGCTCCCCAACCTGTGAGACTTGCATCTGTTGAAATTACAGTCCAGGTCGGAAGCACAAAAGAAGCCCCCTGAATTAAACGATGGTGATCTGTCCACCACGTTAGAGAGTGTCGTACAATCGGTTTTAAAGATATTAATTGAGATATCTTTGTGTAATCCTTGCACCATTGATTCAGCATACAGAGCTGAAGAGGTCGCATGTGAAAACGAGCAAAGGGGATCGCGTCCGATGCAGCAGTCATAAGACCTAGAATTTCCATGCATAAGGCTACCGAAGGGAATGATTGTGACTGAAGGTTTCGACAAGCTGAAATCAATTTTAGACGTCTCTTGTCTGTTAAAGACAGAGTCATGGACACTGAATCTATCTGGAAACCCAGAAAGGTTACCCTTGTCTGAGGAATCAATTAACTTTTTGGTGAATTGATCCTCCAACCATGATCTTGAAGAAACAACACAAGTCGATTCGTATGAGATTCTTCTAAATGTAAAGACTAAGCAAGTACCAAGATATCGTCCAAATAAGGAAATACCACAATACCCTGTTCTCTGATTACAGACAGAAGGGCACCAAGAACCTTTGTAAAAATTCTTGGAGCTGTAGCTAGGCCAAACGGCAGAGCCACAAACTGGTAATGCTTGTCCAGAAAAGAGAATCTCAGGAACTGATAATGATCTGGATGAATCGGAATATGCAGATATGCATCCTGTAAATCTATTGTGGACATAAAATGCCCTTGCTGAACAAAAGGCAAGATAGTCCTTACAGTTACCATTTTGAACGTTGGTATCCTTACATAACGATTCAATATTTTTAGATCCAGAACTGGTCTGAAGGAATTCTCCTTCTTTGGTACAATGAAGAGATTTGAATAAAACCCCATCCCCTGTTCCAGAACTGGAACTGGCATAATTACTCCAGCCAACTCTAGATCTGAAACACAATTCAGAAATGCTTGAGCTTTCACTGGATTTACTGGGACACGGGAAAGAAAAAATCTCTTTGCAGGAGGTCTCATCTTGAAACCAATTCTGTACCCTTCTGAAACAATGTTCTGAATCCAAAGATTGTGAACAGAATTGATCCAAATTTCTTTGAAAAAACGTAACCTGCCCCCTACCAGCTGAGCTGGAATGAGGGCCGCACCTTCATGTGGACTTAGAAGCAGGCTTTGCCTTTCTAGAAGGCTTGGATTTATTCCAGACTGGAGATGGTTTCCAAACTGAAACTGCTCCTGAGGATGAAGGATCAGGCTTTTGTTCTTTGTTGAAACGAAAGGAACGAAAACGATTATTAGCCCTGTTTTTACCCTTAGATTTTTTATCCTGTGGTAAAAAAGTTCCTTTCCCACCAGTAACAGTTGAGATAATAGAATCCAACTGAGAACCAAATAATTTGTTACCCTGGAAAGAAATGGAAAGTAGAGTTGATTTAGAAGCCATATCAGCATTCCAAGTTTTAAGCCATAAAGCTCTTCTAGCTAAAATAGCTAGAGACATAAACCTGACATCAACTCTGATAATATCAAAAATGGCATCACAGATAAAATTATTAGCATGCTGAAGAAGAATAATAATATTATGAGAATCATGATCTGTTACTTGTTGCGCTAAAGTCTCCAACCAAAAAGTTGAAGCTGCAGCAACATCAGCCAAAGATATAGCAGGTCTAAGAAGATTACCTGAACACAGATAAGCTTTTCTTAGAAAGGATTCAATTTTCCTATCTAAAGGATCTTTAAAACGAAGTACCATCTGACGTAGGAATAGTAGTACGTTTAGCAAGGGTAGAAATAGCCCCATCGACTTTAGGGATTTTGTCCCAAAATTCTAATCTGTCAGACGGCACAGGATATAATTGCTTAAAACGTTTAGAAGGAGTAAATGAATTACCCAATTTATCCCATTCTCTGGAAATTACTTCAGAAATAGCATTAGGAACAGGAAAAACTTCTGGAATAACCACAGGAGATTTAAATACCTTATCTAAACGTTTAGAATTAGTATCAAGAGGACCAGAATCCTCTATTTCTAAAGCAATTAGTACTTCTTTAAGTAAAGAACGAATAAATTCCATTTTAAATAAATATGAAGATTTATCAGCATCAATCTCTGAGACAGAATCCTCTGAACCAGAAGAGTCATCAGAATCAGAATGATGATGTTCATTTAAAAATTCATCTGTAGAGAGAGAAGTTTTAAAAGATTTTTTATGTTTACTAGAAGGAGAAATAACAGACATAGCCTTCTTGATGGATTCAGAAACAAAATCTCTTATGTTATCAGGAACATTCTGCACCTTAGATGTTGAAGGAACTGCAACAGGCAATGGTACATTACTAAAGGAAATATTATCTGCTTTAACAAGTTTGTCATGACAATTAATACAAACAACAGCCGGAGGAATAGCTACCAAAAGTTTACAGCAGATACACTTAGCTTTGGTAGATCCAGCACTAGACAGCGATTTTCCTGAAGTATCTTCTGACTCAGATGCAACGTGAGACATCTTGCAATATGTAAGAGAAAAAACAACATATAAAGCAAAATTGATCAAATTCCTTAAATGACAGTTTCAGGAATGGGAAAAAATGCCAATAAACAAGCTTCTAGTAACCAGAAGCAAAGAAAAAATGAGACTGAAATAATGTGGAGACAAAAGCCACGCCCATATTTTTTGGCGCCAAATAAGACGCCCACATTATTTGGCGCCTAAATGCTTTTTGGCGCCAAAAATGACGCCACATCCGGAACGCCGACATTTTTGGCGCAAAAGGACGTCAAAAAATGACGCAACTTCCGGCGACACGTAAAGAAAAAAAGTCCGCGCCAAGAATGACGCAATAAAATGAAGCATTTTCAGCCCCCGCGAGCCTAACAGCCCACAGGGAAAAAAGAGTCAAATTTTAAGGTAAGAAAAAAAAAAAATTGATTCAAATGCATTATCCCAAATATGAAACTGACTGTCTGAAAATAAGGAATGTTGAACATTCTGAGTCAAGGCAAATAAATGTTTGAATACATATATTTAGAACTTTATAAATAAAGTGCCCAACCATAGCTTAGAGTGTCACAGAAAATAAGATTTACTTACCCCAGGACACTCATCTACATGTTTGTAGAAAGCCAAACCAGTACTGAAACGAAAATCAGCAGAGGTAATGGTATATAAATAAGAGTATATCGTCGATCTGAAAAGGGAGGTAAGAGATGAATCTCTACGACCGATAACAGAGAACCTATGAAATAGACCCCGTAGAAGGAGATCACTGCATTCAAAATAGGCAATACTCTCCTCACATCCCTCTGACATTCACTGCACGCTGAGAGGAAAACCGGGCTCCAACTTGCTGCGGAGCGCATATCAATGTAGAATCTAGCACAAACTTACTTCACCACCTCCATAGGAGGCAAAGTTTGTAAAACTGAATTGTGGGTGTGGTGAGGGGTGTATTTATAGGCATTTTGAGGTTTGGGAAACTTTGCCCCTCCTGGTAGGAATGTATATCCCATACGTCACTAGCTCATGGACTCTTGCTAATTACATGAAAGAAATAGTAATTTATTACATATCCAAAACGTACATATAATTACAGGCACAGCAAACAAACCCCGCTGACGCGTTTCCCGCTTCACAAGCGGTTCATCAGAGCTGGGAGAAAAAGTGTTACAAGCAGCTGTTAAATCTCAGGTAACAAAGTTGAATAGCCAATCAGCAAACAAAGATCTCACCTTCGACTTAACCTTTTACACTCCATAAGCTTACAAGTTTCAACTAACTAAAACAGTAACAAAAGATGTCACAAAATCTCTCTAAACATCACACGATAACAATACATGTTAAAACTGAATAAAGCACTTTTTCTAAAATTAGTAAGTTAATCAAAGTTTAGAATAACGGAACCCTAGGACTTAGGTGTTATGCAATTGTTGCTGGATTAAAGTAACATATCTCCACAAAAATGTAGCCAAATTCTACTCAGGTCCATTCAGCAATTTGAATGGAAGGAAGGTTATGTTTTTTCTACAATAGATGCAGTTTCTTTATATTCATGCATACCGCATGAACAGGGATTAAGTGCTATACAAAGAATGCTTGTCAGATACTCTGGGTATGATGACAGATTAATTGAATTTTTAATAGAAGCCATATAATTTCTTCTACATCACAACTATTTCATGTATAATGGTGAGTTTTATCTGCAACTCAGAGGGACAGTGATGGGGGCAAAATTTGCCCCCTCGTATGCCAATTTATATCTAGCAGATTTTGAAACTAGGAAGATCTTTGGCAATGAGAACCTCTATAAAGATGATATTAAGTTATATACCAGGTATATAGATGATATTTTGTTAATTTGGGGAGGTGAGATGAATAATCTAAAGAATTTTGTTTATAATCTTAATATAAATGATAATAACCTCAGTTTCACCTACAATGTTTCTGGTGATAGTATACCCTATTTGGATGTACTTATAGGACATAATGATGAATCTATTGTCAATGAAGTCTATAGAAAAGAGACCTCTGGGAATACTATTCTCAGAGCTGATCACCAAGGGACAATACATTAGGCTGATGCGTAATTGTAGCTCATTGGACATGTATTGGAAACATGCTAGAGATTTGACTTCACGTTTGGTGGACAGAGGTTACAATTTAGGGGACCTAAATAAAATTGCTACTTTAGTTTCTGGCTTTGATAGAAGCAAATTACTTAAGGATAAACAGAAGCTAAGAAAAAATGCTAGGAATCAGTGTAGCAATGGTGTTAACTTTATAACTAAATTTAGCAATCAATATGATGCTATATGCAACATCATTAAGAAAAGGTTACCCCTATTGGAAATGGATGAAGATCTTAAGTTATTATCAAAAAATTGTAAGTTTATCTCCTACAGATCAGACACTATAGGAGATAGAATCAATAAGAACTTAAATTCTTACTCCAATATCAATACTACAATAATGTCAGGTAGAACTGGAAATTGGCTTTCTAAGTAATGTGTTTTTTACAAATGTGGCGTGAGGCTGTGTAAGAGTTGCGATTTTGCTTTGGTTGGAGATACTTTCCATTCTACAAACACTAATAGAATATATAACATCAGGGGACGTATTAATTGCAACTCCACTTATCTTGTTTACCTCATCACCTGTTTACACTGTAATTTTCAATATGTGTGTCTCACCTCTAGGGGCTTAAAGGATAGGATCAGAGAACATCTTTTGTCCCTAGAGGCGGAGGTACCAAAAACTCCAGTGGCTAAGCACTTTTTTGAGCATATTGACAAATTCAGGTATTTCTGGTTTCAAGGTATTGAACAGGTTAAAATGAACACTAGAGGTGGGGACAGATATAAGGCTCTCAGTAAAAGAGAAATCTATTGGATTTACACTCTTAAAACAGGTTCCCCATTAGGGATTAATAAAGTAAGTGACATTAAATTGTTTATTGATGCTTGAATTTTAAATGCCTTCCGTTAACTGTCCTTATATCTGTATCAGTTATTTTTCTATTTGCTGATCTAAATTAAGTTCCACATTTGTTTCTTGTGTATTTTTCCCTATGCTAAGTTGTTACATTGTATCATATCCCCATGATTGCCGTAATAGAAAATTGTTTGCATTTGACTTTTATATTAATTTGGCTACATTTTTGTGGAGATATGTTACTTTAATGCAGCAACAATTGCATAACACCTAAGTCCTAGGGTTCCGTTATTCTAAACTTTGATAAACTTACTCATTTTAGAAAAAGTGCTTTATTCAGTTTTTACATGTATTGTTATCGTGTGATGTTTAGAGAGATTTTGTGACATCTTTTGTTACTGTTATAGTTAGTTGAAACTTGTAAGCTTATGGAGTGTAAAAGGTTAAGTCGAAGGTGAGATCTTTGTTTGCTGATTGGCTATTCAACTTTGTTACCTGAGATTTAACATCTGCTTGCAACACTTTTTCTCCCAGCTCTGATGAACCGCTTGTGAAGCGGGAAACGCGTCAGCGGGGTTTGTTTGCTGTGCCTGTAATTATATGTACGTTTTGGATATGTAATAAATTACTATTTTACCTGCCAATCTCTCCCGGTCCTCCTTTACACCACTGCTGCGAATTCTGTTTCTCCTAATAAAATAACCTCACTGAGGTATTAAATAAACACGTCTCCAGATAAGCAACATTACATGCATGCCCCCCAGATATGAGAGGATTCTGTAAGATGTTTCTGCCACCAGAAGTAGACAACAAGTCATTAGGGGCAAAAATGAAACTGGACTTACCCAAACAGGTCATCTTCATCCAGGCTGGATACTGAAACAGAAAGGAAAAAGAAAATTTATGCTTACCTGATAAATGTATTTCTTTTTTGACACAATGAGTCCACGGATCATCCTAATTACTAATGGAATATTCACCTCCTGGTCAGCAGGATGAGTCTAAGAGCACCACAGCAGAGCTCTTAAATAGCTCCTCCCTTCCCTCCCACTCCAGTCATTCGACCGAAGTTAGGAAGAGAAAGGAAAAGCCAAGGTGCAGAGGTGTCTACAATAACCCACAACCTGGGTAAAAGAACAGGGCGGGCCGTGGACTCATCGTGTCAAAAAAGAAATACATTTATCAGGTAAGCATAAATTTTCTTTTCTTTTTTAAGACACGAGTCCACGGATCATCTTAATTACTAATGGGATTCAATACCCAAGCTAGAGTACACAGATGATATGGGAGGGACAAGACATGTAACCTAAACAAAAGGCACCACTGCTTGAAGAACCTTTCTCCCAAATTTGAAAAACTTGTGTGAAGAGAGGACCAAGTTGCAGCCTTGCAAATCTGTTCCACAGAAGCTTCATTCGTGAATGCCCATGATGAAGCAACAGCCCTCGTGGAATGAGCCGTAACTCTCTCTGGAGGCTGCTGTCCAGCAGTCTCATATGCAAAACGTATGATACTCTTCAGTCAAAAAGAAAAAGAAGTAGCCGTAGCCTTCTGTCCCTTACATTCCTTCTGAGAAGAAGGATTAGGACACAAGGAAGGAACAACAATCTCCTGATTAACCCCTTAATGACCACAGCACTTTTCCATTTTCTGTCCGTTTGGGACCAAGGCTATTTTTACATTTCTGCGGTGTTTGTGTTTAGCTGTAATTTTCCTCTTACTCATTTACTGTACCCACACATATTATATACCATTTTTCTCGCCATTAAATGGACTTTCTAAAGATACCATTATTTTCATAATATCTTATAATTTACTATTAAAAAAATTATAAAATATGAGGAAAAAATAGAAAAAAAACACACTTTTTCTAACTTTGACCCCCAAAATCTGTTACAGATCTACAACCACCAAAAAACACCCATGCTAAATAGTTTCTAAATTTTGTCCTGAGTTTAGAAATACCCAATGTTTACATGTTCTTTGCTTTTTTTGTAAGTTATAGGGCCATAAATACAAGTAGCACTTTGCTATTTCCAAATCATTATTTTTCAAAATTAGCGCTAGTTACATTAGAACACTAATATCTTTCAGGAATCTCTGAATATCCATTGACATGTATATATTTTTTTTTAGTAGACATCCCAAAGTATTCATCTAGGCCCATTTTGGTATATTTCATGCCACCATTTCACCGCCAAATACGATTAAATACAAAAAATCGTTCACTTTTTTACTAATTTTTTCACAAACTTTTGGTTTCTCACTGAAATTATTTACAAACAGCTTGTGCAATTATGGCTTAAATTGTTGTAAATGCTTCTCTGGGATGCCCTTTGTTCAGAAATAGCAGACATATATGGCTTTGGCGTTGCTTTTTAGTAATTAGAAGGCTGCTAAATGCCACTGCGCACTACACGTGTATTATGCCCAGCAGTGAAGGGGTTAATTATGGAGCATGTAGGGAGCTTTTAGGGATACTTTTAGCTTTAGTGTAGTGTAGTAGACAACCCCAAGTATCGATCTAGGCCAATTTTGGTATATTTCATGCCACCATTTCACCGCCAAATACGATCAAATTAAAAAAAACGTTACATTTTTCACAATTTTAGGTTTCTCACTGAAATCATTTACAAACAGCTTGTGCAATTATGGCACAAATGGTTGTAAATGCTTCTCTGGGATCCCCTTTGTTCAGAAATAGCAGACATATATGGCTTTGGCGTTGCTTTTTGGTAATTAGAAGGCCGCCAAATGCCGCTGCATTTCACACGTGTATTATGGCTAGCAGTGAAGGGGTTAATTATGTAGCTTGCAGGGTTAATTTTAGCTTTAGTGTAGAGCTCAGCCTCCCACCTGAAACATGAGACCCCCTGATCCCTCCCAAACAGCTCTCTTCCCTCCCCCACCCCACAATTGTCCCCGCCATCTTAAGTACTGGCAGAAACTCTGCCAGTACTAAAATAAAAGCTATACTTGGGCATTTTTTTTTGGCATATTTACATATGCTGCTGTGTAGGATCCCCCCTTAGTCCCCAACCTCACTGATCCCCCACCAAACAGCTCTCTAACCCTCCCCCTCTGCCTTAATGGGCGCCATCTTGGGTACTGGCAGCTGTCTGCCAGTACCCAGTTTAGTAACAAATGTGCCTTTTTTTAAAAAAAAATTCCCTTTTCTGTAGTGTAGCTTTCCCACCCCCCAAGACCATCCCCCCACCCCTTCCAGATCCCTTAGCTGTTTATTTGTAACATTTTAAAACTTTTTATTTTAACAGCCTTATTTTTCCGTAGTGTAGCGGTTCCCTCCCGCCCCGTGCACGCGCCCCCCGTGCACGCGCGCGCTCCCGTGCGCGCTCCCGACGGTTCCGCCCCCCTTCTCTCCACTCGGCACATCGATGGCCGCCCACCCGCCTCCCAGACTTGCTCCCACCCACCAACGATACCGGCCACCGATGTCCGGTGCAGAGAGGGCCACAGAGTGGCTCTCTCTGCATCGGATGGCCAAGGTGGGTTATTGCAGGATGCCTCCATATCGAGGCATCACTGCAATAACCGGAAAGCAGCTGGAAGCGAGCAGGATCGCTTCAAGCTGCTTTCCAGACCAAGGACGTATGCCACACGTCCTCGGTCATTAACTGTATTTTTTTTGAGGACGTGTGGCGTACGTCCTTGGTCATTAAGGGGTTAATGTTCCGATCGGAAAAAACTTAGGAAGAAATCCTAATGTAGTACATAAAACCACCTTATCTGAATGGAAAATAAGGTAAAGAGACTCATACTGCAATGCCGAGAGCTCTGACACTCTACAAGCAGAGGAAATAGCAACAAAAATAAAACTTTCCAAGATAACAACTTAATATCGAAGGAATGCATAGGCTCAAACGGAGCCCCTTGAAGAAGTTTAAGAACTAAATTCAGATTCCATGGAGGAGTAACTGGTTTGAACACAGGCCTAATCCTGACCAAGGCCTGACAAAATGATTGTACATCCGGAACCTCCGCCAGACGTTTGGGTAACAAAATAGATAATGCCGAGATTTGACCGTTTAGGGAACTAGTCGATAAGCCTTTTTCCAAACCTTCTTGGAGAAAAGACAAAATGCTAGGAATCCTAACTCTACTCCATGAGTAGCCCTTGGATTCACACCAAAGAGATATTTACGCCATATCTTATGGTAAATCTTTCTAGTTACAGGCTTGCTAGCCTTAATCATGGTCACTATGACCGAGTCAGAAAAACCCAGCTTGGACAAAATTAAGAGTTCAATCCACAAGTAGTCTGCCTCAGCAAAACTAGATTTGGGTGAAATAAGGACCCTTGAATTAGAAGGTCCTTCTTCAACGGAAGTCTCCACAGTGGCAGAGATGACATATCCACCAGATCCGCATACCAAATCCCGCGAAGCCAGGCAGGAGCAATGAGGATCACTGATGCCCTCTCCTGATCCGAGCAATGACCTGAGGAAAGAGGCGCAAACGGAGGAGTTTGGTATGCTAGACTGAAGGTCCGAGGAACCACCACAGCATCTATCAGTTCCGCCTGGGAGTCCCTGGACCTCGACCCGAATCTCGAGAGCTTGGCATTCTGTCGAGATGCCAAGAGGTCTAATTCCGGCCGACCCCACCTGAGAATCAGGCTGGAGAACACTACCAGATGGAGTTCCCACTCCCCCGGATGAAAGGTCTGCCTGTTCAGAAAATTCGCCTCCCAGTTGTCCACGCCTGGGATGTGTATCGTTGACAGAAAACAAGAATGGGCCTCCGCCCACTGAATTATCTTGGTTACCTCTGACATCGCTAAGGAACTCCTCGTTCCTCCCTGATGATTGATGTAAGCCACTGAAGTTATGTTGTCCAAGTGAAACTGATAAATTGGACCGAGGCTAACTGAGGCCAGGCAAGACGAGCATTTAAGATTGCTCTCAGTTCCAGGAAGCTTTATAGGAAGATCAGACTCTGACTGAGTCCACACTCCCTGAGCCTATTAGGGAACCCTAGAAGGCTGGCGTCTGTTATCACAATCACCCAAGATGGTCTGCGAAAGCAGGCTCCCTGGAAAAGATGATCCAGAGACAACCACCATTGAAGAGGATCCCTTGTCTCCTGCTCCAAATGTATTCGAGGAGACAAATCCGCATAATCTCCGTTCCATTACCTGAGCATATTTAACTGCAGAGGTCAGAGATGGAACCGAGCAAACGGGATGATGTCCATTGCCGCTACCATCAGCCCGATTACCTCCCTGTACTGAGCCACTGATGGCCGAGGAATGGACTGAAGAGCTAAACAAGTATCGAAAATCTTTGATTTCCTGACTTCTGTCAGAAAAATCTTCATCGATAGGGAATCTATTATGGTTCCCAAGAAAGTTACCCTTGTATTTGGGACTAAGGAACTCTTATCCAAATTTACCTTCCCACCGTGAGATTGCGGAAAGGAAAACGACATTTCAGTGTGGAATCTTGCTTGATGGAGCCTGGACTAGAAAATCGTCCAGATAGGACGCCACTGCAATGCCCCGTAACCGAAGCACCGCCAACAGCGATCCCAGAACCTTTGAGAAAATTCTAGGAGCTGTGGCAAGACCGAATGGAAGAGCCACGAATTGAAAGGGTTTGTCTAGAAAAGCAAACCTTAGAAACTTATAATAATCCCTGTAAATGGGAACATGCAGGTACGCTTGCTTTAAATCCACTGTTGTCATAAATTGACCCTCTTGGATCAAAGGGAGAATGGAACGAATAGCTTCCATCTTGAAGGACGGTACTCTGAGAAATTATGTTCAGATTCTTGAGATCTAAAATTGGCCTGAAGGTTACCTCTTTCTTTGGGAACTACGAATAGATTGGAATCAAAACCCAGACCCTGTTCCTGAACCGGAACAATCACTCCCAGGTTGGAAAGGTTTTTTACGCATTGTAAGAACGCCTCTCTCTTTTGTCTGGTCTGCAGACAATCTTGAAACAGAAACCTGCCTCTGGGAGGAAAAATCTTGAATTCTAACTCGTATCCCTGGGACACTATTTCTATTACCCAGGGATCCTGAACATCTCAAACCCAAACCTGAGCGAAGCAGGAAAGTCTGCCCCCTATGCTGTCCTCCATTCAACAGCTGGCTTCTTGGATTGTTTTCCCTTATTCCAAGATTTATTGGGTCTCCATGCAGGCCTAATCTGATCCTGTTCCGAGGCAGAAAAGAAAAAAATTTTTTTTTTGCTTGTTTTTTTTTAAATTTCGAAAGGAACTAAAATTGCTCTGTCGTCCTTCTTGTTTGATTCTCTTATCCTGCGGGAGAAGAAGATCTTTACCTCTCGAGATATTGGAGATAATTTCCGACAGGCCAGGTCCAAACAAGGTCTACACCTTGTAAGGAATAGTTAGAAGCTTAGACTTAGAGGACACCTCTGCAGACCAAGGCTTTAATCATAAGGCTCTGCGAGCTAGAATAGAGAAACCCGAAATCTCTGCTCCCTGGATTGATAACTTGAAGGGAAGCATCTGTAAAAAAAGGAAATTTATGCTTACCTGATAAATTGATTTCTTCTATGATACGACGAGTCCACGGATTTCATCCTTACTTGTGGGATATTATCCTCCGGCTAACAGGAAGTGGAAAAGGGCACCACAGCAGAGCTGTATATATAGCTCCTCCCTTCCCTCCACCCCCAGTCATTCGACCAAAGGTTTAGGAAGAGAAAGGAAAAGCTAAAGGTGCAGAGGTGACTGAAGTTGTAAAAATAAATTATAATCTGTCTTAAAATGACAGGGAGGGCTGTGGACTCGTCGTATCGTAGAAGAAATCAATTTATCAGATAAGCATAAATTTCCTTTTCTTCTACAAGATACGAGTCCACGGATTTCATCCTTACTTGTGGGATACAATACCAAAGCTACAGGACACGGATGAAAGGGAGGGACAAGACAGAGAACTAAACGGAAGGCACCACTGCTTGAAGAACCTTTCTCCCAAAAACAGCCTCAGAAGAAGCAAAATTTGTAAAATTTGGAAAAAGTATGAAGGGACGACCAAGTCGCAGCCTTAAAAATTTATTCAACAGAAGCATCGTTTTTAAAGGCCCATGTGGAAGCCACAGCCCTAGTAGAATGAGCCGTAATTCTTTCAGGAGGCTGCTGTCCAGCAGTCTCATATGCCAGGCGGATGATACTCCTCAGCCAAAAAGAAAGAGAGGTAGCCGTAGCTTTCTAACCCCTATGCTTTCCAGAACAAACAATGAATAATGAAGATGATTGACGGAAATCCTTGGTTGCCTGTAAGTAAAACTTCAAGGCACGGACCACGTCCAAATTATGTAACAGACGCTCAATTCTTAGAAGAAGGATTAGGACACACGGAAGGAACAACAATTTCCTGATTAATATTCTTATTTGAAACAACCTTAGGAAGAAATCCAGGTTTGGTACGCAAAACCACCTTATCAGAATGAAATATAAGATAAGGCGAATCACATTGCAACGCTGAAAGCTCCGAAACTCTTCGAGCAGAAGAAATAGCAACCAAAAACAAAACTTTCCAAGATAATTTAATATCTATGGAATGCATGGGTTCAAACGGAACCCCTTGAAGAACTCTAAGAACTAAATTCAAACTCCAGGGAGGAGTAATTGGTCTAAATACAGGCTTAATTCTGGCTAGAGCCTGACAAAAAACAGAATTTATGTTTACCTGATAAATTTCTTTCTCCTACGGTGTATCCGGTCCACGGCTTCATCCTTACTTGTGGGATATTCTCAATCCCTACAGGAAGTGGCAAAGAGAGCACACAGCAAAGCTGTCCATATAGCTCCCCTCAAACTCCGCCCCCCCAGTCATTCGACCGACGGTTAGGAGAAAAAGGAGAACCATAGGGTGCAGTGGTGACTGTAGTTTACAAAAAAATAATTTAAACCTGACCAAAATGCCAGGGCAGGCCGTGGACCGGATACACCGTAGGAGAAAGAAATTTATCAGGTAAACATAAATTCTGTTTTCTCCTACATTGGTGTATCCGGTCCCCGGCTTCATCCTTACTTGTGGGAACCAATACCAAAGCTTTAGGACACGGATGAAGGGAGGGAACAAGTCAGGTAACCTAAACGGAAGGCACCACTGCTTGCAAAACCTTTCTCCCAAAAATAGCCTCCGAAGAAGCAAAAGTATCGAATTTGTAAAATTTGGCAAACGTCTGCAGTGAAAACCAAGTCGCTGCCTTACAAATCTGTTCAACAGAAGCCTCATTCTTGAAAGCCCATGTGGAAGCCACAGCTCTAGTAGAGTGAGCTGTAATTCGTTCAGGAGGCTGCCTTCCAGCAGTCTCATAAGCCAACCGGATGATGCTTTTTAGCCAGAAGGACAGAGAGGTTGCAGTCGCCTTTTGACCTCTTCTCTTGCCAAACATCTTTAGTTGCTTTTAGATAAAACTTTAAAGCACGAACCACATCAACATTGTGTAACAGACGTTCCTTGTTAGAAACTGGATTAGGACACAGAGAAGGAACAACTATTTCCTGGTTGATATTCTTATTGGAAACCACCTTTGGAAGAAAACCAGGTTTGGTACGTAAAACGACCTTTTCTTTCATGTAATTAGCAAGAGTCCATGAGCTAGTGACGTATGGGATATACATTCCTACCAGGAGGGGCAAAGTTTCCCAAACCTCAAAATGCCTATAAATACACCCCTCACCACACCCACAAATCAGTTTTTACAAACTTTGCCTCCCATGGAGGTGGTGAAGTAAGTTTGTGCTAGATTCTACGTTGATATGCGCTTCGCAGCAGGCTGGAGCCCGGTTTTCCTCTCAGTGTGCAGTGAATGTCAGAGGGATGTGAAGAGAGTATTGCCTATTTGAATTCAATTATCTCCTTCTACGGGGTCTATTTCATAGGTTCTCTGTTATCGGTCGTAGAGATTCATCTCTTACCTCCCTTTTCAGATCGACGATATACTCTTATATATACCATTACCTGTACTGATTCTCGTTTCAGTACTGGTTTGGCTTTCTACTACATGTAGGTGAGTGTCCTGGGGTAAGTAAGTCTTATTTTCTGTGACACTCTAAGCTATGGTTGGGCACTTTTATATAAAGTTCTAAATATATGTGTTTAAACATTTATTTGCCTTGATTCAGGATGTTCACCGTTCCTTATTTCAGACAGTCAGTTTCATATTTGGGATAATGCATATGAATAAATCAATTTTTTCTTACCTTAAAATTTGACTTTTTTCCTGTGGGCTGTTAGGCTCGCGGGGGCTGAAAATGCTTCATTTTATTGCGTCATTCTTGGAGCGGACTTTCTTGGCGCAAAAAAATTCTTGTTATTTCCGGCGTCATACGTGTCGCCGGAAGTTGCGTCATTTTTTTGACGTTTTTGCGCCAAAAAATGTCGGCGTTACCGAATGTGGCGTCATTTTTGGCGCCAAAAGCATTTAGGCGCCAAATAATGTGGGCGGCTTTTTTGGCGCTAAAAAATTCGAGCGTCATTGTTGTCTCCACAATATTTAAGCCTCATTGTTTATTGCTTCTGGTTGCTAGAAGCTTGTTCATTGGCATTTTTTTCCCATTCCTGAAACTGTCATTTAAGGAATTTGATCAATTTTGCTTTATATGTTGTTTTTTCTATTACATATTGCAAGATGTCTCAGATTGACTCTGAATCAGAAGCCACTTCTGGAAAAACGCTTAACTGAGTTTCAGTTCTACCAAAGCTAAGTTCATTTATTTTAAATGTTATAAATGTTTATCTTTAGCTATGGTTTGTAATAAGTTATTATGATATACTTTTACATGCAGAATCCATTAGTATTTATGCTTTACATATTTCCATTCTTACATCTTATGTACAAGAAATATTTAGAAGATTTATAAGAAATATTTTTCTGACTCTATTTTAAAGGCTTTGTCTGACTTCGTGCCTTCTAATAAAATTTTTAGGTCTTTTTCACTTCTTTTGTAATTATTGAAGTTTCAAATGACCAACAACATACTGATTTATCCTTTTCTGATGATGTTTTTTCTCTTTCAGAAATTTTCTTCATCAGATATTGACACTAACAAATCTACTTTTTTATTATTTTTTTATTATTAAAGTACATTTGCTCTTTGTTGAAAAGGTGTTGATTATTTTGGATATTAAGGTAACTAGTTCTTTAAGACTAGCTGACATTATTTCTGCCTATTTTCTTCCGTGTTTTCAGAGGTTTTCTTTCCAATTCCCCATACTAGGGAATGGAATAGGCTGATAATTTTCTTTTATTCCTTCTTCAAAGGTTTTAAACTATATTCTTTGCCAGCAGTTAAATTCAATAAGGAGGGTTCTCCAATTTATTGGGGCTATCTCTACTTCTACTAATTATGCTATTATTTCTATAGCAAAATAGTATTTATTTTCCTTTAGATAGTTGTATCTTATTTATGGAAAATTATTTAGTTTCAGGTACTTTTCTTGGTCCTGTGATTTATTTGGATATTGCAATTGCTTCGTTTTTTCTGTTTACTTTAAAATCAAGTATCAGATTATGATTTATTTTAGCATTGTTAAAGGGACAACATTTACTAGACTAGGTGCTGTTGCATTTGTCTTGTTGTTTTGCATTTATTGATTATGCAAGTCCTCTGTATTGACTGGTCCTTTAAACTGGACTATCATGCTAATAATTTCATTTGTGTCTTCATTTTATTGAATATTTTCGCAAATGAGGGTTAATCTATGTCTTTAGCTATTTTAGCTAGACGAATTTTGTGATTTTTAAAAATAAAATAAAAAATAATAATCCATATTTCTTTTGTTCTAAGATAATCAATTATTTGTTTTATAATTGGATTCAATTCTTAACTGTTACTCTGGGCTTCAAGATTGAGTTCTAAGACTAAAACTTTAAGCTTATACTAGTTTGGTTGTTCTTATTAAGGAACAAATTCCTGAGTTCTTTCCCAAGTAACATGTTTATAATTGGAGTTCGAAATCAGCTCCCAAATATTGCGATGTACGTGCCGTATTCCAGCTTGGCTGGTAAGGGGCAGGTTAAGACTTCTTTGAAATTTATTTGGTTCTATTTTGTCCAAATTTCTTTGATTTTATTCCAGTAAGGCTAACACTTTCTTTAAGTGTGTTTCTGTCCTATATATTTTGGGTACTGTTGAAGCATGGCTGGGCACCCATGGGGTTCAAGCGCTGCTCAGACCTGGAATCTTCCGGGGTATTTCTTCCAGTTCCTTTTTTAGGAACCGGGTTTTGGAGTTTTATTCAAACTATTTTGCCTTTTTATGGTCATTGATAGCATTATTTGTTTTCATTAGATACAATAAATGCATATTTTCATTTTTCTGTTTTCATTCAGATTATTTTCTGAGGATGCGGAATCTCATATGATTCACTTTGCTCTTCAGGACATAGTTTGAGGATCTTTTGTTCAAAAGCTCTTGATTCCTCACACAAGGGTCACCTTTTTTAGGTTTCCAGATAGTTTGTGTCACTGTCTTTGTCTCTATCAGACAAGGGATAATTTTATTGGGTTCCGTCTGTCGGTACCTTTAGTCTCTATTATTTCCTTCAGTTGCTATATATGCATAGAAGTTTTAGGTCTTATGGCCACCGCATTGGATTCAATTCCCTTTGCTCATTTTCAATAGAAAGAACCTTTCCAGTCTTTTATGAGTGTTGTTTCTTCAAGAACATGGTTGGAGGATCAATTTACCAAAAAGTTTGATTCCTCAGACAAGGGTAACCTTTTTAGGTTTCCAGATAGAGTCAGTGTCCATGACTCTGTCTCTGACGGACAAGAGACGTCTGAAATTGGTTTCAGCTTGTCGAAACCTTCAGTCTCAATCATTCCCTTCGGTAGCCTTATGCATGGAAATTCTAGGTCTTATGACTGCTGCATTGGACGCGATCCCCTTTGCTCGTTTTCACATGCGACCTCTTCAGCTCTGTATGCTGAACCAGTGGTGCAGGGATTATACAAAGATATCTCAATTAATATCTTTAAAACCGATTGTTCGACACTCTCTGACGTGGTGGACAGACCACCATCGTTTAGTTCAGGGGGCTTCTTTTGTTCTTCCAACCTGGACTGTGATCTCAACAGATGCAAGTCTGACAGGTTGGGGAGCTGTATGGGGGTTTCTGACAGAACAAGGGGTTTGGGAATCTCAGGAGGCGAGATTACCAATCAACATTTTGGAACTCTGTGCATTTTCAGAGCTCTTCAGTCGTGGCCTCTTCCAAAGAGAGAGTCGTTCATTTGTTTCCAGACTGACAATGTCACAACCGTGGCATATGTCAATCATCAAGGAGGGACTCACAGTCCTCTGGCTATGAAAGAAGTATTTCGAATACTTGGGCGGAATCCAGCTCCTGTCTAATTTCTGCGGTTCATATCCCAGGTATAGACAATTGGGAAGCGGATTATCTCAGTCGCCAAACGCTACATCCGGGCGAATGGTCTCTTCACCCAGAGGTATTTCTTCAGATTGTTCAAATATGGGGACTTCCAGAAATAGATCTGATGGCTTCTCATCTAAACAAGAAGCCTCCCTGGTATCTGTCCAGATCCAGGGATCTTCAGGCGGAAGCAGTGGATGCATTGTCACTTCCTTGGAAGTATCATCCTGCTTATATCTTTCCGCCTCTAGTTCTTCTTCCAAGAGTGATTTCCAAGATTCTAAGGAGTGTTCGTCTGTTCTTCTGGTGGCTCCAGCATGGCCTCACAGGTTTTGGTATGCGGATCTTGTCCGGATGGCTACTTGCCAACCGTGGTCTCTTCCGTTAAGACCAGACTTTCTATCACAAGGTCCTTTTTTCCATCAGGATCTCAAATCCTTAAATTTGAAGGTATGGAGATTGAACGCTTGATTCTCAGTCATAGAGGTTTCTCTGACTCCGCAATTAATACTATGTTACAGGCTCGTAAATCTGTATCTAGGATGATATATTATCGAGTCTGGAAGACTTACATTTCTTGGTGTTCTTCTCATCATTTTTCTTGGCATTCTTTTAGAATTCCTAGAATTTTACAGTTTCTTCAGGATGGTTTGGATAAAGGTTTGTCTGCAAGTTCCTTGAAAGGACAAATCTCTGCTCTTTCTGTTCTTTTTCACAGAAAGATTGCTAGTCTTCCTGATATTTATTGTTTTGTACAAGCTTTGGTTCGTATAAAACCTGTTATTAAGTCAATTTCTCCTCCTTGGAGTTTGAATTTGGTTCTAGGGGCTCTTCAAGCTCCTCTGTTTGAACCTATGCATTCGCTGGATATTAAATTACTTTCTTGGAAAGTTTTGTTTCTTTTGGCCATCTCTTCTGCTAGAAGAGTTTCTGAATTATCTGCTCTTTCTTGTGAGTCTCCTTTTCTGATTTTTCATCAGGATAAGGCGGTTTTGCGAACTTCATTTAAATTTTTACCTAAGGTTGTGAATTCTAACAACATTAGTAGAGAAATTGTAGTTCCTTCATTGTGTCCTAATCCTAAGATCTCTAAGGAAAGATCGTTGCATTCTTTGGATGTAGTTAGAGCTTTGAAATATTATGTTGAAGCTACTAAGATTTCCGGAAGACTTCTAGTCTATTTGTTATCTTTTCTGGTTCAAGGAAAGGTCAGAAGGCTTCTGCCATTTCTTTGGCATCGTGGTTAAAGTCTTTGATTCATCATGTTTATGTTGAGTCGGGTAGAACTCCGCCTCAAAGGATTACAGCTCATTCAACTAGGTCAGTCTCTACTTCCTGGGCATTTAGGAATGAAGCTTCGGTTGATCAGATTTGCAAAGCAGCAACTTGGTCTTCTTTGCATACTTTTACTAAATTCTACCATTTTGATGTGTTTTCTTCCTCAGAAGCAGTCTTTGGTAGAAAAGTACTTCAGGCAGCTGTTTCAGTTTGATTCTTCTGCTTATATTTTCAAGTTTTTTTCATTTTAAGATTTAAACTTTGTTTTGGGTGTGGATTATTTTTCAGCGGAATTGGCTGTCTTTATTTTATCCCTCCCTCTCTAGTGACTCTTGCGTGGAAGATCCACATCTTGGGTATTCATTATCCCATACGTCACTAGCTCATGGACTCTTGCTAATTACATGAAAGAAAACATAATTTATGTAAGAACTTACCTGATAAATTCATTTCTTTCATATTAGCAAGAGTCCATGAGGCCCACCCTTTTTTTGTGGTGGTTATGATTTTTTTGTATAAAGCACAATTATTCCAATTCCTTATTTTTTATGCTTTCGCACTTTTTTCTTATCACCCCACTTCTTGGCTATTCGTTAAACTGATTTGTGGGTGTGGTGAGGGGTATATTTATAGGCATTTTGAGGTTTGGGAAACTTTGCCCCTCCTGGTAGGAATGTATATCCCATACGTCACTAGCTCATGGACTCTTGCTAATATGAAAGAAATTAATTTATCAGGTAAGTTCTTACATAAATTATGTTATCTGTATGGAACACCAGATAGGGTGAATTACACTGCAAAGCAGACAATTCAGAAACTCTTCTAGCAGAAGAAATAGCTACTAAAAACAAAACTTTCCAAGATAGTAACTTAATATCTATGGAATGTAGAGGTTCAAACGGAATCCCTTGAAGAACTGAAAGAACTAAATTTAGACTCCATGGAGGAGCCACAGGTCTGTAGACAGGCTTGATTCTGACTAAAGCCTGTACAAACACCTGAATATCTGGCATGGCTGCCAGACGCTTGTGTAACAAAACAGACAGAGCAGATATCTGTCCTTTTAAGGTGAAAAAGCTGAAAGACCTTTCTCCAATCCTTCTTGGAGAAAAGATAGTATCTTTGGAATCCTAATCTTACTCCATGAGTAACCCTTGGATTCGCACCAGCAAAGATATTTCCGCCATATCTTATGGTAAATTTTCCTGGTGACAGGCTTTCTAGCCTGTATCAAAGTATCTATAACTGATTCCGAAAACCCACGCTTAGCTAGAATCAAGCGTTCAATCTCCAAGCAGTCAGTTGCAGAGAAACTAGGTTTGGATGTTCGAATGGACCTTGAATTAGAAGGTCCTGTCTCAAAGGCAGCTTCCATGGTGGAACCGATGACATATTCACCAGGTCTGCATACCAAGTCCTGCATGGCCACGCAGGAGCTATCAGAATTACCGAAGCCTTCTCCTGTTTGATCCTGGCTACTAGCCGGGGGAGAAGGGGAAACGGTGGAAAGACATAAGCTAGATTGAACGACCCAGGCGCTACTAAGGCATCTACCAATGTCCCCTTGGGATCCCTGGACCTGGACCCGTAACGTGGAACTTTGGAGTTCTGACGTGACGCCATCAGATCCAGATCTGGAATGCCCCATAGCTGGGTCAGCTGAGCAAAAACCTCCGGGTGGAGTTCCCCCGGATGGAAAGTCTGACGACTCAGATAATCCGCTTCCCAGTTGTCCACTACTGGGATGTGAATTGCTGATAGATGGCAGGAGTGATCCTCTGCCCATTTGATGATCTTGGATACCTCCCTCATCGCCAGGGAACTCTTTGTTCCCCCCTGATGATTGATGTAGGCTACAGTCGTCATGTTGTCCGACTGAAATCTGATGAATTTGGCCTCCGCTAGTTGAGGCCATGCCTGGAGCGCATTGAATATCGCTCTCAATTCCAAAATGTTTATCGGGAGAAGAGATTCTTCCAGAGACCATAGACCCTGAGCCTTCAGGGACTCCCAGACTGCGCCCCAGCCTAAGAGGCTGGCGTAGGTCGTGACAATGATCCACTCCGGTCTTCGGAAACTCATTCCCTGAGACAGGTGATCCTGAGACAACCACCAGAGGAGTGAGTCTCTGGTTTTCTGGTCCATCTGAATCTGGGGAGAAAAATCTGCATAATCCCCATTCCATTGTTTGAGCATGCACAGTTGCAATGGTCTTAAATGAATTTGAGCAAAGGGAACCACGTCCATTGCCGCAACCATTAGTCCTATTACCTCCATGCACTGAGCTATGGAGGGTTGAGGAATGGATTGAAGAACTCGACAAGTGTTCAAAAGTTTTAATTTCCTGACCTCCGTCAGAAAGATTTTCATTTCTATTGAGTATATTATTGTTCCCAGAAAGGGAACCCTTGTAAACGGGGACAGAGAACTTTTTTCTATGTTTACCTTCCACCCGTGAGACCTTAGAAAGGCTAGAACAATGTCCATATGAGCCCTTGCTTTGTGAAAGGACGACGCCTGTATTAAAATGTCGTCTAGGTATGGTGCTACTGCAATGCCCCTTGGCCTTAGCACCGCTAGAAGGGACCCTAGCACCTTTGTGAAAATTCTGGGAGCAGTGGCCAATCCGAAGGGAAGAGCCACGAACTGGTAATGCTTGTCCAGAAAGGCGAACCTCAGAAACTGATGGTGATCTTTGTGGATAAGAATATGCAGGTACGCATCCTTTAAGTCCACGGTAGTCATATATTGACCCTCCTGGATCATTGGTAAAATTGTCCGAATGGTTTCCATTTTGAATGATGGAACTCTGAGGAATTTGTTTAGGATCTTTAAGTCCAGAATTGGCCTGAAAGTTCCTTCCTTTTTGGGAACTACAAACAGGTTTGAGTAAAATCCCAGTCCTTGTTCTGCTGTTGGAACTGGGTGTATCACTCCCATTTTTAAAAGGTCTTCTACGCAATGTAAGAATGCCTGTCTCTTTATCTGATCTAAAGATAAGCGAGACATGTGGAACCTTCCCCTTGGAGGAAAATCCTTGAATTCTAGAAGATACCCCTGAGAGACAATTTCTAGTGCCCAGGGGTCCGGAACATCTCTTGCCCAGGCCTGAGCAAAGAGAGAAAGTCTGCCCCCTACTAGATCCGGTCCCGGATCGGGGGCTACCCCTTCATGCTGTCTTGGTAGCAGCAGCAGGCTTTTTGGCCTGTTTACCCTTGTTCCAGCCTTGCAATGGTTTCCATGCTGGTTTGGGTTGGGATGCGTTACCCTTTTGCCTAGTGGCTGTAGAGGTAGAAGCCGGTCCGTTCCTGAAATTGCGAAAGGAACGAAAAACAGAATTTATGCTTACCTGATAAATTACTTTCTCCAACGGTGTGTCCGGTCCACGGCGTCATCCTTACTTGTGGGATATTCTCTTCCCCAACAGGAAATGGCAAAGAGTCCCAGCAAAGCTGGTCACATGATCCCTCCTAGGCTCCGCCCACCCCAGTCATTCGACCGACGGACAGGAGAAAATATATATAGGAGAAACCATATGATACCGTGGTGACTGTAGTTAGAGAAAATAATTCATCAGACCTGATTAAAAAACCAGGGCGGGCCGTGGACCGGACACACCGTTGGAGAAAGTAATTTATCAGGTAAGCATAAATTCTGTTTTCTCCAACATTGGTGTGTCCGGTCCACGGCGTCATCCTTACTTGTGGGAACCAATACCAAAGCTTTAGGACACGGATGAAGGGAGGGAGCAAATCAGGTCACCTAAATGGAAGGCACCACGGCTTGCAAAACCTTTCTCCCAAAAATAGCCTCCGAAGAAGCAAAAGTATCAAATTTGTAAAATTTGGCAAAAGTGTGCAGTGAAGACCAAGTCGCTGCCTTACATATCTGGTCAACAGAAGCCTCATTCTTGAAGGCCCATGTGGAAGCCACAGCCCTAGTGGAGTGAGCTGTGATTCTTTCAGGAGGCTGCCGTCCGGCAGTCTCATAAGCCAATCGGATAATGCTTTTAAGCCAAAAGGAAAGAGAGGTAGAAGTCGCTTTTTGACCTCTCCTTTTACCAGAATAAACAACAAACAAGGAAGATGTTTGTCTGAAATCTTTAGTAGCCTCTAAATAGAATTTTAGAGCACGGACTACGTCCAAATTGTGTAACAAACGTTCCTTCTTTGAAACTGGATTCGGACACAAAGAAGGTACAACTATCTCCTGGTTAATATTTTTGTTGGAAACAACTTTCGGAAGAAAACCAGGCTTAGTACGCAAAACCACCTTATCTGCATGGAACACCAGATAGGGCGGAGAACACTGCAGAGCAGATAACTCTGAAACTCTTCTAGCAGAAGAAATTGCAACCAAAAACAAAACTTTCCAAGATAATAACTTAATATCTACGGAATGTAAGGGTTCAAACGGAACCCCTTGAAGAACTGAAAGAACTATATTTAGACTCCAGGGAGGAGTCAAAGGTCTGTAAACAGGCTTGATCCTAACCAGAGCCTGAACAAATGCTTGAACATCTGGCACAGCTGCCAGTCTTTTGTGAAGTAAAACAGATAAAGCAGAGATCTGTCCCTTCAGAGAACTTGCAGATAATCCTTTCTCCAAACCTTCTTGTAGAAAGGATAGAATCTTAGGAATTTTTATCTTGTTCCATGGGAATCCTTTAGATTCACACCAACAGATATATTTTTTCCATATTTTATGGTAAATTTTTCTAGTTACAGGCTTTCTAGCCTGAATCAGAGTATCTATTACAGAATCTGAAAACCCACGCTTTGATAAAATCAAGCGTTCAATCTCCAAGCAGTCAGCTGGAGGGAAACCAGATTCGGATGTTCGAATGGACCCTGAACAAGAAGGTCCTGTCTCAAAGGTAGCTTCCATGGTGGAGCCGATGACATATTGACCAGGTCTGCATACCAAGTCCTGCGTGGCCACGCAGGAGCTATCAAGATCACCGAGGCCCTCTCCTGATTGATCCTGGCTACCAGCCTGGGGATGAGAGGAAACGGTGGGAATACATAAGCTAGGTTGAAGGTCCAAGGTGCTACTAGTGCATCTACTAGGGTCGCCTTGGGATCCCTGGATCTGGACCCGTAGCAAGGAACCTTGAAGTTCTGACGAGACGCCATCAGATCGATGTCTGGAATGCCTCATAATTGAGTTATTTGGGCAAAGATTTCCGGATGGAGTTCCCACTCCCCTGGATGGAATGTCTGACGACTCAGAAAATCCGCTTCCCAATTTTCCACTCCTGGGATGTGGATCGCAGACAAGTGGCAGGAGTGATCCTCCGCCCATTGAATTATCTTGGTCACTTCTTTCATCGCCAGGGAAGTCCTTGTTCCCCCCTGATGATTGATATATGCAACGGTCGTCATGTTGTCTGACTGAAACCTTATGAATTTGGCCTTTGCTAGTTGAGGCCAAGCTCTGAGAGCATTGAATATCGCTCTCAGTTCCAGAATGTTTATCGGGAGAAGAGACTCTTCCCGAGACCATAGACCCTGAGCTTTCAGGGATTCCCAGACCGCGCCCCAGCCCACTAGGCTGGCGTCGGTCGTGACAATGACCCACTCTGGTCTGCGGAAGCTCATTCCCTGTGACAGATTGTCCAGGGTCAGCCACCAACGGAGTGAATCTCTGGTCTTTTGATCTACTTGAATCGTCGGAGACAAGTCTGTATAATCCCCATTCCACTGTCTGAGCATGCACAGTTGTAATGGTCTTAGATGAATTCGTGCAAAAGGAACTATGTCCATTGTTGCAACCATCAATCCTATTACTTCCATGCACTGCGCTATGGAAGGACGAGGAACAGAATGAAGTACTTGACAAGAGCTTAGAAGTTTTGATTTTCTGACCTCTGTCCGAAAAATCCTCATTTCTAAGGAATCTATTATTGTTCCCAAGAAGGGAACTCTTGTTGACGGGGACAGAGAACTTTTTTCTTTGTTCACCTTCCATCCGTGAGATCTGAGAAAGGCTAGGACGATGTCCGTATGAGCCTTTGCTTTTGACAGGGACGACGCTTGAATCAGGATGTCGTCCAAGTAAGGTACTACTGCAATGCCCCTTGGTCTTAGAACCGCTAGAAGGGACCCTAGTACCTTTGTGAAAATCCTTGGAGCAGTGGCTAATCCAAATGGAAGTGCCACAAACTGGTAATGCTTGTCCAGAAAAGCGAACCTTAGGAACTGATGATGTTCCTTGTGGATAGGAATATGTAGGTACGCATCCTTTAAATCCACAGTAGTCATAAATTGATTTTCCTGGATAGTAGGTAGGATCGTTCGAATAGTTTCCATTTTGAACGATGGTACCCTGAGAAATTTGTTTAGGATCTTTAGATCCAAAATTGGTCTGAATGTTCCCTCTTTTTTGGGAACTATGAACAGATTGGAATAAAATCCCATTCCTTGTTCTCTTATTGGAACTGGATGTATCACTCCCATCTTTAACAGGTCTTCTACACAATGTAAGAATGCCTGTCTCTTTATTTGGTTTGAAGATAATTGAGACCTGTGGAACCTTCCCCTTGGGGGTAGTTCCTTGAATTCCAGGAGATAACCTTGAGAAACTATTTCTAGCGCCCAAGGATCCTGAACATCTCTTGCCCAAGCCTGAGCAAAGAGAGAAAATCTGCCTCCCACTAGATCCGGTCCCGGATCGGGGGCTATCCCTTCATGCTGTTTTGGTAGCAGTGGTAGGCTTCTTGGCCTGCTTACCCTTGTTCCAGCCTTGCATTGGTTTCCAGGCTGGTTTGGGTTGTGAAGTATTACCCTCTTGCTTAGAGGATACAGAATTAGAGACTGGTCCGTTTCTGCGAAAGGGACGAAAATTAGGCTTATTATTAGCCTTAAAAGACCTATCCTGTGGGAGGGCGTGGCCCTTTCCCCCAGTGATGTCTGAAATAATCTCTTTCAAATCAGGTCCAAATAATGTTTTACCTTTGAAAGGAATGTTAAGCAATTTTGTCTTGGAAGACACATCCGCTGACCAAGACTTTAGCCAAAGCACTCTGCGCGCCACAACAGCAAACCCTGAATTTTTCGCCGCTAATCTAGCTAATTGCAAAGCGGCATCTAAAACAAAAGAGTTAGCCAATTTAAGTGCTTGAACTCTGTCCATAACCTCCTCATACGAAGATTCTTTACTGAGCGATTTTTCTAGTTCCTCGAACCAGAAACACGCTGCCGTAGTGACAGGAACAATGCATGAAATTGGTTGTAGAAGGTAACCTTGCTGTACAAAAATCTTTTTAAGCAAACCCTCTAATTTCTTATCCATAGGATCTTTGAAAGCACAACTATCTTCGATAGGAATAGTAGTGCGTTTGTTTAGAGTAGAAACCGCCCCCTCGACCTTGGGGACTGTCTGCCATAAGTCCTTTCTGGGGTCGACTATAGGAAATAATTTCTTAAATATAGGGGGGGGGGGAACAAAAGGTATGCCGGGCCTTTCCCACTCTTTATTTACTATGTCCGCCACCCGCTTGGGTATAGGAAAAGCGTCGGGGGGCACCGGAACCTCTAGGAACTTGTCCATCTTACATAATTTCTGTGGAATGACCAAATTGTCACAATCATCCAGAGTAGATAACACCTCCTTAAGCAGTGCGCGGAGATGTTCTAATTTAAATTTAAATGTCACAACATCAGGTTCAGCTTGATGAGAAATTTTTCCTGAATCTGAAATTTGTCCATCAGACAAAACCTCCCTCATGGCCCCTTGAGATTGGTGTGAGGGTATGACAGAACAATTATCATCAGCGCCCTCTTGCTCTTCAGTGTTTAAAACAGAGCAATCGCGCTTTCTCTGATAAGTAGGCATTTTGGATAAAAGATTTGCTATGGAGTTATCCATTACAGCCGTTAATTGTTGCATGGTAATAAGTATTGGCGCACTAGATGTACTAGGGGCCTCCTGTGTGGGCATAACTGGTGTAGACACAGTAGGGGATGATGTAGTATCATGTTTACTCCCCTCATTTGAGGAATCATCTTGGGCAATATCATTATCTGTTGCAATACTGTCCTTACTTTGTTTGGACACTATGGCACAATTATCACATAAATTTAAATGGGGAGACACATTGGCTTTCATACATATAGAACATAGCTTATCTGATGGTACAGACATGTTAAACAGGCTTAAACTTGTCAACAAAGCACAAAAAACGTTTTAAAATAAAACCGTTACTGTCACTTTAAATTTCAAACTGAAAACACTTTATTACTGAATATGTGAAAAAGTATGAAGGAATTGTTCAAAATTCACCAAAATTTCACCACAGTGTCTTAAAGCATTAAAAGTATTGCACACCAAATTTCAATTTCAATTAAATTAACGGAACCGGAGCCGTTTTTACATTTAACCCCTATACAGTCCCAGAATGAGGCTCTGTCTATAACTAGAAAGGCCCCCATCTGAAAAAGGTGTCCAACACAGTGCCTGCCGTTTTTCTAAACGTTCCCCAAGATTATAATACCAATAATTAGTTAGAATCTGCATAATATGCCTAGTAAAGCAACTGTTTTAGCCCAGAAAAATGTCTACCAGTTTTTAAGCCCTTTTTGAAGCCCTTTATTCTTTTATGTTTAACTAAGAAAATGGCTTACTGGTCCCCATGAGGGGAAATGACAGCCTTCCAGCATTACATGGTCTTGTTAGAAATATGGCTAGTCATACCTTAAGCAGAAAAGACTGCTAACTGTTTCCCCCAACTGAAGTTACTTTATCTCAACAGTCCTGTGTGGAAACAGCAATTGATTTCAGTTACTGTCTGCTAAAATCATCTTCCTCTTACAAACAGAAATCTTCATCCTTTTCTGTTTCAGAGTAAATAGTACATACCAGCACTATTTTAAAATAACAAACACTTGATAGAAGAATAAAACTACATTTAAACACCAAAAAACTCTTAACCATCTCCGTGGAGATGTTGCCTGTGCAACGGCAAAGAGAATGACTGGGGTGGGCGGAGCCTAGGAGGGATCATGTGACCAGCTTTGCTGGGACTCTTTGCCATTTCCTGTTGGGGAAGAGAATATCCCACAAGTAAGGATGACGCCGTGGACCGGACACACCAATGTTGGAGAAATTAGACTTATTTTTAGCTTTGAGAGGTCTATCCTGTGGAAGGGCATGTCCCTTTCCTCCAGTGATATCTGAAATAATTTCTTTCAACTCTGGCCCGAATAAGGTCTTACCCTTGAAAGGAATATTAAGCAATTTTTTTTTGGACGACACATCCGCCGACCACGATTTTAGCCAAAGCGCTCTACGCGCCACTATTGCGAAACCAGAATTTTTCGCCGCTAATTTAGCTAACTGAAAAGCGGCATCTGTAATGAAAGAATTAGCCAACTTCAGGGCGTGAATTCTATCCATGACTCCATCATAAGAAGTCTCCTTCTGGAGCGAGTTTTCTAATTCCTCAAACCAAAAAGCAGCTGCAGTGGTTACAGGAATAATGCAAGAAATTGGTTGAAGAAGAAAACCTTGTTGAACAAAAATTTTCTTAAGTAAACCTTCTAATTTTTTATCCATAGGATCTTTGAAAGCGCAACTGTCTTCTATTGGTATAGTCGTGCCCTTAGCTAGCGTTGAAACTGCCCCCTATACCTTAGGGACCGTCTGCCACACGTCCCTTCTGGGGTCAACAATGGGGAACATTTTCTTAAATATAGGAGGGGGAACAAAAGGTACACCTGGCTTCTCCCACTCCTTATTCACTATATCCGCCACCCTCTTAGGTATCGGAAACGCATCAGTGTGTACTGGGACCTCTAAGAATTTATCAATTTTACACAATTTTTCTGGGACCACCAAAGGTTCACAATCATCAAGCGTAGCTAGGACCTCCTTAAGTAGGGCGCGGAGGTGTTCTAGCTTAAATTTAAATGCTATAGAATCAGGCTCTGCCTGCTGAGAAACTTTTCCTGTGTCAGAAATTTCTCCCTCAGACAGGCCCTCCCTCACCGCCAAGTCAGATTGATGTGAGGGCACTACAGATAAATTATCCTCTGCGTCTGCTTGCTCATTATCTGTATTTAAAACTGAGCAATCACGCTTCCTAGGAAAAGCTGGCAGTTTGGATAAAAATGCTGCGAGAGAATTATCCATTACTGCTGCTAACTGCTGCATAGTAATAGCAATTGGTGCGCTAGATGTACTGGGCATCGCTTGCGCGGGCATAGCTGGTGTTGGCACAGAAGGAGAGGATAGTGAGCTATCCTCACTACCTTCAGCTAAAGAATCATCTTGGGCTATATCTTTAAGTGTGATTGTACGGTCCTTAAGCTGTTTGGACGCTATGGCACACTTCACACATACATTTAATGGGGGAACCACCTTGGCCTTTGAACATACAGAACATAGGTTATCTGAAGGGTCAGACATGTTTGACAGACTTAAACAGATCTTCAATGCAATAAAAATTATATTTTACAAAACCGTTACTGTGTCTTTAAATAATAAAAGTGCACACTTTATTATTGAAACATCAAAAAACTATCAAATAAACATCAGATTTTAATGAAATTTTCACCACAGTGTCTTAATGCTTTGAAAAGATTGCACACAAATTTTCAGACCAATTAACCCCTTAATGCCCAAACTGGAGCTAATAACAGCAATTAACCGCTTAAACACACTACAGTACTATGCCACAGCTTCCACTGTGGCCTTTACCTTCCTTAGGGATTATTTTAGTAAGAAATAAGCCTCTCTGGAGTCTTTTCTGATGCCTCTGGACTCCCCACGTGAAGCTGCATGAACTGCCTAGGCAAAACAAAAATGAGGCCTCCTCCCTCTTCATTCCAGAGTGGAGGGGCCTTTCTGACTAGATTAGGTGTCCAAATAAGTGCCAGGTGCAAATTAAACCCCAAAAGTGTTTTAAAGTCTGAAAAAACACCTTAATTATAGTGAAAAGCATGCTAAAAAGCAATCGATTATGCCCACAAAAGTGTCAACCAGCATAGAGCCCTTAATATAAGCCCTAATCTTATACAGAGTCTAAGAAAAATGGCTTACCTATCCCAGAGGAGATTGCTGACAGTCTTCTAGCATTACTAGGTCTTGTTAGAAAAATGACTGATCATACCTGAAGCAGTTAAGCCTGCAAACTGTTCCCCCCAACTGAAGTTCTCTGGTTTCAACAGTCCTGCGTGGGAACAGCAAAGGATTTAAGTTACTGGTGCTAAAATCATATTCCTCTCGGCAGAAATCTTCATCATTTTCTGCTGCAGAGTAAATAGTACAAGCCGGCACTATTTTAAAATAACAAACTCTTGATAGAAGAATAAAAAACTACAACTAAACACCACATACTCTTTACCACCCCCGTGGAGATGCTACTAGTTAGAGCAGCAAAGAGAATGACTGGGGGGGGGGCGGAGCCTGAGGGGAGCTATATGGACAGCTTTGCTGTGTGCTCTCTTTGCCACTTCCTGTAGGGATTGAGAATATCCCACAAGTAAGGATGAAGCCGTGGACCGGATACACCAATGTAGGAGAAAGACTGAACATCTGGCACATCTGCCAAACGTTTGTGAAGCAAAATTGACAAAGCAGAACAATGTCTCTTTAAGGAACTTGCTGACAACCCCTTCTCCAATCCTTCTTGGAGAAAAGACAGAATCCTGGGAATCCCAACTTTACTCCATGAGTAAACCTTGGATTCACACAAATAAAGATATTTATGCCATATCTTATGATAGATTTTTCTAGTGACAGGCTTAAGAGCCTGTATCAAAGTATTGATGATCGAATCAGAGAATCCCCGCTTAGATAAAATCAAGCATTCAATCTCCAAGCAGTCAGCTGCAGAGAATTTAGATTTGGATGTTGGAAAGGACCTTGAATGAGAAGGTCCTGTCTCAAAGGAAGTTTCCATGGTGGCAGAGAGGACATGTCCACTAGATCCGCATACCAAGTCCTGTGTGGCCACGCAGGCGCTATCAGGATCACAGAAGCTCTCTCTTGCTTGATCCGAGCAATCACACGTGGAAGGAGAGGAAACGGTGGAAACACATAAGCTAGGCTGAACGACCAAGGTATCTATCAGTTTGGCCTGAGGATCCCTCGACCTGGATCCGTAAGTGGAAGCTTGGCATTCTGACGAGATGCCATCAGATCTAATTCCGGTCTGCCCCATTGGCGAATCAATGAGGCAAACACCTCCGGGTGGAGTTCACACTCCCCCGGATGAAAAGTCTGACGACTTAGAAAATCCGCTTCTCAGTTCTCTACTCCTGGGATGTAGATTGCCGATAGATAGCAAGAGTGGGCCTCCGCCCATCGGATTATCTTTGATACTTCTATCATCGCTAAGGAACTCCTTGTTCCCCCCAATGATTGTATACGCCACAGTCGTGATATTGTCCGACTGGAATCTGATGAATTTGGCCAAAGCCAACTGAGGCCACGCCTGAAGCGCATTGAACATTGCTCTCAGTTCCATAATATTGATTGGAAGCAGAGACTCCACCTGAGTCCAAACACCCTGAGCCTTCAGGGAATTCCAGACTGCACCCCAGCCCAGTAGACTGGCGTCCGTTGTCACTATCACCCACGAGGGTCTGCGGAAACACGTCCCCTGGGACAGATGATCCTTCGACAACCACCAAAGAAGAGTCTCTCTGGTCTCTTGATCCAGATTTATCTGAGGAGATAAATTCGCATAGTCCCCATTCCACTGTCCAAGCATGCACAGCTGCAGGGGTCTGAGATGAAAGCAAGCAAACTGAATGATGTCCATTGCCGCTAACATTAGTCCAATGACCTCCATACACTGAGCCACTGATGGCCGAGAAATTGACTGAAGTGCTCAACAAGGTTCAGAATCTTTGATTTTCTGACCTCCGTCAGAAATATTTTCATGTCTACCGAGTCTATCAGAGTTCCCAAGAAGGGAACCCTTATCCGTGGAACTAGTGAACTCTTTTCTATGTTCACCTTCCAACCGTGAATTCTCAGGAAAGACAACACTGTGTCCGTGTGAGATTTTGACAAATGATAAGTTGACGCCTGGATCAAAATATAATCCAGATAAGGCGCCACTGCTATGCCCCGCTGTCTGAGAACCGCCAGAAGGGACCCCCGAACCATTGTGAAGATCCTGGGTGCTGTGGCCAACCCGAAGGGAAGAGCCACAAACTGATAATATTTGTCCAGGAAGGCAAACCTTAGGAACTGATGATGATGCTTGTGAATAGGGATATAAAGGTATGAATCCTTCAAGTCCACGGTAGTCATATATTGACCCTCCTGGATCATTGTTAAGATTGTTCGTATAGTCTCCATCTTGAATGATGGAACTCTGAGAAACTAGTTTAGAAACTTGAGCTCTAAAATGGGTCTGAAAGTTCACTCTTTTTTGGGAACCACGTAAAGATTTGAGTAAAACCCCTGCCCCTGTTCCAGTTTTGGAAAGGGACAAATTACTCCCATGGTAGAAAGGTCTTTTACACAGCGTAAGAACGCCTCTCTTTTTATCTGGTCTACAGATAATCATGAAAGATGAAAACTCCCTCTTGGGAGAAAATCCTTGAATTCCAGTGCCCAGGGGTCCTGAACGTCTCTTGCCCAAGCCTGAGCAAAGAAAGAAAGTCTGCCCCCTACTAGATCCGGTCCCGGATCGGGGGCCGCCTCTTCATGCTGTCTTTGTAGCAGCAGCAGGCTTCTTGGATTGTTTACCTTTATTCCAAGCCTGGTTGGGTCTCCAGACTGACTTGGATTGAGCAAAATTCCCTTCCTGCTTTGTGGAGGAAGAGGAAGCAGAGGGTCCTCCTTTAAAATTTCGAAAGAAACGAAAATTATTTTGTTTATCCCTCATCTTAACAGACTTATCCTAAGGTAGGGCATGGCCTTTACCTCCAGTAATGTCAGAAATTATTTCCTTCAATCCAGACCCGAATAGTGTCTTACTTTAAAAGAAATAGCTAAAAGCTTAGATTTTGATGACACAGCAGACCAAGATTTAAGCCATAACGCTCTATGCGCTAAAATGGCAAATCCTGCATTTTCCGCCGCTAATTTAGCAATTTGAAAAGCGGCATCTGTAATAAAAGAATTAGCTAGCTTGAGAGCCTTAATTCTATCCAAATGTCCACTAATGGAGTCTCAACCTTCAGAGACTCTTCTAGAGCATCAAACCAAAAAGATGCTGCAGTAGTAACTGGAACAATGCAAGCCTTAGGTTGTAAAAGAAAACCCTGATGAATAAATAATTTCTTTAGAAGACCCTCTAACTTTTTATCCATAGGGTCTTTGAAAGCACAACTGTCCTCAATAGGTATAGTTGTACGCTTAGCCAGGGTAGATATAGCTCTCTCCATCTTAGGAAATGTTTCCCAAGAGTCCCGAATGGTATCTGATATGGGAAACATTTTCTTAAAATTAGGAGGGGGAGAAACCTGGTCTATCCCATTACTTTTTAACAATTTCCGAAATCCTTTTAGGAACCGGAAAAACATCAGTGTAAGTAGGTACCTCTAGATATTTGTCCATCTTACACAATTTCTCTGGTGGTATCACAAAAGGGTCACAATCATCCAGAGTCGCTAAAACCTAACAGGCGGAGGAGTTCAAGCTTAAATTTAAAGGACATCACATCCGAATCTGTCTGAGGTAACACATTTCCTGAGTCTGAAAGTTCTCCCTCAGACAGCAATTCCCTGACCCCAACTCAAAGCACTGTGAGGGTACATCGGAAATAGCCAATAAAGCATCAGAGGATTCAGTATCCACATTAATACCTGACCTACTGCGTTTACCCTGTAACACTGGTAATTTAGATAATACCTCTGTAAGGATAGTTGACATAACTGCAGCCATCTCCTGCAGAGTAAAAGAATTTGACGCACTAGAGGTAATTGGCGTCGCTTGTGTTGGCGTTAAAGGTTGTGACACTTGGGGAGAATTGGATGGCATATCCTGATTCTCTTCAGATTGAGATTCATCCTTAGGCACACTTTCTTTACCTAAAATATGCTTTTACAATGTAAGGCCCTTTCAGTACAAGAGGTACACAATGTAAGAGGGGGTTCCACAATGGCTTCTAAACACATAGAGCAATGAGTTTCCTCAATATCAGACATGTTGAACAGACTAGTAATAACCACAATAGTCGTTAAACACTTTATTGATTTAAACAATTTTTTGAAAAACGTGTACTGCGCCTTTAAGACATAAAAAAGCGCACAATTTTTCCCAAACTGCCTAAAAACGTTAAAAAACGCTATATAATTAACTACACATATTCAATAGTGCCAAAAATAATTGCACCCTAAGAGCAAAGGGTGAAATTAACCTCTAAAAGATATTTATAGCAAAAAATGTATTTGATTTGAAAAAACGACCCATGCACCTCACCACAGCTCTGCTGTGGCGCCTACCTGCCCCCAGGGTACTGCAAAATGACTCGACAACGATCCGGTTAACAGAACATCAGTTTAGGCCCAAACTGAGCTAATGCCTGCTGCCTTCTCAGTCAGAGTAAACTGCACGTCTGAGCGCGCAAAAATAGGCCCCGCCCATCATGGACTACGTTCGCATTAGCCTGTACAACCGTATGGGAAGCGGTTTATCAATAAGCCATGTGGTCCCCTAAACACAACCTCACTAAACAGCCATATTGATTATTTGTTCTCTTTCCAAATAAAAAACCGTTAAGCTGCCTCTCCCAGTATTTCTGATATATGCTGCAATAAGTCCTTTGCTGCATTAAGCCCAGTACTATGTCAATGAAATAAATAAACACAGGATTTTCAGTAATACCCTTTGTTTACAGGTCTACTGCTTACCCCTTCCCTTGCAGGGAAAAAAATGTCAGCCATTTCTGATATACCAAGTCTCCTCAGAAATAAAGGACTGAACATACCTCAATGCTGCTTGTAGCATGAAACCGTTCTCCACACTGAAGATTTCTCTTGTACTACCTTCAGAAGCTCTGTGGGAACCAACATGGATCTTAGTTACATCTGCTAAGATCATCAACCTCAGGACAGAATTCTTCTTCCATATCTTCCCTTAGGATAATAATAATCACCGGTACCATTTAACATAAAAAACTTCTTGATTGAAGAAACTAAAACTAACAGCTCACTTTACCTCTTCCTAGTACTAACACAGGCAAAGAGAATGACTGGGGGTGGAGGGAAGGGAAGAGCTATATATACAGCTCTGCTGTAGTGCTCTTTGCCACTTCCTGTTAGCAGGAGGATAATATCCCACAAGTAAGGATGAAATCCGTGGACTCGTCGTATCTTGTAGAAGAAAAGGAATTAGCCATTATAAGAGCTGTTATCCTATCCTGGGTTTCATTCAAAGAAGTTTCTGTCCTGAAAGCATCAGACAACACATCAAATCAATATGCCACCGCAGTAGTGACGGTAGCAATGCACACCGCTGTCTGCCATAGCAAGCCCTGGTATAACCCTATATGGTATTAGAAACTCCCCTGCCCTCTTCTTGTAGGAAATAATCCATTGAGAAAAATAAAAAGTTAATTTTAGCAGAGCCAACCTCCATCAAAGGAGGAAAATAACTACTGTGAATGTAGGGGAAGTGGGAGGGATATTCAATGCTTTGCTTGGGGAGTCGTTGCCTTCTCCTGGTTGCCAGATAAAGATGAATTTGTGGACTCTCACTGCCATTAGAAAGAAATCCTGGATTTTAGTGCAGGTGAGTAAAGGATGCTGCATTCAATTCTCTAGTCAGCCTGTTGTACTAAATTTAAAGAAATTGTATCCCCATTTTTGGAAAAGTTTTAAAAGTGCCTTAAAACTGCGATAGAAATTATGTGGTGTATAAAAGATTATAGATGTGCTGTGGTCTATAAGACTATGAACCATGTGTGCTAAATAGCACAAGGGCTTAGAAGGTGCATAGAACGTATCCGTCAGCACCTTTGTCTACTGTGATTACCTCAGCTGCAGACAACTGCTTCCAGTAACAGGCCCATCTCAGGCAGAGCAAGCACAGTGCCAAGGATCTCACAAAAAACTCACATACAAACAAAAGCAGATAAATCCAAATTTCAACTGGTGAAAGCTGTGGAAAAAACAAGTAGCAGCATAATGTAGACCAGGGACTGACAGATTAATCCGCATTTCAACTGGAGGCCTGTGACATTTCCACAACAGGAAAATATTTTTCACTGGCTGACTGAAACTCATATCCTTCCCCTCTGTGCTTCATAGAGACTCTAAGGGGGAAATGGATATCAAGTCAGTCAGAGAACTCCTAGAATCATTGAGTAGATCACTTCACAACTCACATCACTCCTTCCTTGAGGCACAAATTTGACTGAGAGATTCATGGAGAATAGGAGGAATTTAAGCTCTAGTATGTAACTAAGCAAAATCAGCTCTCAACATACTACCAGGCTGGCAGGTCCCCTCAAAAGCTCGCAGTCATCCAAAACCCACATAGGTGTAAATTTAGCTCTTTTGCCAGTTACTGAAGAAGTTTCTGCCCTTATACTGTCCTCTCACCTCACTACCTGTCCCCTCGATCCCATACCCTCACAGCTACTCCCCCCTCCCACTCTTCTACCCTTACCCCTATACTCACATTTTCAATCTCTCCCTCATCTCTAAAACATGCACTGGTCACACCTATCCTCAAAAAACCTTCTCTCGATCCAACCCCCCTTTATCCAACTACCGCCCTATTTCCCTACTCCCTCTTGCCTCAAAATTGCCTTGGCTCTCTAAGATAGAATACGCCGGTAGTGTCGGAGTCTTCCAGGGTAGCTAGAAAACCTTCACAAGTTACAAATGTAGGAAATCAAGTTAAAATTAACTGAAGGCAACCTCAGGATCAGATAAAGGTATTATCCCATCTGAGTTTTAGAATTCCCCCTCATATACTACCGAAGTAACCTCCTCATTCATATACAGGGAGAAAAATTCAGAATATTGAATGAATATATGTCCTTTTGTACTTCTTTTCTACAGTATGGGCAAACAGACAATGCATGAAATGCAAGGTAACTCCTGGTGGAGTATGAAAGGAAGCACAGGACACTGCATGTAGGCTATAAATTAATTGGGACACATTAGGAGAAATTAATGGCATAACTTGAACATCTTCAATAAACTCCTAAACAGCATGTGCCTTAGAGAGAGTAAATCAGAAAAAAACTATTTGTATAAGCACATTGACATCAACACATAGAACCAAATAGACAATAGTAGGACCCCTTGTTTCCTTCTGATTCACAAGGGAAGAGTTAAACACAAAAACATGTTACATTTTGTAAAGAAAAAATTAACACATAAAAAAACGGTCCTGTGTCTTTAAATTTTAAAATGTAACTTTATATTTTACCGTGCAGAAGAAAGTTAACTTGGTATACAATATCTACACCTCAGCCTAATCCTGCTGAGGTGACCATCTCACAGAAACCAAGTACCTCTCCAACTTTACTTTTTTTTATTAAAACGTAGCTACACATAAAGAAAAAACATAATTTATGCTTACCTGATAAATTCCTTTCTTCTGTAGTGTGATCAGTCCACGGGTCATCATTACTTCTGGGATATTACTCCTCCCCAACAGGAAGTGCAAGAGGATTCACCCAGCAGAGCTGCATATAGCTCCTCCCCTCTACGTCACTCCCAGTCATTCGACCAAGGACCAACGAGAAAGGAAAAGCCAAGGGTGAAGTGGTGACTGGAGTATAAATTAAAAAATATTTACCTGCCTTAAAAACAGGGCGGGCCGTGGACTGATCACACTACAGAAGAAAGGAATTTATCAGGTAAGCATAAATTATGTTTTCTTCTGTTAAGTGTGATCAGTCCACGGGTCATCATTACTTCTGGGATACCAATACCAAAGCAAAAGTACACGGATGACGGGAGGGATAGGCAGGCTCTTTATACAGAAGGAACCACTGCCTGAAGAACCTTTCTCCCAAAAATAGCCTCCGATGAAGCAAAAGTGTCAAATTTGTAAAATTTGGAAAAAGTATGAAGCGAAGACCAAGTTGCAGCCTTGCAAATCTGCTCAACAGAGGCCTCATTCTTGAAGGCCCAAGTGGAAGCCACAGCTCTAGTAGAATGAGCTGTAATTCTTTCAGGAGGCTGCTGTCCAGCAGTCTCATAAGCTAAACGAATTATGCTACGAAGCCAAAAGGAAAGAGAGGTAGCAGAAGCTTTTTGACCTCTCCTCTGCCCAGAGTAAACGACAAACAGAGAAGACGTTTGTCGAAATTCCTTAGTTGCCTGTAAGTAAAATTTTAGAGCACGGACTACATCCAGGTTGTGCAGTAGACGTTCCTTCTTCGAAGAAGGATTTGGGCACAAAGAAGGAACAACAATCTCTTGATTGATATTCCTGTTAGTAACTACCTTAGGTAAGAACCCAGGTTTAGTACGCAGAACTACCTTATCCGAATGAAAAATCAAATAAGGAGAATCACAATGTAAGGCTGATAATTCAGAGACTCTTCGAGCCGAGGAAATAGCCATTAAAAATAGAACTTTCCAAGATAACAACTTTATATCAATGGAATGAAGGGGTTCAAACGGAACGCCCTGTAAAACATTAAGAACCAGGTTTAAACTCCATGGTGGAGCAACAGTTTTAAACACAGGCTTAATCCTGGCCAAAGCCTGACAAAAAGCCTGGACGTCAGGAACTTCTGACAGACGTTTGTGTAATAGAATGGACAGAGCTGAGATCTGTCCCTTTAATGAACTAGCAGATAAACCCTTTTCTAAACCTTCTTGTAGAAAAGACAATATCCTAGGAATCCTAACCTTACTCCAAGAGTAACCTTTGGATTCACACCAATATAGGTATTTACGCCATATCTTATGGTAAATCTTTCTGGTAACAGGTTTCCTAGCCTGTATTAAGGTATCAATAACTGACTCAGAAAACCCACGTCTTGATAAAATCAAGCGTTCAATTTCCAAGCAGTCAGCTTCAGAGAAGTTAGATTTTGGTGTTTGAAGGGACCCTGTATCAGAAGGTCCTGATTCAGAGGTAGAGACCAAGGTGGACAGGATGACATGTCCACCAGGTCTGCATACCAAGTCCTGCGTGGCCACGCAGGTGCTATTAGAATCACTGATGCTCTCTCTTGTTTGATTCTGGCAATCAATCGAGGAAGCATCGGGAAGGGTGGAAACACGTAAGCCATCCTGAAGTCCCAAGGTGCTGTCAGGGCATCTATCAGGACTGCTCCTGGATCCCTGGATCTGGACCCGTAACGAGGAAGCTTGGCGTTCTGTCGAGACGCCATGAGATCTATCTCTGGTTTGCCCCAACGTTGAAGTATTTGGGCAAAGACCTCCGGATGGAGTTCCCACTCCCCCGGATGAAAAGTCTGACGACTTAAGAAATCCGCCTCCCAGTTCTCCACTCCCGGGATGTGGATTGCTGACAGGTGGCAAGAGTGAGACTCTGCCCAGCGAATTATCTTTGATACTTCCATCATAGCTAGGGAGCTTCTTGTCCCTCCCTGATGGTTGATGTAAGCTACAGTCGTGATGTTGTCCGACTGAAACCTGATGAACCCCCGAGTTGTCAACTGGGGCCAAGCCAGGAGGGCATTGAGAACTGCTCTCAATTCCAGAATGTTTATTGGCAGGAGACTCTCCTCCTGACTCCATTGTCCCTGAGCCTTCAGAGAATTCCAGACGGCACCCCAACCTAGAAGGCTGGCGTCTGTTGTTACAATTGTCCAGTCTGGTCTGCTGAATGGCATCCCCCTGGACAGATGTGGCCGAGAAAGCCACCATAGAAGAGAATTTCTGGTCTCTTGATCCAGATTCAGAGAAGGGGATAAGTCTGAGTAATCCCCATTCCACTGACTTAGCATGCACAGTTGCAGTGGTCTGAGGTGTAAGCGTGCAAAGGGTACTATGTCCATTGCCGCTACCATTAAGCCGATTACCTCCATGCATTGAGCCACTGACGGGTGTTGAATGGAATGAAGGGTTCCCAGGAAGGGAACTCTTGTGAGTGGAACGAGTGAACTTTTCTTTTCGTTCACTTTCCATCCATGTGACCTTAGAAATGCCAGTACTAACTCTGTATGAGACTTGGCAGTTTGAAAGCTTGAAGCTTGTATCAGAATGTCGTCTAGGTATGGAGCTACCGAGATTCCCCGCGGTCTTAGAACCGCCAGAAGAGCACCCAGAACCTTTGTGAAGATTCTTGGAGCTGTAGCCAATCCGAATGGAAGAGCCACAAATTGGTAATGCCTGTCTAGGAAGGCAAACCTTAGGTACCGGTAATGATCTTTGTGAATCGGTATGTGAAGGTAAGCATCTTTTAAATCTACAGTGGTCATGTACTGACCCTCTTGGATCATAGGTAAAATTGTCCGAATAGTCTCCATCTTGAACGATGGAACTCTTAGAAATTTGTTTAGGATCTTTAAGTCCAGGATTGGTCTGAAAGTTCCCTCTTTTTTGGGAACCACAAACAGATTTGAGTAAAAACCCTGTCCCTGTTCCGATCGTGGAACTGGATGGATTACTCCCATTAACAAGAGCTCTTGTACGCAGCGTAGAAACGCCTCTTTCTTTGTCTGGATTGTTGACAACCTTGACAGATGAAATCTCTCTCTTGGAGGAGAGTATTTGAAGTCCATAAGGTATCCCTGAGATATTATCTCTAGCGCCCAGGGATCCTGGACATCTCTTGCCCAAGCCTGGACATCTCTTGCCCAAGCCTGGGCGAAGAGAGAAAGTCTGCCCCCCACTAGATCCGATCCCGGATCGGGGGCCCTCAATTCATGCTGTTTTAGGGGCAGCAGCAGGTTTCCTGGTCTGCTTGCCCTTGTTCCAGGACTGGTTAGGTTTCCAGCCTTGTCTGTAGCGAGCAACAGCTCCTTCCTGTTTTGGTGCAGAGGAAGTTGATGCTGCTCCTGCTTTGAAATTACGAAAGGAACGAAAATTAGACTGTCTAGCCTTAGCTTTGGCTTTGTCCTGAGGCAGGGCATGGCCTTTACCTCCTGTAATGTCAGCGATAATCTCTTTCAACCCGGGCCCGAATAAGGTCTGCCCTTTGAAAGGTATATTAAGCAATTTAGACTTAGAAGTAACATCAGCTGACCAGGATTTTAGCCACAGCGCCCTGCGTGCCTGAATGGCGAATCCTGAATTCTTCGCCGTAAGTTTAGTAAGATGTACTACGGCCTCCGAAATGAATGAATTAGCTAGTTTAAGGACTCTAAGCCTGTCCGTAATGTCGTCCAGAGTAGCTGAACTAATGTTCTCTTCCAGAGACTCAATCCAGAATGCCGCTGCAGCCGTGATCGGCGCAATGCATGCAAGGGGTTGCAATATAAAACCTTGTTGAACAAACATTTTTTTAAGGTAACCCTCTAATTTTTTATCCATTGGATCTGAAAAAGCACAGCTATCCTCCACCGGGATAGTGGTACGCTTAGCTAAAGTAGAAACTGCTCCCTCCACCTTAGGGACCGTTTGCCATAAGTCCCGTGTGGTGGCGTCTATTGGAAACATTTTTCTAAATATCGGAGGGGGTGAGAACGGCACACCAGGTCTATCCCACTCCTTAGTAACAATTTCAGTAAGTCTCTTAGGTATAGGAAAAACCTCAGTACTCGCCGGTACCGCAAAATATTTATCCAACCTACACATTTTCTCTGGTATTGCAACTGTGTTACAATCATTCAGAGCCGCTAACACCTCCCCTAGTAATACACGGAGGTTTTCCAGTTTAAATTTAAAATTTGAGATATCTGAATCCAGTCTGTTTGGATCAGAACCGTCACCCACAGAATGAAGTTCTCCGTCCTCATGCTCTGCCACCTGTGACGCAGTGTCTGACATGGCCCTAATATTATCAGCGCACTCTGTTCTCACCCCAGAGTGATCACGCTTACCTCTTAGTTCTGGTAATTTAGCCAAAACTTCAGTCATAACAGTAGCCATATCCTGTAATGTGATTTGTAATGGCCGCCCAGATGTACTCGGCGCTACAATATCACGCACCTCCCGAGCGGGAGATGCAGGTACTGACACGTGAGGCGAGTTAGTCGGCATAACTCTCCCCTCGTTGTTTGGTGAAATTTGTTCAATTTGTACAGATTGACTTTTATTTAAAGTAGCATCAATACAGTTAGTACATAAATTTCTATTGGGCTCCACTTTGGCATTGCAACAAATGACACAGGTATCATCCTCTGAATCAGACATGTTTAACACACTAGCAAATAAACTTGCAACTTGGAAATACAATTCAATTAGAATAATATTAAAACGTACTGTGCCTTTAAGAAGCACAGAAGATCTATGACAGTTGAAAATTAATAAATTGAAACAGTTATAGCCTCAATCCTTGTAAACAACACAACTTTAGCAAAGGTTTAATCCCATTAGCAAAGATAACAAATTCTGAAAGCAGGAAACAAATTACAGAATAAACGTTTTTTATCTCAGTCAAACTATAATTCTCACAGCTCTGCTGAGAGAAATTACCTCCCTCAAAATAAGTTTTGAAGACCCCTGAGCTCTGTAGAGATGAACCGGATCATGCAGGGAATACAATGAGTTGCTGACTGAAATATTTGATGCAGTAAAAGCGCCAAAAAAACGGCCCCTCCCCCTCACACACAGCAGTGAGGGAGAACAGAAACTAACAGAAAAACAGATTAAGCAACTGCCAAGTGGAAAAATAGTGCCCAAACATTTATTCACTCAGTACCTCAGTAAATGAAAACGATTTTACATTCCAGCAAAAACGTTAAACATAATCTCTAGTTATTAAACAGCTTTATGTATTTCTTACAGTGTAATTCTAGTGAAGTACCATTCCCCAGAATACTGAAGTGTAAAGTATACATACATGACATTATATCGGTATGGCAGGATTTTCTCATCAATTCCATTGTCAGAAAATAAAAACTGCTACATACCTCTATGCAGATTCATCTGCCCGCTGTCCCCTGATCTGAAGTTTACCTCTCCTCAGATGGCCGAGAAACAGCAATATGATCTTAACTACTCCGGCTAAAATCATAACTAAAACTCTGGTAGATTCTTCTTCAAACTCTGCCAGAGAGATAATAACACACTCCGGTGCTATTTTAAAATAACAAACTTTTGATTGAAGATATAAAACTAAGTATAATCACCATAGTCCTCTCACACATCCTATCTAGTCGTTGGGTGCAAGAGAATGACTGGGAGTGACGTAGAGGGGAGGAGCTATATGCAGCTCTGCTGGGTGAATCCTCTTGCACTTCCTGTTGGGGAGGAGTAATATCCCAGAAGTAATGATGACCCGTGGACTGATCACACTTAACAGAAGAAAAGTTAATAGCTTCACATTTATTTATAAATGAATCCGGAACGCAGCTGTGACGCTGTCCGGTCCCTGAGACAAGAGTAAAGACTGAGCTTGCTTGCCGAAATTAATATGGATATCGCAGCCCAAAGACGGCGCCAAACGTAGCTCCGTCCCTCTAGGGCATAATAGCATCACACTACCGGTCGGCGTTTTCAGAAAAATAAACATAACAGAGTGCGCAGCTCAAAGCGGGGCGAAACAAGCTCCTCCCATCGTAGGCGTGACAATTACCAAACTCCCGGTCACCATTATTACAGTGTGAAAAAAATTAAGCCACTGGTAGATAACAACCTCTTGCTAAGCCTGAGGTAAAATAGTGCCACCGCATGATAGAGATGCTCTGCAGTCAGAATCAGTTAGCCCAAATATGTCCACCAGACGTTTGAGACTAACAGAAACTCTAGTTACCAAACCATCACCTCCTACTGAGCACCTTACTCAGTCCTAGTGATTAAGCCCTTCTAGCCCCAGTGCCTGCTTCCAACTTGCTGTCACAGGGTCCCCTCCCTTAAGAATAGGAGTTATGATCCCACTTTGTCAAATAAAGTGCTCTACTTCTGATATCCTCTTCCCAGACCCAGAATAAAAAGTCAGCACTTACCTTTAAAATGACAGCAGGACAGTCCAGCAGGTTTAAGAGGTCCTCTCCCTCCCATAGCCCTGTGGAAAATGATAAAGCCTGAGTTAAGTTTGCTTAGGCCATCAGGATAAGGGCAGCATAAATGTATGGGAGGCGCAGTGAGAATTATCTCCCACAGGTTCCCATTGCTCTAAAGCCACCAAAAGCTCTACTTTAGAGACTGATATGGACTACGGTTACACCCTTGAACAAAGCAGCACAATCTTGCACTACTTTAAAAATAATAAACTCTTGATTGAAGAATCTAATCTAACACCTCACTTTACCTCTTCCTATCACTAACGTAGGCAAAGAGAATGACTGGAGTAGGAGGGAAGGGAGGAGCTATTTAACAGCTCTGCTGTGGTGCTCTTTGCCTCCTCCTACTGACCAGGAGGTGAATATCACATTAGTAATTGAGATGATCCGTGGACTCATCATGTCTTAAAAAAGAAAAATCAGTGTGACTAAGACCTTATGCAGGGAGCATAGCTTAGATAAGCTGGAGGAGGCATGGAAACTTCCCAGCGACATCCAGAACCTAGTACACACCAATACTCTAATAAGAGAATTACATGGGTCTTAGAAACTCCCCTGCCCTCTTCTTGTAGGAAAAAATCAATTGAGAACAATAAAAAGTTAATTTTAGCAGAGCCAACCTCCATCAAAGGAGAAAAATAACTACTGTGAACGTAGGGGAAGTGGGAGGGATATTCAATGCTTTGCTTGGGGAGTCGTTACCTTCTACTGGTGGCCAGATAAAGATAAAGATGAATTTGTGGACTCTCACTGCCATTAGAAAGAAATCCTGGATTTTAGTGCAGGTGAGTAAAGGATGCTGCATTCAATTCTCCAGTCAGCCTGTTGTACTAAATTTAAAGAAACTGTATCCCCATTTTTGGAAAAGTTTCAAAAGTGCCTTAAAACTGCAATAGAAATTATGTGGTGTATAAAAGATTATAGATGTGCTGTGGTCTATAAGACTATGAACCATGTGTACTAATAGCACAAGGGCTTAGAAGGTGCATAGAACGTATCCGTCAGCACCTTTGTCTACTGTGATTACCTCAGCTGCAGACAACTGCTTCCAGTAACAGGCCCATCTCAGGCAGAGCAAGCACAGTGCCAAGGATCTCACAAAAAACTCACATACAAACAAAAGCAGATAAATCCAAATTTCAACTGGTGAAAGCTGTGGAAAAAACAAGTAGCAGCATAATGTAGACCAGGGACTGACAGATTAATCCGCATTTCACCTGGAGGCCTGTGACATTTCCACACCAGGAAAATATTTTTCACTGGCTGACTGAAACTCATATCCTTCCCCTCTGTGCTTCATAGAGACTCTAAGGGGGAAATGGATATAAAGTCAGTTAGAGAACTCCTAGAATCAATGAGTAGATCACTTCAGAACTCGCATCACTCCATCCTTGAGGCACAAATTTGACTGAGAGATTCATGGAGAATAGGAGGAATTTAAGCTCTAGTATGTAACTAAACAAAATCAGCTCTCAACATACTACCAGGCTGGCAGGTCCCCTCAAAAGCTTGCAATCATCCAAAACCCACATAGGTGTAAATTTATCTCTTTTGACAGTTACTGAAGAAGTTTCTGCCCTTATACTGTCCTCTCACCTCACTACCTGTCCCCTCGATCCCATACCCTCTCACAGCTACACCCCCCTCCCACTCTTCTACCCTTATCCCTATACTCACATACATTTTCAATCTCTCCCTCATCTCTAAAACATGCACTGGTCACACCTATCCTCAAAAAACCTTCTCTCGATCCAACCCCCCTTTATCCAACTAGCGCCCTATTTCCCTACTCCCTCTTGCCTCAAAATTTCTTGAAAAGGACTAACCCATTTCCTTAAATTAAACTCCCTACTTGACCCACTGCAATCTGGATTTCGCCCCGCTCCACAGAGACAGCAATCATTTAGGTTACCAAGGACCTACTTACAGCAAAATCGAAAGGCCACTTATCTCTGCTTATCCTCAATCTGTCTGCAGCCTTTGATACTGTTGACCACCCTCTTTTGATCCAAGCCCTCCTTCGGCATTTGCAACACAGCCCTCTCCTGGTTCTTTTCTTCCAAAACCCCCAACCCCCATTTTTCTATAACTGTTGATAAAGCCATCATTACCCCTACCCTGCATGCCCGATGTCTTGGGATCACACTTGACTCTCACTACACATATTCAGTTATTGGCCACATTCTGCTGCTTTCACCTTAAAAACAAATCTAAAAATAGACATTTCCTTACACAAGACAACTAAGATTTTAATTCACTCTCTCTTCCTTCCCCACCTCGACTACTGCTACTCCATCCTCTCTACTCTCCCTTGCTGCCGCCTAGCTCCTTTACAATCCATAAAGAATGCCTCTGCCAGTAAGTAAGATGAGTCTGGTAGTACCAGGCCCAGAGGCAGAATTTTTTTCCACTTTCTGCGATGAGATTTTTTTAGTGAAAATTTTTCTGCAGACAATTTTTAAATAAAATTAAATTTTAAATTAGGCAGTTACACTAAAGCACCAGTTCAATTGCAATGTGTTGGTAAACTAAAGAATAAAAACATTTTTAATGTTTTATAATATAGTGCAGTAGTTGAAAATTGCATTGTAAATTAGCTGCAGACAAACTAAATTATAAAATGTCTCTTGAATAAATTTGTTTCCTTTTCTCTTGGTCTAACAAAGAAATGTAGTGATAAAAAGGTGCAATGCTCATAAGAACGTCTTACATTCAGAACAAACAGCTTTGCAGATTGGGAAAGCCTAGGGGGAGTGTTTGAAAAAAGCCAGTTCATAATCAAAGCACTGCTGCTTTACAGTGCTACTGCATATTTGACTGTTAACTTCAAACAGCACTTTCTCTTGATGCACTGGAACACTTAAACAGTGCAGCCAGAACACAGCTGTTTGTAGAGTAGAGCTGCAACGTTAAAGCACTAAGTCTACCAGTTCCTGCATGGGTTCTGTTCTTTCTGCAGGCATGCTGCATTTTCTGCGATGACATCTCAGATCACTGTATGTTCTGCCTTGGGGGTACCAGGCTCATCTTACTTACACGTCGCTCTTCATCTGCTGCACCTCTCTGCCAATCAATTCACAGGCTTCATCTTTCCTCCAGGAATAAACACAAAATTCTCACTCTGACAAACAAGGCCCTCAACTGCACTGCTCCCCCCTATATCTCAGACCTTGCCTCAAGACACTCTTCCACCCACCCCCTTCGCTCTGCTCATGACCGCCTACTCTCCTCCTCTCTTGTTACCTTCTCACATTTCTGTCCAAAGAATTTCTCCAGACTGGCTCTTACCTTGTGAAACTCTGTGCCTCGCTGCACAAGATTCTCTAGTTGTGAAAAGCTTTAAGCGCTCCCTAAAGATTCTACTGTTCAGGGATGCATACAACCTACACCAACCTTTTCTAACCCAGCTTCTCTCCTCCTTTGCTACCCCTTGAGCCCCACTTAAGCATGTACGCCTATGTGAGTGTTTGCAAATCACCTTCATAAGAGCTGACTACAACAGTGCAACTCTCGGCAGGGCCCTCTACCGATTTGATCCTTATAAATGTTACCTTGTATACCACACCTATGTACATAGCGCTGCGGAATCCGTTGCCGCTCTACAAATAACTAATAATAATAATATGGGTGTTTTTTCCTCCTCCTAATGGCCTGGATTATAATTCCCACATGTGATGTCTTTTGGACTCTCACCATCTGATGAAAGATGTACTCTATTAATTTCACTTTAATTGTAAACAGATTTTACAGTTTTCCTGCAAAAAATATTTATAAGATATTTAACTGTAAAACCTTTAAAGTGGCTATAGACGTTTTACCTGATAGTGCAGGGGTTGGCTTTGTACACCATTGTCCAGAACCTTAAGGCCAATCTGGTTCTCTGAAATCTCTGGGCGTAAAAATGGGGGTGATACCAAGGGTACAGACTTTGTGTGAATGCTCCTCAGATACCTATGACGAAAAAACACAAACATCTTTTTTTCAGAGAAAGCAACACAGTCTCAAGAAAATAAAAAAATAGTACATATTTACTTGTTTTTTTCTATATACTGGTTTATAACCCTAAGCAGTACTCATCACTAAAAGGTGCACATCAAATAGAGGGCCAAAGCCTGAAACATCGCTTAAGAGTTTAATTTCTAGTTATCTTGGGTCACCTAAGAAGCAGTTACCAACAAATATTTACTTAATAGAAAACATGGGCAGGCAGAAACTCTTGAGAGCAGGAAGTGGTCCCTTGGTGGGTGGGACTGAAAAAGCTTATTCTGTATCCCTAGCAAACATACAATGTCCAGCACCCAACAGTCCTGGACGGACTGAACCCATTTCCTCTGAAACAGAGAAAGTCTGCCCCGCCCACACGACCTGGTCCCAGGTAGGGGGCTAACCCATCATGCTGACTTGTTATCCTTGGAAGCTTTCTTGGGCTGTTTGTTCTTGTTTCACCCCTGGGTGGGTTTGCAAGTAGCCCTGAGGGACTTAGGCACTTCTGAGCTCCTCTGACTCCCGTTCGGATGAAAGGAACAAACACATCCAGCCGAACTACCCTTAGGTTTAGATTTCTTGCCCTGCGGTAGGAAAGCACTCTTTCCAACTTTGACTGTGCCTATAATAGAGTCTAAACCCGGACCGAACAGGGACTTGCCCTTGAAGGGCAAGGATTATAGTCTAGTCTTAGACACATTAGCCGCTGACCACGACTTAAGCCACAAGGCTCCCCTGGCCAAAACCGCAAACCTAGAATTTTTAGCATCGATATGAATAATTTGCAGAATGGCATCGCTGATGAAGGCATTTCCTAGCCTCAGGGATTGTATGTATTCCTGGATCTCCTCCAGAAAAGTTTCCACAGTAATCAGATCTTGGAGGTCCCCATGACCACAGCTATTCCAACTGCTGGTTGAAACAGGGCAACCGACTGGAACAACACCCTTCTTAGGTATCCCTCAAGTTTTTTGTCTAAAGGACCATTAAAAGAATTACTATCCTCAAGCGGAAGAGTAGTGCGCTTGGCCAATGTGGATATAGCTCCATCAACCTTAGGGACACTGTTCCAAACCTCTGCACGGGCAGATGGAACAGGAAACAATCTCTAAAATGCCGTCAGAGGGGCAAAAGGGATCCCTGGCTTCTCCCATTATTTGGAGATAGTCCCTGCAATAACCGGGGGTACAGGAAAAACTTTAGGGTCCCTAGGCCTAAATACTGATTCAAGTCCCGGAACCTGGAACCCCCAGGGTAGATAGAACCCTCTTAAGCAGGAGCCTAAGTTGCTCCACCTGTAACCTACTCGTACCCTCCTCAGAGTTCTCTACTGACTCTCCGTCAGAAGAGTCAGAGGAAGGAAATTCTATTTCAGAGCTAACTAAGGGTTTGTCTTCGCACCTGGGCTCTGTACTGGACAGCAATGTTTAACCTTTCTCTTCACTGATACTGGTCTAGTATTAAGGGCAACAGACACAGCTGCCTGTATACGGGCTGTGAAATAATCGGGTAACAGGGCCACCCCAGCTGGGGTCGTGACGCACTATACTCTGGAGCTACTATGGTTGTATTTATAGGCTGTTGGACAGGGATGAATGCATCAGCTGAGATCTGAGAAGCCGCAGCAGGGAATGCCGGAGACAGGTCATGCGGGAGCTCCTTATCGGTCTGTCCGCTTGGGCCTCCTGAATAAGATGTCAGGATATATGTTAGGCAACAATTGCATAGTTGTGCCAAAGGGTTCATTGTAATTATTTTGCAAAGCACACATTTATTTTTGTCAATGGAATTTACTGAGGAAGATTCCTCTAGACTCTCTATTAGTCATCATAATATTGTGGTGTGTAATGACAATTAAGGTAACAATTGTGAACTTTGCATCAGGGTACCAGGTTCAAAATTCACTAAACAATTGTTCCCCTTTAACCCTACTATATAGAGTAGGTTAAAAACCTTGTCAAAAATATAAAAGGTGTATCGGGGGGGGGGGGGGATTTCTTAATTGAAAAAGGCCTGGTGTTTTAATTACAGGTATAAAATCTCTAAGCTATGTCACCAAACTGTCTAGAGGACAGAAAAACATAATTTATGTAAGAACTTACCTGATTAATTCATTTCTTTCATATTGGCAAGAGTCCATGAGCTAGTGACGTATGGGATATACATTCCTACCAGGAGGGGCAAAGTTTCCCAAACCTCAAAATGCCTATAAATACACCCCTCACCACACCCACAATTCAGTTTAACGAATAGCCAAGAAGTGGGGTGATAAGAAAGGCGCGAAAGCATCAAACAAGGAATTGGAATAATTGTGCTTTATACAAAAAAATAATAACCACCACAAAAAAGGGTGGGCCTCATGGACTCTTGCCAATATGAAAGAAATTAATTTATCAGGTAAATTCTTACATAAATTATGTTTTCTTTCATGTAATTGGCAAGAGTCCATGAGCTAGTGACGTATGGGATAGCACATACCCAAGATGTGGAACATCCACGCAAGAGTCACTAGAGAGGGAGGGATAAAATAAAGACAGCCAATTCCGCTGAAAAAAACAATCCACAACCCAAATCAAAAAGTTTTAATCTTTATAATGAAAAAAACTGAAATTATAAGCAGAAGAATCAAACTGAAACAGCTGCCTGAAGAACTTTTCTACCAAAAACTGCTTCTGAAGAAGAAAAAACATCAAAATGGTAGAATTTAGTAAAAGTATGCAAAGAAGACCAAGTTGCTGCTTTGCAAATCTGATCAACAGAAGCTTCATTCTTAAAAGCCCAGGAAGTAGAAACTGACCTAGTAGAATGAGCCGTAATCCTTTGAGGCGGGGATTTACCCAAACCAGAAAAGATAACAAATAGACTAGAGGTCTTTCTGAAATCTTTAGTAGCTTCAACATAATATTTCAAAGCTCTTACTACATCCAAAGAATGTAAAGATCTCTCCAGAGAATTCTTAGGATTAGGACACAATGAAGGGACAACAATTTCTCTACTAATGTTGTTAGAATTCACAACTTTAGGTACAAAATTTAAATGAAGTCCGCAAAACCGCCTTATCCTGATGAAAAATCAGAAAAGGAGACTCACAAGAAAGAGCAAATAACTCAGAAACTCTTTTAGCAGAAGAGATGGCCAAAAGGAACAAGACTTTCCAAGAATGTAATTTAATGTCCAGAGAATGCATAGGCTCAAACGGAGGAGCTTGTAAAGCCCTCAAAACCAAAGACTCTAAGGAGGAGAGATTGACTTAATGACAGGCTTGATACGAACCAAAGCCTGTACAAAACAATGAATATCAGGAAGATTAGCAATTTTTTCTGTGAAACAGAACAGAAAGAGCAGAGATTTGTCCTTTCAAGGAACTTGCAGACAAACCCTTATCCAAACCATCCTGAAGAAACTGTAAAATTCTAGGAATTCTAAAAGAATGCCAAGAGAATTTATGAGAAGAACACCAAGAAATGTAAGTCTTCCAAACTCGGTAATAAATTTTTCTAGACACAGATTTACGAGCCTGTAACATAGTATTAATCACTGAGTCAGAGAAACCTCTACGACTAAGTATTAAGCGTTCAATTTCCATACCTTCAAATTTAATGATTTGAGATCCTGATGGAAAAATGGGCCTTGAGATAGAAGGTCTGGCCTTAACGGAAGTGTCCAAAGTTGGCAACTGGCCATCTGAACAAGATCCGCATACCAAAACCTGTGTGGCCATGCTGGAGCCACCAGCAGTACAAACGAACGTTCCATTATGATTTTGGAAATCACTTTTGGAAGAAGAACTAGAGGCGGAAAGATATAAGCTGGTTGATAATTCCAAGGAAGTGACAACGCATCCACCGCTTCCGCCTAAGGATCCCTGGATCTGGACAGATACGTGGGAAGTTTCCTGTTTAAATGAGAAGCCATCAGATCTATTTCTGGAAGTCCCCATATCTGAACAATCTGAAGAAATACCTCTGGATGAAGAGATCATTCGCTCGGATTGTAACGTCTGGCGACTGAGATAATCCGCTTCCCAATTGTCTATACCTGGGACGTGAACCGCAGAGATTAGACAGGAGCTGGATTCCGCCCATACAAGTATCCGAGATACTTCTTTCATAGCCTGAGGACTGTGAGTTCCACCTTCATGATTGGCATACGCCACGATTGTGACATTGTCTGTCTGAAAACAAATAAACGATTCTCTCTTCAGAAGAGGCCAGAACTGAAGAGCTCTGAAAATCGCACAGAGTTCCAAAATGTTGATTGGTAATCTCGCCTCCTGAGATTCCCAAACCTTCTGCGCTGTCAGAGATCCCCATACAGCTCCCCAACCTGAAAGACTCACATCTGTTGTGATCACAGTCCAGGTTGGACGAACAAAGGAGGCCCCTTGAACTAAACGATGGTGATCCAACCACCAAGTCAGAGAAAAACGAACATTGGGATTTAAGGATATCAATTGTGATATCTTTGTATAATCCCTGCACCATTGGTTCAGCATACAAAGCTGGAGATTTCCATGCACAAAGCTACCAAAGGGAATGATTGAGACTGAAGGTTTCAACAAGCTGAAACCAATTTCAGACGTCTCTTGTCTGTTTGAGACAAAGTCATGGATACTGAATCTATTTGGAAACCCAAAAAGGTTACCCTTGTCTGAGGAATCAAGGAACTCTTTGGTAAATTGATCCTCCAACCATGTCTTTGAAGAAACAACACGAGTTGATTCGTGTGAGATTCTGCAGAATGTAAAGACTGAGCAAGTACCAAGATATCGTCCAAATAAGGAAATACCGCAATACCCTGCTCTCTGATTACAGCACCGAGAACCTTTGAAAAGATCCTTGGAGCTGTTGCTAGGCCAAACGGAAGGGCCACAAACTGGTAATGCTTGTCTAGAAAAGAAAATCTCAGAAACTGATAATGAGCTGGATGAATTGGAATATGAAGGTATGCATCCTGTAAATCTATTGTGGACATATAATGCCCTTGCTGAACAAAAGGCAGAATAGTCCTTATAGTCACCATTTTGAATGTTGGTATCCTTACATAGCGATTCAATATTTTTAGATCCAGAACTGGTCTGAAGGAATTCTCCTTCTTTAGTACAATGAATAGATTTGAGTAAAACCCCAGACCCCGTTCCAGAACTGGAACTGGCACAATTACTCCAGCCAACTCTAGATCTGAAACACATTTCAGAAACGCCTGAGCCTTCACTGGGTTTATTGGAATGCGAGAGAGAAAAAATCTTCTCGCAGGTGGCCTTACCTTGAAACCTATTCTGTACCTTTGTGAAACAATGTTCTGAATCCAAAGACTGTGAATCGAATTGATCCAAATATCTTTGAAAAATCGTAACCTGCCCCCTACCAGCTGTGCTGGAATGAGGACCGCACCTTCATGTGGACTTGGGAGCTGGCTTTGACTTTCTAAAAGGCTTGGATTTATTCCAGACTGGAGAAGGCTTCCAAACGGAAACCGTTCCCTTAGGGGAAGGGTCAGGCTTTTGTTCCTTATTTTGACGAAAGGAACGAAAACGATTAGCAGCCCTGTATTTACCTTTAGATTTTTTGTCCTGAGGCAAAAAGGTTCCTTTCCCCCCAGTAACAGTTGAAATAATAGAATCCAACTGAGAACCAAACAATTTATTACCTTGGAAAGAAAGAGAAAGCAAAGTTGACTTAGAAGTCATATCTGCATTCCAAGTTTTAAGCCATAAAGCTCTTCTAGCTAAAATAGCTAAAGACATATACCTGACATCAATTCTAATGATATCAAAGATGGCATCACAAATAAAATTATTAGCATGTTGAAGAAGTTTAACAATGCTATGAGTATTATGGTCTGACACTTGTTGCGCTAAAGCCTCCAACCAGAAAGTGGAGGCAGCAGCAACATCAGCCAAAGAAATAGCAGGTCTAAGAAGATTACATGAACATAAATAAGCTCTCCTTAGAAAGGATTCAAGTTTCCTATCTAAAGGATCCTTAAATAATCTGCCGAAGGAATAGTAGTACGTTTAGCAAGAGTAGAGATAGCCCCATCAACCTTAGGGATTTTGTCCCAAAACTCTAATCTATCAGATGGCACAGGGTACAGTTTCTTAAACCTTTGAGAAGGAGTAAATGAAGTACCCAGATTATTCCATTCCCTAGAAATTACTTCAGAAATAGCATCAGGGACAGGAAAAACTTCTGGAATAACTATATGAGGTTTGAAAACCGAATTTAAACGCTTAGTAGATTTAGTATCAAGAGTACTAGACTCCTCCATCTCTAATGCGATTAACACTTCTTTAAGTAAAGAACGAATAAATTCCATCTTAAATAAATATGAAGATTTATCAGTGTCAATATCTGAGATAGAATCTTCTGAACCAGAAAGATCCTCATCAGAAACAGACATGATGACGGTCACTTAAAAATTCATCTGAAATATGAGAAGTTTTAAAAGACCTTTTACGTTTACTGGAAGGAGGAATAACAGACAGAGCCTTCCTAATAGATTTAGAAACAAATTCTTTTACATTAACAGGAACATCCTGAGCATTAGATGTTGAAGGAACAACAACAGGTAATGGATTATTACTAATGGAAATACTATCTGCATTAGCAAGCTTATCATGACATTCATCACAAACTACAGCCGGAGGAACAGTTACCACAAGTTTACAACAAATGCACTTAACTTTGGTAGAACCAGCATCAGGCAGCGTCTTTCCAGAAGTAGATTCTGATCCAGGGTCAAGTTGAGACATCTTGCAATATGTAAAAGAAAAAACAACATATAAAGCAAAATTATCAAATTCCTAAAATGACAGTTTCAGGAATGGGAAAAAATGCCAATGAGCAAGCCTCTAGCAACCAGAAGCAATGAAAAATGAGACTGAAATCATGTAAAAAAAAGGTGGACAAGAATGACGCCCACATTTTTTGGCGCCAAAAATGACGCCCACATTATTGGCGCTAAGTACAACGCCTATATTTTTTTGCGCCAAGTATGACGCCACATCCGGTGACGCCGACAAAAATGACGCCCACATTTTTGGCGCAAAAAAAGTCGGAATACAAAAAACGTCAAAAAAATGACGCAACCATGAACAACTTCCGGCGTCAATTAGGGTGCCGGAAATGACATTTTTGCGCCAAAAAAGTCAGCGCCAAAAATGACGTAATAAATTGAAGCATTTTCAGCCCCCGCGAGCCTAACAGTCCACAGGGAAAAAAGTCAATTGAAAAATTTTTAAGGTAAGAAAAAATAATCCTTCATATGCATTATCCCAATAATGAAACTGACTGTCTGAAATAAGGAATACTGATTACACTGAATCATGGCAAATATAAGATTAAACACATATATTTAGAACTTTAAAAATAAAGTGCCCAACCATAGCTTTAGAGTGTCAAATAAAATAAGACTTCTTACCCCAAGACACTCATCTACATATAGTAGAAAGCCAAACCAGTACTGAAACGAGAATCAGTAGAGGTAATGGTATATAAGAGTATATCGTCGATCTGAAAAGGGAGGTAGGAGAAGAAATCTCTACGACCGATAACAGAGAACCTATGAAATAGATCCCATAGAAGGAGACCATGGTATTCAAATAGGCAATACTCTCTTCACATCCCTCTGACATTCACTGCACTCTGAGAGGAAAACTGGGCTCCAGCCTGCTGCGAAGCGCATATCAACGAAGAATCTAGCACAAACTTACTTCACCACCTCCACGGGAGGCAAAGTTTGTAAAAACTGAATTGTGGGTGTGGTGAGGGGTGTATTTATAGGCATTGTGAGGTTTGGGAAACTTTGCCCCTCCTGGTAGGAATGTATATCCCATATGTCACTAGCTCATGGACTCTTGCTAATTACATGAAAGAAACTGATTTAATAAGAGGCTTAATACGAACTAAAGCCTGTACAAAACAGTGTATATCAGGAAGTATAGCAATCTTTCTGTGAAATAAAACAGAAAGAGCGGAGATTTGTCCTTTCAAGGAACTTGCAGACAAAACCTTTATCGAAAGCATCCTGAAGAAACTGTAAAATTCTAGGCATTCAAAAATAATGCCAGGAGAATTTATGAGAAGAACACCATGAAATGTAAGTCTTCCAAACTCTATAATAAATCTTTCTAGAGACAGATTTACGAGCTTGTAACATAGTATTAATCACTGAGTCAGAGAAACCTCTATGACTTAGTACTAAGCGTTCAATTTCCATACCTTCAAATTTAATTATTTGAGATCCTGATGGAAAAACGGACCTTGAGATAGTAGGTCCGGCCTTAACGGAAGTGGCCAAGGTTGGCAACTGGACATGCAAACCAGATCCGCATACCAAAACCTGTGTGGCCATGCTGGAGCCACCAGCAGCACAAATGATTGTTCCATGATGATTTTGGAGATCACTCTTGGAAGGAGAACTAGAGGCGGGAAAATGTAAGCAGGATGATAACACCAAGGAAGTGTCAGCGCATCCACTGCTTCCGCCTGTACATCCCTGGACCTGGACAGGTATCTGGGAAGTTTCTTGTTTAGATGAGAGGCCATGAGATCTATCTCTGGAAGACCCCACATCTGAACAATCTAAGAAAATACATCTGGATGGAGAGACCACTCCCCTGGATGTAAAGTCTGGCGGCTGAGATAATCCACCTCCCAATTGTCTACACCTTGGATATGTACCGCAGAGATTAGACAGGAGCTGGATTCCGCCCAATCAAGTATCCGAGATACTTCTTTCATAGCTTGGGGACTGAGTCCCACCCTGATGATTGACATATGCCACTGTTGTGATATTGTCTGTCTGAAAACAAATGAACGGTTCTCTCTTTAACAGAGGTCAAAACTGAAGAGCTCTGAGAATTGCACGGAGTTCTAAAATATTTATTGGTAATCGCGCCTCTTGAGAATTCCAAACCCGTTGTGCTGTCACAGAGATCCCCAAACAGCTCCCCAACCTGAAAGACTCGCATCTGTTGTGATCACAGTCCAGGTTGGCCGAACAAAAGAGGCCCCTTGAACTAAACGATGGTGATCTATCCACCATGTCAGAGAGTGTCGTACATTGGGATTTAACGATATTAATTGTGATTTCTTTGTATAATCCCTGCACCATTGGTTCAGCATACAAAGCTGTAGAGGTCTCATGTGAAAACGAGCAAAGGGGATCGCGTCTGATGCTGCAGTCATGAGACCTAAAACTTCCATACACATAGCCACTGAAGGGAATGACTGAGACTGAAGGTGCCGGCAGGCTGCAACCAATTTTAAACGTCTTTTGTCTGTTAGAGACAGAGTCATGGACACTGAATCTATCTGGAAGCCTAAAAAGGTGACCCTTGTCTGAGGAATGAAGAAACTTTTTGGTAAATTGATCCTCCAACCATGTTTCCAAAGAAACAACACTAGTTGATTTGTGTGAGATTCTGCAGTACGTAAAGACTGAGCTAGTACCAAGATATCGTCTAAATAAGGAAACACCGCAAAACCCTGTTCTCTGATTACCGAGAGTAGGGCACCCAGAACCTTTGAGAAGATTCTTGGAGCTGTTGCTAGGCCAAATGGAAGAGCAACAAATTGGTAATGCTTGTTTATAAAAGAGAATCTCAGAAACTGATAATGTTCTGGATGAATCGGAATATGAAGGTATGCATCCTGCAAGTCTATTGTGGACATATAATGTCCTTGCTGAACAAAAGGCAGAATAGTCCTTATAGTCACCATCTTGAAAGTTGGTACTCTTACATAACTATTCAAAATTTTCAGATCCAGAACTGGTCTGAATAAATTTCTCTTTTTTGGGACAACGAACAGATTTGAATAAAACCCCAAACCTTGTTCCTGAAGAGGAACTGGCATGATTACCCCTGAAGACTCCAGGTCTGAAACACACTTCAGAAAAGCCTGAGCTTTTACTGGATTTACTGGGATACGTGAGAGAAAAAATCTTCTCACAGGTCTATCTCTGAATCCTATTCGATACCCTTGAGAGACAATGCTCTGAATCCATTGATTTTGGACAGATTGTATCCAAATATCCTTGAAAAACCTTAATCTACCCCCTACCAGCTGAGCTGGAATGAGGGTCGCACCTTCATGCGGACTTAGGGGCTGACTTTGGTTTCCTAAATGGCTTGGATTTATTCCAATTTGAGGAAGGTTTCCAATTGGAAGCAGATTCCTTGGGGGGAGGATTGAGTTTTTGTTCCTTATTCTGACGAAAGGAACGAAAACGGTTAGAAGCCTTAGATTTAACCTTAGGTTTTTTATCCTGAGGCAGAAAAACTCCCTTTCCCCCAGTGACAGTTGAAATAATAGAATCCAACTGAGAACCAAATAAATTATTACCTTGGAAAGAAAGAGATAGTAATCTAGATTTAGTTGTCATATCAGCATTCCAAGATTTAAGCCACAAAGCTCTTCTAGCTAATATAGCTAAAGACATGGATCTAACATCAATTTTAATAATATCAAAAATGGCATCACAAATAAAATGATTAGCATATTGCAGTAAGCAAATGATGCTAGATAAGTCAGAATCCAATTCCTGTTGCGCTAAATTCTCCAACTAGAAAGTTGATGCAGCCGCAACATCAGCCAAAGAAATTGCAGGTCTAAGAAGATGACCTGAATATAAATAGGCCTTCCTTAGATAAGATTCAAGCTTCCTATCTAAAGGATCCTTAAAGGAAGTACTATCTTCCATAGGAATAGTGGTACGTTTAGCAAGAGTAGAAATAGCCCCATCAACTTTGGGGATTTTTTCCCCAAAACTCTATAGATTTTGCTGGTAAAGGATACAATTTTTTAAACCTTGAAGAAGGAATAAAAGAAGTAACCTGCTTATTCCATTCCTTAGAAATCATATCAGAAATAGCCTCAGGAATAGGAAAAACCCCTGGAGAAACCACAGGAGGTTTAAAAACAGCATTTAAACGTTTATTAGACTGAACGTCAAGAGGACTGGTTACCTCAATATCCAAAGTAATTAACACTTCTTTTAACAAGGAACACATATACTCTATTTTAAATAAATAAGTAGAATTGTCAGTGCCCATGTCTAAGGAAGGATCTTCTGTATCAGATAGATCCTCATCAGAAGAGGATAAATTATTACGTTGTTGGTCATTTGAAATTTCATCAACTAAATGAGAAGTTTTAAAAGACCTTTTACGTTTATCAGAAGGTGGAAATGCAGACAAAGTCTTCAAGATAGAATCAGAAACAAATTCTTTAAAATTTACAGGTATATCATGCACATTCGAAGTTGAAGGAACTGCAACTGGCAATGTACTATTACTGATGGATACACTATCTACATGTAAAAGTTTATCATGTCAACTATTACAAATGATATTCGGCGAAATAATTTCAACAATTTTACAACAAATGCACTTAGCTTTGGTAGAACCGATGTCAGGCAGCAATGTTCCAGCAGAAACTTCTGAGGCACGATCAGATTGAGACATCTTGCAAAATGTAAGAGAAAAAAACAACATATAAAGCAAAATTATCTATTTCCTTATATGACAGTTTCAGGAATGGGAAAAAATGCAAATAGCATAGGACTCTGATAGAGAAAAAAGAAAGAGGCAAACATCAATGGGGTATTGAAATAATGAAAAAAGTTTGGCGCCAAGTATGACGCACAAACGTAACGTAAACTTTTTTGGCGCCAAAAATAACTGGAAATGACACCCCCGCGTCACTAATGACGCAACCGTGTTAAAGGTCTCGGCGTCAAGTATGACGCTGGAAATGACGAAGTTGCGTCATAGACGTATTTTCTCGCGCCAAAAAACATAATTTATGTAAGAACTTACCTGATAAATTCATTTCTTTCATATTGGCAAGAGTCCATGAGCTAGTGACGTATGGGATATACATTCCTACCAGGAGGGGCAATGTTTCCCAAACCTCAAAATGCCTATAAATACACCCCCCACCACACCCACAATTCAATTTAACAAATAGCCAAGAAATGGGGTGATAAGAAAGGAGCGAAAGCATCAACGAGGAATTGAAATAATTGTGCTTTATACAAAAAAATCATAACCACCACAAGAAAAGGGTGGGCCTCATGGACTCTTGCCGATATGAAAGAAATGAATTTATCAGATAAGTTCTTACATAAATTATGTTTTCTTTCATGTAATTGGCAAGAGTCCATGAGCTAGTGACGTATGGGATAGCAAATACCCAAGATGTGGAACTTCCACACAAGAGTCACTAGAGAGGGAGGGATAAAATAAAGAGACAGCCAATTCCGCTGAAAAATTAATCCACAACCCAAATCAAAAGTTTCAATCTTTATAATGAAAAAAAACTGAAATTATAAGCAGAAGAATCAAACTGAAACAGCTGCCTGAAGTACTATTCCACCAAAAACTGCTTCTGAAGAAGAGAAAAACATCAAAATGGTAGAATTCAGTAAAAGTATGCAAAGAAGACCAAGTCGTTGCTTTGCAAATCTGATCAACAGAAGCTTCATTCTTAAAAGCCCAGGAAGTAGAAACTGACCTAGTAGAATGAGCCGTAATCCTCTGAGGCGGGGATTAACCCGACTCCAAATAAGCATGATGAATCAAAAGCTTTAACCAAGATGCCAAAGAAATGGCAGAAGCCTTCTGACCTTTCCTAAAACCAGAAAAGATAACAAATAGACTAGAAGTCTTTCTGAAATCTTAGTATCTTCAACATAATATTTCAAAACTCTTACCACATCCAAACAATATAAGGATCTTTCCAAAGAATTCTTAGGATTAGGACACAAGGAAGGGACAATAATTCCTCTACTAATGTTGTTAGAATTCACAACTTTAGGAAAAATTTAAATTTAGACAGCAAACCACCTTATCCTGATGAAAAATCAGAAAAAGGAGACTCACAAGAAAGAGCAGATAATTAAAAAACTGTTCTAGCAGAAGAGATGGCCAAAAGGAACAATACTTTCCATGAAAGTAATTTAATTTCCAAAGAATGCATATGCTCAAACGGAAGAGCCTGTAAAGCCCTCAGAACCAAATTAAGACTCCAAGGAGGAGAAATTGGCTTAATGACAGACTTGATACGAACCAAAGCCTGAACCAAACAATGAATATCAGAAAGATTAGCAAATTTTTCTGTGAGAACAGCACAGAAAGAGCAGAGATTTGTCCTTTCAAGGAACTTGCAGACAAAAACCCTTATCCAAACCATCCTGAAGAAACTATAAAATCCTAGGAATTCTAAAAGAATGCCAAGAGAATTTATGAGAAGAGCATCATGAGATGTAAGTCTTCCAAACTCGATAATAAATCTTTCTAGACACAGATTTACGAGCCTGCAACATAGTATTAATCACTGAGTCAGAGAAACCTCTATGACTAAGTACTAAGTGTTAAATTTCCATACCATCAATTTAATAATTTGAGTACCTGACGGAAAAAACGAATGTGAAGATATAAGATCTGGCCTTAATGGAAGTGACCAAGATTGGCAACTGGACATCCGAACAAGAACCATATGCCAAAACCTGTGCGGCCATGCTGGAGCCACCAGCAGCACAAACGATTGCTCCCTGATGATTTTGAAAATCACTCTTAAAAGAAGAACCAGAGGCGGAAAAATATAGGCAGGTTGATAACTCCAAGGAAGTGTCAATGCATACACTGCTTCTGCCTGAGGATCCCAGGACCTGAATAGGCACCTGGGAAGTTCCTTGTTTAGATGAGATGCCATCAGATCTATTTTTGGAAGTACTCACATCTGAACAATTTGAAAAAACACATCTGGGTAAAGAGACCATTCTACTGGATGTAAAGCTTGATTGACAGAGATAATCCGCTTCCCAATTGTCTATACCTGGGAAATAGACCGCAGAAATTAGACAGGAGCTGGATTTAGCCCAAGCAAGTATCCAAGATACTTCTTTCACAGCCTAAGCACTGAGAGTCCCACCCTGATGATTGACATACGCCACAGTTGTGACATTGTCTGTCTGAAAAACAATACACGTCTCGCTCTTCAAAAAGAAGCCTAAACTGAAGAACTCTGAGAAATGCACGGAGTTCCAAAATATTGAATGGTAATCTCGCCTCCTGAGATTTCCAAACCCCTTATGCTGACAGAGATCCCCAGACAGCCTCCCAACCTAAAAGACTCGCATCTGTAGTGTTCATGGTCCAGGTTGGATGAACCGAAGAGACCCGTAGAACTATATGATGGTGATCTAACCACCAAGTCAAAGATAGTTGAACATTGGGATTCAAAGATATAAAAAGTGATATCCTAGAATCCCTGCACCATTAATTCAGCGTAAAAAATTGGAAAGGTTTCATATGAAAATGAGCAAAGGGAATCGAATCCAATGCTGCAGCCATGAGACCTAAAACTTCCATGCATATAGCAACTGAAGGAAATAAGAGAGACTGAAGGTTCCGACAAACGGTACCCAATAAAATTGTCACTTGTCTGTTAGAGACAAAGACATTAACACAATCTATCTGGAATCCTAAAAAAGGTAACCCTTGTCTGAGGAATCAAGGAGCTTTGATAAAAAGATCCTCCAACCATGTCTTTGAAGAAACAACAAAAGTTGAATCGTATGAGATTCCGCAGAAAGAAAAGACTGAGCCAGTACCACAAGACCGTCCAAATAAGGAAACACTGAGAACCTTGAAAAGATTCTTAGAGCTGTCGCTAGACCAGAAGGAAAAGCAACAAATTGCTAATGCTTGTCAATAAAAGAGAATCTCAGAAAATGAAAATCTGAATGAAAACAGAAAATGAAGATATGCATCTATTTTATCTATTGTAAACAAATAATGCCCTCGCTGACCAAAAGGCAGAATAGACCATATAAACACCATTCTAAAAGATGGTACTCTTATATGACAATTCAAAAAGATTTTCTATCTTTGGGACAATGAATAGTTTTGAACAAAACCCCCAAACCCTGTTCCTAAAATGGAACTGGTATAAATACCCCAGAAAACTCCAGGTCTGAGCAGCGCTTTGAGCCCCAACGGGTGAGTTGTGACATTGTCTACCAGCCGCGCTTCACAAGTACTCAATACATACAGGTCTGAAACACACTTCAGGAAAGTGTGAGCCTTTACTGGAATAGCTGGAATATGTTAGAGAAAAAAAACAGAATTTATGTTTACCTGATAAATTACTTTCTCCAACGGTGTGTCCGGTCCACGGCGTCATCCTTACTTGTGGGATATTCTCTTCCCCAACAGGAAATGGCAAAGAGCCCAGCAAAGCTGGTCACATGATCCCTCCTAGGCTCCGCCTACCCCAGTCATTCGACCGACGTTAAGGAGGAATATTTGCATAGGAGAAACCATATGTTACCGTGGTGACTGTAGTTAAAGAAAATAAATTATCAGACCTGATTAAAAAAACCAGGGCGGGCCGTGGACCGGACACACCGTTGGAGAAAGTAATTTATCAGGTAAACATAAATTCTGTTTTCTCCAACATAGGTGTGTCCGGTCCACGGCGTCATCCTTACTTGTGGGAACCAATACCAAAGCTTTAGGACACGGATGAAGGGAGGGAGCAAATCAGGTCACCTAAATGGAAGGCACCACGGCTTGCAAAACCTTTCTCCCAAAAATAGCCTCAGAAGAAGCAAAAGTATCAAATTTGTAAAATTTAGAAAAAGTGTGCAGTGAAGACCAAGTCGCTGCCTTACATATCTGATCAACAGAAGCCTCGTTCTTGAAGGCCCATGTGGAAGCCACAGCCCTAGTGGAGTGAGCTGTGATTCTTTCAGGAGGCTGCCGTCCGGCAGTCTCATAAGCCAATCGGATAATGCTTTTAATCCAGAAGGAGAGAGAGGTAGAAGTTGCATTTTGACCTCTCCGTTTACCAGAATAAACAACAAACAAAGACAAAGTTTGTCTGAAATCCTTAGTAGCTGCTAAGTAAAATTTGAGAGCACGAACTACATCCAAGTTGTGCAACAAACGTTCCTTCTTTGAAACTGGATTAGGACACAAAGAAGGCACAACTATCTCCTGGTTAATGTTTTTGTTAGAAACAACTTTTGGAAGAAAACCAGGTTTAGTACGCAAAACCACCTTATCTGCATGGAACACCAGATAAGGAGAAGAACACTGCAGAGCAGATAATTCTGAAACTCTTCTAGCAGAAGAAATTGCAACCAAAAACAAAACTTTCCAAGATAATAACTTAATATCAACGGAATGTAAGGGTTCAAACGGAACCCCCTGAAGAACTGAAAGAACTAGGTTGAGACTCCAAGGAGGAGTCAAAATTTTGTAAACAGGCTTGATTCTAACCAGAGCCTGAACAAAGGCTAGAACATCTGGCACAGCTGCCAGCTTTTTGTGAAGTAACACAGACAAGGCAGAAATCTGTCCCATCAAGGAACTTGCAGATAATCCTTTTTCCAATCCTTCTCGAAGGAAGGATAGACTCTTAGGAATCTTAACCTTGTCCCAAGGGAATCCTGCAGATTCACACCAACAGATATACCAAATTATGTGGTAATTTTTCTGGTTACAGGCTTTCAGGCCTGAACAAGAGTATTAATAACAGAATCTGAGAACCCTCGCTTTGATAAGATCAAGCGTTCAATCTCCAAGCAGTCAGCTGGAGTGGGTCGAACGGACCTAGAACAAGAAGGTCTCTCAAAGGTAGCTTCCATGGTGGAGCCGATGACATATTCACCAGATCTGCATACCAAGTCCTGCGTGGCCACGCAGGAGCTATCAAAATCACCGACGCCCTCTCCTGATTGATCCTGGCTACCAGCCTGGGGATGAGAGGAAACGGCGGGAACACATAAGCTAGTTTGAAGGTCCAAGGTGCTACTAGTGCATCCACTAGAGCCGCCTTGGGATCCCTGGATCTGTACCCGTAGTAAGGAACTCTGAAGTTCTGACGAGAGGCCATCAGATCCATGTCTGGAATGCCCCACGGTTGAGTGACTTGGGCAAAGATTTCCGGATGGAGTTCCCACTCCCCCGGATGCAATGTCTGACGACTCAGAAAATCCGCTTCCCAATTTTCCACTCCTGGGATGTGGATAGCAGACAGGTGGCAGGAGTGAGACTCCGCCCATAGAATGATTTTGGTCACTTCTTCCATCGCTAGGGAACTCCTTGTTCCCCTTGATGGTTGATGTATGAACTTGGCCCTCGCTAGCTGAGGCCAAGCTTTGAGAGCATTGAATATCGCTCTCAGTTCCAGAATATTTATCGGTAGAAGAGATTCTACCCGAGACCAAAGACCCTGAGCTTTCAGGGATCCCCAGACCGCGCCCCAGCCCATCAGACTGGCGTCGGTCGTGACAATGACCCACTCTGGTCTGCGGAAGGTCATCCCTTGTGACAGGTTGTCCAGGGACAGCCACCAACGGAATGAGTCTCTGGTCCTCTGATTTACTTGTATCTTCGGGGACAAGTCTGAATAGTCCCCATTCCACTGACTGAGCATGAACAGTTGTAATGGTCTTAGATGAATGCGCACAAAAGGAACTATGTCCATTGCCGCTACCATCAAACCTATCACTTCCATGCACTGCGCTATGGAAGGAAGAGGAACGGAATGAAGTATCCGACAAGAGTCTAGAAGTTTTGTTTTTCTGGCTTCTGTCAGAAAAATCCTCATTTCTAAGGAGTCTATTATAGTTCCCAAGAAGGGAACCCTCGTTGACGGAGATAGAGAACTCTTTTCCACGTTCACTTTCCATCCGTGAGATCTGAGAAAGGCCAGGACAATGTCCGTGTGAGCCTTTACTTGAGGAAGGGACGACGCTCGAATCAGAATGTCGTCCAAGTAAGGTACTACAGCAATGCCCCTTGGTCTTAGCACCGCCAGAAGGGACCCTAGTACCTATGAGAAAATCCTAGGAGCAGTGGCTAATCCGAAAGAAAATGCCACGAACTGGAAATGCTTGTCCAGGAATGCAAACCTTAGGAACCGATGATGTTCCTTGTGGATAGGATGTTAATAATGAATCGATTTAGCCCAGAAAAAGTCTACAGTCTTAATAAGCCCTTGTGAAGCCCTTATTTACTATCTTAATAAACATGGCTTACCGGATCCCATAGGGAAAATGACAGCTTCCAGCATTACATCGTCTTGTTAGAATGTGTCATACCTCAAGCAGTAAGAGACTGCACACTGTTCCCCCAACTGAAGTTAATTGCTCTCAACAGTCCTGTGTGGAACAGCCATGGATTTTAGTTACGGTGCTAAAATCATTTTCCTCATACAAACAGAAATCTTCATCTCTTTTCTGTTTCTGAGTAAATAGTACATACCAGCACTATTTTAAAATAACAAACTCTTGATTGAATAATAAAAACTACAGTTAAACACTAAAAAACTCTAAGCCATCTCCGTGGAGATGTTGCCTGTACAACGGCAAAGAGAATGACAGGGGTAGGCGGAGCCTAGGAGGGATCATGTGACCAGCTTTGCTGGGCTCTTTGCCATTTCCTGTTGGGGAAGAGAATATCCCACAAGTAAGGATGACGCCGTGGACCGGACACACCTATGTTGGAGAAAGACTTCTCACAGGCGGATTTACTCTGAATCCCATTCTGTACCCCAATCTAAGAAGTTTGGACCGAATTGAACCAAACAAATTTTTAAAAAGTCTTAACCTGCCCCTTACCAGCTAAGCTGGAATAAGAACCGCACCTACATGCAAATTTGGGTAGCTGACTTTGATCTTTTAAATGGCTTAAATTGAATGAAGAAAACTTCCAATTATAAACATGTTACTTGGGGAAGAATTAGGATTCCGTTCCTTTAGTAAGAACAAAAACTAATATAAGCTTAAGATTTACTCTTAGAACTCAATCTTGAAGCAAAAAAACACCCTTCCCCAGAGTAACAGTTGAAGAATTGAATCCAATTGTGAACCAAATAATTGATGACTTTGGAAAAAAAACAGAATTTATGTTTACCTGATAAATTTCTTTCTCCAACGGTGTGTCCGGTCCACGGCTTCATCCTTACTTGTGGGATATTCTCTTCCCCTACAGGAAATGGCAAAGAGAGCACCCAGCAAGAGCTGTCCATATAGCTCCCCCTCTGGCCCCACCCCCCAGTCATTCGACCGACGGTTAGGAGAAAAAGGAGAAACTATAGGGTGCCATGGTGACTGTAGTGTATAAAGAAAGAAATTTTTCAAACCTGATTAAAAACCAGGGCGGGCCGTGGACCGGACACACCGTTGGAGAAAGAAATTTATCAGGTAAACATAAATTCTGTTTTCTCCAACATTGGTGTGTCCGGTCCACGGCTTCATCCTTGTGGGAACCAATACCAAAGCTTTAGGACACGGATGAAGGGAGGGAGCAAACCAGGTTACCTAAACGGAAGGCACCACGACTTGCAAAACCTTTCTCCCAAAAATAGCCTCCGAAGAAGCATAAGTATCGAATTTGTAAAATTTGGCAAAAGTATGCAGAGAAGACCAAGTCGCTGCCTTACAGATCTGATCAACAGAAGCCTCGTTCTTGAAGGCCCATGTGGAAGCCACAGCTCTAGTAGAATGAGCTGTAATTCGTTCAGGAGGCTGCCGTCCGGCAGTCTCATAAGCCAATCGGATGATGCTTTTCAGCCAAAAAGAAAGAAAGGTAGCAGTAGCTTTCTGCCCTCTCCTCTTACCAGAATACACAACAAACAAGGATGATGTCTGCCTGAAATCCTTTGTTGCTTCTAAATAGAACTTTAAAGCACGGACCACATCTAGATTGTGTAACAAGCGTTCCTTCTTTGAAACTGGATTCGAACACAGAGAAGGAACAACAATTTCCTGGTTAATATTCCTGTTGGAAACGACCTTTGGAAGAAAACCAGGCTTGGTACGTAAAACTACCTTATCTGTATGGAATACCAGATAGGGAGAAGTACACTGCAAAGCAGATAATTCAGAAACTCTTCTAGCAGAAGAAATAGCAAACACAAACAGAACTTTCCAAGATAGTAACTTCATATCTATGGAATGCATGGGTTCAAACGGAACCCCCTGAAGAACTGAAAGAACTAAATTTAGACTCCAAGGAGGAGTCATGGGTCTGTAAACAGGCTTGATTCTAACTAATGCCTGTACAAACGCTCTGTACATCTGGCACTGCTGCCAGACGTTTGTGTAACAAAACAGACAGAGCAGATATCTGTCCTTTTAAGGAACTAGCTGACAAACCTTTATCCAGACCTTCTTGGAGAAAGGAAAGTATCCTAGGAATTTTAATTTTACTCCAAGGGAATCCCTTGGATTCACACCAACGGATATATTTTTGCCATATCTTATGGTAAATCTTCCTAGTTACAGGTTTTCTGGCTTGAACCAGAGTATCTATGACTGTATCTGAAAACCCACGCTTAGATAGAATCAAGCGTTCAATTTCCAAGCAGTCAGTTGGAGAGAGACTAGATTTGGATGTTCGAACGGACCTTGTACTAGAAGATCCTGCCTCAAAGGTAGCTTCCATGGTGGAGCCGATGACATATTCACCAGGTCTGCATACCAAGTCCTGCGTGGCCACGCAGGGGCTATTAGAATCACCGAAGCCTGCTCCTGTTTGATCCTGGCTACAAGCCTGGGAAGGAGAGGGAACGGTGGAAATACATAAGCTAGGTTGAACAACCAAGGCGCCACTAATGCATCCACCAGTGTCGCCTTGGGATCCCTGGATCTGGACCCGTATCGAGGAACCTTTGCGTTCTGGCGAGACGCCATCAGATCCATATCTGGAATGCCCCATAGTTGAGTTAACTGGGCAAAAACCCCCGGTGGAGTTCCCACTCCCCCGGATGAAAAGTCTGACGACTCAAATAATCCGCCTCCCAGTTGTCCACTCCTGGGATGTGAATTGCAGATAGGTGGCAGGAGTGATCCTCCGCCCATTTGATGATCTTGGATACCTCTCTCATTGCTAAGGAACTCTTTGTTCCCCCCTGATGATTGATGTACGCTACAGTCGTCATGTTGTCCGACTGGAACCTTATGAATTTGGCCTTTGCTAGGTGAGGCTAGGAGCGCATTGAATATCGCTCTCAGTTCTAAAATGTTTATCGGAAGAAGAGACTCTTCTCGAGACCATAGACCTTGAGCTTTCAGAGAGTCCCAGACCGCACCCCAGCCTAAGAGACTGGCGTTGGTCGTGACAATGACCCACTCTGGTCTGCGGAAACTCATTCCCTGAGACAGGTGATCGTGAGACAACCACCAGCGGAGAGAATCCCTGGTTACCTGGTCTACTTGAATCTGGGGAGACAAGTCTGCATAGTCCCCATTCCACTGATTGAGCATGCACAGTTGTAATGGTCTTAGATGAATTCGAGCAAAAGGAACTATGTCCATTGCTGCAACCATCAATCCTACTACTTCCATGCACTGAGCTATGGAAGGCTGAAGAATAGAGTAGTGATGCACCGAAATGGAAATTCTGGACCGAATCCGAAAATCCGGGATGCACTTGGCCGAAAACTGAAACGGTTACCGAAAATGAATTTTTTAAAATTATTTTCAAATTAGTTTTTTTTAGTTTTTTTTTTTTTTTTTTGCATAATTAGAGCCAATAAAAAAAGCCCACACTTTTATTGAAAGTAACACACTGAAATTGGACAAAAATATCTTAAAACAATAATATGCTACACAATAATTTTACCAAGAAAAAAAAATAAAAGGCAAAAAATGCAATTTTTGGCCAAAATGTTTCTGAGACCAAAATTTTGGTGCATCCCTATTTAAAACAATATTAAATATCAATATACTGTATTATTCTTCATTTAGTTCTATGTAACAGAATCATATTTAACAGGTTTTTTTTTTTACTAATTATCCAAATAAAGCATAGTCTTAGAAAACTCATTATATGCAAAACAGTAAGTCAAGTAATAAATTTAAACAGCAGCTCTAGGCTAGCATCAAATTTTAAACATGCTACACAATAATTTTACCGAAAATAACAGGCAAAAAACCCGAAAACCGAAATAGCCAAAAATGACATTTTCGGCCGAAACTTTCTGCGGCCGAAATTTCGGTGCATCCCTAGAATAGAGTGAAGAACTTGACAAGCGTTTAGAAGCTTTGACTTTCTGACCTCTGTCAGAAAGATCTTCATTTCTAAAGAATCTATTATTGTTCCCAAAAAGGGAACTCTTGTTGATGGGGACAGGGAACTCTTTTCTACGTTCACCTTCCACCCGTGAGATCTGAGAAAGGCTAGAACAATGTCTGTATGAGCCTTTGCTTTGGAAAGAGACAACGCTTGGATTAGAATGTCGTCTAGGTAAGGTGCTACAGCAATGCCCCTCGGTCGTAGAACCGCTAGAAGGGACCCTAGCACCTTTGTGAAGATTCTGGGAGCAGTGGCTAAACCGAACGGAAGAGCCACGAACTGGTAATGTTTGTCCATAAAGGCGAACCTCAGGAACTGATGATGATCTTTGTGGATAGGAATATGCAGGTACGCATCCTTTAAGTCCACAGTAGTCATATATTGACCCTCCTGGATTGTTGGTAAAATTGTCCGAATGGTTTCCATTTTGAATGATGGAACTCTGAGGAATTTGTTTAGAATTTTTAGATCCAGAATTGGCCTGAAAGTTCCCTCTTTTTTGGGAACTACAAACAGGTTTGAGTAAAAACCCAGACCTTGTTCCGCTGTTGGAACTGGGTTTATCACTCCCATTTTCAATAGGTCTCCTACGCAATGTAAGAATGCCTGTCTCTTTATCTGGTCTGAAGATAAGCGAGACATGTGGAACCTTCCCCTTGGAGGAAGTTCCTTGAACTCTAGAAGATACCCCTGAGAGACTATTTCTAGTGCCCAGGGATCCGGAACGTCTCTTGCCCAAACCTGAGCGAAGAGAGAAAGTCTGCCCCCTACTAGATCTGGTCCCGGATCGGAGGCTACCCCTTCATGCTGTCTTGGTAGCAGCAGCAGGCTTCTTGGCCTGTTTACCCTTGTTCCAGCCTTGCAATGGTTTCCATGCTGGCTTAGGCTGGGAAGAGTTGCCTTCTTGTCTGGAGGCCGCAGAGTTAGGATTAGGTCCGTTCCTGAAATTGCGAAAGGAACGAAAATTAGATTTGTTCTTAGCCTTGAAATGCCTATCCTGTGGGAGGGCATGTCCCTTTCCACCGGTAATGTCTGAAATAATCTCTTTCAATTCCGGCCCGAAAAGGGTCTTACCCTTGAAAGGAATATTAAGCAATTTATTCTTGGACGACACATCCGCCGACCAGGATTTTAGCCAAAGCGCTCTGCGCGCCACTATTGCAAACCCTGAATTTTTTGCCGCTAACTTAGCCAATTGGAAAGCGGCATCCAAAATAAAGGAATTAGCCAACTTTAGTGCGTGAATTCTGTCCATGACTTCATCATATGGAGTCTCTTTTTGGAGTGAATTTTCTAGTTCCTCGAACCAAAAATATGCTGCCGTGGTGACAGGAATAATGCACGAGATTGGTTGAAGCAGGAAACCTTGCTGAACAAATATCTTTTTCAGCAATCCTTCCAACTTTTTATCCATAGGATCTTTAAAAGCGCAACTGTCCTCAATAGGAATAGTTGTGTGCTTAGCTAACGTTGACACTGCCCCCTCAACCTTAGGAACCGGTTGCCATGCGTCCCCTTCTGGGGTCAACAATGGGGAACATTTTCTTGAATATAGGAGGTGGAACAAAAGGAATACCTGGCTTTTCCCACTCCTTAGTCACTATATCCGCCACCCGCTTGGGTATCGGAAAGGCATCAGCGTGCACTGGGACCTCTAAGAATTTGTCCATCTTGCACAATTTCTCTGGAATTACCAAAGAATCACAGTCATCAAGAGTAGTTAGGACCTCCTTAAGCAGGGCGCGGAGATGTTTAACTTAAATTTAAATGTTACGACATCAGTGTCTGCCTGCTGAGAAACTTTTCCGGAATCAGAAATTTCCCCCTCAGACAGGCCCTCCCTCACAGCCAATTCAGATTGATGTGAGGGTATAACTGATAAATTGTCCTCAGCGCCAACCTGCTCATCTTCTGTATTTAAAACTGAGCTGTCACGCTTTCTAGGGTAGGATGGCAGTTTGGATAACAGATTTGCTATAGAATTATCCATTACTGCTGTTAATTGTTGCATAGTAACAAGCATTGGCGCGCTAGATGTACTAGGTATCGCCTGCGCGGGCAAAACTGGCGTTGACACAGGAGAGGATGAAGAACTATCCCCACTACCTTCATTAGAAGAATCATCCTGGGCAATCTTATTCAATGTGGCAGTACTGTCCATACTTTGTTTGGACGCTATGACACAATTTGCGCATACATTAATTGGGGGAACCACCTTGGCTTTCATACACACAGAACATAAGCCATCTGAAGGTATAGACATGTTAGACAGAATTTGGCAGTATACACTCATTTTCATATAACTGCATGTAATAGACACTACTATAAAGAATAATATGCACAGATACTGATATAAAAATCCAGTATAAAACTGTTTAAAAACTTACTTAGAAGCTGTCAGTTTGGCTCTGTTGAAAAGGTAGCTGGAAAGCCCACTGCAAGTGGCAAATAAGACACTCCCCCCCTCCCCCTTCTTTTGCATATGAAAAGACCCTTTACACAAACAGGAGCAAGCTGGAGTAGGTAGTCGAGCGTATTCACATAAAACTTTGGGGCTTGGTTAGGAGTCTGAAAATCAGAGCAATGTTATTTAAAAATAAGCAAAACTATACATTAATTTAAAAAAAAAAAACTTTATGGGCTATATAAATAGATTATCTACAAAACATTTAAGCAAAGAAAAAATGAGTGTATAATGTCCCTTTAAGTGCTAAGAAATGCTAAACAAATCATAATCCGATACTTGTTGCACTAAAGTATCCAACCAGAAAGTTGAAGCAGTTGCAACATCAGCCAAATAAATTGCAGGTCTAAGAAAAGTACCTGAAAATAAATAATTTTCCTTAAATAAGATACAAGTTTCCCATCTGAAGGAAAAAGAAAAAAAAATACTATTTTCTATAGGAATAGAAGTATTTTTAGCAAGAGTAGAGATAGCCCCATTAACTTTGGGGATCTTTCCTCAAAACTTTAAACTAATTGCCGGCAAAGGATACAATTTAAAAACCTTAAAGAAGGAATAAAAGAAATTCCCGGCCTATTCCATTCCCTAGTATCAGGAACTGGAAAAAAACCTCTGAAGAAACCACAGAAGGTTAATAAGCAGAATTTAAATGTTAGCTAGTCTTAAAATTAAAAGAACTAGTCACCTCAATATCCAAAATAATCAACACCTTTTCAACAAGAACGAATGTACTCTATTTAAAAATAAAAAAGTAGATTTGTTAGTGTCAATATCTGATGAAGAATATTCTGAATGAGAAAAAACATCATCAGAGAAGGATAATTCAGTATGTTGTTGGTCATTTGAAACTTCATCAACTAAATGAGAAGTTTAAAAAAGACCTATAAATTTTATTAGAAGGTGGGATGGCAGACAAAGCCTTTAGAATAGAATCAGAAAAATATTCTTATAAATTCCTAAGTATATCTTGTACATTAGATGTAAAAAGAATAGCAATAGATAATGCATAAATACTAATGGACTCTGCATGTAAAAGTTTATCATGATAACTTATTACAAACCATAGCTAAAGATAAAAATTCATAACATTAAAATAAATTAACTTAGCTTTGGTAGGACTGATATCAGTCATCAGGAATCCAACAGTATTTTCTGATACAGGAACAGTTTTTTGGGATATCTTGCAATATGTAATAGAAAAAACAACATATAAAGCAAAATTATCAAATTCCTTAAATGACAGTTTCAGGAATGGGAAAAAATGCAAACAGAACAGGCCTCTAGAAACCAGAAGCAACTAAAAAATGAGACTTAAATAATGTTAAAAATCTGGCGCCAAGAATAACACCCACATATTTTTTGGCGCCAAAAACGTCTGCAACAAACACGAGAGTCAAAAATGACGCAACTACGTGAAAACATCCGGTGTCAACTACAACGCCGGAAAGGATGTCATTGACGTCAGACAAACGTCAATCTCGTGCCAAAAAAGTCTCGTGCCACAAATGACGCAATAAATTCTAGCATTTTTTGCACCTGCGAGCCTAACAACCCGCAATTTAGAGAAAAAAAGTAAATTGAAAATTTTAGGTAAGAAAAATATTTTAATTCATATGCATTTTCCCAAAAAATGAAACTGACAGTCTGAAAGAAGGAAAATAAACTGATTGACCTGAATCATGGCAAATATAAGTATAAAACATATATTTAGAACTTTACATATAAAGTGCCAAACCATAGCTGAGAGTGTCATAAATAAAAGATAAGACTTACTTACCCAAAGACACTCATCTACATAAAGTAGATAGCCAAACCAGTACTGAAACGAGAATCAGTAGAGGTAATGGTATATAAGAGTATATCGTCGATCCGAAAAGGGAGGTAGGAGAAGAAATCTCTACGACCGATAACAGAGAACCTATGAAATAGATCCCCTAGAGGAAGACCATGGTATTCAATAGGCAATACTCCTTTCACATCCCTCTGACATTCACTGCACACTGAGAGGAAAACCGGGCTTCAGCCTGCTGCGAAACGCATATCAACGTAGAAATCTAGCACAAACTTACTTCACCACCTCCATGGGAGGCAAAGTTTGTAAAACTGAATTGTGGGTGTGGTGGGGGGCGTATTTATAGGCATTTTGAGGTTTGGGAAAGTTTGCCCCTCCTGGTAGGAATGTATATCCCATATGTCACTAGCTCATGGACTCTTGCCAATTACATGAAATAAATATTTTCACGCCAAGAATGACGCAATAAAGTTTAGCATTTGACGCACCCGTGGGCCTAATGCCGCCCGCAATTTGCAAGAAGTAGTCAATTGAAAAAAGACTAAACCCCAGGTAAGAAAAAAATTTCTTTAAAAGATGTTTATATTCCCCAAATATAAGTACAATACATATATTTAGAACTTTATATAAATGCATAAAGTGCCAAACCATAGCTGAGGTGTCTTAAGAAATAAAAACATACTTACCAAAAGACACCTATCCACATATAGCAGATAGCAAAACCAGTACTGAAACAGTTATCAGAAGAGGTAATAGTAAATTGAGAGTATATCCTCGATCTGAAAAGGAAGGTAGGAGATGAATCTCTACGACCGATAACAGAGAACCTATGAAATAGACCCCCGTTAGGGAAATCATCGTATTCAATAAGTGATACTCCCTTCACATCCCTCTGACATTCGCTGTACTCTGAGAGGAATCGGGCTTCAACAATGCTGAGAAGCGCATATCAACGTAGAAATCTTAGCACAAACTTACTTTACCACCTCCATAGGAGGCAAAGTTTGTAAAACTGAATTCTGGGTGTGGTGAGGGGTGTATTTATAGACATTTTGAGGTTTGGGAAACTTTGCCCCTCCTGGTAGGATTGTATATCACATACGTCACTAGCTCATGGACTTTTGCCAATTACATGAAAGAAATAAAGCCTAATAAAAATATTTTACCCTTTCTTTTTAAAAGAGTTTAAATGTTAGTCTCACACATGCTACAGTGCCTGCTTCATGCCCCAGTGTAATCCATAAAACAGGATACAGCAGTGTCTTAATTTGTTAAGTTCATGGTCTCCCCAACTGGAAGAAAACAGAATTTATGCTTACCTGATAAATTACTTTCTCTTACGGTGTATCCAGTCCACGGATTCATCCTTACTTGTGGGATATTCTCAATCCCTACAGGAAGTGGCAAAGAGAGCACACAGCAAAGCTGTCCATATAGCTCCCCTCAGGCTCCGCCCCCCAGTCATTCGACCGACGGTTAGGAGAAAAAGGAGACACTACAGGGTGCAGTGGTGACTGTAGTTTACTAAAATAAATTTGAACCTGACTTAATTGCCAGGGCGGGCCATGGACTGGATACATCGTAAGAGAAAGTAATTTATCAGGTAAGCATAAATTCTGTTTTCTCTTACATGGTGTATCCAGTCCACGGATTCATCCTTATTTGTGGGATACCAATACTAAAGCTTTAGGACACGGATGAAGGGAGGGAACAAGTCAGGTAACCTAAACGGAAGGCACCACTGCTTGCAAAATCTTTCTCCCAAAAATAGCCTCCGAAGAAGCAAAAGTATCGAATTTGTAAAATTTGGCAAATGTATGCAGTGAAGACCAAGTCGCTGCCTTACAAATCTGTTCAACAGAAGCCTCATTCTTGAAAGCCCATGTGGAAGCCACAGCTCTGGTAGAATGAGCTGTAATTCGTTCAGGAGGCTGCCGTCCAGCAGTCTCATAAGCCAATCGGATGATGCTTTTCAGCCAGAAGGAAAGAGAGGTAGCAGTCGCTTTCTGACCTCTCCTCTTACCAGAATACACAACAAACAAGGATGATGTTTGTCTGAAATCTTTAGTTGCTTTTAAATAGAATTTTAAAGCACGAACCACATCAAGATTGTGCAACAGTCGTTTCGTCTTAGAAACTGGATTAGGGCACAGAGAAGGAACAATGATTTCCTGGTTAATATTGTTATTAGAAACCACTTTTGGAAGGAAACCAGGTTTGGTACGCAAAACAACCTTATCTGCATGGAACACCAGATAGGGTGAATTACACTGCAAAGCAGACAATTCAGAAACTCTTCGAGCAGAAGAAATAGCTACTAAAAACAAAACTTTCCAAGATAATAACTTAATATCTATGGAATGCAAAGGTTCAAACAGAACCCCTTGAAGAACTGAAAGAACTAAATTTAGACTCCATGGAGGAGCCACAGGTCTGTAGACAGGCTTGATTCTAACTAGGGCCTGTGCAAACGCATGAACGTCTGGTACAGCTGCCAGACGCTTGTGTAACAGGATAGACAGAGCAGATATCTGTCCCTTTAAGGAACTAGCTGACAGACCTTTCTCCAAACCTTCTTGGAGAAAAGACAATATCCTTGGAATCCTAACCTTACTCCACGAGTAACCCTTGGATTCACACCAACAAAGATATTTCCGCCATATCTTATGGTAAATTTTCCTGGTGACAGGCTTTCTGGCCTGTATCAGAGTATCTATAACTGATTCAGAGAAACCACGCTTAGCTAGAATTAAGCGTTCAATCTCCAAGCAGTCAGTTGCAGAGAAACTAGATTTGGATGCTTGAAAGGACCTTGAATTAGAAGATCCTGCCTCAATGGCAGTTTCCATGGTGGGACCGATGACATGTCCACTAGGTCTGCATACCAAGTCCTGCGTGGCCACGCAGGTGCTATCAAAATTACCGAAGCCCTCTCCTGTTTGATTCTGGCTACTAGCCGAGGAAGAAGAGGAAACGGTGGAAAGACATAAGCTAGACTGAATGACCAAGGCGCTATTAATGCATCTATCAATGCCGCCTTGGGATCCCTGGATCTGGATCCGTAAAGGGGAAGTTTGGCGTTCTGACGGGACGCCATCAAATCCAATTCTGGAGTGCCCCATAGCTGGGTCAGCTGAACAAAAACCTCCGGGTGGAGTTCCCACTCCCTCGGATGGAAAGTCTGACGACTTAGAAAATCCGCCTCCCAGTTGTCTACCCCTGGGATGTGAATTGCAGATAGATGGCAGGAGTGATCCTCTGCCCATTTGATGATCTTGGATACTTCCTTCATCGCTAGGGAACTCTTTGTTCCTCCCTGATGATTGATGTACGCTACAGTCGTGATGTTGTCCGACTGAAATCTGATGAATTTGGCCTCCGCTAGTTGAGGCCACGCCTGGAGCCAGGAGAAGAGATTCTTCCCGAGACCATAGACCCTGAGCTTTCAGGGAGTCCCAGACCGCACCCCAGCCTAACAGACTGGCATCGGTCGTAACAATGATCCACTCCGGCCTGCGGAAACTCATTCCCTGAGACAGGTGATCCTGAGACAACCACCAGAGAAGAGAGTCTCTGGTTTTCTGGTCCATTTGTATTTGAGGAGACAAATCTGCATAATCCCCATTCCACTGTTTGAGCATGCACAGTTGCAGTGGTCTGAGATGAATTTGGGCAAAAGGGACTACGTCCATTGCCGCAACCATTAGACCGATTACCTCCATGCACTGAGCCACAGAAGGCAGAGGAATGGAATGAAGAACTCGGCAAGTATTCAAAAGTTTTGACTTCCTGACTTCTGTCAGAAAGATTTTCATTTCTACCGAGTCTATTAGTGTTCCCAGGAAGGGAACCCTTGTGAGCAGGGACAGAGAACTTTTTTCTACGTTCACCTTCCACCCGTGAGAGGAAAGGCCAGAAAAATGTCCGTATGAGCCTTGGCTCTGTGAAAAGACGACGCCTGTATTAAGATGTCGTCTAGGTAAGGCGCTACTGCAATGCCCTGCAGTCTTAGTACCGCTAGAAGGGACCCTAGCACCTTTGTGAAAATTCTGGGAGCGGTGGCCAACCCGAAAGGAAGGGCCACAAACTGGTAATGTTTGTCCAGAAAGGCGAACCTTAGGAACTGATGGTGATCTTTGTGGATAGGGATATGTAGGTACGCATCCTTTAGATCCACGGTAGTCCTATATTGACCTTCCTGGATCATCGGCAAGATTGTCCGAATGGTTTCCATCTTGAAAGACGGAACTCTGAGGAATTTGTTTAGAATTTTTAGATCCAGGATTGGCCTGAAAGTTCCTTCCTTTTTGGGAACTACGAACAGGTTTGAGTAAAAGCCCAGTCCTTGTTCTGCAATTGGAACTGAGTGTATCACTCCCATTTTTAGTAGATCTTCTACACAGCGTAAGAACGCCTGTTTCTTTGTTTGGTCTGAAGACAAACGAGAAATGTGGAACCTTCCCCTTGGGGGAGAATCCTTGAATTCTAGAAGGTACCACTGAGCAACTATTTCTAATGCCCAGGGATCTGGAACATCTCTTGCCCAAGCCTGAGCAAAGAGAGAAAGTCTGCCCCCTACTAGATCCGATCCCGGATCGGGGGCTACCCCTTCATGCTGTCTTGGTAGCAGGAGCAGGCTTCTTGGCCTGTTTACCCTTATTCCAGCCCTGCAAGGGTTTCCAGGTTGCTTTGGGCTGTGAAGAGTTATCTTGCTTTGCGGCAGCAGAGGTTGCAGCAGGTCCGCTTCTGAAGTTGCGAAAGGAGCGAAAATTAGCCTTGTTTTTGGCCTTAAACGGCCTATCTTCTGGAAGGGCATGGCCCTTTCACCCAGTGATGTCCGAAATAATTTCTTTCAGCTCTGGGCCAAACAGGGTTTTCCCCTTGAAAGGAATATTTAACAGTTTCGTTTTGGACGACACATCCGCCGACCACGATTTGAGCCAAAGCGCTCTTCGCGCCATGATGGCAAAACCTGAGTTTTTCGCGCGCTAACTTAGCTAATTGTAAAGCGGCATCAGTGATAAAAGAATTAGCCAGCTTTAGAGCATGAATTCTATCCATGACCTCATCGTATGAAGTCTCCCTCTGGAGCGACTCCTCCAGAGCCTAAAACCAAAAAGCCGCTGCAGTAGTTACCGGAATAATGCAGGCAATTGGTTGAAGAAAACCTTGCTGAACAAATATTTTCTTCAGCAATCCTTCCAATTTTTTATCCATATGATCTTTGAAAGCACAACTGTCCTCTATTGGTATACTTGTACGCTTAGCAAGTGTTGAAACAGCTCCCTCTACCTTAGGGACCGTCTGCCACGCGTCCCGCCTGGGGTCGTTTATGGGGAACATTTTCTTAAAGATAGGGGGGGGAACAAAGGGTACACCTGGTCTCTCCCACTCCCTAGTCACAATATCCGCCACCCTCTTTGGGATCGGAAATGCTTCAGTGTAAACAGGGACCTCTAAAAACCTGTCCATTTTACACAGTTTTTCTGGGACCACCATGGGGTCACAATCATCCAGCGTAGCTAAAACCTCCGTAAGCAGGACGCGGAGGTGGTCCAGCTTAAATTTAAACGCTAAGGAATCTGACTCTGCCCGCTGAGAAACTTTTCCTGTGTCAGAAATTTCTCCCTCAGACAGACCGTCCCTCACTGCTACCTCTGAGTATTGTGAGGGTACTACAGATAAATCATCCAAAGCTTCTGATTGCTCATCCTCTGTATTTAAAACTGAGCTATCGCGCTTTCTTGGAAAAACTGGCAGTTTGGATAAAAAAGCTGCAAGGGAATTATCCATTACTGCTGCTAATTGTTGTAAAGTAATAGGGGCCAATGCGCTAGAGGTACTAGGCATCGCTTGCCTAACTGGTGTCAACACATGGGGAGAGGAAGGAGGACTATCCTCATTACCTTCCGTTAAAGAATCATCTTGGGCTACATTTTTAAGTGTCACTGCATGGTCTTTAAAATGCTTAGATGTTTTAGCACACTTTAAACACAAATGCAATGGGGGTACAGCCATGGCTTTTAAATATAAAGAACAAGGTCTATCTGAAGGCTCAGACATGTTTGACAGACTTAGACAGCACTACAATACAGTAAAAGTCACTTTTTGAAAAAAACGTTACTGTGTCTTTAAATAATAAAAAGCACACACTTTTTTACCAAATCACCAAAAAACATCCGATCTTTATGAAATTTTCACCACATGATCCCAATGCTTTGAAATGATTGCGCACAAATTTTCTAATCAATTAACCCCTTATTGCCCAAACCGGAGCAAATTTAAGTAAACTACCGGTTTAACACACTACAGCACGGTGCCACAGTCTTTGCTGTGGCCCTACCTTCCTTTTGGGTTATTTGTAGAAGAAAATAAGCCTCCCTGAAGTCCTCCTGTACTCTCAGGACTCTACACATGAAGCTGACTTGCAAAACAACTGCGCAACTGAGGCGCGAAAATGAGGCCCCCTCCCTCTTCATTCCGGAGTTATGGGGCCTTCCTGAGTCAGAATAGGTGTCTTACAATATGCCAGGCGTAATAAAAAAAACCAAAAGTGTTCCAACGTCTAAAACACTTGAATAAATGTAAGATTACACTAATTAAGTAATCGATTTAGCCCATCACAGTGTCTACCAGTATTTAAGCCCTTCACAGAAGCCATCCTTCTATACTGCGTCTCAGAAAATGGCTTACCTTCCCACATGGGGATTTCTATCAGTCTTCTAGCATTACCAGGTCTTCTTAGAAAAAATGACTGAGCATACCTTAAGCAGTTAAGCCTGCAAACTGTTCCCCCCAACTGAAGTTCTCGGTACTCAACAGTCCTGCGTGGGAACAGCAATGGATTTTAGTTACAACATGCTAAAATCTTTTTCCTCTCAGCAGAAATCTTCATCACTTTCTGCCTCAGAGTAAATAGTACAAACCGGCACTATTTTAAAATAACAAACTCTTGATTGAAGAAATAAAAACTACAAATCTAACACCACATACTCTTTACCCTCCCGTGGAGATGCTACTTGTTAGAGCGGCAAAGAGAATGACTGGGGGGGCGGAGCCTGAGGAGAGCTATATGGACAGCTTTGCTGTGTGCTCTCTTTGCCACTTCCTGTAGGGATTGAGAATATCCCACAAGTAAGGATGAATCCGTGGACTGGATACACCATGTAAGAGAAAAAGCACTTACCTGCTCCACTGTCCGGCATGTAGACACTTACAAGGTTTGAGAAGACACAGTTCTTCACAGAAGACCTTTGAAAAAGAAAGGGTAGCCAATTATGGCTTTCTAAACTAGGGCAGTAATTGTTAGGAAAACGCAGTAAGTACCTCTTTACAAGTTCCTAACTGCTTTAAAGCCACCACTACCCGACTGCAAGGAATGATGTGGAATATGGCTATACCCCAAAACTTGCTTGAAGATGATATCAAAATTTTCTTCAGACACCTAAACTTCACCTCCTCTATGTACCGAAGGCAAAGAGAATGACTGGGGGTTGTGGGTAAGGGAGTGACTGTGGTGCTCTTTGCCTCCTCCTGCTGGCCAGGAGTGATATTCCCAAGAGTAATTACTCAAGCCGTGGACTCACCATAGCTTAGGAAAGAAATATAGATAAAGGGGAATTAGTTGATGTAATATACTTATATTTTGCAAAGGCTTTTGATACAGTGTCACATGAGAGATTAATGCACAAATTTAAGGGACTGGAAATAGCTGAAAATGTTAGCTCATGGATAAATAAATGGATAAATGAAAGGCAGCAACGAGTAAAAGTGAATGGATCATACTCAGATTGAACAAAGGGATCAGTACTGGGTCCTGCTCTTTTTAATATTTTTATTAATGACTTGGAGCAAGGATTAAGTAGCGACATCTTTATTTTTTATTATTATTATTATCGGTTATTTGTAAAGCGCCAACAGATTCTGCAGCGCTATAAACATAGGCAGAATACAAGGAAACCTTTATAGGGATCAGACAGGTCTAGGCCCTGCCAAGAGTTGCACTGTTGTAGTCGGCTCTAAAGAAGGTGATCTACAAACAGCAATGGCTCTTAGGCTTACATGCTAAGGGGGTTCAAAGGGATAGCAATGGAAAAGAGGAAACAGTATAAAGAAATGTTAGTGTAGATTGTATGCATCCCTGAACAGTAGAGTCTTTAGGGAGCGCTTTAAGTTTTCAAAACTAGGGGAAGAGTCTTGTGGAGCGAGGCAGAGAGTTCCACAAGATGGGAGCCAGTCTGGAGAAGTCCTGTAAGCGGGAGTGTGAGGAGGTAACAAGAGAGGAGAGTAGGAGGTCATGAGCAGAGCAAAGGGGATGGGAGGGAGAGTATCTGGAGACAAGGTCTGAGATATGCCAAGCTAAGTAAGGTCTTTAGGTCAGAGCAAGATGAACTTTCGTTACAAAGGGATCTGGAAAAATTAGAAGTATGGGTAGGTAAATGGAAAATTAGATTTAATACGGGAAAATGCAAGGTTCTACATTTTGGAAGGAAAAATAAGCAGGCAATGTAATTTTTTAAATGGGACAAGACTTAGCCAAACAGAGGAGGAAAGGGATTTGGGAGTAGTAATAGATAACAAGCTAAAGATGGGTGCACAATGCAGGGCAGCGGCTTCAAAGGCTAAAAAGATACTAGCATGTATTAAAAGAAGCATTGATTCAAGGGAGGAAAGCATAATTATGTCACTATATAAATCCCTGTTAAGACCTCATCTTAAGTATGGAGTGTAGTTCTGGGGACCGATCGCAAAAAAAGATATTGCAGAACTAGAAAAAGTTCAGAGAAGGGCCACAAATCTAATAAGGGGAATGGAGAATTTACGCTATGAGGAGAGAATATGCAAACTGGGTTTGTTTTCTCTAGAAAAAAGGCGCTTGAGAGGTGACATGATTACTTTATATAAATATATTCAAGGCCCATATACAGAGATGGCAGAAGCTCATTTTATTCCAAGAAAATAGTTTGTGACAAGATGTCACACTAAGGTTGGAGGAAAGGAGATTTAATCTTCTGCAACGGAAACGTTTTTTCACTGTAAGAGCAAAAAAATTGTGGAACTCATTACGAAACATTTAAAAAAAATGGATACATTTCTGGCTAGAAACAAAATTCATGGATATGTTTGTTTCTATAAATGGGTCACCTTTTAGTGGGATTAATGTAAGAACAACTGGAGCTTGTTTTGTAAGTGTATTAGATTTGTATTGGTTGTACTCTATGGACTTCGTTCTTTTTTCAACCTCATCTATGTTACTATGTAGAATGGAGGAGAAGTATATGCCATTACATAAAGCAGGGCCTGTGGGATTAGAAATTCTGTGTAGCTCTATATTTTAAGTTATAGAAAATACTTGAGAGGAGCGCTAGACTCGACCCACTTAGCCAACCTCTGGTCCTACCTCCTTCCTAGGTAGTTAAAAAATAGGAGAATCTGAATGTGTGTAGTGTAGGTGGCGCTAAAATATATATTAAGTATACCTAGCAGTGGGCTAATAAACCAACGATACTATGTTGTCCTGGGACAGTTTTTTAACAATCCTCATATAAAAATTCTTGAGTCAATAATTGGAGGTAACTCGTGCCTGGATTAGAATTATGTACAACTTTTTAATGATATAAAAGGTAAAAACACAATAAATCAAAACCACAGTAAAAATAATCCAAGCAATCTCTCATGCAATTAGCCCAAACACTCTTCAATCACAACCGCTTCTAAATAAAATTGCTAATACAAATTACTATATTGATATTAGATCCTCTATGTGAATGGTTAAGGAGATATACGTCTAAGGAAAAAATATGCAGAAAGAGACAGGTATATGTTTGACTATCTGGCTTGGGTTCTATTCCCGATACAAGTCTCTGTGTATAGGGGACTTTCTTCTGTTGCCGTAACAGACGGACGTGTAACTGCCTGTTTCTACTCGGCCCGTAATATCAAATAGTCCTTGTTTTGCCTTGTTACAATGGTACACCTGCTTCAAATCTCTAGAGAAGGGGGAGTTCCCCAGATGAAATATGCAATCCTATGCAAATAGGGGCAAATCCCCACTCGGAACAACAGTCTTATGATGTATTCAAAATAGTAACACCGGAGTCTGTATTCAATGAACAGTTTCCACAGACAATCTTAATCCGGTTAGGTGGTATGGATCACACTTTAGCGGGGAGTTACTGACATATAGATACTCTCACCTGCTGGTCTTTGTCCGGGTGCATAAGCTCTTATAGCGATATTGAAAGTCTGGTTAAGTAGTGGACCTTCTTGTCCCTGTGGGTAACTATCTTCACTTGCGCAAGCCTTATCTGAGTTACCTTTTCACCGCAGCCTCTCCGTGACACTCTGCTCTTCAAGTACTTCGTACGCAGAGCAGTAACCGGCTCTGCGTACGAAGTACTTGAAGAGCAGAGTGTCACGGAGAGGCTGCGGTGAAAAGGTAACTCAGATAAGGCTTGCGCAAGTGAAGATAGTTACCCACAGGGACAAGAAGGTCCACTACTTAACCAGACTTTCAATATCGCTATAAGAGCTTATGCACCCGGACAAAGACCAGCAGGTGAGAGTATCTATATGTCAGTAACTCCCCGCTAAAGTGTGATCCATACCACCTAACCGGATTAAGATTGTCTGTGGAAACTGTTCATTGAATACAGACTCCGGTGTTACTATTTTGAATACATCATAAGACTGTTGTTCCGAGTGGGGATTTGCCCCTATTTGCATAGGATTGCATATTTCATCTGGGGAACTCCCCCTTCTCTAGAGATTTGAAGCAGGTGTACCATTGTAACAAGGCAAAACAAGGACTATTTGATATTACGGGCCGAGTAGAAACAGGCAGTTACACGTCCGTCTGTTACGGCAACAGAAGAAAGTCCCCTATACACAGAGACTTGTATCGGGAATAGAACCCAAGCCAGATAGTCAAACATATACCTGTCTCTTTCTGCATATTTTTTCCTTAGACGTATATCTCCTTAACCATTCACATAGAGGATCTAATATCAATATAGTAATTTGTATTAGCAATTTTATTTAGAAGCGGTTGTGATTGAAGAGTGTTTGGGCTAATTGCATGAGAGATTGCTTGGATTATTTTTACTGTGGTTTTGATTTATTGTGTTTTTACCTTTTATATCATTAAAAAGTTGTACATAATTCTAATCCAGGCACGAGTTACCTCCAATTATTGACTCAAGAATTTTTATATGAGCTCTATATTTTAAGTACAGTCTTCCTCAGTAGCTGCTACAAGAGTGAGCCGAAATTTAAAACAAATAGCTAACAACACTAAATCCTACTAATGGAGGGCAAGCAACTATGTTTCATTAGAAGCATAGTATAAAACAAAGAAATACTTTATCCAAAATCAGGGAAACTTAACTAAGTATGTTCTTTCAGATATATTGCGTCACAAATGTATCATTAAAAATCAATGAATAAATAAATCAGTAAATGAAAGTTGTGTTGTCATTGCAACTGATTTCAAAAGAGCTTTAACAGATAAGCACAAAAGATTGCATATAAAAGGTAATGTACCTAGGTGGTGGGGATCTGCAAAGCACATGGGTCACATTACGGCAGCAACCTTTGCTAAATGGATTAACTCCACCACGGAACTTTCCTGTGACCTGTAAGAGTAATAAAAAAATAAAAAAGTACAAAAAACAGTGTGAGGTTGCAGAGCAATCAAAAGGTTTCAAAAGGCATAAATGACCAGGTGAGGTAGTTAGATGTTTATGAAAGTAAAAAAACATTTATGCTTATCTGATAAATTAATTTTTTTCATGTGGTGAAAGTCCAAGATCCATTACTCATGGGAATTACTTTTCCTTACCACTAGGAGGAGGAAAAGAGTCCCAAACTTCAAGAGCTCTATTAAACCCCTCTCACTTGACATGTACCTCAGGCTACGTATAGCCAAAAAAAATAAGGTAAGAAAAAGAAATAGCTTTTAAAGGAGTAGGGAAAAAAGGATGCTCTAAAGAAAATACTACACCATACCTACATACATGTGGTCCACGATCCATTACTACTGGGAACTAATACCCAAGCTGTAATGTTCATGAGTAAGAACAAAGGGAGTGATTAAAAAAACAACCTTTTTTCACTAAGGAATTAAATCCACAACCCCACAAAAAAATAAAACAAGGGCAAATTTTTGTGTTTTTTTTTTTAATGCAGTTAAAATATATATCAATCAAGGGGGGGCGGAGCCAACTGCCGTCGGTATCAGACGTGTCTCTATACAGCTCCTGGTTTTGGAACTAAACTATGTGGATTAACCTACGAGTATAAGCCCTAAAATGCGTTAAATGCCTTCACCACTCTACTACAGATCTCTAGCATCTGTTCAACATCTCTCAAGAAACAGAAATATATCTTATTGCCTCGGCAGCTTGAAGTATCGCACACACGACTCAGGGAAGCCATGCGGTGAGAAACACCATCTTGCAAGATTCACTTCCCATACTATTACCTGCTTGCTTCACCAGTAACGTACTGTCAATCATAACATCTCACTATGGAGGACCTCTATATTGAACTGAGAGCTAAGCTACGAAACCTGGATCTTCAAATGTCGTCCCGGTTCCACAGTCTGAGATCTGTAATTAGGAGCGGACAGGAAAACATGGAGATGTCCGGTGCAGCAGTATCTGAGTTTCAGGCTCGTACACAGGAGCCTCCGAATCCTAGTGTTGTGCAACGAGAGGAGGTGATAGCACCACTAATCCAAGCGCCAATGTATGACTATTCCTTGGCCGCTCTTACCACAGAAGATTTGGATTACTTGAAGGAAAGTGAACTTAGGGATATAGCTGCATGCGAACAAACGCTGATGTGGGTAGATGAGGTCTGCCTTTTGTCGCTGCAAGACGTTCTCTATGGGGACTTAGTGACAACTGAGAATCCTCTAATATCAAAGATCCTGCGACCAGTATATCTAACAGTGGCTCAGAATTCAGATGCCTACCCGCTTTTGATAGTGCCTACACACTCCGGAGAGCCTTTTCTGCAGTACCCACCTTTTCATGGCTTTGATTGCTGTCTCTGTTATGCTGACAGCCGGTTTGCAGATATTCCTACAGGGATTGGGTAATGAATGGCAGTACGGTAGACTTTGAGAGCATGCTTTGTGATTTAGCATGTTATGTGTGACCTGTTAACATTTGACCTATGTTTTGAGTGATATGTTACCCAGCATGACGATCTTGTGATCTGAAGAACGGGGCACTGAGAATAATTAAACTACTTGATAGCCACTACTTGAGTTTTACTTGAAAGACACTATTTTTCATACTGATGGGTCATGGGGCCCTTTCCAGCCGGATGGAGATTGTGGATTTGACAATATACCCCAAGTACTTGTATTTAAAATTACCTCCACTATGCCCCTACCTGGAACACTTGCTCCTACGTTGTTTCATCTAAGAATTGGAATAGGCTAATTATTCCCAAGTCCTAACCTGTATTCTGTGTCTCTGGCATTAACTTTCGTAAGGCAGCCCTTCATGATGGCGATTGTTATGTGTTTAAATAAGATTGTAATTGCTCATACCCCCTCAAATACTGATGTATGGCTTTACCCTGTTACGCTATTTACCAATTTCCTTATTGCACATACTCTTTAATGTACTCAATACCAGAGTTCTTTCTATTACGATATGTTTGCTTACTGATTTGAGCTATATTTGCATGGCCCAGTTCAGGGGTGCTACATATATTAACTATCTCCCTTCCTAATGCGCTAAAAATGCAAAAATAACACAGGATCTCTATCTTATTAGTATCAGTTTTTTGACCCCATATTGTGTTCATGCCTTTTTAGCTTTTACTTATACAAAGGAGGTGCTGGTTCTCTCCACACTATATTGTGGAGTACAGCTTAATCCTGGTTGGAATTGATGTCTCCCTGTGATCTGGTCTTATATGCATGCAAGCAGGTTACCACATCACCCTGACCCATTGCACACACAGCTTATAATACGCTCATCTCCTCACTGTTCAGCGAAAGTTAAATGTAGTGACCCCTAAGTTAGCAATTGGGGACCTGCTGCTACCGTGCTGGGACCTTTTTGTTTTTCGTTTAATATGTACTCAAAATGGAACATAGCTTATGGGAGAGGGATGGTGTAGTGTGATGCAGCTGTTTATAACATTACATATTTTACCAAGGTTAAGCAACCAGTGTTAATTGTATATATCTGACGCATATCGCACATCTTGATTACTAGGGCACATGTAATATACTATCTACCCTTTCTCTGGGTTGTCAAGTTTGGGTATAGTTGCATCGTTCTCCCTCCTGTGTTCTAAATGCTTACATGTAGTCCCTTACATATACACCTGTCAAGCTTGTAACACCTTACTAGAGCAGTGCAGACAACAGTTGTTTATATCAGGGAACCGATCCTGTAATGTACTATCATTTGTTTGTTTGTTTTTTCTTCTGCGTTACTAATTGTATATTCTAGTTTAACTATTTTATGTTTTTAGCGCTATTAATGGTTGCCAACCTATTCTATGATTGAATTTGTGTCTGCTATACTCACATTCTGTTATAAGCCTTATATATTAGTAACTGTTCATCAACGATTTCCTATGGAGACATCTGCTACCTCACTCTATCATGTGAGTATGTACCTTATAGATATTGTCACGATGGTTTGAGGGTTAGATCAACATTACAGCTCATGCTTTATAGAGGCACAATATAGACAATTAGGAACGAGTTAGTACATAACGGCTAGATAAGTCTCAATAGGTCATTCCTAATAGGCATAGACAAACCGAAGGTCCCATGACTGTAGTCACTCCCTCAGAGCTCCTCATGGTATATTATGTTTGTCCTTTAGTTAATAATATGAGAATGTGATGCATAGAGTCTTAGTAAAGTTACTTGTAACATGAGCATACTAGTTATTACTACTTACTATTACCAACTATTTTATGTTATGGGCAGGTATGGTCTCAGTATTAACTGATGCCTGTTCCTCCTTAGTTATGTTTACCAACCTGTTCTAGAAAGTTAAAATTTTCCGTCTATAAATACGCAACAGTGGATTAGGAGACAACTCCCTATTGACATAGATACTTGATTTCACAATCCTAGCCAGCAGATTTGCCAGTGTTATTGAATTTAACACCTATCCATTTATAGGCAATTTTGTGTATGTAAATATAATATGAAGCTAGTATAATCCTCACCTCATCCCATATTTATTATAAGTTATAGACCCCCCTCAGTAGTATAATCTATGACCCCTTCAGCCAACAGCCTGCATATATGGTAATAATCACTTATTATTTTCTCTTATGTGCCCTTGTACCCCTAGATACCAAACATTATATGTTACATGTTGAATCTTTGATTTACCCCTAATTATCTAGTAACTATCTTAGAGGTCCCATTACATTCCTCCTCTCGCCCTTTTCTAAGGCTCCACCCCTCCACACTCCCCCATATTTGAATAGCGGTGCTTACCCGCTGAATTTCCCCCCCCCCCCTTATATTTTTGAAGCTAAAAACTTCAGTTGCTCATTTACTCCTTCCATTACAAATTCAGGTCCATAAGTGACCACTCCATATGCTACTATTCCTCTAGACTATATTTGCCTTTCCTGGTCCAAAAGTGGCCGTTTGTGTTAACTGTGGAAATAAGTGAAGAATATAATAATAAAAAAAAAAAAAATAGAGGTTCCTAATATATACCTAGCACAATGCTATGCTGTTATTTCATGTATAAGAATAACTATTGTAAATTTGACGCTGTTGTTGTTTTTGTTGTGAGGTATTCTATACCTTTTGTATTTACCAGCATAACCTCAATAAAAAAATTATTTAAAAAAAATATATATATCAATCAGGCAAGAAAAAAAATAAGCAGACACAACTGCCGAAAGGACCTTCCTACAAAAGGCTGTCTCGGAAGCCGCAAAAACATAAAAACTGTATAATTAAGTAAAAAAATAGTATGCAAAGAAGACAAAGTAGCTGCCTTGCAAATTTGGTCAACTGAAGCCTCATTCTTGAAAGCACAAAGAATTGGCAACTGACATAGTAGAATGAGCAGAAATCCATTGCAATGGAGGCTGACCCGCCTCCAAATAAGCCTTGTTTCAACCAAAAGTCCAAAGATACAGCTGAAATTTTATAAACTAGTAGTCTATCTAAAACACTTAGAGCATTGAAATATTATTTTGATGCTACTATCATCCAAATTATGCAAATATCTCTCTGAAGCATTCTTAGAATCACAAAGAAGGACCAACAATTTCTCTGCTTGAAAAACAAGATAAGGAGTATCACAAGAAAGAGAAAACTCTCAAACTCTTCTAGCAGAAGAGATAGCCAAAAATGAAAGTTTAATATCCACCTGAATTAAGGTTTCAATCACTGAATCAGAAAAACCGCTATATCTATGGACTAACCATTCAATTTCTTTGCCACCAAGTTCAGAGACTTGAGATCCGGATAGAAAATAAGACCTTGACGTAAAAGGTCTGACTGTAAAGAAAGAGGCCAAGGGGGGAAATCAGAACCAGATCTGCAAACCAAATCCAGCGAGGCCAGGCTGGGGCAATCAGGATTACTGCAGATTTCTCTAGGCATATCTTTGAGAACACTCTGGGAAGAAGTACCAGAGGAGGAAACAGAAAAACAAGCTGAAATGAAAAGGAGCTATTAGGGCATCCAAAAACTCTGCTTGAGGGTCCCTGGACCTCCCTGGATCTATCTCTGGGAGACCCCAAAGTCCCGCAATATGATTGAACACATTGTGGTGAACAGACCATTCCCCGTGATGTAGAGGCTGGCAACTGAGAAAGTGTGCTCCCCAGTTGATCACTCCTGAAATATGAATCAGACAGACAGGAATTGATTTCCGCCCATGAAAATATTTGAGACACTTCCCTCATGGCTTGGGAACTGTGAGTTCCCCCCCTGATAATTGACATAAGCCACTGAAGTGAAATTGTCTGTTTGAAAATGGAGATAAGATTCCCTTTTCAGCAGGGGCCAAGCTGGAAGAGTCATGAAAATAGCACACTCCCTATGCTCTCAGATACAAACAACACCCCAACCTGAAAGACTTGCATCTGTAGTGATCACAGTCCAGGTAGGACGAGCAAAATAAGCCCCCTAAATAATGAACTGATGAACTAGCAAACCAAGACAGAGAATGTCTTGTACTGGGATCCAAAAGAGACAGCTGAGTATGATCCCTGCAACATTGATTAAGCATACAATGTTGAAGAGGTCTCATGTGAAAACAAGCAAATATAATTGCATCTGAAGTTGCAAACATGAGGCCTAGAACTTCCATACAAAGAGCAACAGGGGGGAAAGAGAGAGACTGAAGCTGACACCAATTTTAACCTTCTCTGCTCTGTTAGAGAAAAACTCATGGAGACAAACTATTTGAAATCCCAAAAAGTTACCTTTGTTTAAGAAATTAAAGAACTCTTAAAGAAACAACGGCGGTTGGTTGGTTTGTGATTTTGCTAAGACAGATCTTGAACCAATATATCATCCAGGTATGGAAACACTGCAATAACCTGAGTTCTGATCACAGGCAATAAGGCACTCAGAACCTTTGTGAAAATTCTTGGGAGCTGTAGCCAGCAATAAACTGAAAATTGTTGTTATCTAGAAAGCTCAGAAACTGGAAATGTTCCCTATGTATTGAAACATGAAGATAAGCATCCTTTAAATCTATTGAGGACATAAACTAACCTTGCTGAACAAAAGGCAGAATAGTCTGAACAGTTTCCATTTTGAAAGAAGGAAGTCTTAAACTTGTTCAAAGCTTTCAAATCCAGAACTGGTCTGAAAGTTTCAGGGTGCCAGGAATCAGACTGAGACAAGAAGTGCAAAAATAATCACACCTTTATTAATAGCAAAAAATAATAAAAAGTCCACAAGTCAAATAACAAGCCAGGAATCAAAACCAGAGCTGGTAGTCAGACGAGCCGAGTCAGGAGCCAAAGCGAATAGTCAGATGAGCCGGAATCAGGAACAAGGAAAACAGCAGAGTCAGGAACAAGCCAAGTATCAGGAACCAGGAAGGACGTCAGGCAGCTAGGTAATACACAGGAACTCTCACAAACAGGTCTGAGACAACGCAAAGGCAAAGCATACTGAACAGAGGCCCTTTAAATAATAAGTGATGACATCACAATTCTGAGACTACATCCTGTCTCACATGGATGATGCACACCAGTCTGGCAATAAAAGGAAGTGCAGGAATTGAGCAGCATCCGCCACAATGCACCATAGTCAGGAAGAGAGGTGAGTAAAATGGCTGCCAGCAGCACATGGCAAACACAACAGGGAAAAAACCCTGACAGAAAGTACTTCCTTTTTTGGAACAATAAAGAGATTTGAATAAAATTCAATCCCCTGTTCCTGTAAAGGAACTGGAACAATCACTCCCATAGTTTGTAGATCTAAAACTGACTGGGAAAAAAGATTAAGGATTCCTTGGACAGAAAAAACAATTTATTCTTACCTGATAAATTATGTTCTTTCTTGGCAGGAAGAGTCCAATAATTGTTGGGAATACAACACCTGGCCACCAGGAGGAGGCAAAGACACCCCAGCCAAAGCATTAAGTATCCCTCCCATTTCCCTTACTACCCCAGTAATTCAGCCGAGGTAAAAGAAAACGGCATCATTCCTTACTGTTGGGAAATACTGAACCTGGCCACCAGGAGGAGGCAAAAAAAACCCAGCCAAAGGCTTAAATACCTCTCCCACTTCCCCCATCTCTCAGTCATTCTGCCGAGGGAACAAGGAACAGTAGGCGAAATATCAGGGTATAAATGGTGCCAGAAGAAAAATATAATTTAGAGGGCCACACATTGGAAAACACAAGGGGCGTGGACTCTCCTTATACAGAAGGAAATTAAATGATCTGGTAAGCATAATTTATGCTTTCCTTCCTAATATAAGAGAGTCCACGGCCTCATTCCTTACTGTTAGGAAACGAATACGCAAGCTCTAGAGGACACTGAATCATAACAGGAGAGACAAACAGAGAGGCAGACCCAAATCTGATGTCACCACAGCCTGCAAAACCTTTCTCCCGAAGGCTGCTTCAGCCGAAGCAAAAACATCAAACTTGTAAAATTTAGAAAAAGTATGTAAGGAGGACCAGGTAGCCACCTTACAAATCTGATCCATAGAATCCTCATTCTTAAAGGCCCAATAGAAAGCCACTGCTCTAGTAGAATGAGCCGTAATCCTCTGAGGAGGTTTATGTCCCGCTGTCTCATAAGCAAAGCGGATAACACTCCTTAACCAAAAAGATAAGGAAGTCGAAGAGACCTTCTGACCCTTACACTTCCCAGAATAGAAAACAAACAAGGAAGAAGTTAGTCTAAAATCCTTAGTAGCCTGAAGATAGAACTTCAAGGCGCGAACCACGTTCAAATTATGAAGCAAATGTTCCTTCGAAGAAGAAGGATTGGGACACAAGGAAGGAACCACAATCTCTTGATTGATGTTGCGGTCTCACACGACCTTAGGAAGAAAACCTAACTTAGTACGTAGGACAGCCTTATCAGAATGGAACACCAGATAAGGAGGCTCACATTGCAAGGCAGCAATCTCCGATACTCTGCGCGCAGAAGCAATAGCCAGTAGAAAAATAACTTTCCAGGACAACAATTTAAGGTCAATTACATGCATAGGCTCAAACTGAATCTGTTGCAAAACCTTAAGAACAAGATTTAGAGGAGCCTTGGATATAAACACAGGTCTGATCCGCGAGCCTCTTGTGCAGTAAAACAGACAGGGCCAAAATCAGTCCCCTTAGGAAACTGGCAGACAGGCCCTTCTCCAGTCCATCCTGGAGAAACTAAAGGATTCTGGCAACCTTAACCTTATGCCAGGAAAATCCACCCTCTTCACACCAGAATAAGTAGGTTCTCCACACCTCATGATAGATGCGACGAGTAACCGACTTACGAGCTTGAATGAGAGTATCAATCACTCTCTAAGAAAAACCTCTCTTGGCTAGGACTAAGCGTTCAATCTCCACGCAGTCAGCCTCAGAGAATCTAGATTTTGATGAACAAAGCAGCAGATCCCTGCGTCAAGGTAACTTCCACGGAGGAGATGATGAAATCCCCACCAAAGCCGCGAACCACATCCTTTGAAGCCACGATGGAGCAATCAGTATCACTGATGCCTGCTCCTGCTTGATGCGGGCCACTACACGAGGAACGAGTGGTATCGGCTGGAAAAACAGAATTTATGTTTACCTGATAAATTACTTTCTCCAACGGTGTGTCCGGTCCACGGCGTCATCCTTACTTGTGGGATATTCTCCTCCCCAACAGGAAATGGCAAAGAGCCCAGCAAAGCTGGTCACATGAACCCTCCTAGGCTCCGCCTACCCCAGTCATTCGACCGACGTAAAGGAGGAATATTTGCATAGGAGAAACCATATGATACCGTGGTGACTGTAGTTAAAGAAAATAAATTATCAGACCTGATTAAAAAACCAGGGCGGGCCGTGGACCGTACACACCGTTGGAGAAAGTAATTTATCAGGTAAACATAAATTCTGTTTTCTCCAACATAGGTGTGTCCGGTCCACGGCGTCATCCTTACTTGTGGGAACCAATACCAAAGCTTTAGGACACGGATGAAGGGAGGGAGCAAATCAGGTCACCTAAATGGAAGGCACCACGGCTTGCAAAACCTTTCTCCCAAAAATAGCCTCAGAAGAAGCAAAAGTATCAAACTTGTAAAATTTGGTAAAAGTGTGCAGTGAAGACCAAGTCGCTGCCTTACATATCTGATCAACAGAAGCCTCGTTCTTGAAGGCCCATGTGGAAGCCACAGCCCTAGTGGAATGGGCTGTGATTCTTTCAGGAGGCTGCCGTCCGGCAGTCTCATAAGCCAATCTGATGATGCTTTTAATCCAAAAAGAGAGAGAGGTAGAAGTTGCTTTTTGACCTCTCCTTTTACCAGAATAAACAACAAACAAGGAAGATGTTTGTCTAAAATCCTTTGTAGCATCTAAATAAAATTTTAGAGCGCGAACAACATCCAAATTGTGCAACAAACGTTCCTTCTTTGAAACTGGATTCGGATACAAAGAAGGCACGACTATCTCCTGGTTAATGTTTTTGTTAGAAACAACTTTCGGAAGAAAACCAGGTTTAGTACGTAAAACCACCTTATCTGCATGGAACACCAGATAAGGAGGAGAACACTGCAGAGCAGATAATTCTGAAACTCTTCTAGCAGAAGAAATTGCAACCAAAAACAAAACTTTCCAAGATAATAACTTAATATCAAAGGAATGTAAGGGTTCAAACGGAACCCCCTGAAGAACTGAAAGAACTAAATTGAGACTCCAAGGAGGAGTCAAAGGTTTGTAAACAGGCTTGATTCTAACCAGAGCCTGAACAAAGGCTTGAACATCTGGCACAGCTGCCAGTTTTTTGTGAAGTAACACAGACAAGGCAGAAATCTGTCCCTTCAAGGAACTAGCAGATAATCCTTTCTCTAAACCTTCTTGAAGGAAGGATAGAATCTTAGGAATTTTTACCTTGTCCCAAGGGAATCCTTTAGATTCACACCAACAGATATATTTTTTCCATATTTTGTGGTAAATTTTTCTAGTTACAGGCTTTCTGGCCTGAACAAGAGTATCAATGACAGAATCTGAGAACCCTCGCTTTGATAAGATCAAGCGTTCAATCTCCAAGCAGTCAGTTGGAGTGAGACCAGATTCGGATGTTCGAACGGACCTTGAACAAGAAGGTCTCGTCTCAAAGGTAGCTTCCATGGTGGAGCCGATGACATATTCACCAGGTCTGCATACCAAGTCCTGCGTGGCCACGCAGGAGCTATCAAGATCACCGATGCTCTCTCCTGATTGATCCTGGCTACCAGCCTGGGGATGAGAGGAAACGGCGGGAATACATAAGCTAGTTTGAAGGTCCAAGGTGCTACTAGTGCATCTACTAGAGTCGCCGTGGGATCCCTGGATCTGGACCCGTAGCAAGGAACCTTGAAGTTCTGACGAGAGGCCATCAGATCCATGTCTGGAATGCCCCACAATTGAGTGATTTGGGCAAAGATTTCCGGATGGAGTTCCCACTCCCCCGGATGAAATGTCTAACGACTCAGAAAATCCGCTTCCCAATTTTCCACTCCTGGGATGTGGATTGCAGACAAGTGGCAGGAGTGAGTCTCCGCCCATTGAATGATTTTGGTCACTTCTTCCATCGCCAGGGAACTCCTTGTTCCCCCCTGATGGTTGATGTACGCAACAGTCGTCATGTTGTCTGATTGAAACCGTATGAACTTGGCCTTTGCTAGCTGAGGCCAAGCCTTGAGAGCATTGAGTATCGCTCTCAGTTCCAGAATATTTATCGGTAGAAGAGATTCTTCCTGAGACCAAAGACCCTGAGCTTTCAGGGGTCCCCAGACCGCGCCCCAGCCCACCAGACTGGCGTCGGTCGTGACAATGACCCACTCTGGTCTGCGGAAGCTCATCCCCTGTGACAGGTTGTCCAGGGACAGCCACCAACGGAGTGAATCTCTGGTCCTCTGATTTACTTGTATCGTCGGAGACAAGTCTGTATAGTCCCCATTCCACTGACTGAGCATGCACAGTTGTAATGGTCTTAGATGAATGCGCGCAAAAGGAACTATGTCCATTGCCGCTACCATCAAACCTAGTACTTCCATGCACTGCGCTATGGAAGGAAGAGGAACAGAATGAAGTATTTGACAAGAGTTTAGAAGTTTTGATTTTCTGGCCTCTGTCAGAAAAATCCTCATTTCTAAGGAGTCTATTATTGTTCCCAAGAAGGGAACCCTGGTTGACGGAGACAGAGAACTTTTTTCTACGTTCACTTTCCATCCGTGAGATCTGAGAAAGGCCAGGACAATGTCCGTGTGAGCCTTTGCTAGAGGAAAGGACGACGCTTGAATCAGAATGTCGTCCAAGTAAGGTACTACTGCAATGCCCCTTGGTCTTAGCACCGCTAGAAGGGACCCTAGTACCTTTGTGAAAATCCTTGGAGCAGTGGCTAATCCGAACGGAAGTGCCACGAACTGGTAATGCTTGTCCAGGAATGCGAACCTTAGGAACCGATGATGTTCCTTGTGGATAGGAATATGTAGATACGCATCCTTTAAATCCACCGTGGTCATGAATTGACCTTCCTGGATGGAAGGAAGAATTGTTCGAATGGTTTCCATTTTGAACGATGGAACCTTGAGAAACTTGTTTAGGATCTTGAGATCTAAGATTGGTCTGAACGTTCCCTCTTTTTTGGGAACTACGAACAGATTGGAGTAGAACCCCATCCCTTGTTCTCCTAATGGAACAGGATGAATCACTCCCATTTTTAACAGGTCTTCTACACAATGTAAGAATGCCTGTTTTTTTATGTGGTCTGAAGACAATTGAGACCTGTGGAACCTCCCCCTTGGGGGAAGCCCCTTGAATTCCAGAAGACTATTTCTAGCGCCCAAGGATCCAGAACATCTCTTGCCCAAGCCTGAGCGAAGAGAGAGAGTCTGCCCCCCACCAGATCCGGTCCCGGATCGGGGGCCAACATCTCATGCTGTCTTGGTAGCAGTGGCAGGTTTCTTGGCCTGCTTTCCCTTGTTCCAGCCTTGCATTGGTCTCCAGGCTGGCTTGGCTTGAGAAGTATTACCCTCTTGCTTAGAGGACGTAGCACTTGGGGCTGGTCCGTTTCTACGAAAGGGACGAAAATTAGGTTTATTTTTGGCCTTGAAAGACCTATCCTGAGGAAGGGCGTGGCCCTTGCCCCCAGTGATATCAGAGATAATCTCTTTCAAGTCAGGGCCAAACAGCGTTTTCCCCTTGAAAGGAATGTTAAGCAATTTGTTCTTGGAAGACGCATCCGCTGACCAAGATTATAACAAAAGCGCTCTGCGCGCCACAATAGCAAACCCAGAATTTTTCGCCGCTAACCTAGCCAATTGCAAAGTGGCGTCTAGGGTGAAAGAATTAGCCAATTTGAGAGCACGGATTCTGTCCATAATCTCCTCATAAGAAGGAGAATTACTAGTGATCGCCTTTTCTAGCTCATCGAACCAGAAACACGCTGCTGTAGTGACAGGGACAATGCATGAAATTGGTTGTAGAAGGTAACCTTGCTGAACAAACATCTTTTTAAGCAAACCTTCTAATTTTTTATCCATAGGATCTTTGAAAGCACAACTATCTTCTATGGGTATAGTGGTGCGTTTGTTTAGAGTAGAAACCGCCCCCTCGACCTTGGGGACTGTCTGCCATAAGTCCTTTCTGGGGTCGAACATAGGAAACAATTTTTTAAATATGGGGGGAGGGACGAAAGGTATACCGGGCCTTTCCCATTCTTTATTTACAATGTCCGCCACCCGCTTGGGTATAGGAAAAGCTTCGGGGGGCCCCGGGACCTCTAGGAACTTGTCCATTTTACATAGTTTCTCTGGGATGACTAAATTCTCACAATCATCCAGAGTGGATAACACCTCCTTAAGCAGAGCGCGGAGATGTTCCAACTTAAATTTAAATGTAATCACATCAGGTTCAGCTTGTTGAGAAATTTTCCCTGAATCTGAAATTTCTCCCTCAGACAAAACCTCCCTGGCCCCCTCAGACTGGTGTAGGGGCCCTTCAGAAACAATATCATCAGCGTCCTCATGCTCTTCAGTATTTTCTAAAACAGAGCAGTCGCGCTTTCGCTGATAAGTGGGCATTTTGGCTAAAATGTTTTTGATAGAATTATCCATTACAGCCGTTAATTGTTGCATAGTAAGGAGTATTGGCGCGCTAGATGTACTAGGGGCCTCCTGTGTGGGCAAGACTGGTGTAGACGAAGGAGGGGATGATGCAGTACCATGCTTACTCCCCTCACTTGAGGAATCATCTTGGGCCTCATTTTCTCTAAATTTTGTGTCACATAAATCACATCTATTTAAATGAGAAGGAACCTTGGCTTCCCCACATTCAGAACACAGTCTATCTGGCAGTTCAGACATGTTAAACAGGCATAAACTTGATAACAAAGTACAAAAAACGTTTTAAAATAAAACCGTTACTGTCACTTTAAATTTTAAACTGAACACACTTTATTACTGCAATTGCGAAAAAGTATGAAGGAATTGTACAAAATTCACCAAAATTTCACCACAGTGTCTTAAAGCCTTAAAAGTATTGCACACCAAATTTGGAAGCTTTAACCCTTAAAATAACGGAACCGGAGCCGTTTTTATATTTAACCCCTTTACAGTCCCTGGTATCTGCTTTGCTGAGACCCAACCAAGCCCAAAGGGGAATACGATACCAAATGACGCCTTCAGAAAGTCTTTTCTATGTATCAGAGCTCCTCACACATGCATCTGCATGTCATGCTTCTCAAAAACAAGTGCGCAATACAGGCGCGAAAATGAGACTCTGCCTATGATTAGGGAAAGCCCCTAGAGAATAAGGTGTCCAATACAGTGCCTGCCGGTTATTTTACAAAATTCCCAAGATTAAAATAATTCCTCAAGGCTATGGAGTATAAAATATGTTTATATATAAATCGATTTAGCCCAAAAAATGTCTACAGTCTTAAAAAGCCCTTGTGAAGCCCTTATTTACTGTCTGTAATAAAAATGGCTTACCGGATCCCATAGGGAAAATGACAGCTTCCAGCATTACATCGTCTTGTTAGAATGTGTCATACCTCAAGCAGCAAAAGTCTGCTCACTGTTCCCCCAACTGAAGTTAATTCCTCTCAACAGTCCTGTGTGGAACAGCCATCGATTTTAGTAACGGTTGCTAAAATCATTTTCCTCTTACAAACAGAAATCTTCATCTCTTTTCTGTTTCAGAGTAAATAGTACATACCAGCACTATTTTAAAATAACAAACTCTTGATTGAATAATAAAAACTACAGTTAAACACTAAAAAACTCTAAGCCATCTCCGTGGAGATGTTGCCTGTACAACGGCAAAGAGAATGACTGGGGTAGGCGGAGCCTAGGAGGGTTCATGTGACCAGCTTTGCTGGGCTCTTTGCCATTTCCTGTTGGGGAGGAGAATATCCCACAAGTAAGGATGACGCCGTGGACCGGACACACCTATGTTGGAGAAAAGGTAAATTAGTCTGAACCTCTAAGGCACTGCTAATGCTCTGTCTGAGGATCCCTGGACCTCGACCCATATCTGGGTAGCTTGGTATTGAGACGGGACGCCAAAAGATCTATCTCCGGCGTCCCCCACCTGTTGCATATCTCCCCAAACACTTTGGGGTGGAGAGACAATTCTCCCGGATGGAAGGATTGTCTGCTGAGAAAATCCGCTTCCCAGTTGTCCACACCCGGAATGTGGATCGCTGACAGCAAATAGCTGTAGGACTCCACCCAATCCAGAATCCGAAATACTTCCCTCATTGCTAGGGAGCTTCTCGTTCCACCCTGATGGTTGATGTAAGCCACAGAGGTTATATTGTCCAATTGAAATCTGATAAACTGGGACGAACCCAGAAGGGGCCAAGCCTTCAGAGCATTAAATATTGCCCAGAGTTCCGGGATTTTGATCGGGAGGGAACATTCCTCCTGAGTCCACAGGCCCTCTGCCTCCTTGGCACCCCAAACAGCTCCCCATCCTGATAGACTTGCGTCTGTAGTCACAATCTCCCAGGATGGTCGTAAGAAGGATTTCCTTCAGGACAGATAATCTGGACAGAGCCACCAAGAGAGCGACTCTCTTAACCGGTTGTCCAGAGAGATCTGTTGAGACAGATCCGAATGATCGAAGTTTCACTGCCTCAGCATGCACAGTTGCAACGATCTGAGATGGAACCTGGCAAAGTGAATGATGTCCATGCTGAACACCATGAGACCAATAACCTCCATACACTGCGCCACAGAAGGAGGTTCGGAAGGCAAGACATGCCGAAGCTAGCTTGCAACCTCTCTGGTCTGTTAGAAATATCCTCATGGATATGGAGTCTATTATAGTAGCCAGGAATTCCACCCTGGTGCTTGGTATAAGAGAACTCTTTTCTAGGTTTATCTTCCATCCATGTGATCGAAGAAGAAAGATTAGAGATTCTGAATGCGAGTCCTCAGAGGTGGACAGCTTAGTGGTACTAAAAGGGTTAACCTTCTTTGACCTAATAACGTTGTCAAGGCATGTGGAACATAGTTGAGAGGGTGGGCATACCAAGGCCTCCTCACAATATAAACAGGTATTACTATTTGGAATAGAGGGAGTACCCTCTAATATCTCAGAATCCTCAATAGCTTAAGCTAATGACAGCAGGACACAGAAAAGAAAAGATCTTTATTATTATAAAAAAAAACGGCACCTTTATACTCCCAATGGCTGGGGCACTCACCACCTCCTAGACCCAGACAATGCAGAGAAATAGCGTCTTCTCCAACCGCTATCTCGGTCAGGAAAGAGGAAATTAAAGCGAGACCACACCCGGGCACATGGTGTGCAAGTCAGGACAGCCCCTGCTATGAGAAAAAAAGCGCCAAGCTACAAGCTGCACAACGCTCAAAGTGAAAGTAAAAACCTATGCATTCCAGCCATATAACAAACAATCTATGAGCCCAATAAAATCTCACACATAAGTCAGCATAAAATCAAAGCATCACATTTGATTAATCCCCACTGTTTAATAATCCCCCTCAGGAGACATTAACCCATGATTCTATTAAGATCAGGGATATAGCCTGATGAAACAGTGTGTAACACTGAGAAACGCGTTGCTGTTTTTATCATTTTAATAAACTTTTTAAAATAAGTTTTCAACCCTCTTTCTGCTGCCGACTATTATTTCCCTAATTTGGGACTTATCCACCTATTCGGAGCTGTGGACTCTCCTCCCAGGCCTCTGGACTTGTGGGACTGACCATCGCTGTACAGACCTTCTCTGTGGTTTCTCTGGACTCTCCCTAGTGAGACGAGGATTCCTCTTCTATCTATTGGTCTACCGGACGACGTGTGGTTCCGGACTGCTGGTATTGCACATCTGTGCTTTACACTTTGTGAGTAGGATTCTTCTGCTATTCCTGTTTTATATCTGAATTACTTTATGATCTGCACTATGTGGCGCCCTCTACTCTGATTTGTATAGATTCTCTGGACCTGTGTCACGGCACGACACCGTAGAGGAGCGGCCTACTGTATTCGATTGACATCATCTGGGATCATCCAGTACTAAAATAAAGGACTGCCTCATCATAATTTACCATCTATTGAACTATTAGTTTGTATACTTTTATACTTCTATTTATTGTTATATTATTAGTCCTATCAGTTTAATATCACATATTATATTTCAAGTGTGTTTTATCAGATCCCAGGCGCCTCTTACAAGTACTGTAGTGACGTTTTCTGCCACTAGAGTATTTTTTGTCTATAATTTATGTAAGAACTTACCTGATAAATTAATTTCTTTCATATTGGCAAGAGTCCATATACAATCCTACTAGGAGGGGCACAGTTTCCCAAACCTCAAAATGCCTATAAATACACCCCTCACCACACCCACAATTTAGTTTAACGAATAGCCAAGTAGTGGAGTGATAAAGAAAGGAATAAAAAGCATCAACAAAGGAATTTGGATATAATTGTGCTTTATACAAAAAATCATAACCACCATAAAAAGGTTGGGTCTCATGGACTCTTGACAATATGAAAGAAATGAATTTATCAGGTAAGTTATTACATAAATTATGGTTTTCTTTCATGTAAGAGTCCATGAGCTAGTGACGTATGGATTAGTAATACCCAAGATGTGGAACTCCACAGAAGAGTCACTAGAGAGGGAGGGATAAAATAATAACAGCCATTTTCCACTGAAAAAAATAAATCCACAACCCAAAATATAAGTTTATTCTCATAATGAAAAGAAGAAACTCAAACATAAGCAGAGGAATCATACAAACAGCTGCCTGAAAAACTATTCTACCAAAAACTTTTTCTGAAGAAGCAAATACATCAAAACGGTAGAATTTAGTAAATGTATGCAAAGAAGATCAAGTTGCTGCTTTGCAAATCTGATCAACTGAAGCTTCATTCTTAAAAGTCCACGAAGTGGAGCCTGATCTAGTAGAATGAGCTGTAATTCTCTGAGGCGGGGCCTGACCCGACTCCAAATAAGCCTGATGAATCAAAAGCTTTAACCAAGATGCCAAGAAAATGGCAGAAGCCTTCTGACCTTTCCTAGAACCAGAAAAGATAACAAATAGACTAGAAGTCTTCCTGAAATCTTTAGTAGCTTCAACATAATATTTCAAAGCTCTTACCACATCCAACGAATGTAGGGATCTCTCCAAAGAATTCTTAGGATTAGGGCACAGAGAAGGGACAACAATTTCTCTATTAATGTTGTTAGAATTCACAACCTTAGGTAGAAATTTAAATGAAGTCCGCAAAACTGCCTTATCGCGATGGAAAATCAGAAAATGAAATTCACAAGAAAGAGCAGATAATTCAGAAACTCTTCTAGCAGAAGAAATGGCCAAAATGAACAACACTTTCCAAGAAAGTAGTTTAATGTCCAAAGAATGCATAGGCTCAAACGGAGGAGCCTGTAAAGCCTTCAAAACCAAATTATGACTCCAAGGAGGAGAAATTGATTTAAGGACAGGCTTGATATGGACCAAAGTCTGTACAAAACAGTGAATATCAGGAAGCTTAGCAATCTTTCTGTGAAATAAAACACAAGGAACTTGCAGACAAACCCTTATCCAAACCATCCTGAAGAAACTGTAAAAACATAATTTATGTAAGAACTTACCTGATAAATTCATTTCTTTCATATTAGCAAGAGTCCATGAGCTAGTGACGTATGGGATATACATTCCTACCAGGAGGAGCAAAGTTTCCCAAACCTTAAAATGCCTATAAATACACCCCTCACCACACCCACAATTCAGTTTAACAAATAGCCAAGAAGTGGGGTGATAAGAAAGGAGCGAAAGCATCAAAAAAATAAGGAATTGGAATAATTGTGCTTTATACAAAAAAATCATAACCACCACAAAAAAAGGGTGGGCCTCATGGACTCTTGCTAATATGAACGAAATGAATTTATCAGGTAAGTTCTTACATAAATTATGTTTTCTTTCATGTAATTAGCAAGAGTCCATGAGCTAGTGACGTATGGGATAATAAATACCCAAGATGTGGAACTTCCACGCAAGAGTCACTAGAGAGAAAGGGATAAAATAAAGACAGCCAATTCCGCTGAAAAATTAATCCACTATCCAAATCAAAAAAGTTTCAATTTTTATAATGAAAAAAACTGAAATTATAAGCAGAAGAATCAAACTGAGACAGCTGCCTGAAGTACCATTCTACCAAAACTGCTTCTAAAGAAGAGAAAACATCAAAATGGTAGAACATAGTAAAAGTATGCAAAGAAGACCAAGTCATTGCTTTGCAAATCTGATCAACAGAAGCTTCATTCTTAAAAAGCCCAGGAAGTAGAAACTTACCTAGTAGAATGAGCCGTAATCCTCCAAGCCGGGAATCCACCCGACTCCAATAAGCATGATGAATCAAAAGTTTAAGCAAGATGCCAAATAAATGGCAGAAGCTTTTTGACCTTCCTAAAACCAGAAAAGATAAAAAATAGACTAGACGTCTATCTGAAATCTGAATAGCTTCAACATAGAATTTCAAAAACTCTTACCATATCCAAAGAAAGTAAGAATCTCACCAAAGAAGTCTTAGGAAAACAATAATTCCTCCCTGATGTTTGTTAGAATTTACAACTTTAGGTAAGAATTGAAATGAGGACAGCAAAAACCACCTTATCCTGATGAAAAAAAATCAGAAAAAAGAGATTCACAAGAAAGAACAGATAATTCAAAAACTGTTCTAGCTGAAGAGATGTCCAAAAAGAACAATACTTTCCATGAAAGTAATTAATGTCTAGAGCAAGCATATGCTCAAATAGAAGAGCCTGAAAAACCTTCAGAACCAAATTAAGACTCCAAGGAGGAGAAATTGGCTTAATGACAGGTTTGATACGAATCAAAACCTGAACAAAATGATGAATATCAGGAAGTAACACTGCTTTATCCTGATGAAAAATCAGAAAAGGATATTCACAAAAAAGAGCAGATAACTCAAAAACTCTTCTAGCAGAAGAAATAACCAAAAGGAACAATACTTTTCCAAGAAAGTAATTTAATGTTCAGAGAATGCATAGTTTCAAACGGAGGAGCCTGTAAAGCCCTCAGCACCAAATTGAGACTCCAAAGAGGAGAGATTGAATTAATGACAGGCTTGATACGGACCAAAGCCTGTACAAAACAATGAATATCAGGATGATTAGCAATCTTTCTGTGAAAAAAGAACAGAAAGAGTAGAGATTTGTCCTAAGAAAGAACTGAAGACAAAACCTTATCCAAACCAACCTGAAAAAATAATAAAATTCTATGAATTTTAAAAGAATGCCAAGAAAAGTAGGTCTTCCAGACTCAATAATAAATCTTTCTAGAGACAGATTTACGAGCCTGAAACATAGTATTAATCAATGAGTCAGAGAAACCGCTATGACTAAAAATCAAGCGTTCAATCTCCATCCCTTCAAATTTAATGATTTGAGATCCTGATGGAAAAAATGGGCCTTGAGAAAGAAGGTCTGGTTTAAACGGAAGTGTCCAAGGTTGGCAACTGGCCATCCGAATGAGATCCGCATACCAAAACCTAAGAGGCCATGCTGGAGCCACCAGCATAACAAACAAATACTCCATAAGAATTTTGGAAATCCCTTTGGAAGAAGAACTAGAGGCGGAAAGAAATAGACAAAAAGATAATTCTAAAGAAATGTCAATGCATACACTACTTCCGCCTGAAGATCCCCGGACCTGAATAGGCCCCTGGGAAGTTCTTTATTCAGATGAGATGCCAACAGATCTATTTATAGAAATGCTCACATCTGAAAAATTGAAAAACATATCTGGGTAAGAGAGACCATTCTCCCGGAAGTAAAGCTTGATTAACAGAGATAATCCGCTTCCCAAATATCTATACCTGGGAAAAGAACCACAGAATTTAGATAGGAGCTGGATTTAGCCCAAGTTAATATCCGAGACACTTCTGTCACAGCCTAAGGACTGATAGTCCTACCCTGATGATTGACATACACCATAGTTGTGATATTGTCTGAAAAACAATAAACGTCTCTTCTTCAAAAAGAAACTAACTGAAAAACTCTGAGAAAGCACGGAGTTCTAAAATATCAAATGGTAATCTCGCCTCCTGAGATTTCCAAACCCCTTGTGCTGACAGAGATCCTCAGACAGCCTCCCAACCAAAAAGACTCACATCTGTAGAGATCATGGTCCAGGTTGAAAGAAACGAAGAGACCTGTAGAACTAAATGATGGTGATCTTAACCACCAAATCAAGAGAGATAAATATTAGGATTCGAAGATTTAAAATGCGAAATCCTAGAATCCCTGCACCATAATTCAGCATAAAAAAGACTGGAAAGGTTCTTTCTATTGAAAATGAGCAAGGGAGTTGAAACCAATGCTGTGGCCATAAGACCTAAAACTTCTATGCATATATAGCAACTGAAGGAAATAATAGAGACTAAAGGTACCGACAGACGGAACCCAATAAAATTGTCCCTTGTCTGATAGAGACAAAGACAGTGACACAAACTATCTGGAAACCTAAAAAAGGTGACCCTTGTGTGAGGAATCAAGAGCTTTTGAAAAAAAGATCCTCTAACTATGTCCTGGAAGAACAAAGTGAATCATATGAGATTACGCATCCTCAGAAAATAATCTGAATGAAAACAGAAAAATGAAAATATGCATTTATTGTATCTAATGAAAACAAATAATGCTATCACTGAAAAAAAAGGCAGAATAGTTTGAATAAAACTCCAAAACCCAGTTCCTAAAAATGGAACTGGAAGAAATACCCCAGAAGATTCCAGGTCTGAGCAGCGCTTGAACCCCACGGGTGATCAGCCATGCTTCAACAGTACCCAAAATATATAGTACCGAAACACACTTAAAGAAAGTGTTAGCCTTACTGGAATAAAATCAAAGAAATTTGGACCGAATAGAACCAAAAAAATTTCAAAAAAGTCTTAACCTGCCCCTTGCCAGCCAAGCTGGAATACGGCACGTACATCGCAATTTTAGGGAGCTGATTTCGAACTGAAAAAACATAATTTATGTAAGAACTTACCTGATAAATTCATTTCTTTCATATTAGCAAGAGTCCATGAGCTAGTGACGTATGGGATATACATTCCTACCAGGAGGGGCAAAGTTTCCCAAACCTCAAAATGCCTATAAATACACCCCTCACCACACCCACAATTCAGTTTAACGAATAGCCAAGAAGTGGGGTGATAAAAAAGTGTGAAAGCATATAAAATAAGGAATTGGAATAATTGTGCTTTATACAAAAATCATAACCACCACAAAAAAAAGGGCGGGCCTCATGGACTCTTGCTAATATGAAAGAAATGAATTTATCAGGTAAGTTCTTACATAAATTATGTTTTCTTTCATGTAATTAGCAAGAGTCCATGAGCTAGTGACGTATGGGATAATGACTACCCAAGATGTGGATCTTTCCACACAAGAGTCACTAGAGAGGGAGGGATAAAATAAAGACAGCCAATTCCTGCTGAAAATAATCCACACCCAAAAATAAAGTTTAATGAAAAACATAAGCAGAAGATTCAAACTGAAACCGCTGCCTGAAGTACTTTTCTACCAAAAACTGCTTCAGAAGAAGAAAATACATCAAAATGGTAGAATTTAGTAAAAGTATGCAAAGAGGACCAAGTTGCTGCTTTGCAAATCTGGTCAACCGAAGCTTCATTCCTAAACGCCCAGGAAGTAGAAACTGACCTAGTAGAATGAGCTGTAATTCTTTGAGGCGGAGTTTTACCCGACTCAACATAGGCAAGATGAATTAAAGATTTCAACCAAGATGCCAAAGAAATGGCAGAAGCTTTCTGGCCTTTTCTAGAACCGGAAAAGATAACAAATAAACTAGAAGTCTTACGGAAAGATTTCGTAGCTTCAACATAATATTTCAAAGCTCTAACAACATCCAAAGAATGCAACGATTTCTCCTTAGAATTCTTAGGATTAGGACATAATGAAGGAACCACAATTTCTCTACTAATGTTGTTGGAATTCACAACTTTAGGTAAAAATTCAAAAGAAGTTCGCAACACCGCCTTATCCTGATGAAAAATCAGAAAAGGAGACTCACAAGAAAGAGCAGATAATTCAGAAACTCTTCTGGCAGAAGAGATGGCCAAAAGGAACAAAACTTTCCAAGAAAGTAATTTAATGTCCAATGAATGCATAGGTTCAAACGGAGGAGCTTGAAGAGCTCCCAGAACCAAATTCAAACTCCAAGGAGGAGAAATTGACTTAATAACAGGTTTTATACGAACCAAAGCTTGTACAAAACAATGAATATCAGGAAGAATAGCAATCTTTCTGTGAAAAAGAACAGAAAGAGCAGAGATTTGTCCTTTCAAAGAACTTGCGGACAAACCCTTATCTAAACCATCCTGAAGAAACTGTAAAATTCTCGGTATTCTAAAAGAATGCCAAGAAAAATGATGAGAAAGACACCAAGAAATATAAGTCTTCCAGACTCTATAATATATCTCTCGAGATACAGATTTACGAGCCTGTAACATAGTATTAATCACAGAGTCAGAGAAACCTCTTTGACCAAGAATCAAGCGTTCAATCTCCATACCTTTAAATTTAAGGATTTCAGATCCTGATGGAAAAAAGGACCTTGTGACAGAAGGTCTGGTCTTAACGGAAGAGTCCACGGTTGGCAAGAGGCCATCCGGACAAGATCCGCATACCAAAACCTGTGAGGCCATGCCGGAGCTACCAGCAGAACAAACGAGCATTCCTTCAGAATCTTGGAGATTACTCTTGGAAGAAGAACTAGAGGCGGAAAGATATAGGCAGGATGATACTTCCAAGGAAGTGATAATGCATCCACTGCCTCCGCCTGAGGATCCCGGGATCTGGACAGATACCTGGGAAGTTTCTTGTTTAGATAGGGACGCCATCAGATCTATTTCTGGAAGTTCCCACATTTGAACAATCTGAAGAAATACCTCTGGGTGAAGAGACCATTCGCCCGGATGCAACGTTTGGCGACTGAGATAATCCGCTTCCCAATTGTCTATACCTGGGATATGAACCGCAGAGATTAGACAGGAGCTGGATTCCGCCCAAACCAAAATTCGAGATACTTCTTTCATAGCCAGAGGACTGTGAGTCCCTCCTTGATGATTGATGTATGCCACAGTTGTGACATTGTCTGTCTGAAAACAAATGAACAATTCTCTCTTCAGAAGAGGCCAAAACTGAAGAGCTCTGAAAATTGCACGGAGTTCCAAAATATTGATCGGTAATCTCACCTCCTGAGATTCCCAAACTCCTTGTGCCGTCAGAGATCCCCACACAGCTCCCCAACCTGTGAGACTTGCATCTGTTGAAATTACAGTCCAGGTCGGAAGCACAAAAGAAGCCCCCTGAATTAAACGATGGTGATCTGTCCACCATGTTAGAGAGTGTCGAAAAATCGGTTTTAAAGATATTAATTGAGATATCTTCGTGTAATCCTTGCACCATTGCTTCAGCATACAGAGCTGAAGAGGTCGCATGTGAAAACGAGCAAAGGGGATCGCGTCCGATGCAGCAGTCATAAGACCTAGAATTTCCATGCATAAAGCTACCGAAGGGAATGATTGTGACTGAAGGTTTCGACAAGCTGCAATCAATTTTAGACGTCTCTTGTCTGTTAAAGACAGAGTCATGGACACTGAATCCATCTGGAAACCCAGAAAGGTTACCTTTGTCTGAGGAATCAAAGAACTTTTTGGTAAATTGATCCTCCAACCATGATCTTGAAGAAACAACACAAGTCGATTCGTATGAGATTCTGCTAAATGTAAAGACTGAGCAAGTACCAAGATATCGTCCAAATAAGGAAATACCACAATACCCTGTTCTCTGATTACAGACAGAAGGGCACCGAGAACCTTTGTAAAAATTCTTGGAGCTGTAGCTAGGCCAAACGGCAGAGCCACAAACTGGTAATGCTTGTCCAGAAAAGAGAATCTCAGGAACTGATAATGATCTGGATGAATCGGAATATGCAGATATGCATCCTGTAAATCTATTGTGGACATATAATTCCCTTGCTGAACAAAAGGCAAGATAGTCCTTACAGTTACCATCTTGAACGTTGGTATTCTTACGTAACGATTCAATATTTTTAGATCCAGAACTGGTCTGAAGGAATTCTCCTTCTTTGGTACAATGAAGAGATTTGAATAAAACCCCATCCCCTGTTCCAGAACTGGAACTGGCATAATTACTCCAGTCAACTCTAGATCTGAAACACATTTCAGAAATGCTTGAGCTTTTACTGGATTTACTGGGACACGGGAAAGAAACAGAATTTATGTTCACCTGATAAATTACTTTCTCCAACGGTGTGTCCGGTCCACGGCGTCATCCTTACTTGTGGGATATTCTCCTCCCCAACAGGAAATGGCAAAGAGCCCAGCAAAGCTGGTCACATGATCCCTCCTAGGCTCCGCCTACCCCAGTCATTCGACCGACGTTAAGGAGGAATATTTGCATAGGAGAAACCATATGGTACCGTGGTGACTGTAGTTAAAGAAAATAAATTATCAGACCTGATTAAAAAAACCAGGGCGGGCCGTGGACCGGACACACCGTTGGAGAAAGTAATTTATCAGGTAAACATAAATTCTGTTTTCTCCAACATAGGTGTGTCCGGTCCACGGCGTCATCCTTACTTGTGGGAACCAATACCAAAGCTTTAGGACACGGATGAAGGGAGGGAGCAAATCAGGTCACCTAAATGGAAGGCACCACGGCTTGCAAAACCTTTCTCCCAAAAATAGCCTCAGAAGAAGCAAAAGTATCAAACTTGTAAAATTTGGTAAAAGTGTGCAGTGAAGACCAAGTCGCTGCCCTACATATCTGATCAACAGAAGCCTCGTTCTTGAAGGCCCATGTGGAAGCCACAGCCCTAGTGGAATGAGCTGTGATTCTTTCGGGAGGCTGCCGTCCGGCAGTCTCGTAAGCCAATCTGATGATGCTTTTAATCCAAAAAGAGAGAGAGGTAGAAGTTGCTTTTTGACCTCTCCTTTTACCAGAATAAACAACAAACAAGGAAGATGTTTGTCTAAAATCCTTTGTAGCATCTAAATAGAATTTTAGAGCGCGAACAACATCCAAATTGTGCAACAAACGTTCCTTCTTTGAAACTGGTTTCGGACACAGAGAAGGTACGATAATCTCCTGGTTAATGTTTTTGTTAGAAACAACTTTTGGAAGAAAACCAGGTTTAGTACGTAAAACCACCTTATCTGCATGGAACACCAGATAAGGAGGAGAACACTGCAGAGCAGATAATTCTGAAACTCTTCTAGCAGAAGAAATTGCAACTAAAAACAAAACTTTCCAAGATAATAACTTAATATCAACGGAATGCAAGGGTTCAAACGGAACCCCCTGAAGAACTGAAAGAACTAAATTGAGACTCCAAGGAGGAGTCAAAGGTTTGTAAACAGGCTTAATTCTAACCAGAGCCTGAACAAAGGCTTGAACATCTGGCACAGCAGCCAGTTTTTTGTGAAGTAACACCGACAAGGCAGAAATCTGTCCCTTCAGGGAACTTGCAGATAATCCTTTTTCCAATCCTTCTTGAAGGAAGGATAGAATCCTAGGAATCTTAACCTTGTCCCAAGAGAATCCTTTAGATTCACACCAACAGATATATTTTTTCCAAATTTTGTGGTAAATCTTTCTAGTTACAGGCTTTCTGGCCTGAACAAGAGTATCAATAACAGAATCTGAGAACCCTCGCTTCGATAAAATCAAGCGTTCAATCTCCAAGCAGTCAGCTGGAGTGAAACCAGATTCGGATGTTCGAACGGACCCTGAACAAGAAGGTCTCGTCTCAAAGGTAGCTTCCAAGGTGGAGCCGATGACATATTCACCAGATCTGCATACCAAGTCCTGCGTGGCCACGCAGGAGCTATCAAGATCACCGACGCCCTCTCCTGATTGATCCTGGCTACCAGCCTGGGGATGAGAGGAAACGGCGGGAACACATAAGCTAGTTTGAAGGTCCAAGGTGCTACTAGTGCATCCACTAGAGCCGCCTTGGGATCCCTGGATCTGGACCCGTAGCAAGGAACTTTGAAGTTCTGACGAGAGGCCATCAGATCCATGTCTGGAATGCCCCACAGCTGAGTGACTTGGGCAAAGATTTCCGGATGGAGTTCCCACTCCCCCGGATGCAATGTCTGACGACTCAGAAAATCCGCTTCCCAATTTTCCACTCCTGGGATGTGGATAGCAGACAGGTGGCAGGAGTGAGACTCCGCCCATAGAATGATTTTGGTCACTTCTTCCATCGCTAGGGAACTCCTTGTTCCCCCCTGATGGTTGATGTACGCAACAGTTGTCATGTTGTCTGATTGAAACCGTATGAACTTGGCCCTCGCTAGCTGAGGCCAAGCCTTGAGAGCATTGAATATCGCTCTCAGTTCCAGAATATTTATCGGTAGAAGAGATTCTTCCCGAGACCAAAGACCCTGAGCTTTCAGGGATCCCCAGACCGCGCCCCAGCCCATCAGACTGGCGTCGGTCGTGACAATGACCCACTCTGGTCTGCGGAATGTCATCCCTTGTGACAGGTTGTCCAGGGACAGCCACCAACGGAGTGAGTCTCTGGTCCTCTGATTTACTTGTATCTTCGGAGACAAGTCTGTATAGTCCCCATTCCACTGACTGAGCATGCACAGTTGTAATGGTCTTAGATGAATGCGCGCAAAAGGAACTATGTCCATTGCCGCTACCATCAACCCGATCACTTCCATGCACTGAGCTATGGAAGGAAGAGGAACGGAATGAAGAATCCGACAAGAGTCTAGAAGCTTTGTTTTTCTGGCCTCTGTCAGAAAAATCCTCATTTCTAAGGAGTCTATTATTGTCCCCAAGAAGGGAACCCTTGTTGACGGGGATAGAGAACTCTTTTCCACGTTCACTTTCCACCCGTGAGATCTGAGAAAGGCCAGGACAATGTCCGTGTGAGCCTTTGCTTGAGGAAGGGACGACGCTTGAATCAGAATGTCGTCCAAGTAAGGTACTACAGCAATGCCCCTTGGTCTTAGCACAGCTAGAAGGGACCCTAGTACCTTTGTGAAAATCCTTGGAGCAGTGGCTAATCCGAAAGGAAGCGCCACGAACTGGTAATGTTTGTCCAGGAATGCGAACCTTAGGAACCGATGATGTTCCTTGTGGATAGGAATATGTAGATACGCATCCTTTAAATCCACCGTGGTCATGAATTGACCTTCCTGGATGGAAGGAAGAATAGTTCGAATGGTTTCCATCTTGAACGATGGAACCTTGAGAAACTTGTTTAAGATCTTGAGATCTAAGATTGGTCTGAACGTTCCCTCTTTTTTGGGAACTATGAACAGATTGGAGTAGAACCCCATCCCTTGTTCTCTTAATGGAACAGGATGAATCACTCCCATTTTTAACAGGTCTTCTACACAATGTAAGAATGCCTGTCTTTTTATGTGGTCTGAAGACAACTGAGACCTGTGGAACCTCCCCCTTGGGGGAAGTCCCTTGAACTCCAGAAGATAACCTTGGGAGACTATTTCTAGCGCCCAAGGATCCAGAACATCTCTTGCCCAAGCCTGAGCGAAGAGAGAGAGTCTGCCCCCCACCAGATCCGGTCCCGGATCGGGGGCCAACATTTCATGCTGTCTTGGTAGCAGTGGCAGGTTTCTTGGCCTGCTTTCCCTTGTTCCAGCCTTGCATTGGTCTCCAAGCTGGCTTGGCTTGAGAAGTATTACCCTCTTGCTTAGAGGACGTAGCACCTTGGGCTGGTCCGTTTCTACGAAAGGGACGAAAATTAGGTTAATTTTTTACCTTGAAAGGCCGATCCTGAGGAAGGGCGTGGCCCTTACCCCCAGTGATATCAGAGATAATCTCTTTCAAGTCAGGGCCAAACAGCGTTTTCCCCTTGAAAGGAATGTTAAGTAGCTTGTTCTTGGAAGACGCATCAGCCGACCAAGATTTCAACCAAAGCGCTCTGCGCGCCACAATAGCAAACCCAGAATTCTTAGCCGCTAACCTAGCCAATTGCAAAGTGGCGTCTAGGGTGAAAGAATTAGCCAATTTGAGAGCATTGATTCTGTCCATAATCTCCTCCAAAGGAGGAGAATCACTATCGACCGCTCTTATCAGATCATCGAACCAGAAACATGCGGCTGTAGCGACAGGGACAATGCATGAAATTGGTTGTAGAAGGTAACCTTGCTGAACAAACATCTTTTTAAGCAAACCCTCTAATTTTTTATCCATAGGATCTTTGAAAGCACAACTATCCTCTATGGGTATAGTGGTGCGTTTGTTTAAAGTGGAAACCGCTCCCTCGACCTTGGGGACTGTCTGCCATAAGTCCTTTCTGGGGTCGACCATAGGAAACAATTTTTTAAATATGGGGGGAGGGACGAAAGGAATACCGGGCCTTTCCCATTCTTTATCAACAATGTCCGCCACCCGCTTGGGTATAGGAAAAGCTTCTGGGAGCCCCGGCACCTCTAGGAACTTGTCCATTTTACAAAGTTTCTCTGGGATGACCAACTTGTCACAATCATCCAGAGTGGATAATACCTCCTTAAGCAGAATGCGGAGATGTTCCAACTTAAATTTAAATGCAATCACATCAGGTCCAGCCTGTTGAGAAATGTTCCCTGAATCAGTAATTTCTCCCTCAGACAAAACCTCCCTGGCCCCATCAGACTGGGTTAGGGGCCCTTCAGAAATATTATTATCAGCGTCGTCATGCTCTTCAGTATCTAAAACAGAGCAGCCGCGCTTACGCTGATAAGTGTTCATTTTGGCTAAAATGTTTTTGACAGAATTATCCATTACAGCCGTTAATTGTTGCATAGTAAGGAGTATTGGCGCGCTAGATGTACTAGGGGCCTCCTGAGTGGGCAAGACTCGTGTAGACGAAGGAGGGAATGATGCAGTACCATGCTTACTCCCCTCACTTGAGGAATCATCTTGGGCATCATTATCATTATCACATAAATCACATTTATTTAAATGAATAGGAATTCTGGCTTCCCCACATTCAGAACACAGTCTATCTGGTAGTTCAGACATGTTAAACAGGCATAAACTTGATAACAAAGTACAAAAAACGTTTTAAAATAAAACCGTTACTGTCACTTTAAATTTTAAACTGAACACACTTTATTACTGCAATTGCGAAAAAACATGAAGGAATTGTTCAAAATTCACCAAATTTTCACCACAGTGTCTTAAAGCCTTAAAAGTATTGCACACCAAATTTGGAAGCTTTAACCCTTAAAATAACGGAACCGGAGCCATTTTGAACTTTAACCCCTTTACAGTCCCTGGTATCTGCTTTGCTGAGACCCAACCAAGCCCAAAGGGGAATACGATACCAAATGACGCCTTCAGAAAGTCTTTTCTAAGTATCAGAGCTCCTCTCACATGCGACTGCATGCCATGCCTCTCAAAAACAAGTGCGCCACACCGGCGCGAAAATGAGGCTCTGCTTATGCTTTGGGAAAGCCCCTAAGAATAAGGTGTCTAAAACAGTGCCTGCCGATATTATTATATCAAAATACCCAGATAAAATGATTCCTCAAGGCTAAATATGTGTTAATAATGAATCGATTTAGCCCAGAAAAAGTCTACAGTTTTAATAAGCCCTTGTGAAGCCCTTATTTACGATCGTAATAAACATGGCTTACCGGATCCCATAGGGAAAATGACAGCTTCCAGCATTACATCGTCTTGTTAGAATGTGTCATACCTCAAGCAGCAAGAGACTGCACACTGTTCCCCCAACTGAAGTTAATTGCTCTCAACAGTCCTGTGTGGAACAGCCATGGATTTTAGTGACGGTTGCTAAAATCATTTTCCTCATACAAACAGAAATCTTCATCTCTTTTCTGTTTCTGAGTAAATAGTACATACCAGCACTATTTCAAAATAACAAACTCTTGATTGAATAATAAAAACTACAGTTAAACACTAAAAAACTCTAAGCCATCTCCGTGGAGATGTTGCCTGTACAACGGCAAAGAGAATGACTGGGGTAGGCGGAGCCTAGGAGGGATCATGTGACCAGCTTTGCTGGGCTCTTTGCCATTTCCTGTTGGGGAGGAGAATATCCCACAAGTAAGGATGACGCCGTGGACCGGACACACCTATGTTGGAGAAAAAAATCTCTTTGCAGGAGGTCTCATCTTGAAACCAATTCTGTACCCTTCTGAAACAATGCTCTGAATCCAAAGATTGTGAACAGAATTGATCCAAATTTCCTTGAAAAAACGTAACCTGCCCCCTACCAGCTGAGCTGGAATGAGGGCCGCACCTTCATGTGGACTTAGAAGCAGGCTTTGCCTTTCTAGCTGGCTTGGATTTATTCCAGACTGGAGATGGTTTCCAAACTGAAACTGCTCCTGAGGATGAAGGATCAGGCTTTTGTTCTTTGTTGAAACGAAAGGAACGAAAACGATTATTAGCCCTGCTTTTACCTTTAGATTTTTTATCCTGTGGTAAAAAAGTTCCTTTCCCACCAGTAACAGTTGAAATAATGGAATCCAACTGTGAACCAAATAATTTGTTACCCTGGAAAGAAATGGAAAGTAAAGTTGATTTAGAAGCCATATCAGCATTCCAAGTTTTAAGCCATAAAGCTCTTCTAGCTAAAATAGCTAGAGACATAAACCTGACATCAACTCTGATAATATCAAAAATGGCATCACAGATAAAATTATTAGCATGCTGTAGAAGAATAATAATATCATGAGAATCATGATGTGTTACTTGTTGCGCTAAAGTTTCCAACCAGAAAGTTTGAAGCTGCAGCAACATCAGCCAAAGATATAGCAGGTCTAAGAAGATTACCTGAACACAGATAAGCTTTTCTTAGAAAGGATTCAATTTTCCTATCTAAAGGATCCTTAAACGAAGTACCATCTGACGTAGGAATAGTAGTACGTTTAGCAAGGGTAGAAATAGCCCCATCAACTTTAGGGATTTTGTCCCAAAATTCTAATCTGTCAGACGGCACAGGATATAATCGCTTAAAACGTTTAGAAGGAGTAAATGAATTACCCAATTTATCCCATTCTTTGGAAATTACTGCAGAAATAGCATTAGGAACAGGAAAAACTTCTGGAATAACCACAGGAGCTTTAAATACCTTATCCAAACGTTTAGAATTAGTATCAAGAGGACCAGAATCCTCTATTTCTAAAGCAATTAGTACTTCTTTAAGTAAAGAACGAATAAATTCCATTTTAAATAAATATGAAGATTTATCAGCATCAACCTCTGAGACAGAATCCTCTGAACCAGAAGAGTCATCAGAATCAGAATGATGATGTTCATTTAAAAATTCATCTGTAGGGAGAGAAGTTTTAAAAGATTTTTTACGTTTACTAGAAGGAGAAATAACAGACATAGCCTTCTTTATGGATTCAGAAACAAAATCTCTTATATTATCAGGAACATTCTGCACCTTAGATGTTGAAGGAACTACAACAGGCAATGGTACTTTACTAAAGGAAATATTATCTGCTTTAACAAGTTTGTCATGACAATCAATACAAACAACAGCTGGAGGAATAGCTACCAAAAGTTTACAGCAGATACACTTAGCTTTGGTAGATCCAGCACTAGACAGCGATTTTCCTGTAGTATCTTCTGACTCAGATGCAACGTGAGACATCTTGCAATATGTAAGAGAAAAAACAACATATATATAAAGCAAAATTGATCAAATTCCTTAAATGACAGTTTCAGTAATGGGAAAAAATGCCAAAGAACAAGCTTCTAGTAACCAGAAGCAATGAAAAATGAGACTTAAATAATGTGGAGACAAAAGCGACGCCCATATTTTTCGCGCCAATAAGACGCCCACATTATTTGGCGCCTAAATGCTTTTTGGCGCCAAAATGACGCCACATCCGGAACGCCGACATTTTTGGCGCAAAATAACGACAAGTATGACGCCGGAAACGGAAACGAATTTTTTGCGCCAAAAAAGTCCGCGCCAAGAATGACGCAATAAAATGAAGCATTTTCAGCCCCCGCGAGCCTAACAGCCCACAGGGAAGAGTCAAATTTTTGAAGGTAAGAAAAAATGATTAAATCAAATGCATTATCCCAAATATGAAACTGACTGACTGAAAATAAGGAAAGTTGAACATTCTGAGTCAAGGCAAATAAATGTTTGAATACATATATTTAGAACTTTATAAACAAAGTGCCCAACCATAGCGTAGAGTGTCACAGAAAATAAGATTTACTTACCCCAGGACACTCATCTACATGTTTGTAGAAAGCCAAACCAGTACTGAAACGAGAATCAGCAGAGGTAATGGTATATATAAGAGTATATCGTCGATCTGAAAAGGGAGGTAAGAGATGAATCTCTACGACCGATAACAGAGAACCTATGAAATAGACCCCGTAGAAGGAGATCACTGCATTCAAATAGGCAATACTCTCCTCACATCCCTCTGACATTCACTGCACGCTGAGAGGAAAACCGGGCTCCAACTTGCTGCGGAGCGCATATCAACGTAGAGTCTAGCACAAACTTACTTCACCACCTCCATCGGAGGCAAAGTTTGTAAAACTGAATTGTGGGTGTGGTGAGGGGTGTATTTATAGGCATTTTGAGGTTTGGGAAACTTTGCCCCTCCTGGTAGGAATGTATATCCCATACGTCACTAGCTCATGGACTCTTGCTAATTACATGAAAGAAATTTCCAATTAAAAACATGTTACTTGGGAAAGAATTCAGGAATTCGTTCCTTAATAAGAACAACCAAACTAGTATAAGCTTAAAGTTTTAGTCTTAGAACTCAATCTTGAAGCCCAAAGTAACAGTTAAGAATTGAATCCAATTATAAAACAAATAATTGATTATCTTAGAACAAAAGAAATATGGATTTTTAGAAATCACAAAATTCTTCTAGCTAAAACAGCTAAAGACATAGATTAAACCTCATTTGCGAAAATATTCAATAAAATGAAGACACAAATGAAATTATTAGCATGATAGTCCAATTAAAGGACCAGTCAATACACTGGACTTGCATAATCAATAAATTCAAAACAACAAGACAAATGCAACAGCACCTAGTCTAGTAAATTTTGTCCCTTTAATAATGCTAAAATAAATCATAATCTGATACTTGATCTTAAAGTAAACAGAAAAAAAGAAGCAATTGCAATGTCATCCAAATAAATCACAGGTCCAAGAAAAGTACCTGAAACTAAATAATTTTCCATAAATAAGATACAACCATCTAAAGGAAAATAAATACTATTTTGCTATAGAGACAATAGCATAATTAGTAGGAGTAGAGATAGCCCCAATAAATTGGAGAACCCTCCAAATTGAATTTAACTGCCGGCAAAGAATATAGTTTAAAACCTTTGAAGAAGGAATAAAAGAAAATTCTCAGCCTATTCCATTCCCTAGTATGAGGAATTGGAAAAAAAACCCTCTGAAAACACAGAAGAATAAATAAGCAGAAATAGTGTTAGCTAGTCTTGAAAAAGAACTAGTTACCTTAATATCCAAAATAATCAACACCTTTTCAACAAAGAACAAATGTACTTTAATAAAAAAATAAAATAAAAAAGTAGATTTGTTAGTGTCAATATCTGATGAAGAAAATTCTGAATGAGAAAAAACATCATCAGAGAAGGATAAATCAGTATGTTGTTGGTCATTTGAAACTTCAATAATTAAAAAAGAAGTTTGAAAAGGACCTAAAAATTTTATTAGAAGGCACAATGTCAGACAAAGCCTTTAAAATAGAATCAGAAAAATATTTCTTATAAATCTTCTAAATATTTCTTGTACATAAGATGTAAAAAGAATGGCAATATATAAAGCATAAATATTAATGGATTCTGCATGTAAAAGTTTATCATGATAACTTATTACAAACCATAGCTAAAGATAAACATTCATAACATTTAAAATAAATGAACTTAGCTTTGGTAGGACTGAACTCAGTCAACAGGAATCCTCTTAGATTGTTTTGAAACAGGAACAGTGAAATCTTGCAATATGTAATAGAAAAAAACAATATTTAAAGCAAAATTATCAAATTCCTTAAATGACAGTTTCAGGAATGGGAAAAGAATGCAAAATAATAAGCTTCTAGAAACCAGAAGCAATAAAAAAGTGAGGTTTAAATAATGTGAGGAAAAAAAGTGAAACAAAAAATACGCCCACATTTTTTGGCGCCAAATATGACGCCCACATCCTCTGACGTCAGAACCGACGCCCACATTTTTTGGCACAAAAAAATGTCTGAATACACATGCATCAAAAAACGACGTTTAACAGAATACAACTTCCGGCGTCAACTACGGCGCCGGAAATGACAAAATTTTTGCGCCAAAAAAGTCTGCGCCAAGAATGACGCAATAAAAAGAATCGGAATAAGAAGATATGCATCCTGTAAGTCTATTGTGGACATATAATGCCCTTGCTGAACAAAAACAGAATTTATTTTTACCTGATAAATTACTTTCTCCAACGGTGTGTCCGGTCCACGGCGTCATCCTTACTTGTGGGATATTCTCTTCCCCAACAGGAAATGGCAAAGAGCCCAGCAAAGCTGGTCACATGATCCCTCCTAGGCTCCGCCTTCCCCAGTCATTCGACCGACGTAAAGGAGGAATATTTGCATAGGAGAAATCATATGATACCGTGGTGACTGTAGTTAAAGAAAATAAATTATCAGACCTGATTAAAAAACCAGGGCGGGCCGTGGACCGGACACACCGTTGGAGAAAGTAATTTATCAGGTAAACATAAATTCTGTTTTCTCCAACATAGGTGTGTCCGGTCCACGGCGTCATCCTTACTTGTGGGAACCAATACCAAAGCTTTAGGACACGGATGAAGGGAGGGAGCAAATCAGGTCACCTAGATGGAAGGCACCACGGCTTGCAAAACCTTTCTCTCCCAAAAATAGCCTCAGAAGAAGCAAAAGTATCAAATTTGTAAAATTTTGTAAAAGTGTGCAGTGAAGACCAAGTCGCTGCCTTACATATCTGATCAACAGAAGCCTCGTTCTTGAAGGCCCATGTGGAAGCCACAGCCCTAGTGGAATGAGCTGTGATTCTTTCAGGAGGCTGCCGTCCGGCAGTCTCGTAAGCCAATCTGATGATGCTTTTAATCCAAAAAGAGAGAGAGGTAGAAGTTGCTTTTTGACCTCTCCTTTTACCAGAATAAACAACAAACAAGGAAGATGTTTGTCTAAAATCCTTTGTAGCATCTAAATAGAATTTTAGAGCACGAACTACATCCAAATTGTGCAACAAACGTTCCTTCTTTGAAACTGGATTCGGACACAAAGAAGGCACGACTATCTCCTGGTTAATGTTTTTGTTAGAAACAACTTTCGGAAGAAAACCAGGTTTAGTACGCAGAACCACCTTATCTGCATGGAACACCAGATAAGGAGGAGAACACTGCAGAGCAGATAATTCTGAAACTCTTCTAGCAGAAGAAATTGCAACCAAAAACAAAACTTTCCAAGATAATAACTTAATATCAACGGAATGTAAGGGTTCAAACGGAACCCCCTGAAGAACTGAAAGAACTAAATTGAGACTCCAAGGAGGAGTCAAAGGTTTGTAAACAGGCTTGATTCTAACCAGAGCCTGAACAAAGGCTTGAACATCTGGCACAGCTGCCAGCCTTTTGTGAAGTAACACAGACAAGGCAGAAATCTGTCCTTTCAAAGAACTTGCAGATAATCCTTTCTCCAAACCTTCTTGAAGAAAGGATAGAATCTTAGGAATTTTTATCTTGTCCCAAGGGAATCCTTTAGATTCACACCAATAGATATATTTTTTCCATATTTTGTGGTAGATTTTTCTAGTTACAGGCTTTCTGGCCTGAACAAGAGTATCAATGACAGAATCTGAGAACCCTCGCTTTGATAAGATCAAGCGTTCAATCTCCAAGCAGTCAGTTGGAGTGAGACCAGATTCGGATGTTCGAACGGACCTTGAACAAGAAGGTCTCGTCTCAAAGGTAGCTTCCATGGTGGAGCCGATGACATATTCACCAGGTCTGCATACCAAGTCCTGCGTGGCCACGCAGGAGCTATCAAGATCACCGATGCCCTCTCCTGATTGATCCTGGCTACCAGCCTGGGGATGAGAGGAAACGGCGGGAATACATAAGCTAGTTTGAAGGTCCAAGGTGCTACTAGTGCATCTACTAGAGTCGCCTTGGGATCCCTGGATCTGGACCCGTAGCAAGGAACCTTGAAGTTCTGACGAGAGGCCATCAGATCCATGTCTGGAATGCCCCACAATTGAGTGATTTGGGCAAAGATTTCCGGATGGAGTTCCCACTCCCCCGGATGAAATGTCTGACGACTCAGAAAATCCGCTTCCCAGTTTTCCACTCCTGGAATGTGGATTGCAGACAAGTGGCAGGAGTGAGTCTCCGCCCATTGAATGATTTTGGTCACTTCTTCCATCGCCAGGGAACTCCTTGTTCCCCCCTGATGGTTGATGTACGCAACAGTCGTCATGTTGTCTGATTGAAACCGTATGAACTTGGTCTTTGCTAGCTGAGGCCAAGCCTTGAGAGCATTGAATATCGCTCTCAGTTCCAGAATATTTATCGGGAGAATAGATTCTTCCCGAGACCAAAGACCCTGCGCTTTCAGGGGTCCCCAGACCGCGCCCCAGCCCACCAGACTGGCGTCGGTCGTGACAATGACCCACTCTGGTCTGCGGAAGCTCATCCCCTGTGACAGGTTGTCCAGGGACAGCCACCAACTGAGTGAATCTCTGGTCCTCTGATCTACTTGTATCGTCGGAGACAAGTCTGTATAGTCCCCATTCCACTGACTGAGCATGCACAGTTGTAATGGTCTTAGATGAATTCGCGCAAAAGGAACTATGTCCATTGCCGCTACCATCAAACCTATTACTTCCATGCACTGCGCTATGGAAGGAAGAGGAACAGAATGAAGTATTTGACAAGAGTTTAGAAGTTTTGATTTTCTGGCCTCTGTCAGAAAAATCCTCATTTCTAAGGAGTCTATTATTGTTCCCAAGAAGGGAACCCTTGTTGACGGAGATAGAGAACTTTTTTCTACGTTCACTTTCCACCCGTGAGATCTGAGAAAGGCCAGGACAATGTCCGTGTGAGCCTTTGCTTGTGGAAGGGACGACGCTTGAATCAGAATGTCGTCCAAGTAAGGTACTACTGCAATGCCCCTTGGTCTTAGCACCGCTAGAAGGGACCCTAGTACCTTTGTGAAAATTCTTGGAGCAGTGGCTAATCCGAACGGAAGTGCCACAAACTGGTAATGCTTGTCCAGGAATGCGAACCTTAGGAACCGATGATGTTCCTTGTGGATAGGAATATGTAGATACGCATCCTTTAAATCCACCGTGGTCATGAATTGACCTTCCTGGATGGAAGGAAGAATTGTTCGAATGGTTTCCATTTTGAACGATGGAACCTTGAGAAACTTGTTTAGGATCTTGAGATCTAAGATTGGTCTGAATGTTCCCTCTTTTTTGGGAACTACGAACAGATTGGAGTAGAACCCCATCCCTTGTTCTCCTAATGGAACAGGATGAATCACTCCCATTTTTAACAGGTCTTCTACACAATGTAAGAATGCCTGTTTTTTTATGTGGTCTGAAGACAATCGAGACCTGTGGAACCTCCCCCTTGGGGGAAGCCCCTTGAATTCCAGAAGATAACCTTGGGAGACTATTTCTAGCGCCCAAGGATCCAGAACATCTCTTGCCCAAGCCTGAGCGAAGAGAGAGAGTCTGCCCCCCACCAGATCCGGTCCCGGATCGGGGGCCAACATCTCATGCTGTCTTGGTAGCAGTGGCAGGTTTCTTGGCCTGCTTTCCTTTGTTCCAGCCTTGCATTGGCCTCCAGGCTGGCTTGGCTTGAGAAGTATTACCCTCTTGCTTAGAGGACGTAGCACTTGGGGCTGGTCCGTTTCTGCGAAAGGGACGAAAATTAGGTTTATTTTTGGCCTTGAAAGACCTATCCTGAGGAAGGGCGTGGCCCTTGCCCCCAGTGATATCAGAAATAATCTCTTTCAAGTCAGGGCCAAACAGCGTTTTCCCCTTGAAAGGAATGTTAAGCAATTTGTTCTTGGAAGACGCATCCGCTGACCAAGATTTTAGCCAAAGCGCTCTGCGCGCCACAATAGCAAAACCAGAATTTTTCGCCGCTAACCTAGCCAATTGCAAAGTGGCGTCTAGGGTGAAAGAATTAGCCAATTTGAGAGCATGAATTCTGTCCATAATCTCCTCATAAGAAGAATTTTTATTGAGCGCCTTTTCTAGTTCATCGAACCAGAAACACGCTGCTGTAGTGACAGGAACAATGCATGAAATTGGTTGTAGAAGGTAACCTTGCTGAACAAACATCTTTTTAAGCAAACCCTCTAATTTTTTATCCATAGGATCTTTGAAAGCACAACTATCTTCTATGGGTATAGTGGTGCGTTTGTTTAGAGTAGAAACCGCCCCCTCGACCTTGGGGACTGTCTGCCATAAGTCCTTTCTGGGGTCGACCATAGGAAACAATTTCTTAAATATGGGGGGAGGGACGAAAGGTATACCGGGCCTTTCCCATTCTTTATTACAATGTCCGCCACCCGCTTGGGTATAGGAAAAGCTTCGGGGGGCCCCGGGACCTCTAGGAACTTGTCCATTTTACATAATTTCTCTGGAATGACCAAATTCTCACAATCATCCAGAGTAGATAACACCTCCTTAAGCAGAGCGCGGAGATGTTCCAATTTAAATGTAATCACATCAGGTTCAGCTTGTTGAGAAATTTTCCCTGAATCTGAAATTTCTCCCTCAGACAAAACCTCCCTGGCCCCCTCAGACTGGTGTAGGGGCACTTCAGAACCAATATCATCAGCGTCCTCATGCTCTTCAGTATTTTCTAAAACAGAGCAGTCGCGCTTTCGCTGATAAGTGGGCATTTTGGCTAAAATGTTTTTGATAGAATTATCCATTACAGCCGTTAATTGTTGCATAGTAAGGAGTATTGGCGCACTAGATGTACTAGGGGCCTCCTGTGTGGGCAAGACTGGTGTAGACGAAGGAGGGGATGATGCAGTACCATGCTTACTCCCCTCACTTGAGGAATCATCTTGGGCATCATTTTCTCTAAATTTTGTGTCACATAAATCACATGTATTTAAATGAGAAGGAACCTTGGCTTCCCCACATACAGAACACAGTCTATCTGGTAGTTCAGACATGTTAAACAGGCATAAACTTGATAACAAAGTACAAAAAACGTTTTAAAAATAAAACCGTTACTGTCACTTTAAATTTTAAACTGAACACACTTTATTACTGCATATGTGAAAAAGTATGAAGGAATTGTTCAAAATTCACCAAAATTTCACCACAGTGTCTTAAAGCCTTAAAAGTATTGCACACCAAATTTGAAAGCTTTAACCCTTAAAATAACGGAACCGGAGCCGTTTTTATATTTAACCCCTTTACAGTCCCTGGTATCTGCTTTGCTGAGACCCAACCAAGCCCAAAGGGGAATACGATACCAAATGACGCCTTCAGAAAGTCTTTTCTATGTATCAGAGCTCCTCACACATGCATCTGCATGTCATGCTTCCCAAAAACAAGTGCGCAATAGAGGCGCGAAAATGAGACTCTGCCTATGATTAGGGAAAGCCCCTAGAGAATAAGGTGTCCAATACAGTGCCTGCCGGTTATTTTACATAGTTCCCAAGATTAAAATAATTCCTCAAGGCTATGGAGAATAAAATATGCTTATATATAAATCGTTTTAGCCCAGAAAATGTCTACAGTCTTAAAAGCCCTTGTGAAGCCCTTTTTTTCTTTATGTAATAAAAATGGCTTACCGGATCCCATAGGGAAAATGACAGCTTCCAGCATTACATCGTCTTGTTAGAAATGTGTCATACCTCAAGCAGCAAAAGTCTGCTCACTGTTTCCCCCAACTGAAGTTAATTCCTCTCAACAGTCCTGTGTGGAAACAGCCATCGATTTTAGTAACGGTTGCTAAAATCATTTTCCTCTTACAAACAGAAATCTTCATCTCTTTTCTGTTTCAGAGTAAATAGTACATACCAGCACTATTTTAAAATAACAAACTCTTGATTGAATAATAAAAACTACAGTTAAACACCAAAAAACTCTAAGCCATCTCCGTGGAGATGTTGCCTGTACAACGGCAAAGAGAATGACTGGGGAAGGCGGAGCCTAGGAGGGATCATGTGACCAGCTTTGCTGGGCTCTTTGCCATTTCCTGTTGGGGAAGAGAATATCCCACAAGTAAGGATGACGCCGTGGACCGGACACACCTATGTTGGAGAAAGGAAGAATAGTCCTTATAGTCACCATTTTGAAAGTTGGCACTCTTACATAACAATTCAAAATATTCAGATACAGAACCGGCCTGAATTTTCTTTCTTTGGGACAATGAGTAGATTTGAATAAAACCCCAGACCCTGTTCCTGAAACGGAACTGGTATGATTACCCCTGAAAGCTCCAGGTCTGAAACACACTTCAGTAAAGCCTGAGCCTTTACTGGATTTGCTGGGATACGTGAGAAAAAAAAAATCTTCTCACAGGATGTATTACTCTCAGAGACAATACTCTGAATCCATTGATTTTGGACAGAATCTGCCCAAATGTTTTGGAAGAATCTTAATCTGCCCCACCAGCTGAGCTGGAATGAGGGCCGCACCTTCATGTAGACTTGGGGGCTGGCTTAGGTTTCTTAAACGGCTTGGATTTACTCCAACTTGAAGAAGGTTTCCAATTGGAACCAGATTCTTTGGTGGAAGGATTAGGTTTCTGTTCCTTACTTTGTCGAAAGGAACGAAAACGGTTAAAAGCGTTAGATTTACCCTTAGGTCTTTTATCCTGAGGCAAAAAAAACTCCCTTCCCCCCAGTAACAGTTGAAATAATCTAATCTAACTGAGAACCAAATAACTTATTACCTTGGAAAGAAAGAGATAGTAATCTAGACTTAGATACCATGTCAGCATTCCAATATTTGAGCCACAAAGCTCTTCTAGCTAAAATAGCTAAAGACATAGATTTAACATCAATTTTGATGATATCAAAAATGGCATCACAGATAAAATGGTTAGCATGTTGAAGCAAGCGAACAATGCTAGACAAATCAGGATCCATTTCTTGTTGCACTAAACTTTCCAACCAAAAAGTTGATGCAGCTGCAACATCAGCCATAGAAATGGCAGGCCTAAGAAGATGGCCAGAATATAAATAAGCTTTCCTTAGATAGGATTCAAGTTTCCTATCTAAAGGATCTTTAAAAAAAGTATTATCTTCCATAGGAATAGTAGTAAGTTTAGCAAGAGTAGAAATAGCCCCATCAACTTTGGGGATCTTTTCCCAAAACTCCAATCTAACTGCTGGCAAAGGATAAAAAAATTTAAACCTTGAAGAAGGAATAAAAGAAGTACCCAGCCTATTCCATTCCTTAGAAATCATATCAGAAATAGCATCAGGAACTGGAAAAACCTCTGGAGTAACGATAGGAGGTTTATAAACAGAATGTAAACGTTTACTAGTTTTAACCCTTTCCAGACGGGGTTAAAGTGTCTACATCGGAACAACTGTTATGATGTAGACAAATTTAAATCACGCGATCGTGCAATTATTTCAATTTTTGGATCGGGTCTGGGGGGCGTCCTTATAACCCTAGGAACGCCCTCCAGACTGCGATCAAATCTGAGAAGCACAGTAGGCTTCAGGACAGCTGTTGGCTATGAACGGCTATAATAGAACGGCATAACGGCTTTAAAAGGTTAATATCAAGAGGACTAGTTTCCTCATTATCCAGTGTAATCAACACCTCTTAACAAAGAACGAATATACTCCATTTTAAATAAATACATAGATTTGTCAGTGTCAATATCTGAGGAAGGATCTTCTGAATCAGATAGATCCTCATCAGAGGAGGATAATTCAGTATGTTGTCGGTCATTTTAAATTTCATCAACCTTATGAGAAGTTTTAAGACATTTTACGTTTATTAGAAGGCGGGATGGCAGACAAATCCTTCTGAATCGCATCAGCAATAAAATCTTTTATATTCACAGGTATATCATGTACATTAGATGTTGAAGGAACAACAAGCATTGTACTATTACTGATGGACACATTCTCTGCATGTAAAAGCTTATCATGACTACTATTACATACCACAGCTGGAGATATAATCTCCACAAATTTACAACAAATGCACTTAGCTTTGGTAGAACTGTTATGAGGCAGCAGGGTTCCAACAGTGGTTTCTGAGACAGGATCAGATTGAGACATCTTACAAATGTAAGAAAAAAAAACAACAACATATAAAGCAGAATTATCAATTTCCTTATATGTCAGTTTCAGGAATGGGAAAAAAATGCAAACAGCATAGCCCTCTGATATAGAAAAAGGCAAGAGGCATATAGGAATAGGGTTTTAAATAATGAAATTATTTGGCGCCAAGTATGACGCACAACGTAAACTGAAAATGTTTTGGCGCTAACAACATCCGGAAATGACACACTCGCGTCATTGAAGACGCAACCTTGTGCAAGGAACTCGGCGTCAACTAAGATGCCGGAAATTACGATTTTGTATCATCGGACGTCCCTTCGCGCCAAAAAAATTCTTATGGCAAGAATGACGCAGTAAACTTTGGCTTTTTGCGCCCTCGCAAGCCTAATTTTCCAACGAAATTTAATGAAAGAGCAGTCAATTGAAAAAAGACTAAACCCCAGGTAAGAAAAATATTTTCTTAAATATCAGGTAGATTACGAGTTCTGTCGGTAAAGCTGTGCTAACGAGCAGTTTCTGCTCACCACACACCTACAGACAACGCTGGTATTACAGGTTTTTTAAACCCGGCGTTAGCCGCAGAAAAGTGAATGGAGAGCAAAATTTAGCTCCACATATCACTGTAATACCACCGCTGCTTACGGTAGCGGTGAGCTGGCTGAACGTGCTTGTGCACGATTTCCCCATAGAAATCAATTGGGCAGAGCTAGCTGAAAAAAAGTCTAACACCTGCAAAAAAGCAGCGTTCAGCTCCTAACGCAGCCCCATTGATTCCTATGGGGAAACACATTTTATGTCTACACCTAACACCCTAACATGAACCCGAGTCTAAACACCCCTAATCTTACACTTATTAATCCCTAATCTGCCGTCCCCGACATCGCCGACACCTGCATTATAGTATTAACCCCTAATCTTCCGCTCCGGACACCGCCGCCACCTACATTATACTTATGAACCCCTAATCTGCTGCCCCCAACATCGCAGACACCTACATTATATTTATTAACCACTAATCTGACGCCCCCAAATGTCGCAGCAACCTAACTACAATTATTAACACTTAATCTGCCGCCCCCAACGTCGCCGCCACTATATTAAAGTTATTAACCCCTAAAAGTTTAACCCTAACACCCCTAACAAATATAATTTAAATAAATCTAAATAAAATAACTACAATTAACTAAATTATTCCTATTTAAAACTAAATACTTACCTATAAAATAAACCCTAAGCTAGCTAAAATATAACTAATAGTTACATTGTAGCTATCTCAGGGTTTATTTTTATTTTACAGGCAAGTTTGTATTTATTTTAACTAGGTAGAATAGTTATTAAATAGTTATTAACTATTTAATAACTTCCTAGTTAAAATAAAGACAAATATACCTGTAAAATAAAACCTAACACTACACTATAATTAAATTAATTACCTAACCTAAATACAATTAAATAAAATAAACTAAAGTACGAAAAAAAACAAATACTAAATTACAGAAAAAAATAAAATAATTACAATTTTTTAAAACTAATTACACCTAATCTAATCCCCCTAATAAAATAACCCCCCCCCATTAATAAAAATCCCTACCCTATACTAAATTACAAATAGCCCTTAAAAGGGCTTTTTGCGGGGCATTGCCCCAAAGTAATCAGCTTTTACCTGGAAAAAAAAAGTACAATACCTCCCCCCAACATTAAAACCCACCACCAACACACCCAAATCTGCTCTAAAACCCACCCAATACCCCCCTTAATAAAACCTAACACTAACCCCTTGAAGATCACCCTAACTTGAAAAGTCTTCAACCAACCGGGCCGAAGTCCTCAACGAAGCCGGGCGAAGTGGTCCTCCAGACGGGCAGAAGTCTTCATCCAAAACGGGCAGAAGTCTTTATCCAGACGGCATCTTCTGTCTTCATCCATCCGGCGCGGAGCAGGTCCATCTTCAAGACATCCGATGCGGAGCATCCTCTTCAAACGACGTCCAACTGAAGAATGAAGGTTCCTTTAAATGACGTCATCCTAGATGGCGTCCCTTCAATTCAGATTGGCTGAAAGAATTCTATCAGCCAATCGGAATTAAGGTAGAAAAAATCCGATTGGCTGATGCAATCAGCCAATAGGATTGAAGTTCAACCCTATTGGCTGATCCAATCAGCCAAAAGGATTGAGCTGGCATTCTATTGGCTGATTGGATCAGCCAATAGAATGCAAGCTTAATCCTATTGGCTGATTGCATCAGCCAATAGGATTTTTTCTACCTTAATTCCGATTGGCTGATAGAATTCTATCAGCCAATCGGAATTGAAGGGACGCCATCTTAGATTATGTCAATTAAAGGAACCTTTATTCTTCAGTTGGACGTCGTTTGAAGCGGATGCTCCGCGTCGGATGTCTTGAAGATGGACCCGCTCTGCTCCGGATGGATGAAGATAGAAGATGCCGTCTGGATGACCTCTTCTTCCCGGCTTGGATGAAGACTTCTGCCCGTCTGGAGGACCACTTCGCCCGGCTTCGTTGAGGACTTCGGCCCGGTTGGGTGGAGACTTCTCAAGATAGGGTGATCTTCAAGGGGTTAGTGTTAGGTTTTATTAAGGGGGGATTGGGTGGTGGGTTTTAATGTGGGGGGGGTATTGTACTTTTTTGTTCCCAGGTAAAAGAGCTGATTACTTTGGGGCAATGCCCCGCAAAAAGTATATATAAAGTAATTTAGTATAGGGTAGGGATTTTTATTATTTTGGGGGGCTTTTTTATTTTATTAGGGGGATTAGATTAGGTGTAATTAGTTTAAAAAAATTGTAATTATTTTATTATTTTCTGTAATTTAGTGGGGGGGGGTTTTCGTACTTTAGTTTATTTTATTTAATTGTAATTAATTTAATTTAGGTAATTAATTTAATTATAGTGTAGTGTTAGGTGTAATTGTAACTTAGGTTTGGTTTTATTTTACAGGTAAATTTGTCTTTATTTTAGCTAGGTAGTTATTAAATAGTTAATATCTATTTAATAACTATTGTACCTAGTTAAAATAAATACAAAGTTGCCTGTAAAATAAAAATAAACCCTGAGATAGCTACAATGTAACTATTAGTTATATTGTAGCTACCTTAGGGTTTATTTTATAGGTAAGTATTTAGTTTTTAATAGGAATAATTTAGTTAATAATAGAAATTTTATTTATATTTATTTAAATTATATTAAAGTTAGAGGGTGTTAGGGTTAGGTTTAGGGGTTAATAAATTTAATATAGTGGCGGCGACGTGGGGGGAGATTAAGGGTTAATAAATGTAGGTAGGTGTCGGCGATGTTAGGGACGGCAGATTAGGGGTTAATAATATTAAACTAGTGTTTGCGAGGCGGAAGTGTGGCGGTTTAGGGGTTAATATATTTATTATAGTGGAGATGTCCGGTTTGGCAGATTAGGGGTTAAAAATGTTATTTTAGTGTTTGCGATGTGGGGGGCCTCGGTTTAGGGGTTAATAGGTAGTTTATGGGTGTTAGTGTACTTTTTAGCACTTTAGTTAAGAGTTTTATGCTACAGCTTTGTAGCATAAAACTCTTAACTACTGACTTTCAAATGCGGTAGGAGTCTTGACAGGAGAGGGTGTACCGCTCACTTTTAGGAAGACTCGTAAAACCGGCGTTAGGAAAATCTATATAATATAGGATACGCAATTGACGTAAGTGGATTTGCGGTATTTTCGAGTCGTGAAAAAAAATTGAGCGGTACACCTGTACCTGCCAGACTCGTAATACCAGCGGCGTTAGAAAGCATTGTTGGGACCTCTCAACGCTGCTTTTTAAGGCGAACGCCAAACTCGTAATCTAGCCGTATGTTTTTATCCCAAATATGAAACTGATAGTCTGCAAAAGGAAATATAAATAAACCTGACTCATGGCAAATATAAGTACAATACATATATTTAGAACTTTATATTAATGCATAAAGTGCCAAACCATAGCTGAGAGTGTCTTAAGTAATGAAAACATACTTACGAAAGACACCCATCCACATATAGCAGATAGCCAAACCAGTACTGAAACAGTTATCAGTAGAGGTAATGGAATATGAGAGTATATTGTCGATCTGAATAAGGGAGGTAGGAGATGAATCTCTACGACCGATAACAGAGAACTTATGAAACAGATCACCCACGAGGTAAACCATTACATTCAATAGGTAATACTCCCTTCACAACCCTCTGACATTCACTGTACTCTGAGAGGAATCGGGCTTCAAATAGCTGAGAAGCGCATATCAACGTAGAAATCTTAGCACAAACTTACTTCACCACCTCCATAGGAGGCAAAGTTTGTAAAACTGAATTGTGGGTGTGGTGAGGGGTGTATTTATAGGCATTTTGAGGTTTGGGACACTTTGCCCCTCCTGGTAGGATTGTATATCCCATATGTCTCTAGCTTATGGACTCTTGCCAATTACATGAAAGAAATAAGCCTAATTGCCTTGGTGAATTCTCATTAAGGCTTGCACAAAAGGGGGGGCATGTCCGAACAATGACCAAGGTGGCTGCTTTTTAGATATGGCTGAAGATAGGAGCTGATAAATCCGCTGTTTACTACCCATTAATTCCACAAACCAAAATTCTTCCAATTGATGTGATGAAGATTAACATCTGTAGCACAGCTCTGACCAACAATTATATAAAATTTCAGCCTGGCAGACCTAAAATTATGAGGTACGCAGCAGGGGTCTAATAACGGCCTGGCGCTTCATCTACCCCCCAATTGTTCATGCTGGGTCAGACATACCAGCAATATATGCTGAAGTACTAAACTACTACCACCCCTTTAAACACTTAAGGCTACTCTACACTAAACCCTCTATTATTCATCATGGTGGATGTCTCGCAAACGCTGCAAGCCCTCTTTGTAGATTTTGAAGTGGCAATGATCCGCAGTTTTGACTGCCTCATAGATTACTAAGCCTGAGAAGATGCACCAGCCTGATCATATGAAACCATCCTCAGAAATGCCGATACTCCCAGAGCATCAGAGGCAAGTTGCTAGACATACCGAGTTAATATGTAATGGATTGATCTCTCAGCATGCAGCCGATCCTTGGGAGCGGGTCACAGAGCATTTACCTCATAGGATTGAAGAATCCATAGATTTACAGGGGGATATGCCAGACAACCCAACATGCCTATCTAATATGATGAGGTCGGGAGTGAGGGGCCACCTACCTGTCTGGATGGCCACCATAGAAAAGATTGCTGGGCACTTGCATAGAGCAGAGAAAGGTGTTGCATCGGCTCTACTGCTGGAGTTCTATTTCCAAAAGGCTGAGCCGACTGAGCTAACAGTTTCAATGCAACCCCATGATATCCCTTTGGGACAAGCATTCGGGAGTACCGGCGTGGGGTAGGCTATTATGTCTCACAAAGAAGAGACTACATTAATCTGCTAATGCAGTAACTGACTTGGACTTCCTGATACTCCTATCTAACAACTTGAACTATTTATGATGACAATGGGGTCTGCAGCCTTAGTGTCAGGGTGCCAGGAATCAGGCTGAGACAAGAAGTGCAAAAATAATCACACCTTTATTAATAGCAAAAAATAATAAAAAGTCAACAAGTCAAATAACAAGCCAGGAGTCAAAACCAGAGCTGGTAGTCAGACAAGCCGAGTCAGGAGACAAAGCGAATAGTCAGACGAGCCAGAATCAGGAACAAGGGAAACAGCAGAGTCAGGAACAAGCCAGGGATCAGGAACCAGGAAGGACGTCAGGCAGCCAGGTAATAAACAGGAACTCTCACAAACAGGTCAGAGACAACACAAAGGCAAAGCATACTGAACAGAGGCCCTTTAAATAATAAGTGATGACATCACAATTCTGAGACTGCATTCTGTCTCACATGGATGATGCACACCAGTCTGGCCATAAAAGGAAGTGCAGGAAATGAAAAACATCCCCCACAATGCACCATAGTCAGCAAGAGAGGTGAGTAAAATGGCTGCCAGCAGCACATGGCAAACAAAACAGGGGGAAAACCCTGACAGTACCTTCCCCTCAACGACCCCTCCCCCACGGGAGGACAAAAGGCTTATTGGGGAAGCGGGCATGGAAGGCACGGAGGAGGGTGGGGGCATAAACATCAGAGGAGGGAACCCAAGAATGCTCCTTCAAACCGTAGCCCCTCCAGTGAACCAAATACTGTACACGGCCCCTGGACATACGAGAGTCAATAATGCTGCTGACCTCATACTCCTCATGGTTGTCAACAAAGATAGGACGGGGACGAGGCAACATAGTGGTAAACCGATTACAAACCAATGGTTTCAAGAGGGAGACATGAAAAACATTGGAGATGCGCATAGGAGGAAGGTCAAGAGCGTAGGCCACAGGATTAACCCGTCGGAGTATTCGAAAAAGACCAACATAACTGGGAGCCAATATATTGGAAGGCACACAAAGCTTCAAGTTGCTCGAGGACAGCCAAACTCTCTCACCAACCTGGTAGGAAGGTGGGGGCAGACTCCTACAATCAGCCTGGAACTTTTGGCACTACATAGAACGATGAAGGCAATCCTGAATCTGCACCCACGTGGAACTGAGTTGCCGGAGATGCTCCTCCAAAGCCGGAATACCATGAGACATGAATGGATCGGGCAACAAGGATGGTTGAAACCCATAATTCGCCATGAACGGGGATAACTTGGAGGAAGAATTAATAGCACTATTACAAGCAAACCAAGGTAACAGTTCAGACCAATTATTGTGGTGATCTGAGACATAGCAATGGAGGAACTGTTCCAGAGCTTGATTAGACGGTTCCGCAGCCACATTGGATTGAGGGTGATATGCCGAGGAGAAGGAAAGCTGGATCCCCATTTGAGCACAAAAGGAACACCAAAACCTGGAGACAAACTGGCTACCCCGGTCCGACACTATCTCCTTGGGTAACCCATGTAAACGGAAGACCTGCCGGGCAAAAATTGAAGCAAGCTACTGAGCGGTAGGCAGCTTCAGCAAGGGAATGCAATGTGACATTTTAGAAAAATGGTCAACCACCATAAGGATGACAGTATTGCCATTGGAAACAGGGAGCTCGACAATGAAGTCCATGGAAAGATGTGTCCAAGGACGCTCACCATTAGCAATAGGTTAAAGACCCACAGGAAGACGTTGAGGAGTCTTATTCTGTGCACAAACTGAGCAGGAGGCAACATACGCAGCAACATAAGAACAAAGACCTGGCCACCAGAATTGTCGAGTGACAGACCAAATCATTTGGTTCTTGCCTAGGTGACCTGTGGCTTTAGGATAGTGGTAAGTGTGCAAAAGTTTAGTTTGAAGATTCTCAGGAACAAAACACTTACCACTAGGTTTCTCAGGAGGTGCATTGGTTTGTGCAACCACCGCGGAGAGACGGGTGAATCCCAACTGCATCGGCTCAGCATTACCTGGTGACTCGGGACCAGGAGGCATGGCTGGGAACGAACTTGTAGGAGACAACGGAACAGGAGGCTTCCGCAAGCGCTCTTTGAAAGAGGGCTTCTCTCTGAGTCTGATGTCAATTAGGATAAAAAAAGACACCTGGCAGCAACTTCGTCTTTAATCGCATCAGAGAGCCCATGAAAGAAGGCGGCAACCAGGGCTTCATTGTCCCAACCTACCTCTGCGGCAAGCGTACGGAACTCAATAGCATCTTGTACCTTGCTAAATGGACATGAGTCGTTTAGCAGCAGAGAAGGAGCAAGCCGGAACATCAAATACCCTTCGAAAGGAGGCCACAAATTTAGGGTAATTTGAAATCACAGGTTTATTAGTCTCCCACAAGGGATTAGCCCAGGCAAGAGCTGATGAGAAATCCCACCTTAGCTCTGTCAGAGGCAAACGCCTGAGGTAACATCTCAAAGTAAATGCCCACCTGGTTCAAAAACCCTCTGCACTGAATAGGATCACCTCCATATCGCTGAAGTAGAGGTGCAGAACCGGACATGCTCCTGGTAGGCATAGGTGCAGCAGCGGAAACAGGAGCAGCCATAACTTGCGGGACACTTTGGTCCAAATGTGCAGTGCGAGTCAGCAGGGTTTGCAGGGCTAGTGCAAATTGATCCAAGCGGTGATCCTATACATCCATCCTGGAAATGATGGCAGGTAAAAGTGGATTATTAGCACCATCAGGATTCATGGCCTTTGCATAATGCCAGGGTGCCATTAATCAGACTGAGACTAGAAGTTTAAAAATAATCACACCTTTATTAATAGCAAAAAATAATAAAAAGTCCACAAGTCAAATAACAAGCCAGGAGTCAAAACCAGAGCTGGTAGTCAGACGAGACGAGCCAGGAGCCAAAGCGAATAGTCAGACGAGCCGGAATCAGGAACAAGGAAAACAGCAGAGTCAGGAACAAGCCAGGGATCAGGAACCAGGAAGGACGTCAGGCAGCCAGGTAATAAACAGGAACTCTCACAAAGAGGTCAGTGACAACGCAAAGGCAAAGCATACTGAACAGAGGCCCTTTAAATAATAAGTGATGACATCACATTTCTGAGACTGCATTATAATATAATTATATAACTGTAATATTGCTGTCAAGTTGAGGTTTAATTTAACCAAAGTATAGCCTGCACAATTGTTTTCTGTACAGCTATTCCTTATCAGCACAAGGGACACATTATAAATGAGGACGACTCCTCTAGCAGATTTTATCAGTTTAGCCTAAGCCAGCAAATAAAGAAACCAGTCACTTGCAATGAACTGCACACTCCAATTTATATTTCTACTTCTTAGCATTAACAATTAACGCAGGTCCATAGTTTAACTTTGAGCAGCTTGTGTGATTTAGTTAGATCACAGTCTCCCATTTATTACAGATACGGTAACCGGACTTTGTAAGCTGACACTGTGAACTTCAGCAGCCCCCACACTAGACAGTCACAGCAGTAAATCAAACCTCCGTGTTACGGAGCAATGGTGTGATGGCTACACTAATACCCCAAACCTTCTCTGTTGTATTCTTTCAATTCCCTTACTTGTTAGGAGTATTATTGTCAGATTGTCTGGTGTTTTCATAGGCACGCTGCGCTGCTTCATATCCTGCACAACCACTGAATCTGCCATACAATTGTCAGTATTTTATGCATTTGCTTGTTAGTGTCCTGCTTTATTTTCCTTCCCTCAGTTATTTAAAGAACAGTTCTTAGGTTCCGGGCCAAACCATCAACCTCCTCTAACTAGAAACTTATCACACGTGAAGTGACAGACCTGCTAACAAACCTTCAGATCAGACTCCTTTCTTCCTGGAGTTCAATAAAAAAAATTCCGAATTAGATACAGATATACCCCGCTCATACAGCGGGTTAGGGACCGGAGCCCCGCTGTAAAGTGAATACCGCCTTAAATTGAAACAAGGCGGTTTTAGCTATCTTTTCACTTGCCAGTATGTTTAAAAACATGTTTAAACTAACATATATTAGAGGTGCAATATTGCTATGTTTAGTTTAACACTAGCTCAGCAAAGTATTCAACAAATACTGTACCTGTAAAATAGTGACAATTACTGTAGTAAAATTTGCCAGACAATAATACTGAGACACAGATTGCACTGTAATGATGTAAACAAAGTGAACTGCACATAACAAAATGGTGCCAGTCACTTTTCTCGCAATCTCACGAAGATTACAGCACTGTTTCAAATTTTTGGAGGTTGAACTTCAGCTCCACAAAGCGCTGTATTAGCGAAACGCTGTAAAGTGAAGCGCTGTAAAGTGAGGTATACCTGTACAGGGAACTTATTTATATGACTCTTAAGAAAGTAGCAGATAAACCCAATCAAATCTCCTTAAACCATTCCTTTCAGTGTTGTTCCTCCTGCAAGCGCTGAATAAATAAGACAGGGCTTTTTCACAGGGATCTGGTTTCATCAGCTGTAACGCTCCAGAAAAGTAAGAGATACAGATATCAGTGATGGATTTTCAGCTCATCTCTCTCCCATACAGCAGGGAACAGAACGGACTTCCTTGCTCACAGCTTATGCACAATAGGGGTTGATATACACAATGCAAACACAAGACAGTTAGAAAGGGCAGCGACGCAACTGGCATGTAGACTACAGCAGGCGTATTCGCTATATTGTAGGATACAGGTAGCCCTCAGTTTACGTCGGGGTTAGGTTCCAGAAAGAATGGTTGTAAATCGAAAATGTTGTAAATTGAAACCCAGTGTATAATGTAAGTCAATGGGAAGTTGGGGAGTTGGGTTACAGGCCCCTCTCAAAATTGTCATAAGTAACACCTAATGCATTATTTTAAAAGCTTTAAAATGAAGACTTTAAATGCTAGACAGCATTATAAACCTAATAAAATAGTCACACAACACAGAATATATAATTAAACTAAGTTAAATTAACAAAAACATTTGCTAAACAGCATTATAAACCTAATAAAATAATTACACAACACAGACTTTACTTGCATTTTTCTGCAAACATTTCATTTTATGCATTCCAATCTGGACTGAGTTATAGACAGGGAAATCTTGTTCCTTTGAAATCTGCTCGATAGCTCAGGTCTGGTTAAACTGATTAATTTCAGCTTGCTTGGCTTTGCTGCAACACAAGCAGACAGTTCCACCCACTGGCTATTTTAATAAATGCACTGCTTCTCAATGCTTTTCAATAGCAGTCACATGACTGGAAAAAAAGGTTGTTATTCTGAAACAGTGTAAATTGAACCGTTGTAAAACGAGGGCCACCTGTATATCACTTTCTGCACCTATATACTGCAAAGATGCCTTTGCGTGCCATGTCTTATATTGTTAAAATACTGCATGTTTTGTCACTGGAATTAAAATATATAATGTACTGGGGGATTTCTTACTGTATGCAATGGCTGACACTGTTAGAGTAACAAAGTAATTAATTATATAATGCAATTGCAAATATAACACCTTAATGGAATATAACACTACTGCAGCAGACACTTAACTTAACCCCATGTTAACAGCAGCTTTTGAACCTACCTAACAGAGTCCTATTTGACAGTGTCAGCCCCGTCTCCAGCTTCTTCCTTTTTCTTTCTGCCGCTGCCACTGTAATCCACAATTTGGAGGGAAAACATAGAGCAGGGAGGGATAACACACAAGCATTAAAAAAGTGCTCCCCCTGCTGCCCACCGATAGCAATGGCCAACTCGCACACTGAAAATTGTGCGATTAGCAAAGGTATAGGCTCTGTTATGGGCGGAGCAGCAGGCACATAGAAAAATGTGCAAAGGGACATGGCACGTGCCGTAGAGAGGTATATAGAAGTATATAAAAGGATTTTTTTTTTTTTTAAATTAAACTGGACAGTAGACGGGGGGCGTGTCCGAACAGCGTACCAGAATAGATGCACTTTCTTTGAGCTCTGCATAGGATCCTCTCTAATGCGCTGATAACTGAGAAATAACAGCAAAGTCACCTAACCTACTCTTCAAATAATAGCTCCGCAGTAGCTGGTGGCTATTTCCACATGCTGTTTTTATGACTTCAGGGCTACAAATCGGCAACATAAGACCTAAGGCGGCGGCCTGAACATAGGTGGCGACCCCCCCCCCCCCCGGTTATACCGGGTTACCAGTGCTGGCAGACGATACCTGCCTTACTGACTTACTTTATCTAAACAGGTCCTCACATTTATACAAATCTTGCAACCACTATCAGTCTACAGATCTACACTGATAATAGCAATGGCGAGATTAGTCACACCCACGTGGCGCAATGAAATGCTAGACAAGTTTGATCGCCATTTTGCTAAGATTGAGGCTTTATTCCAAACCCTAATCGATAGAACGCCAACAGAAAAAGAGCTCTTATTATATATGGACAGTGTCACACTTGTAAAGGCTAAGAGCGCGAACACACAGCACTGCCAGGGAGCTGCAGCAAGCTTCTCCACACAGCCCGATGGGACCAACTGCACCAGTAAGTCGTCATTGCTGATAGCAACAAAAATCTCTAACGGCTTACCCAACCTAGTAAACACCCCTGAGACATACACTAGCAAAAGGAGAGTTGACAGCGCCCCTGGTCGGACTTGGGTGAGCAGCTCTGATGGGATGTTGAAACCGCTTTTGGCTGCAGACGGAGAAGGCATACAGTCCCCTAAGGATGGCGATACAGCTCAACCGCATCTAGCTCTGTTAGATCTAAACCGGGACATTGTGACACACTCAACATCACCCATCAGCTATGCAGCAAAGGATATCCACTTACGGCAACTGCTATTGAAACAACCTGAAGCACATACTGGTGCCGTGGCTTCAGCTATTAGGAAATATCTAACTACTGCGGTTATCCCCGCAGAGAACTCCGATCTCGTCCTGCTGCTGTTACAGCGTCCCTTCTTCACACTTAGACACATGGCGGTGAGACATTCTGATTTACAGAGACTAGTGAGTGCTTGGAAGATGGGAATAGGATAGTCACTTTAGACGTGACTGAGCTGCTCTAGCATATACCAATCTGTTTGGAACATATGTGTTATTTCTTAGGTAGTGTGTATTTACTTTCTCTCTTCCCTCTGGGTATGTTTACGTTATGTTTGAGTTGAATAAGTGCCGCTAAACGAAGATGTTCTATATCTAACAATCAAAGAACTATTTTATTATAATCTATTGACAATGCCCCATTATGATTCAGTGATATAAAGGTAGGCTTTGTGTATCATATGTCCAGAGAGGATTTTTTCTAACATTGGTTGTATCTTATCCTGGTGTAATTTCTCTGCAATGGCCCAACTAAATACACATATCCCACATATATAGCTTATAATCGACTAAGGGGTTCATGTTCATCATTTATAATGAGATTTTGCTGTCCTTGAATATTTGGTTACTGGTTGCTAAATATACACCAGAACTAAATATTTCAAGTCAATCCATTGCCTTTAATTTGGTATAGCTTATTTGACACCGCTGATAACATTGGGAAAGAAGAGCTCTAATATACAGGACTGTTGTTTTTGCAGTTTGTATCATATCTAATATTAATATCCCACAATTGATATGCATATCTTAAGCCAGGGGGGAATGTTCTATAATACTCTCCATGGCCCATGTTCAATTATAAAATGAGGACATTAAGACACTAAAGTTATTGTTCAAAATGTAAAACAAAAAACTTTTGGGCTTATTTGATCATGAGATCTGGAAACCAACTTAAGCTTGTATTATCAGCCCTATTATTATCTCACAATGTATTTATATTAAGGACAATGCTGTATGGTACTGTTTGTTTCTTTTTATTGTTGCATGCATTATTACCATCTTTATTGTTGATTTTTTTCTTTTCAATAAAGCTCTTAAAAAAAAAAAAAAAAAAAAACAGGAGACAAAAATACCGACAGGTACAATTGTTAAAGACGATATACTGTACATTATCTCAATAATAGAAAACAATAGCAAGTACGAAGTTCTTTGTCTACTTATACATGAAGTGTCATGAGCAAGTTGTCAGTATACTTTAATACATGAAAATTTAGATACACTATGAAAGAAAAAATAAACCATATACAACAAGCCAAAAAAAAAAAAACTGGACAGTAGACTGGAACCTTTTTTGGCAGAATAAAACATAATTTATGCTTACCTGATAAATGTATTTCTCTTGTGGTGTATCCAGTACACGGATCATCCATTACTTGTGGGATATTCTCCTTCCCAACAGGAAGCTGCAAGAGGATCACCCACAGCAGAGCTGTCTATATAGTTCCTCCCCTAACTGCCACCTCCAGTCATTCGACCGAAGACAAGCAAGAGAAAGGAGAAACCATAGGGTGCAGTGGTGACTGTAGTTTAAAAAAATATATATATACCTGCCTTAAAATGAGAGGGCGGGCCGTGGACTGGATACACCACAAGAGAAATAAATTTATCAGGTAAGCATAAATTATGTTTTCTCTTGTAAGGTGTATCCAGTCCACGGATCATCCATTACTTGTGGGATACCAATACCAAAGCTAAAGTACACGGATGAAGGGAGGGACAAGGCAGGAACTTAAACGGAAGGTACCACTGCCTGTAAAACCTTTCTCCCAAAAATAGCCTCCGAAGAAGCAAAAGTATCAAATTTATAAAACTTTGAAAAAGTATGAAGCGAAGACCAAGTCGCCGCCTTTCAAATCTGTTCAACAGAAGCCTCATTTTTAAAAGCCCATGTGGAAGCCACAGCTCTAGTAGAATGAGCTGTAATCCTTTCAGGAGGCTGCTGGCCAGCAGTCTCATAAGCTAAGCGTATTATACTTCTTAGCCAAAACGAAAGAGAAGTTGCCGAAGCCTTTTGGCCTCTCCTCTGTCCAGAGTAGACAACAAACAAAGCAGACGTTAGACGAAAATCTTTAGTAGCTTGTAAATAAAACTTTAAAGCATGAACCACGTCAAGATTGTGTAACAGACGTTCCTTCTTTGAAGAAGGATTAGGACACAATGACGGAACAACAATCTCCTGATTGATATTCTTATTAGATACCACTTTAGGTAAAAACCCAGGTTTGGTACGCAAAACTACCTTATCTGCATGGAAGATCAGATAAGTGGAATCACACTGTAAGGTAGATAACTCAGAAACTCTACGAGCCGAGGAAATAGCTACCAAAAACAGAACTTTCCAAGATAAAAGCTTGATATCTATGGAATGAAGAGGTTCAAACGGAACCCCTTGGAGAACTTTAAGAACCAAATTTAAACTCCATGGCGGAGCAACTGGTTTAAACACAGGCTTGATTCTAACTAAAGCCTGACAAAACGCCTGAACGTCTGGAACATCCGCCAGACGCTTGTGCAAAAGAATAGACAGAGCAGAAATCTGTCCCTTTAAGGAACTAGCTGACAATCCCTTTTCCAATCCTTCTTGGAGAAAAGATAATATCCTGGGAATCCTGACTTTACTCCATGAGTAACCTTTGGATTCACACCAATAAAGATATTTACGCCATATCTTATGATAGATTTTCCTGGTGACAGGCTTTCGTGCCTGAATTAAGGTATCAATGACTGACTCGGAGAAGCCACGCTTTGATAAAATCAAGCGTTCAATCTCCAGGCAGTCAGTCTCAGAGAAATTAGATTTGGATGGTTGAAAGGACCCTGAAGTAGAAGGTCCTGTCTCAGAGGCAGAGTCCATGGTGGAAGGGATGACATGTCCACCAGCTCTGCATACCAAGTCCTGCGTGGCCACGCAGGTGCTATCAAAATCACTGATGCTCTCTCCTGCTTGATTTTGGCAATCAGACGAGGGAGCAGAGGAAACGGTGGAAATACATAAGCCAGGTTGAAGGACCAAGGCGCTGCTAGAGCATCTATCAGCGTTGCCTTGGGATCCCTGGACCTGGATCCGTAACAAGGAAGTTTGGCTTTCTGGCGAGACGCCATGAGATCCAGTTCTGGTTCGCCCCAACGTTGAACCAATTGTGCAAACACCTCCGGATGGAGTTCCCACTCCCCCGGATGAAAAGTCTGTTGACTTAGAAAATCCGCCTCCCAGTTCTCTACACCTGGGATATGGACAGCTTATAGGTGGCAAGAGTGAATCTCTGCCCAATGAATTATCTTTGAAACTTCCAACATCGCTAGGGAACTCCTTGTTCCCCCTTGATGGTTGATGTAAGCCACAGTCGTGATGTTGTCCGACTGAAATCTGATGAACCTCATTGTCGCTGAGGCCAAGCTTGAAGAGCATTGAATATCGCTCTTAGTTCCAGAATGTTTATTGGGAGGAGGGTCTCCTCCTGAGTCCACGATCCCTGAGCCTTCAGGGACTGCCCCCCAGCATAGAAGGCTGGCATCTGTCGTTACTATTGTCCAATCTGGCCTGCGAAAGGTCATACCTTTGAACAGATGGACCCGAGATAGCCACCAGAGAAGAGAAGCCCTGGTCTCTTGATCCAGATTTAGTAGAGGGGACAAATCTGTGTAATCCCCATTCCACTGACTGAGCATACAGAGTTGCAGCGGTCTGAGATGTAGGCGGGCAAACGGCACTATGTCCATTGCCGCTACCATTAAGCTGATTACTTCCATACACTGAGCCACAGAAGGGCGAGAAGTAGAATAAAGAACACGGCAAGAATTTAGAAGTTTTGATAACCTGGTCTCTGTCAGGTAAATCCTCATTTCTACAGAATCTATCAGAGTTCCCAGAAAGGAAATTCTTGTGAGAGGGGATAGAGAACTCTTCTCTTCGTTCACTTTCCACCCGTGCAACCTCAGAAATGCCAGAACTATGTCCGTATGAGACTTGGCAATTTGGAAATCTGACGCCTGTATCAGAATGTCGTCTAAATAAGGGGCCACTGCTATGCCCCGCAGCCTTAGGACTGCCAGAAGTGACCCCAGAACCTTCGTAAAGATTCTTGGAGCTGTAGCTAACCCAAAGGGAAGAGCTACAAACTGGTAATGCCTGTCCAGGAAGGCAAACCTGAGAAACCGATGATGATCTTTGTGTATCGGAATGTGAATATAAGCATCCTTTAAATCCACTGTAGTCATGTATTGACCCTCCTGGATCATAGGTAGGATGGTACGAATAGTCTCCATCTTGAATGATGGGACCCTGAGAAATTTGTTTAGGATCTTGAGATCTAAGATTGGTCTGAAGGTTCCCTCTTTTTTGGGAACCACAAACAGAATTGAATAGAAGCCTTGTCCCTGTTCCTCCTTTGGAACTGGGTGGATCACTCCCATAACTTGGAGGTCTTGAACACAATGTAAGAATGCCTCTCTTTTTATCTGGTTTGCAGATAATTGTGAAAGGTGAAATCTCCCTTTTGGAGGGGAAGCTTTGAAGTCCAGAAGATATCTCTGGGATACAATTTCCAATGCCCAGGGATCCTGGACATCTCTTGCCCAAGCCTGGGCGAAGAGAGAAAGTCTGCCCCCTACTAGATCCGTTACCGGATCGGGGGCCAATCCTTCATGCTTTCTTAGAGGCAGCAGCAGGTTTTTTGGCCTGCTTACCTTTGTTCCAAGCCTGGTTAGGTCTACAGACCGACTTGGACTGGGCAAAAGTTCCCTCTTGTTTTGTATTAGAGGAAGTTGATGCCGCGCTCGCCTTAAAGTTTCGAAAGGCACGAAAATTAGTCTGTTTGGCCCTTGATTTATTAGACCTGTCCTGAGGGAGGGCATGACCTTTTCCTCCCGTGATATCAGAAATGATCTCCTTCAAACCAGGCCCGAATAGGGTCTGCCCCTTGAAGGGAATATTAAGAAGCTTAGACTTTGAAGTAATGTCAGCTGACCATGATTTAAGCCATAGCGCCCTACACGCCTGAATAGCAAAACCAGAATTATTAGCCGTTAGTTTAGTCAAATGAACAATGGCATCAGAAACAAATGAATTGGCTAGCTTAAGTGCTCTAAGCTTGTCAAGTATATCATCCAATGGGGTCTCTACCTGTAAAGCCTCTTCCAGAGACTCAAACCAGAAGGCCGCCGCAGCAGTGACTGGGGCAATGCATGCAAGAGGTTGCAGAATAAAACCTTGTTGAATAAACATTTTCTTAAGGTAACCCTCTAACTTTTTATCCATTAGATCTAAGAAAGCACAACTGTCCTCGACGGGAATAGTAGTACGCTTAGCTAGGTTAGAAACTGCTGCCTCCACCGTTTGCCATAAGTCCCGTCTGGCGGCATCTATTGGAAACAATTTCTTAAAAATAGGAGGGGGAGAGAACGGTACACCTGGTCTATCCCATTCCTTAGTAATAATTTCTGAAAACCTTTTAGGTATTGGAAAAACATCAGTGTAAACAGGCACTGCATAGTATTTATCCAATCTGCACAATTTCTCTGGCACTGCAATGGTGTCGCAGTCATTCAGAGTAGCTAAAACCTCCCTGAGTAACACGCAGAGGTGTTCAAGCTTAAATTTAAATGTTGCCATATCAGAATCAGGTTGAATCATCTTCCCTGAGTCAGACACATCACCCACAGAAAGAAGCTCTCCTTCCTCGGCTTCTGCATATTGTGAGGGGGTATCAGACATAGCTACTAAAGCATCAGAGTGCTCTGTATTTCTTCTAACCCCAGAGCTGTCTTGCTTTCCTCGTAACCCAGGTAGTCTGGATAATACAGCTGACAGTGTATTATCGATGACTGCCGCCATGTCTTGTAAAGTAAACTCCATGGGCGCGCTAGATGTACTTGGCGCCTCTTGAGCGTGAGTCCCTTGAGCGGAAGTCAAAGGCTCTGACACGTGGGGCGAGTTAGTCGGCATAACTTCCCCCTTGTCAGATTCCTCTGGTGATAAATCTTTTAAAGACAGAATATGGTCTTTATAACTTAAAGTGAAATCAGTACATTTGGTACACATTCTAAGAGGGGGTTCCACCATGGCTTCTAAACATAATGAACAAGGAGTTTCCTCTATGTCAGACATGTTTAAACAGACTAGCAATGAGACCAGCAAGCTTGGAAAACACTTTACAGAAAGTTAACAAGCAAAAAATAAAAACGGTACTGTGCCTTTAAGAAAAATAAGAAAGGTCAGAATTTGAAAAACAGTGAAAAAAAGCAGTAAATCAAACGAAATGTTTACAGTTTGTATAATAGGCTAACAGAGCATTGCACCCACTTGCAAATGGATGATTAACCCCTTAGTTTCAAAAACGTATCAAAAAAACGAAATAGACATTTTTTAACAGTCACAACAAACTGCCACAGCTCTGCTGTGGCCCTACCTTGCCATACAAACGACTTTGGAAAGCACCAAAACCCTTCAGAGAGGTCCTAAGCATTCAGGGAACTCTTTCAAGGAAACTGGATGTCTCAGCTTGCAAAAGCTAATGCGCATTTAGGCGCGAAATTAGGCCCCTCCCACTCCTGTCTAAAAGGCCTAACAAAACTATCCCTAGGCAAATTTCAGCCAGCCATGTGGAAAAACTGGGCCCCAATAAAGTTTTATCACCAAAAAACGTTTAAGCACTCCCAGCAAACGTCTTATATTTCAGTAATTTGAAAAAATAATAAGTGTTACCTCTAATAGTAAGCATGATACTAGTCGTTATTAAATCACTGTAATCAGGCTTACCTTAAATAAATCCGTGTATCAACAGCATTTTCTAGCATATACATTTCTCTAGAAAAATTTAGGCTGCACATACCTCATAGCATACCCTGCACGCCATTCCCCAAGCTGAAGTTACCTCTCTCTTCAGTTATGTGTGAGAACAGCAATGGATCTTAGTTACAACCTGCTAAGATCATTAGAGACCACAGGCAGACTCTTCTTCTATTTTCTGCCTGAGACCAAAATAGTACAACTCAGGTACCATTTAAAAATAACAAATTTTTGAATTGAAGAAAAACAACTAAATTACACCACATCTCTCTAACTGCTTCCATGCTTGTTGAGAGCTGCAAGAGAATGACTGGAGGTGGCAGTTAGGGGAGGAGCTATATAGACAGCTCTGCTGTGGGTGATCCTCTTGCAGCTTCCTGTTGGGAAGGAGAATATCCCACAAGTAATGGATGATCCGTGGACTGGATACACCTTACAAGAGAAATATAATTTTTCCAATAGGGGGGCTATTGGAGAAATTATATTCATTCAGCCAAAAAATTAATTTTCTTTCTTTTTTCTCCCAGGGGACTCACGTGTAGTTGTGATCATAGGGAGGAGCCTCCACTGAGTATGATCCGGACACACAGGAGCTCGCAAACTCTACAACCACCTGCCTGATTGCTCAGAAGACATGCGGTAGCAGGGCTACATGAACAGCATCCACCTCAGTCGGCTGTAAACTGCGCAGTAAACACTCAGCAGCACGCAAAAATGAGGCCCTGCCCATCGTGGGCATAACTTCTCCTACACCGGAGTAAAAAACATAATTTATGTAAGAACTTACCTGATAAATTCATTTCTTTCATATTAGCAAGAGTCCATGAGCTAGTGACGTATGGGATATACATTCCTACCAGGAGGGGCAAAGTTTCCCAAACCTCAAAATGCCTATAAATACACCCCTCACCACACCCACAAATCAGTTTAACGTATAGCCAAGAAGTGGGGTGATAAGAAAAAAGTGCGAAAGCATAAAAAATAAGGAATTGGAATAATTGTGCTTTATACAAAAAAATCATAACCACCACAAAAAAGGGTGGGCCTCATGGACTCTTGCTAATATGAAAGAAATGAATTTATCAGGTAAGTTCTTACATAAATTATGTTTTCTTTCATGTAATTAGCAAGAGTCCATGAGCTAGTGACGTATGGGATAATGACTACCCAAGATGTGGATCTTCCACGCAAGAGTCACTAGAGAGGGAGGGATAAAATAAAGACAGACAATTCCGCTGAAAATAATCCACACCCAAAATAAAGTTTAAATCTTATAATGAAAAAAACTGAAATTATAAGCAGAAGAATCAAACAAACAGCTGCCTGAAGTACTTTTCTACCAAAAACTGCTTCAGAAGAAGAAAACACATCAAAATGGTAGAATTTAGTAAAAGTATGCAAAGAAGACCAAGTGGCTGCTTTGCAAATCTGATCAACTGAAGCTTCATTCCTATACGCCCAGGAAGTAGAAACTGACCTAGTAGAATGAGCTGTAATCCTTTGAGGCGGAGTTTTACCCGACTCGACATAGGCATGATGAAACAAAGATTTTAACCAAGATGCCAAAGAAATGGCAGAAGCCTTCTGACCTTTCCTAGAACCGGAAAAGATAACAAATAGACTAGAAGTCTTTCGGAAATCCTTAGTAGCTTCAACATAATATTTCAAAGCTCTAACTACATCCAAAGAATGCAACAAGTTTTCCTTAGAATTCTTAGGATTAGGACACAATGAAGGAACCACAATTTCTCTACTAATGTTGTTAGAATTCACAACCTTAGGTAAAAATTTAAAAGAAGTTTGCAACACTGCCTTATCCTGATGAAAAATCAGAAAAGGAGACTCACAAGAAAGAGCAGATAATTCAGAAACTCTTCTAGCAGAAGAGATGGCCAAAAGAAACAAAACTTTCCAAGAAAGTAATTTAATGTCCAGCGAATGCATAGGATCAAACGGAGGAGCTTGAAGAGCCCCCAGAACCAAATTCAAACTCCAAGGAGGAGAGATTGACTTAATAACAGGTTTTATACGAGCCAAAGCTTGTACAAAACAATGAATATCAGGAAGACTAGCAATCTTTCTGTGAAAAAGAACAGAAAGAGCAGAGATTTGACCTTTCAAGGAACTTGCAGACAAACCTTATCCAAACCATCCTGAAGAAAACTGTAAAATTCTAGGAATTCTAAAAGAATGCCAAGAAAAATGATGAGAAAAACACCAAGAAATGAAAATCTTCCAGACTCGATAATATATCTTCCTAGATACAGTTTTACGAGCCTGTAACATAGTATTAATCACAGAGTCAGAGAAACCTCTATGATTGAGAATCAAGCGTTCAATCTCCATACCTTCAAATTTAAGGATTTGAGAACCTGATGGAAAAAAGGACCTTGCGATAGAAGGTCTGGTCTTAACGGAAGAGTCCACGGTTGGCAAGTGGCCATCCGGACAAGATCCGCATACCAAAACCTGTGAGGCCATGCTGGAGCCACCAGCAGAATAAACGAACGTTCCTTTAGAATCTTGGAAAAAGAACTATAGGCGGAAAGATATAAGCAGGATGATACTTCCAAGGAAGTGACAATGCATCCACTGCTTCCGCCTGAGGATCCCTGGATCTGGACAGATACCTGGGAAGCTTCTTGTTTAGATGAGAAGCCATCAGATCTATTTCTGGAAGTCCCCATATTTGAACAATCTGAAGAAATACCTCTGGGTGAAGAAACCATTCGCCCGGATGTAGTGTTTGGCGACTGAGATAATCCGCTTCCCAATTGTCTATACCTGGGATATGAACCGCAGAAATTAGACAGGAGCTGGATTCCGCCCATACAAGTATTCGAGAGACTTCTTTCATAGCCAGAGGACTGTGAGTTCCTCCTTGATGATTGACATATGCCACGGTTGTGACATCGTCCGTCTAGAAACAAATGAACGACTCTCTCTTTAGAAGAGGCCACGACTGAAGAGCTCTGAAAATTGCACGGAGTTCCAAAAATGTTGATTGGTAATCTCACCTCCTGAGATTCCCAAACCCCTTGTGCTGTCAGAAACCCCCATACAGCTCCCCAACCTGTCAGATTTGCATCTGTTGAGATCACAGTCTAGGTTGGAGGAACAAAAAGAAGCCCCCTGAACTAAACGATGGTGATCTGTCCACCACGTCAGAGAGTGTCGAACAATCGGTTTCAAAGATATTAATTGAGATATCTTTGTATAATCCCTGCACCACTGGTTCAGCATACAGAGCTGAAGAGGTCGCATGTGAAAACGAGCAAAGGGAATCGCGTCCAATGCAGCAGTCATAAGACCTAGAATTTCCATGCATAAGGCTACCGAAGGGAATAATTGAGACTGAAGGTTTCGATAAGCTGAAACCAATTTCAGACGCCTCTTGTCCGTCAGAGACAGAATCAAGAACACTGAATCTATCAGGAAACCTAAAAAGGTTACCCTTGTCTGAGGAATCATACAAACTTTTTGGTAAATTGATCCTCCAAACATGTTCTTGAAGAAACAACACTTATAAAAGACTGGAAAGGTTCTTTCTAGAGAAAATGAGCAAAGGGAATTGAATCCAATGCTGTGGCCATAAGACCTAAAACTTCTATGCATATATAGCAACTGAAGGAAATAATAGAGACTAAAGGTACCGATAGACGGAACCCAATAACATTATCCCTTGTCTGATAGAGACAAGGACAGTGACACAAACTATCTGGAAACCTAAAAAAGGTGACCCTTGTGTGAGGAATCAAGAGCTTTAGAAAAGAAGATCCTCTAACTATGTCCTGAAGAGTAAGTGAATCATATGAGATTCCGCATCCTCAGAAAAAAATCTGAATGAAAACAGAAAAATGAAAATATGCATTTATTGTATCTAATGAAAACAAATAATGCTATCAAAGACCATAAAAAGGCAAAATAGTTTGAATAAAACTCCAAAACCCGGTTCCTCAAAAGAAACTGGAAGAAATACCCCAGAAGATTCCAGGTCTGAGCATCGCTTGAACCCCATGGGTGCCCAGCCATGCTTCAACAGTACCCAAAATATATAGGACAGAAACACAGTTAAAGAAAGTGTTAGCCTTGCTGGAATAAAATCAAAGAAATTTGGACAAAATAAATTTCAAAGAAGCCTTAACCTGCCCCTTACCAGCCAAGCCGGAATACGGCACGTACATCGCAAAATTAGGGAGCTGATTTCGAACTCCAATTATAGACATGTTACTTGGGAAAGAACTCAGGAATTCGTTCCTTAATAAGAACAACCAAACTAGTATAAGCTTAAAGTTTTAGTCTTAGAACTCAACCTTGAAGCCCAGAGTAACAGTTAAGAATTGAATCCAATTATAAAACAAATAATTGATTATCTTAGAACAAAGGAAATATGGATTTTTTTTTATTTTTTTTTTAAATCACAAAATTCTTCTAGCTAAAAAGCTAAAGACATAGATTAACCCTCATTTGCGAAAATATTAAATACAGTGGACTTGCATAATCAATAAATGCAAAACAACAAGACAAATGCAACAGCACCTACTCTAGTAAATGTTGTCCCTTTAACAATGCTAAAATAAATCATAATCTGATACTTGATCTTAAAGTAAACAGAGAAAATGAAGCAATTGCAATATCCAAATAAATCATAGGACCAAGAAAAGTACCTGAAACTAAATAATTTTCCATAAATAAGATACAACTATCTAAAGAAAAATAAATACTATTTTGCTATAGAAACAATAGCATAATTAGTAGAATTAAAGATAGCGCCAATAAATTGGAGAACCCTCCAAATTGAGTTTAACTGCTGGCAAAGACTATAGTTTAAAACCTTTGAAGAAGGAATAAAAGAAAATTCTCAGCCTATTCCATTCCCTAGTATAGGGAATTGGAAAGAAAACCTCTAAAGAAATAAATAGGCAGAAATAATGTCAGCTAGTCTTAAAGAACTAGTTACCTTAATATCCAAAATAATCAACACCTTTTCAACAAAGAACAAATGTACTTTAATAATTGAAAAATAATAAAAAAGTAGATTTGTTAGTGTCAATATCTGATGAAGAAAATTTCTGAAAAAAACATCATCAGAGGAGGATAAATCAGTATGTTGTTGGTCATTTGAAACTTCAATAATAAAAAAAGAAGTGAAAAAGACCTAAAAATTTTATTAGAAGGCACGAAGTCAGACAAAGCCTTTAACATAGAATCAGAAAAATATTTCTTATAAGTCTTCTAAATATTTCTTGTAAGAAAAGAAAATATATAAAGCATAAATACTAATGGATTCCGCATGTAAAAGTATAACATAATATCTTATTACAAACCATAGCTAAAGATAAACATTTATAACATTTAAAATAAATGAACTTAGCTTTGGTAGAACTGAAACTCAGTTAAGCGTTTTTCCAAAAGTGGCTTCTGATTCAGAGTCCATTTGAGACATCTTGCAATGTGTAATAGAAAAAACAACATATAAAGCAAAATTGATCAAATTCCTTAAATGACAGTTTCAGGAATGGGAAAAAAATGCCAACGAACAAGCTTCTAGCAACCAGAAGCAATAAATAATGATACTTAAATATTGTGCAGACCACAATGACGCTCAAATTTTTTAGCTACAAAAAAGCCGCCCACATTATTTGGCGCCTAAATGCTTTTGGCGCCAAAAATTGCGCCACATCCGGTAACGCCGACATTTTTTGGCGCAAAAACGTCAAAAAAATTACGCAACTTCCGGCAACACGTATGACGCCGGAAATGACAAGAAAATTTTTGCGCCAAGAATGACGCAATAAAATGAAGCATTTTCAGCCCCCGCGAGCCTAACAGCCCACAGGAAAAAAAGTCAAATTTTAAGGTAAGAAAAAATTGATTATTCATATGCATTATCCCAAATATGAAACTGACTGTCTGAAAATAAGGAACGTTGAACATCCTGAATCAAGGCAAATAAATGTTTAAACACATATATTTAGAACTTTATATAAAAGTGCCCAACCATAGCTTAGAGTGTCACAGAAAATAAGACTTACTTACCCCAGGACACTCATCAACATGTAGTAGAAAGCCAAACCAGTACTGAAACGAGAATCAGTAGAGGTAATGGTATATATAAGAGTATATCGTCGATCTGAAAAGGGAGGTAAGAGATGAATCTCTACGACCGATAACAGAGAACCTATGAAATAGACCCCGTAGAAGGAGATCATTGAATTCAAAAAGGCAATACTCTCTTCACATCCCTCTGACATTCACTGCACGCTGAGAGGAAAACAGGGCTCCAACCTGCTGCGGAGCGCATATCAACGTAGAATCTAGCACAAACTTACTTCACCACCTCCACAGGAGGCAAAGTTTGTAAAACTGATTTGTGGGTGTGGTGAGGGGTGTATTTATAGACATTTTGAGGTTTGGGAAACTTTGCCCCTCCTGGTAGGAATGTATATCCCATACTTCACTAGCTCATGGACTCTTGCTAATTACATGAAAGAAATACGTAGTAACCGAAGCCACCATAACAAACTGAAAGGGAACCAAAATATCCCCTTTTCAGGCTGCCCTTACACAAATAAAAGTTGTAAAGTACTTTCAGCATTCTCCCGGCCCCAGTGCCTGTATTTAGCTGTCAAAAACTGGACCCTCCATACCAGAAGGATTAAAGTCCCCACATAAGAAGCCCATAATGAGTCTTCGTTACTCTCTCTTTTATTCAAATAAAGAGTAAAATGAATTTCAAGTGCCCACTTTAATCTGAGTCTTGCTCCCCAGAATATAAAAAGTTAGCACTTACCTTAAATGCTGTCCGACAGCAGGACAGTCCAGCAGGTGTAAGAGGTCCTCTCCCTCCCATTGCCCTGTGGAATAAGATAAGCCTGAGTTAAATATGCTTAGGCTATCTGCATTAGGGCAGCATCAATATATAGGAGGCGCAGTGAGAATTATGTCCCACCAGTTCCTATTGCTCTAAAGCCACCAAAAGCTCTACTACAGAGACTGATATGGATTAGGCTACACCCTAGAACAAAGCAGCACACTCTGGCACCACTTTAAAAATAATAAACTCTTGATTGAAGAATCTATACTAACACCTCACTTTACCTTTTCCTATCACTAACGTAGGCAAAGAGAATGACTGGGGTGGGAGGGAAGGGAGGCGCTATATAACAGCTCTGTTGTGGTACTCTTTGCCTCCTCCTGCTGACCAGGAGGCGTAATCCCACAAGGATGAAATCCGTGGACTCATCATGTCTTTAAAAAGAAATAAAGAAGGTGAGGTAAATGATAAATGCCCACTCACTTGGGGTATACCACATGTTTGTGCTAACAGAGCAGGCCAAGACTTTTGAGCCGCTCGACTGACTCGCCTCCCGCAGTGTCGGATCGCACTTCCAGAAATCACGTCACAGGCAGACCTATTTCACACCAGGATAGCCTCAAGTTTCCGACGGCCTCTGATGTCACAGGAGGTGCAAACTCTTCCATGAATAACGCACCAAATAGTAGCAGTAGTGTGATAAAAATGTTTTAATAACTAAACATGATTTAAAACACAGCAACGCATTTCTCGGCGGTCAACACCTTTTCATCAGACTGTACTGACACAAACTACCGCTCCTAATTTAAAAGGCTAATGCACCAATCAGACAGGAGGGAGTGCGTGATTTCACGCCCCTTTGGATCAACAAATGTTTCAAAAAGCTGATTGGCCAAACAAAGTACAAAGTTTCCATTACTAAATGTGATACAATGTAATACATATTGAACAAATCTTGACAATCTATAGTCAACTTGTGAAAAAAACAGTAATAATGCATAAAACAAAAAAAAACCCAAGCTGCAACACTGACGATCCCCCTAGCTGATAAACAATACGCTAATGTAATTTAAGCATATATAAAACGTATATTCCTTAAGCCGGATCAATCCTCGGCAGTGGGAATATTAGTCAGTGGTTAACATCAGTATGTCAGCCTGCAATGGTGTCACAGCGGAATATATACAATAAAAAATACAATAAAAAAAACTAGAGTACAATCAACGTGTTACATACTAGTGGTTGTGTATGCAATACCTATAAATAACATATGATAATATGTGAATAATATAGATATCCTAGCCTATTAGTCCTAATGTGATGTGGCCACTGTATGAGGTACTAAGTGGTGGAATAGCTCGTATATGAGGGGTTGCTATAACGATAAATGAGGTACTAAGTGGTGGAATAGCCCGTATATGAGGGGTTGCTATAACAATATACTATAATGTGCAAGTAAAAACCATTAAGGTTATATCAGGCAAGTGCAAACTAATGAAGGAATAAAAAGGGGGGATGAAACTCCCCTTGTGTGGTGTCCAATGTGGATATGTGATGTGTGTCAGTGTTAAATCCACAATGTTTCTAAAAGGGACAGTAACAAAAACAGTATAATATCAAATAATTCAAAAAGTGCGGTGGGCACCTATACTGAGTTTCATATGCCAATCAAAATGCTGCTAAATCCATATTAAGGTTTAAGGGACAGTCAACACCCAGGAAAACTTTATCCCATACCTTAGATCCACACAAAAAAATGAGCCTGCATCGCATCCCATCTTCAATACCACTAACGTTATGTGTCTAATCTTTGAATGAACATATAGCTTTCAGCGGTAGATATAGCCGCCAAACTCCCCCCCACCATTACATAGGTGGCTTCTTCTTAAAGTCTTCAACCAATCAGAATCAAATCCTAGGCTAGATTCTTTACCCGTGTTCACGGAGACACTTTCTATTTCTAATAGCGAGCGCACTAAAATTATAATGCGCATACACATTAGAAATAGAACAGCATCCCTGTGATCGAGGATTGAATTTAAAAAAGAAGGGGACGGAGGAGGGGGAGGAGTTTGGCGGCCATATCTACCGCTGAAAACTGTATGGGCTTTCGATGATTAGACTTATAACGTTAGTGGTATTGAAGATGGGATGCGGTGCAGGCGCAACTTTTTTTTGTGGTTCTAAAGTATGGGATAAAGTTTTCCTGGGTGTTGTAATATTGCCCATCACGGGGATTTGAAATATCTGTCCATTACCCCTATTGAACATATTCTCCCATCACATAGATACAATAGACTAATTAATTAGATTGCGCCAAAGGGAAACCTTTTGGATTTTTAAATTAAATACTTTATTTCCCAATGGCCTTAAAGGGACAAGTGTGGTGTAAAAAGGAGTAAGAAAAAGCCATAAAAAAAGGAACAGGAAAAAATATGTGCTCCATTAAAAAATAACCCATAATAGGGAGAGGACCTCGTGGACTCTTGCCACCATGAAATAAATTAATTTATTAGGTAAGTTCTTACATGTTTTGTTAAATATAGGTGGCGAGAGTCTACGATTTGTTACATATGGGATATAATACCCAAGATGTGGAAGTCCACCAGTAACAAAACAAAAAGGGAGGGATAAAATATAAACAGCTTTTTTTGCTGAAAATAATATCCAAATTAAAGTCTTTTAATAACTTAAAAAAAATAAAAAGAAATTTATATAGGCAACAGAATCAACGAGTGACCACTGCCTGAAGCACCTTTTTACCAAAAGCTGCTTCTGAAGAGGCAAAAACATCAAAAACATAAAAATGGTAAAATTTGGTATAAGTATGCAAAGAAGACCAAGTGGATGCTTTGCAGATTTGATCAACTGAAGCCTCATTCTTGAAAGCCCAAGATGTAGCAACTGATCTTGTAGAATGAGCTGTAAAATTCTTTGTGGCGGAGACTGACCCGCTTTGTTCTTTAAAAGAGGCCAAGCTTGAAGGGCTTTGAAAAGAGCATAAGATATTTATCGGAATCTTTGTTTCCTAAACATTCCAGACTCCCTGTGCAGTCAGGGACCCCCATACTGCTCCCCAACCTGTAAGACTTGCATCTGTTGTGACCACAGACAAGGTAGGACGAACAAAGGAAGCCCCTTGAAGAAATTGGTGTTTTAGCCACCATGTCAGAGTGTTGGGATCCAATAATATTAGTTGTGATATTCGAGTATAATCCTTGCACCATTGGCGCAGCATGCAAAGCTGAAGAGGCCTCATATGAAAATGAGCAAAGGGGATCGCTTCCGATGCTACAATCATTACGCCTAACACCTCCATGCACATAGCCACTGAAGGCTATGATAGAGACTGAAGGTTTAGACAAGCTGAAACTAATTGTATTCATCTCTTTTCCATGAAAGAGTCATGGACACTGAGTCTATTTGTAAACCTAAATAAGTGACCTTTGTCTGAGAAATCAAGAAAATCTTTAGAAAATTGATCCTCCAACCATGATTTTGAAGAAACAACAATAGTTGACTTGTGTGAGATTCTGCTAAATTAAAAGATTGAGCTAGAACCAAGATATCATCCAAATAAGGAAACACCGCAATACCCTGCTCTCTGATTACAGATAGAAGGGCACCGAGAACCTTTGAAAATATTCTTGGTGCTGTTGCTAGGCCAAACGGAAGAGCAACAAACTGAAAATGCTTTCCTAGAAAAGAGAATCTCAGAAACTGAAAGTGATCTGGGTGAATAGGGATGTGAAGATAAGCATCCTGTAAGTCTATTGTGGACATATAATGATCTTGCTGAACAAAAGGCAGAATAATCCTTATAGTTTCCATCTTGAAGGTTAGAACTCTCACATTTCTGTTTAGTGTTTTCAGATCCAAGATTGGTCTGAAAGAATTCTCCTTCTTTGGTACAATGAATAGATTTGAGTAAAAACCCTTTCCTTGTTCCTGTACAGAAACTGGGACAATCACTCCCATAAGTTCAAGATGTGAGACACATGTTAGAAAAGCCTGAGCTTTTACCGGATGTTTTGGAACATGAGTTAAGATAAAAACCTCCCCTTGGGGGTTTGATTTTGAAACCAATTTGATATCCATGAGAGATTATATTCTGAATCCAGGGATTTTGGACAGATTCTGACAAAATTTTCTGAAAAAGTTTTAATCTGCCCCCTACCAGAAGAACTGGGTTGGGCGCCGCACCTTCATGCTGTTTTCTGAACAGGATAAGGTTTCTTGAATTGTTTAGCTTTATTCCCACAAGAATGACGTCATAAGGGGCGGGTTTAAAAAAAGACGCTACACAGCGGCGCACTTGATCAAATTTTAACAAGCTGGCTAAAGGTAAGCAACTAAAAACTGAACACAAGTCAAAATATTGCACAGCAGCGATGCGCATATGCTAATCCTCCTAAGGCTAAAATAGCTTAAGAAATATAAATGGAGAAAAAACACAATTTATGCTTACCTGATAAATTTATTTCTCTTGTGGTGTATCCAGTCCCCGGATCATCCATTACTTGTGGGATATTCTCATTCCCAACAGGAAGTTGCAAGAGGACACCCACAGCAGAGCTGTTATATAGCTCCTCCCCTAACTGCCATATCCAGTCATTCGACCGAAAACAAGCCGAGAAAGGAGAAACCATAGGGTGCAGTGGTGACTGTAGTTTAAATTTAAAAATTACCTGCCTTAAAATGACAGGGCGGGCCGTGGACTGGATACACCACAAGAGAAATAAATTTATCAGGTAAGCATAAATTGTGTTTTCTCTTGTAAGGTGTATCCAGTCCACGGATCATCTATTACTTGTGGGATACCAATACCAAAGCTAAAGTACACGGATGAAGGGAGGGACAAGGCAGGTACTTACACGGAAGGTACCACTGCCTGTAAAACCTTTCTCCCAAAAATAGCCTCCGAAGAAGCAAAAGTATCAAATTTGTAGATTTTTGAAAAAGTATGAAGCGAAGACCAAGTCGCCGCCTTGCAAATCTGTTCAACAGAAGCCTCATTTTTAAAGGCCCAAGTGGAAGCCACAGCTCTAGTAGAATGAGCTGTAATCCTTTCAGGAGGCTGCTGGCCAGCAGTCTCATAGGCTAAGCGGATTATGCTTCTTAGCCAAAAAGAAAGAGAGGTTGCCGAAGCCTTTTGACCTCTCCTCTGTCCAGAGTAGACAACAAACAAAGAAGATGTTTGACGAAAATCTTTAGTAGCTTGTAAGTAAAACTTTAAAGCACGAACCACGTCCAGATTGTGTAATAGACGTTCCTTCTTTGAAGAAGGATTAGGACACAAAGATGGAACAACAATCTCTTGATTGATATTCTTTTTAGATACCAGCTTAGGTAAAAACCTAGGTTTGGTACGCAGGACTACCTTATCCGTATGGAAAATCAGATAAGGAGAATCACATTGTAAGGCAGATAACTCAGAGACTCTACGAGCCGAGGAAATAGCTAACAAAAAAAGAACTTTCCAAGATAAAAGTTTGATATCTATGGAATGAAGAGGTTCAAACGGAACTCCTTGAAGAACCTTAAGAACCAAATTTAAGCTCCATGGCGGAGCAACTGGTTTAAACACAGGCTTGATTCTAACTAAAGACTGACAAAATGCCTGAACGTCTGGAACATCTGCCAGACGCTTGTGCAAAAGAATAGACAGAGCAGAAATCTGTCCCTTTAAGGAACTAGCTGACAATCCTTTTTCCAAACCTTCTTGGAGAAAGGATAATATCCTGGGAATCCTGACCTTACTCCATGAGTAACCCTTGGATTCACACCAATAAAGATATTTACGCCATATCTTAAGATAAATTTTCCTGGTGACAGGCTTTAGTGCCTGTATTAAGGTATCAATGACTGACTCGGAGAAGCCACGCTTTGATAAAATCAAGCGTTCAATCTCCAGGCAGTCAGTCTCAGAGAAATTAGATTTGGATGGTTGAAAGGACCCTGAAGTAGAAGGTCCTGTCTCAGAGGCAGAGTCCATGGTGGAAAGGATGACATGTCCACTAGATCTGCATACCAGGTCCTGCGTTGCCACGCAGGCGCTATCAAAATCACAGATGCTCTCTCCTGCTTGATCTTGGCAATCAGTCGAGGGAGCAGAGGAAACGGTGGAAACACATAAGCCAGATTGAAAGACCAGGGCGCTGCTAGAACATCCATCAGCGTCGCCTTGGGATCCCTGGACCTGGATCCGTAACAAGGAAGCTTGGCGTTCTGGCGAGACGCCATGAGATCCAGTTCTGGTTTGCCCCAACGATGAATCAATTGTGCAAACACCTCCGGATGGAGTTCCCACTCCCCCGGATGAAAAGTCTGACGACTTAGAAAATCCGCCTCCCAGTTCTCTACACTTGGGATATGGATAGCCGATAGGTGGCAAGAGTGAATCTCTGCCCAGCGAATTATTTTTGAAACTTCTAACATCGCTAGGGAACTTCCCCCTTGATGGTTGATGTAAGCCACAGTCGTGATGTTGTCTGACTGAAATCTGATGTACCTCAGAGTTGCTAACCGAGGCCAAGCCTGAAGAGCATTAAATATCGCTCTCAGTTCCAGAATATTTATTGGAAGGAGTGTCTCCTCCTGAGTCCACGATCCCTGAGCCTTCAGGGAGTTCCACACTGCACCCCAACCTAGAAGGCTGGCATCTGTTGTTACAATTGTCCAATCTGGCCTGCGAAAGGTCATACCTTTGGACAGATGGACCCGAGATAGCCACTAGAGAAGAGAATCGCTGGTCTCTTGATCCAGATTTAGTAGAGGGGACAAATCTGTGTAATCCCCGTTCCACTGACTGAGCATGCATAGTTGCAGCGGTCTGAGATGTGAGCGTGCAAACGGCACTATGTCCATTGCCGCTACCATTAAGCCGATTACTTCCATACACTGAGCGGCAGGAATTTAGAAGCTTTGATAACCTGGACTCTGTCAGGTAAATTTTCATTTCTACAGAATCTATAAGAGTCCCTAGGAAGGAAACTCTTGTGAGTGGGGATAGAGAACTCTTTTCCTCATTCACTTTCCACCCATGCGACCTCAGAAATGCCAGTACTACGTCCGTATGAGACTTGGCAATTTGGAAGTTTGACGCCTGTATCAGGATGTCGTCTAAATAAGGGGCCACTGCTATGCCCCGCGGCCTTAGGACCACCAGAAGCGACCCTAGAACCTTCGTAAAGATTATTGGGGCTGTAGCTAATCCAAAGCGGAGAGCTACAAACTGGTAATGCCTGTCTAGAAAGGCAAACCTGAGAAACCGATGATGATCTTTGTGTATCGGAATGTGAAGATAAGCATCCTTTAAATCCACTGTAGTCATATATTGACCCTCCTGGATCATAGGTAGGATGGTACGAATAGTTTCCACCTTGAATGATGGAACTCTGAGGAATTTGTTTAAGATCTTTAGATCCAAAATTGGTCTGAAGGTTCCCTCTTTTTTGGGAACCACAAACAGATCTGAGTAAAAACCCTGTCCCTGTTCCTCCTTTGGAACTGGATGGATCACTCCCATAACTAGGAGGTCTCGTACACAGTGTAAGAATGCCTCTCTCTTTATCTGGTTTGCAAATAATTGTGAAAGGTGAAATCTCCCTTTTGGGGGGGAAGCTTTGAAGTCCAGAAGATATCCCTGGGATATAATTTCCAACGCCCATGGATCCTGGACATCTCTTGCCCACGCCTGGGCGAAGAGTGAAAGTCTGCCCCCTACTAGATCCGTTACCGGATAGGGGGCCGTTCCTTCATGCTGTCTTAGAGGCAGCAGCAGGCTTTTTGGCCTGCTTACCTTTGTTCCAGGTCTGGTTTGGTCTCCAGACCGTCTTGGACTGAGCAAAAGTTCCCTCTTGTTTTGCATTAGAGGAAGTTGATGCCGCACCTGCCTTGAAGTTTCAAAAGGCACGAAAATTAGACTGTTTGGCCCTTGATTTGGACCTGTCCTGAGGAAGGGCATGACCTTTTCCTCCAGTGATATCAGCAATAATCTCCTTCAAACCAGGCCCGAATAGGGTCTGCCCCTTGAAGGGAATGTTAAGCAGCTTAGATTTTGGAGTCACGTCAGCTGACCATGATTTAAGCCATAGCGCCCTGCGCGCCTGTATAGCAAAACCAGAATTCTTAGCCGTTAGTTTAGTCAAATGAACAATGGCATCAGAAACAAAAGAATTGGCTAGCTTAAGTGCTCTAAGCTTGCCAAGTATGTCATCCAATGGAGTCGCTACCTGTAAAGCCTCTTCCAGAGACTCAAACCAGAACGCCGCTGCAGCAGCAGTGACAGGAGCAATGCATGCAAGGGGTTGTAGGATAAAACCTTGTTGAATAAACATTTTCTTAAGGTAACCTAACTTTTTATCCATTGGATCTAAAAAAGCACAACTGTCCTCGACAGGGATAGTAGTACGCTTTGCTAGAGTAGAAACTGCTCCCTCCACCTTAGGGACTGTCTGCCATAAGTACCGTGTGGTGGTGTCTATTGGAAACATTTTTCTAAAAATAGGAGGGGGAGAGAACGGCACACCTGGTCTATCCCATTCCTTAATAATTTCTGTAAACCTTTTAGGTATTGGAAAAACATCAGTACACACCGGCACAGTCTACACAATTTCTCTGGCACTGCAATTGTATCACAGTCATTCAGAGCAGCTAAAACCTCCCTGAGCAACACGCGGAGGTGTTCAAGCTTAAATTTAAATGTAGAAATATCAGAATCAGGTATCTTTCCTGAGTCAGAAACATCACCCACAGACTGAAGCTCTCCTTCCTCAGCTTCTGCATATTGTGAGGCAGTATCAGACATGGTTCTTAAAGCGTCAGTATGCTCTGCATTTCGTCTAACCCCAGAGCTATCTCGCTTGCCTCTAAATTCAGGTAGTCTGGCTAATACCGCTGACAGTGTATTATCCATGACTGCCGCCATGTCTTGTAAAGTAATCGCTCTGGGCGCCCTAGATGTACTTGGCGCCATTTGAGCGTGAGTCCCTTGAGCGGGAGTCAAAGGATCTGACACGTGGGGAGAGTTAGTCGGCATAACTTCCCCCTCGTCAGATTCCTCTGGTGATAAATTTTTTAAAGACAGAATATGATCTTTATTGCTTAAAGTGAAATCATTACATTTGGTACACATTCTAAGAGGGGGTTCCACCATGGCTTTTAAACATAATGAACAAGGAGTTTCCTCTATGTCAGACATGTTTGTACAGACTAGCAATGAGACTAGCAAGCTTGGAAAACACTTTAAATCAAGTTAACAAGCAAATATAAAGAACGGTACTGTGCCTTTAAGAGAAACAAATTTTGTAAAAATTTGAAAAACAGTGAAAAAAGGCAGTAAATCAAACGAAATTTTTACAAAGCTAACAGAGCATTGCACCCACTTGCAAATGGATGATTAACCCCTTAGTTCAAAAAACGGATCAAAAAAACTATATAGACTTTTTTTAACAGTCACAACAAACTGCCTTTGTGGCCCTACCTTCCCCAATAAACGACTTTGGAAAGCCTTTGAGCCCTTTAGAGATGTCCTATAGCATTCAGGGGACTTCTGAGGGAAGCTGGATGTCTCAGTCTGTAATTTTAACTGCGCAAAAAAGCTCTAAAATAGGCCCCTCCCACTCATACTACAACAGTGGAAGGCCTCAGGAAACTGTTCTAGGCAAAATTTAAGCCAGCCATGTGGAAAAAACTAGGCCCCTATAAAGTTTTATCACCAAAGCATATATAAAAACGATTAAACATGCCAGCAAACGTTTTATATTGCAATTTTATAAGGGTATTACCCCTGAGACTAAGCATGATACCAGTCGCTATTAAATCACTGTATTCAGGCTTAACTTACATTAATCTGGTATCAGCAGCATTTTCTAGCATTTCCATTTCTAGAAAAAATTGTAACTGCACATACCTCATAGCAGAGTAACCTGCACGCCATTCTCCCGCTGAAGTTACCTCTCTCCTCAGACATATGTGAGAACAGCAATGGATCTTAGTTACAACCTGCTAAGATCATAGAAAACTCAGGCAGATTATTCTTCTATTTACTGCCTGGGATAAAATAGTACAACTCCGGTACCATTTAAAAATAACAAACTTTTGATTGAAGAAAAAAACTAACTATATTTCACCACTCTCTCTTACTACCTCCATGCTTGTTGAGAGTTGCAAGAGAATGACTGGATATGGCAGTTAGGGGAGGAGCTATATAACAGCTCTGCTGTGGGTGTCCTCTTGCAACTTCCTGTTGGGAATGAGAATATCCCACAAGTAAAGGATGATCCTTACACCTTACAAGAGAAACTACTGTCCCTGGGCTGCAATATATTTAATATAAAGCTTAAAACGTCTCAACAGAAAGTGCCCAAATTAGCTAGGAGTGTCATAAAAGAGAATACTTACCGTAGATATGGCAGACACTCGTCCACTGAAACACAGACAGGCCAAACCAGTGCTGAAACATATCAGCAGAGGTACAGATATGGGAGTATGTTGAACTGTAAAGGGAGACAGGAGATAAATCTCTGCGACTGGTTTACAGATAGCCCATTTAAAATGTTTTAACAGAGGTAAGAACATAGTAACCGTAGGCAAACTCCCCTCACTTCCCTCTGACAAGCACTGTACTCTGAGGTAAAACAGTCTTCAATATACACTGAAGCACCTATCACTAAAGCACATCATACTTTAACCACCTCCAAAGGAGGCAAAGTTTAAACTGAGATATGAGTGAAGTGGGTGGGGTATTTATAGGCTTTGAGGTTTGGGAAACTTTGCCTCCTCCTGGTAGGAATGTATATCCCATATGTAACAAATCATGGACTCTCGCCACCTATATGAAAGAAATTGATCCTGAAACAAAAAAACAAAATTTATGCTTACCTGATAAATTCCTTTCTCCTGTAGTGTGGTCAGTCCACGGGTCATCATTACTTCTGGGATATTAACTCCTCCCCAACAGGAAGTGCAAGAGGATTCACCCAGCAGAGCTGCTATATAGCTCCTCCCCTCTACGTCACCTCCAGTCATTCGACCAAGGACCAACGAGAAAGGAGAAGCCAAAGGGTGTAGTGGTGACTGGAGTATAATTCCAAAAAATTTTACCTGCCATAAAAAACAGGGCGGGCCGTGGACTGACCACACTACAGGAGAAAGGAATTTATCAGGTAAGCATAAATTTTGTTTTCTCCTGTTAAGTGTGGTCAGTCCACGGGTCATCATTACTTCTGGGATACCAATACCAAAGCTAAAGTACACGGATGACGGGAGGGACAGGCAGGCTCTTTATACGGAAGGAACCACTGCCTGAAGAACCTTTCTCCCAAAAACAGCCTCCGAAGAAGCAAAAGTGTCAAATTTGTAAAATTTGGAAAAAGTATGAAGAGAAGACCAAGTTGCAGCCTTGCAAATCTGTTCAACAGAAGCCTCATTCTTAAAGGCCCAAGTGGAAGCCACAGCTCTAGTAGAATGTGCTGTAATTCTTTCAGGAGGCTGCTGTCCAGCAGTCTCATAGGCTAACCGTATTATGCTACGAAGCCAAAAAGAGAGAGAGGTAGCCGAAGCTTTTTGACCTCTCCTCTGACCAGAATAAACGACAAACAGGGAAGACGTTTGTCGAAAATCCTTAGTTGCCTGTAGATAAAATTTCAGGGCACGGACTACATCTAGATTGTGTAGCAGACGTTCCTTCTTCGAAGAAGGATTAGGACACAAAGATGGAACCACAATCTTTTGATTGATATTCCTGTTAGTGACCACCTTAGGTAGGAACCCAGGTTTAGTACGCAGAACTACCTTGTCTGAATGAAAAATCAGATAAGGAGAATCACAATGTAAGGCAGATAACTCAGAGACTCTTCGAGCCGAGGAAATCGCCATTAAAAACAGAACTTTCCAAGATAACAGCTTGATATCAATGGAATGAAGGGGTTCAAACGGAACACCCTGTAAAACATTAAGAACTAAGTTCAAACTCCATGGTGGAGCAACAGTTTTGAACACAGGCTTGATCCTAGCTAAAGCCTGACAAAAAGCTTGAACGTCCGGAACTTCTGACAGACGTTTGTGTAAAAGAATGGACAGAGCTGAAATCTGTCCCTTTAAGGAACTAGCGGATAAACCTTTTTCTAAACCTTCTTGTAGAAAAGACAATATCCTCGGAATCCTAACCTTACTCCATGAGTAACTCTTGGATTCGCACCAATATAAGTATTTGCGCCATATCTTATGGTTAATCTTTCTGGTAACAGGCTTCCTAGCCTGTATTAAGGTATCAATAACTGACTCAGAAAAACCACGTTTTGATAAAATCAAGCGTTCAATTTCCAAGCAGTCAGCTTCAGAGAAATTAGATTTTGATGTTTGAAGGGACCCTGGATCAGAAGGTCCTGTTTCAGGGGTAGAGACCAAGGTGGACAGGATGACATGTCCACTAGATCTGCATACCAAGTCCTGCGTGGCCATGCAGGCGCTATTAGAATCACGGATGCTCTCTCCTGTTTGATTCTGGCAATCAATCGAGGAAGCATCGGGAAGGGTGGAAACACATAAGCCATCCCGAAGGTCCAAGGTGCTGTCAAAGCATCTATCAGAACCGCTCCCGGATCCCTGGATCTGGACCCGTAACGAGGAAGCTTGGCGTTCTGTCGAGACGCCATGAGATCTATCTCTGGTTTGCCCCAACGTCGAAGTATTTGGGCAAAGACCTCCGGATGAAGTTCCCACTCCCCCGGATGAAAAGTCTGACGACTTAGGAAATCCGCCTCCCAGTTCTCCACTCCCGGGATGTGGATTGCTGACAGGTGGCAAGAGTGAGACTCTGCCCAGCGAATTATCTTTGATACTTCCATCATTGCTAGGGAGCTTCTTGTCCCTCCCTGATGGTTGATGTAAGCTACAGTTGTGATGTTGTCCGACTGAAACCTGATGAACCCCCGAGTTGTTAACTGGGACCAAGCCAGAAGGGCATTGAGAACTGCTCTCAATTCCAGAATGTTTATTGGTAGGAAACTCTGCTCCTGATTCCATTGTCCCTGAGCCTTCAGAGAATTCCAGACAGCGCCCCAACCTAGCAGGCTGGCGTCTGTTGTTACAATTGTCCAGTCCGGCCTTCTGAATGGCATCCCCCTGGACAGATGTGGCCGAGAAAGCCACCATAGAAGAGAATTTCTGGTCTCTTGATCCAGATTCAGAGTAGGGGACAAGTCTGAGTAATCCCCATTCCACTGACTTAGCATGCACAATTGCAGCGGTCTGAGATGTAGGCGTGCAAAGGGTACTATGTCCATTGCCGCTACCATTAAGCCGATCACCTCCATGCATTGAGCTACTGACGGGTGTTGAATGGAATGAAGGACACGGCATGCATTTTGAAGCTTTGTTAACCTGTCTTCTGTCAGGTAAATCTTCATTTCTACAGAATCTATAAGAGTCCCCAAGAAGGGAACTCTTGTGAGTGGAAAGAGAGAACTCTTCTTTTCGTTCACCTTCCATCCATGCGACCTTAGAAATGCCAGTACTAACTCTGTATGAGACTTGGCAGTTTGAAAGCTTAAAGCTTGTATCAGAATGTCGTCTAGGTATGGAGCTACCGAAATTCCTCGCGGTCTTAGTACCGCCAGAAGAGCACCCAGAACCTTTGTGAAGATTCTTGGAGCCGTAGCCAATCCGAATGGAAGAGCTACAAACTGGTAATGCCTGTCTAGAAAGGCAAACCTTAGATACCGGTAATGATCTTTGTGAATCGGTATGTGAAGGTAAGCATCCTTTAAATCCACTGTGGTCATGTACTGACCCTTTTGGATCATGGGTAAAATTGTCCGAATAGTTTCCATTTTGAACGATGGAACTCTTAGGAATTTGTTTAGGATCTTTAAATCCAAGATTGGCCTGAAAGTTCCCTCTTTTTTGGGAACCACAAACAGATTTGAGTAAAACCCTTGTCCTTGTTCCGACCGCGGAACCGGATGGATCACTCCCATTAATAAAAGATCTTGTACGCAGCGTAGAAACGCCTCTTTCTTTATTTGGTTTGTTGACAACCTTGACAGATGAAATCTCCCTCTTGGGGGAGAGGATTTGAAGTCCAGAAGGTATCCCTGAGATATGATCTCTAACGCCCAGGGATCCTGGACATCTCTTGCCCAAGCCTGGGCGAAGAGAGAAAGTCTGCCCCCCACTAGATCCGTTCCCGGATCGGGGGCCCTCAATTCATGCTGTCTTAGGGGCAGCAGCAGGTTTCCTGGCCTGCTTGCCCTTGTTCCAGGACTGGTTAGGTCTCCAGCCTTGTCTGTAGCGAGCAACAGCTCCTTCCTGTTTTGGTGCAGAGGAAGTTGATGCTGCTCCTGCTTTGAAATTACGAATGGAACGAAAATTAGACTGTCTAGCCTTAGGTTTGGCTCTGTCTTGAGGCAGGGCATGGCCTTTACCTCCTGTAATGTCAGCGATAATTTCTTTCAACCCGGGCCCGAATAAGGTCTGCCCTTTGAAAGGTATATTAAGCAATTTAGATTTAGAAGTAACGTCAGCTGACCAGGATTTTAGCCACAGTGCTCTGCGCGCCTGAATGGCGAATCCGGAATTCTTAGCCGTAAGTTTAGTTAAATGTACTACGGCATCCGAAATAAATGAGTTAGCTAACTTAAGGGCTTTAAGCTTGTGTGTAATCTCATCTAATGGAGCTGATTCAAGTGTCTCTTCCAGAGACTCAAACCAAAATGCTGCTGCAGCCGTGACAGGCGCAATGCATGCAAGAGGTTGCAATATAAAACCTTGTTGAACAAACATTTTCTTAAGGTAACCCTCTAACTTTTTATCCATTGGATCTGAAAAGGCACAGCTATCCTCCACCGGGATAGTGGTACGCTTAGCTAAAGTAGAAACTGCTCCCTCCACCTTAGGGACCGTTTGCCATAAGTCCCGTGTGGTGGCGTCTATTGGAAACATCTTTCTAAATATCGGAGGGGGTGAGAACGGCACACCGGGTCTATCCCACTCCTTAGTAACAATTTCAGTAAGTCTCTTAGGTATAGGAAAAACGTCAGTACTCGACGGTACCGCAAAATATTTATCCAACCTACACATCTTCTCTGGTATTGCAACTGTGTTACAATCATTCAGAGCCGCTAACACCTCCCCTAGTAATACACGGAGGTTTTCCAGCTTAAATTTAAAATTTGAAATATCTGAATCCAGTTTGTTTGGATCAGAACCGTCACCCGCAGAATGAAGCTCTCCGTCCTCATGTTCTGCAAATTGTGACGCAGTGTCTGACATGGCCCTAATATTATCAGCGCACTCTGTTCTCACCCCAGAGTGATCACGCTTACCTCTTAGTTCTGGTAATTTAGCCAAAACTTCAGTCATAACAGTAGCCATATCCTGTAATGTGATTTGTAATGGCCGCCCAGATGTACTCGGCGCTACAATATCACGCACCTCCCGAGCGGGAGATGCAGGTACTGACACGTGAGGCGAGTTAGTCGGCATAACTCTCCCCTCGTTGTTTGGTGAAATATGTTCAATTTGTACAGATTGACTTTTATTTAAAGTAGCATCAATGCAGTTAGTACATAAATTTCTATTGGGCTCCACTTTGGCTTTAGCACATATAGCACAGATATCTTCCTCTGAATCAGACATGTTTAACACACTAGCAAATAAACTAGCAACTTGGAATACTTTTCAAGTAATTTACTATAATATGAAAACGTACTGTGCCTAGAAGAAGCACAGAAAAAGTTATGACAGTTGAAAACTAATAAACTGAAAAGTTATAGCATCAAATCTTTGTAAAAACACAATTTTAGCAAAGGATTGCTCCCATTAGCAAAGGATAACTAACCCTGATAGCAGAAAAAAAATACAGAAATAAACGTTTTTTATCACAGTCAACTACAATCTCACAGCTCTGCTGTGAGTGATTACCTCCCTCAAAACAAGTTTTGAAGACCCCTGAGTTCTGTAGAGATGAACCGGATCATGCAGGGAAGACAATGAACTTCTGACTGAATTTTTTGATGCGTAGCAAAAGCGCCAAAAAAGGCCCCTCCCCCTCACACACAACAGTGAGAGAGATCAGTAAACTGTCATAAATTAAATAAAACGACTGCCAAGTGGAAAAAAATAGTGCCCAAAACATTTTTTCACCCAGTACCTCAGAAAATTAAACGATTTTACATGCCAGCAAAAAAAGTTTAACATTAAATAAATTAAGTGTTATTAAAAAGCCTGTTGCTAGTCCCTGCAAATTAGGCTAAAGTCTTATGCATACAGTATAATTCCAGTGAAGTGCCATTCCCCAGAATACTGAAGTGTAAAATATACATACATGACAGCCTGATACCAGTTGCTGCTACTGCATTTAAGGCTGAGTTTACATTATATCGGTATGGCAGAATTTTCTCATCAATTCCATTGTCAGAAAATAATAAGCTGCTACATACCTCTTTGCAGATTAATCTGCCCGCTGTCCCCTGATCTGAAGTTTACCTCTCCTCAGATGGCCGAGAAACAGCAATATGATCTTAACTACGCCGGCTAAAATCATATAAAAAACTCAGGTAGATTCTTCTTCAAACTCTACCAGAGAAGGAATAACACACTCCGGTGCTATTATAAAATAACAAACTTTTGATTGAAGGTATGAAACTAAGTATAATCACCACAGTCCTCTCACACATCCTATCTATTCGTTGGGTGCAAGAGAATGACTGGAGGTGACGTAGAGGGGAGGAGCTATATAGCAGCTCTGCTGGGTGAATCCTCTTGCACTTCCTGTTGGGGAGGAGTTAATATCCCAGAAGTAATGATGACCCGTGGACTGACCACACTTAACAGGAGAAATAATTATGTTCTAGTATGAACGCTATTAATTGTAATATAAATTGCTGTTGTAAGCTGGGAATATACCAATCTCCTAAGTAATTTTGGATGGCCTGCAATAACCATCTTACAAGGTATATTGGAATACAGGGCTTGGACATTATAAGTGATCCATATATTTTCACTTCCAATCTCTAATTTGTTTAATTTGGTGAGTAAATCTGCTAAATCTCTTATGTAGGAATCTAAAGCAAAAACATATTTTTTCAAAAAAGATTATCACTCAGGCTTCCAATTCCTGGAAAGATTCGTCTCCCAGGTGTATTTGTGATGTCTTTGTGAATTTTGGGTAAATGGTAGTAAAATGCAACATTTGGTGTCAGATAGTCAGGGAGGTCTTGTAGTATTATCCCTCCCCCCTTATTCACTTTGTGGATGACTATAAAATGATCTGATCTTAAAGAATTTAATGTGCTTCTCTCATTAAAATTCAGGTTATAGACCTCTTTATACTTCTTTGGAATTTTGGCAAATTCTTCCATTACCAATTCTCCAAATATATCAATATAATGTTGGTTATTACATTTAGGATGAAAATTTGATTTAGTCTTGAGGGATGTATGGATATAGTTATTACTCAGATGGTCCATAACCTCATTTGGATCACTGTAAAAGATATTAGTTTAAGTTCTATTATTGGAGACAAAGAGAAAGGGAGCTCCTCATGGTGTAATATCGCCAATACAGGATGAAAACCCAAATGGATCACAGAGCGTTGAAAAAATACTCACAAACAAGTTGGCACTACTGACTAGTGCATGCGAGCAGGCTGGCCTTTAACAGCAGCCAGTACGCTGAGAGAATAGATGCTGGGTAGGGGTCCGCCGAGAACCCGGAAGGGCTAAACCAGGTAGCTGCACTGTGAAAGATATCCCGGTACAGGGCGTCTTAAGGTTCGGTCAGAGTATGGAGGTCAGGTGATATACCTAGCAGGTAACAGCAACAGTCAGCTGTTCAAAGGTATTGGAGCAGAATCGGCATAGAGAGATAGTTAAAATTTAGTATTTAGTCCAGTTAGGAACACCAAGGTTGTAAACTCTGATAACATAAACAAGATCAGATGTGTTATTAAAAAAGGATATTTATTCGTAGTGCTCGAATAAATATCCTTTTTTAATAACACATCTGATCTTGTTTATGTTATCAGAGTTTACAACCTTGGTGTTCCTAGCTGGACTAAATACTAAATTTTAACTATCCCTCTATGCTGATTCCGCTCCAATACCTTTGATCAGCTGACTGTTGCTGTTACCTGCTAGGTATACCACCTGACCGAACCTCAAGACGCCCTATATCGGGATATCTTTCACAGTGCGGCTACCTGGTTTAGCCCTTCCGGGTTCTCGGCGGACCCCTACCCAGCATCTATTCTCTCAGTGTACTGGCTGCTGTTAAAGGCCAGCCTATTCGCATGCACTAGTCAGTAGTGCCAACTTGTTTGTGAGTATTATTTCAACGCTCTGTGATCCATTTGGGTTTTCATCCTGTATTGGCGATATTACACCATGAGGCGCTCCATTTCTAGATTACCTGACTGACCATCGGTGCCGAAGAGAAGCTGCCCACATTTTTTATTCTGTTTTCCACTCTTTTTGGTGATTTTCGGACTCTTTTCTATTGCACCATTTTGTTTTTTTAAGAAACTATTATTTATTATTTTTATTATACCATTTATATGTACTTATTTACATGCATTATTTGTTCGATTACTATATTGGGTTAATCACATTTATTTAACACTGTCATTCCATATCAATTGAATTTTTACACCTGTGACACATTTTAGGAAGACCACACAGTTTTTGCACATTTTTGTGTATATACACTTTCTACACTTAGTATTACATACATCTTCATTTATATATATTTTTTTTTATTAGTTTGGGAACTCAATGTTAGCATTTTTTAATTGTTGCCTTATGATCCCTGCTTGGTTTTTATTAGATAACGTTGCTTAGCACACACACTTTTTTGTGCACTTTCACATCTGTGACACATTTAGCACGCATACCCTTTTTTTGTGCACTTCCACACATTGGTTTTATACATTTTCTCTTTTAGCGCATCCTATTGTATGCCCAGGTGCATGCGATTACATCACTTTAAAGTTTTATTATACATATTATCCCTTAGAATAGGCAAGACCATATCATTTTTAACTTTGGTTTCAACAAAATATTACTGTAAAGTAAATTTGCATGTGAACCTGTTAAAGTCCACATATAGGTAAAAAATATTATGGGAATTGGTAGGACTGAATGATAGACCTCTCCCTAATATTCTTATTTCATTGTCTGTTAATTGATGGGATAATACATTATATATTCCCATTTTCAATTTCTGTAATCTTTCTTTTTTGGTGGTTGTACCACTTCCTCTTGTTCCTCGTTTACGTACCATCTTTTCCCTTTTGTCTGAGGGGTTAGGATCGTTAGGGGTTCTAAATAACCTGCAATCTTTTTCTGGGACCAAGACTGCTGTCTTGATCCCTGTTCTAAAAAAAAAACACCTTTAAGTGGATTTTTGGTGTTTGGATGATAGGATGTGGAAGGGTTGGGGATCTTTGGTTTCCTCTATTTCCACATTTATAAAACGATTATTTGAAGTTATGCCTTCCACCACTTGAATCGTGATGTCCCCTATATGGATGGTTATTCATAGCCCTCTGTGAATGTGTGTTGGTGTGACATGATGGGGTCTAGTTTCATTTATAAGAGGTCTGTTGGGATTTATATTCTTGCGTTTATAGTGGTTCTTTCTTTAAACCATTGTCCATTCATTGGGTTTATTTTCATGGTTCGAATTTGTGTCTTTTACTTTGAATCACATTTTTTTCTATTTAAGGTATAGACTTCGCCTTTCAGGTAGTACTCATTATCCCTATCCATTTTCCTACTTTTATTGGAAATGAGGTTTGTCTGGAAGGCGTCAGTTTTTTGATCACCATTTCATTTAGTTCATATTCAGATAATGTTTTGAATTTATTCAAATTATTCTCTATGTGCTATAATAATTTGTATGAGCTTAAAAGAACATTCTTTCAAAACTTGGTTTTATTCCACATATTTTTTAAGCGTGTCTATATCCCACCAATGTCTACATTCTATATTAGTAGATTCTTCTAATTTAGCAAATAAAGAATGAATTGATTATTTATCCAAACTGTCCCCTGTATGTAATTCTGGGTCAGTTTGGAGAATATCAGGTTTCATCAGCAATCTCTTGTTAATTATTTCATTTATGGATAACATTGTAGCAGCTCCCCTGGTATATTGTAATAGCAAAATAAATAAGGTGGGATAAAATCCACTAACAAAAAATAGGGGGCGCTAACACCAATATACCGATCAAATGCAGTAAAATGAGGGGTACAAATAAATGTTCTAGATGGCCCTGTAACCAATAATAATAAAAAACAGAATTTATGTTTACCTGATAAATTACTTTCTCCAACGGTGTGTCCGGTCCACGGCGTCATCCTTACTTGTGGGATATTCTCTTCCCCAACAGGAAATGGCAAAGAGCCCAGCAAAGCTGGTCACATGATCCCTCCTAGGCTCCGCCTTCCCCAGTCATTCGACCGACGTAAAGGAGGAATATTTGCATAGGAGAAATCATATGATACCGTGGTGACTGTAGTTAAAGAAAATAAATTATCAGACCTGATTAAAAAACCAGTGCGGGCCGTGGACCGGACACACCGTTGGAGAAAGTAATTTATAAGGTAAACATAAATTCTGTTTTCTCCAACATAGGTGTGTCCGGTCCACGGCGTCATCCTTACTTGTGGGAACCAATACCAAAGCTTTAGGACACGGATGATGGGAGGGAGCAAATCAGGTCACCTAGATGGAAGGCACCACGGCTTGCAAAACCTTTCTCCCAAAAATAGCCTCAGAAGAAGCAAAAGTATCAAATTTGTAAAATTTAGTAAAAGTGTGCAGTGAAGACCAAGTCGCTGCCTTACATATCTGATCAACAGAAGCCTCGTTCTTGAAGGCCCATGTGGAAGCCACGGCCCTAGTGGAATGAGCTGTGATTCTTTCAGGAGGCTGCCGTCCGGCAGTCTCGTAAGCCAATCTGATGATGCTTTTAAGCCAAAAAGAGAGAGAGGTAGAAGTTGCTTTTTGACCTCTCCTTTTACCAGAATAAACAACAAACAAGGAAGATGTTTGTCTGAAATCCTTTGTAGCATCTAAATAGAATTTTAGAGCACGAACTACATCCAAATTGTGCAACAAACGTTCCTTCTTCGAAACTGGATTCGGACACAAAGAAGGCACGACTATCTCCTGGTTAATGTTTTTGTTAGAAACAACTTTCGGAAGAAAACCAGGTTTAGTACGCAAAACCACCTTATCTGCATGGAACACCAGATAAGGAGGAGAACACTGCAGAGCAGATAACTCTGAAACTCTTCTAGCAGAAGAAATTGCAACCAAAAACAAAACTTTCCAAGATAATAACTTAATATCTACGGAATGTAAGGGTTCAAACGGAACCCCCTGAAGAACTGAAAGAACTAAATTGAGACTCCAAGGAGGAGTCAAAGGTTTGTAAACAGGCTTGATTCTAACCAGAGCCTGAACAAAAGCTTGAACATCTGGCACAGCCGCCAGCTTTTTGTGAAGTAAAACAGATAAAGCAGAAATCTGTCCCTTCAAAGAACTTGCAGATAATCCTTTCTCCAAACCTTCTTGAAGAAAGGATAGAATCTTAGGAATTTTTATCTTGTTCCATGGGAATCCTTTAGATTCACACCAACAGATATATTTTTTCCATATTTTATGGTAGATTTTTCTAGTTACAGGCTTTCTGGCCTGAACAAGAGTATCAATGACAGAATCTGAGAACCCTCGCTTTGATAAAATCAAGCGTTCAATCTCCAAGCAGTCAGTTGGAGTGAGGCCAGATTCGGATGTTCGAACGGACCTTGAACAAGAAGGTCCTGTCTCAAAGGTAGCTTCCATGGTGGAGCCGATGACATATTCACCAGGTCTGCATACCAAGTCCTGCGTGGCCACGCAGGAGCTATCAAGATCACCGATGCCCTCTCCTGATTGATCCTGGCTACCAGCCTGGGGATGAGAGGAAACGGTGGGAATACAAAAGCTAGGTTGAAGGTCCAAGGTGCTACTAGTGCATCTACTAGAGTCGCCTTGGGATCCCTGGATCTGGACCCGTAGCAAGGAACCTTGAAGTTCTGACGAGAGGCCATCAGATCCATGTCTGGAATGCCCCACAATTGAGTAATTTGGGCAAAGATTTCCGGATGGAGTTCCCACTCCCCCGGATGAAATGTCTGACGACTCAGAAAATCCGCTTCCCAATTTTCCACTCCTGGGATGTGGATTGCAGACAAGTGGCAGGAGTGAGTCTCCGCCCATTGAATGATTTTGGTCACTTCTTCCATTGCCAGGGAACTCCTTGTTCCCCCTTGATGGTTGATATACGCAACAGTCGTCATGTTGTCTGATTGAAACCGTATGAATTTGGCCTTTGCTAGCTGAGGCCAAGCCTTGAGAGCATTGAATATCGCTCTCAGTTCCAGAATATTTATCGGGAGAAGAGATTCTTCCCGAGACCAAAGGCCCTGAGCTTTCAGGAGTTCCCAGACCGCGCCCCAGCCCACCAGACTGGCGTCGGTCGTGACAATGACCCACTCTGGTCTGCGGAAGCTCATCCCCTGTGACAGGTTGTCCAGGGTCAGCCACCAACGGAGTGAATCTCTGGTCCTCTGATCTACTTGTATCGTCGGAGACAAGTCTGTATAATCCCCATTCCACTGACTGAGCATGCACAGTTGTAATGGTCTCAGATGAATTCGCGCAAAAGGAACTATGTCCATTGCCGCGACCATCAAACCTATTACTTCCATGCACTGCGCTATGGAAGGAAGAGGAACAGAATGAAGTACTTGACAAGAGCTTAGAAGTTTTGATTTTCTGGCCTCTGTCAGAAAAATCCTCATTTCTAAGGAGTCTATTATTGTTCCCAAGAAGGGAACTCTTGTTGACGGAGATAGAGAACTTTTTTCTACGTTCACTTTCCACCCGTGAGATCTGAGAAAGGCCAGGACAATGTCCGTATGAGCCTTTGCTTGTGGTAGGGACGACGCTTGAATCAGTATGTCGTCCAAGTAAGGTACTACTGCAATGCCCCTTGGTCGTAGCACCGCTAGAAGGGACCCTAGTACCTTTGTGAAAATTCTTGGAGCAGTGGCTAATCCGAATGGAAGTGCCACAAACTGGTAATGCTTGTCCAGAAAGGCGAACCTTAGGAACCGATGATGTTCCTTGTGGATAGGAATATGTAGATACGCATCCTTTAAATCCACCGTGGTCATGAATTGACCTTCCTGGATGGAAGGAAGAATTGTCCGAATGGTTTCCATTTTGAACGATGGAACCTTGAGAAACTTGTTTAGGATCTTGAGATCTAAGATTGGTCTGAATGTTCCCTCTTTTTTGGGAACTATGAACAGATTGGAGTAGAATCCCATCCCTTGTTCTCCTAATGGAACAGGATGAATCACTCCCATTTTTAACAGGTCTTCTACACAATGTAAGAATGCCTGTCTTTTTATGTGGTCTGAAGACAATTGAGACCTGTGGAACCTCCCCCTTGGGGGAAGCCCCTTGAATTCCAGAAGATAACCTTGGGAGACTATTTCTAGCGCCCAAGGATCCAGAACATCTCTTGCCCAAGCCTGAGCGAAGAGAGAAAGTCTGCCCCCCACCAGATCCGGTCCCGGATCGGGGGCCAACATCTCATGCTGTCTTGGTAGCAGTGGCAGGTTTCTTGGCCTGCTTACCTTTGTTCCAGCCTTGCATTGGCCTCCAGGCTGGCTTGGCTTGAGAAGTATTACCCTCTTGCTTAGAGGATGTAGCACTTGGGGCTGGTCCGTTTCTGCGAAAGGGACGAAAATTTGGTTTATTTTTAGCCTTGAAAGACCTATCCTGAGGAAGGGCGTGGCCCTTACCCCCAGTGATATCAGAAATAATCTCTTTCAAGTCAGGGCCAAACAGCGTTTTCCCCTTGAAAGGTATGTTAAGCAATTTGTTCTTGGAAGACGCATCCGCTGACCAAGATTTTAGCCAAAGCGCTCTGCGCGCCACAATAGCAAACCCTGAATTTTTCGCCGCTAATCTAGCCAATTGCAAAGTGGCGTCTAAAGTAAAAGAGTTAGCCAATTTGAGAGCGTGAATTCTGTCCATAATCTCCTCATAAGAAGAATCTTTATTGAGCGACTTTTCTAGTTCATCGAACCAGAAACACGCTGCTGTAGTGACAGGAACCATGCATGAAATTGGTTGTAGAAGGTAACCTTGCTGAACAAACATCTTTTTAAGCAAACCCTCTAATTTTTTATCCATAGGATCTTTGAAAGCACAACTATCTTCTATAGGGATAGTAGTGCGTTTGTTTAGAGTAGAAACCGCCCCCTCGACCTTGGGGACTGTCTGCCATAAGTCCTTTCTGGGGTCGACCATAGGAAACAATTTCTTAAATATAGGGGGATGGACAAAAGGTATGCCGGGCCTTTCCCATTCTTTGTTTACAATGTCCGCCACCCGCTTGGGAATAGGAAAAGCTTCGGGGGGCCCCGGGACCTCTAGGAACTTGTCCATCTTACATAATTTCTCTGGAATGACCAAATTCTCACAATCATCCAGAGTAGATAACACCTCCTTAAGCAGAGCGCGGAGATGTTCCAATTTAAATTTGAATGTAATCACATCAGGTTCAGCTTGTTGAGAAATTTTCCCTGAATCTGAAATTTCTCCCTCAGACAAAACCTCCCTGGCCCCCTCAGACTGGTGTAGGGGCACTTCAGAACCAATATCATCAGCGTCCTCATGCTCTTCAGTATTTTCTAAAACAGAGCAGTCGCGCTTTCGCTGATAAGTGGGCATTTTGGCTAAAATGTTTTTGATAGAATTATCCATTACAGCCGTTAATTGTTGCATAGTAAGGAGTATTGGCGCACTAGATGTACTAGGGGCCTCCTGTGTGGGCAAGACTGGTGTAGACGAAGGAGGGGATGATGCAGTACCATGCTTACTCCCCTCACTTGAGGAATCATCTTGGGCATCATTTTCTCTAAATTTTGTGTCACATAAATCACATCTATTTAAATGAGAAGGAACCTTGGCTTCCCCACATACAGAACATAGTCTATCTGATAGTTCAGACATGTTAAACAGGCATCAACTTGATAACAAAGTACAAAAAACGTTTTAAAATAAAACCGTTACTGTCACTTTAAATTTTAAACTGAACACACTTTATTACTGAAAATGTGAAAAAGTATGAAGGAATTGTTCAAAATTCACCAAAATTTCACCACAGTGTCTTAAAGCCTTAAAAGTATTGCACACCAAATTTGAAAGCTTTAACTCTTAAAATAACGGAACCGGAGCCGTTTTTACATTTAACCCCTATACAGTCCCTGGTATCTGCTTTGCTGAGACCCAACCAAGCCCAAAGGGGAATACGATACCAAATGACGCCTTCAGTAAGCTTTTTCTATGTATCTGAGCTCCTCACACATGCATCTGCATGTCTTGCTTCCCAAAAACAACTGCGCAATAGAGGCGCGAAAATGAGGCTCTGCCTATGATTAGAGAAGGCCCCCAGTGAAAAAGGTGTCCAATACAGTGCCTGCCGGTTATTTTACATGATTCCCAAGAATAAAATAACTCCTCAAAACTATGAAGTATTAAAAATGCTTATATATCAATCGTTTTAGCCCAGAAAAATGTCTACCAGTCTTTAAAGCCCTTGTGAAGCCCTTTATTCTTATTTAATAAAAATGGCTTACCGGATCCCATAGGGAAAATGACAGCTTCCAGCATTACCAAGTCTTGTTAGAAATGTGTCATACCTCAAGCAGCAAAAGTCTGCTCACTGTTTCCCCCAACTGAAGTTAATTCCTCTCAACAGTCCTGTGTGGAAACAGCCATCGATTTTAGTAACGGTTGCTAAAATCATTTTCCTCTTACAAACAGAAATCTTCATCTATTTTCTGTTTCAGAGTAAATAGTACATACCAGCACTATTTTAAAATAACAAACTCTTGATTGAAGAATAAAAACTACATTTAAACACCAAAAAACTCTAAGCCATCTCCGTGGAGATGTTGCCTGTACAACGGCAAAGAGAATGACTGGGGAAGGCGGAGCCTAGGAGGGATCATGTGACCAGCTTTGCTGGGCTCTTTGCCATTTCCTGTTGGGGAAGAGAATATCCCACAAGTAAGGATGACGCCGTGGACCGGACACACCTATGTTGGAGAAATTGTATAGGCGTGGATCAACAAATTGTAAAATGTGTAAATAAAATGTGTAAAAAAATCCCAAGTCCACGTTTCCAATCACTAGTCATATCACATGCGCTTCTTAGTATGTCATCTACTTATTGTCATGCAAATGTGGTATGAAGTGCATAGGGCGCACGTGTAGAAGACAGTCACAGATGGTTAGAACATGTGAGGAATATTCGTAACAATTACAAACACCATAGTGTATCGAGATATTCTAATATTGCCCATCATGGGGATTAGAAATAGCTGTCCATTACTCCTATTGAACATATTCTTCCATCACATAGATACAATAGGCTAATTAATTACATTGCATTAAATTCCATTAGCGTATTGTTTATCAGCGAGGTGGATCATCAGTGTCGCAGCATGGGTGTTTTTTTTTTTATGCATTATTACTGTTTTTTCACGAGTTGACTATAGATTGTCCAGATTTGTTAAATATGGCCAATCAGCTGTGTGGTGACATTTTATCACTGGAATATTAATCTAGCTGTTATTAAAATATAGCTCACAGATTTTATCCCTGGCAATTCACATAGCTGGTTTTAAAATTGAATATTCAAGTAGTTAATTCTTATTATTAATTCTTTGGCCTAGTCTCTGTCTAAGAAGGAAACTCCCAATAGCCTTTGAATGGCATTTGATAAAACACTCCCTATTGAATTGGGGTATAAAAAACCGGAACACCAAAACCTCTCTCTCTCTTCTTTTCCTGTTCCTGCTGAAAAGATGGCTGATGTTGACACATTGGAGAATGTAGCTAAGTATATTCCTTCGGGATAAAATTCTGTGATTATTTTAGCAGTGTTGCACAAATTGGGGTTGTGGTAGAGTTGCCCTGTAATAATTATTTGGACTGTTTTGCTGTAAAATAGATGTATATATATCAAGGACGTCCAGTCATAGGAGGCAGGGGAGGCACGGCCTCCCCTGACATATGGGGCCAAAGTGTAATTAAATTAATTTTAATTTAAATAAAAAAATTGTAATAACAAAAAAAAAAAAATCACCATTTTTTTCCACCCATGTAACGCTATGGAGAGGCATCACACAGGACTGCATCTCTCCATAGCGAAACATGGATAATTTTCTACTATAGCAACTATCGCAGCAGCGCCACCCACTGTTTGTAGAAGTACCTTTAACTAACTGAAGCAAAAATATTGGCCAATTGGAGGCATCCTTCATGATGCCTCTTTGCCAGGGAGACGGTCATGCTCTCCTGGTGATTGACAGCACCAGGAGAACTGACCGGCTGATTGGCTCACTGCGCATGTGGATTGTGGAAGGGAGAAGCTCAGACGGCGGGAAGTGAGGAGGGAGAGACTGTCACTGTGCAACGGTAACTGAATGAAATTCACTAGTGTCAGCTCTAAAACCTACTTCATCTGCTTCCTCTAATTCAACTTCCAATGATAGATTGCACATTGTTTTATTAAAATACTTAATGCGCAATATATTTGAATAGAGGAGCAGATGAGTAGGTTTTCTGTGTGTTCCTCTGCTTCCCCACACGGCACTGCAGCAGGTTAAAGACATGACTGTTTGTGAGGGGCTGCAGAATCTGCCATCATGGTCTTTATTTAATCTTTTAACACTTTGGCTGCCAGTGATGAATCTGCATTCTGCAGTGCAAAGCGTTAAAAGATTATAGAAAGACCATGATGGCAGATTTTTTTCATCATCATACCAGGATTATCTTAGGCAGGGTCAGAATTAGCGGGGGGTTTTTATTTTAAAGTGTTAAAACATTTTTTTTTTATTTTTTTCCTGCCTGCAGTCATTTCAAATGTCTTACTCTCTCTAGCCATTAGCGCAGCTCAGCTGGAATAACTTGAAGATCTTCCTATTGGCTCTTGAATGCTCCTGCACATGTAGTCAGTGGCTGAGAGAGAGGGAGACACTGTGAGAGGCTGTTCTAGCTGTGCTTTTTGGTTTGGCAGAGAGTCAGTAAACACAATAATTTGTGAGGTATAGCCAACCTCCTCTCTGTAAATCAAATGTTTGCTGTCTACTATCCGGTCAGTGTATAGCTCTACACTTCAGAGCATAGAGGGTTTGGTGTTCTTGTAACAGCTTCAGGTACTGTCTTCTGTAGCTGCATTGGTAAAAACTCCCACATCTGTCTCTAAACTTCCCTCCCCCGTGTCTCTCCAGCAGTCAGTGAGAGGCTGAGAGCAGGCACTGCTACTAGGAATAGGGAGGGGAGTGTGTGGACTCAGGTCTGCAGATTTTAATGTCAGCAGGTGTCTTGTAGCACTAGCAGGTGACTTATTCTTTATCTTATCTGCACTTATGCACTAATTATAAGGCTGTTGTATGTTTATAGAATTGGCACGTATGGTATTTGTTTTCTTTCATGAATTTTTTTTTTGTCTGAGGACCTCTGGTGGTCATTTGTAGCATTGCAGCACTGACAGCAAATCTAATTACAATTGTCAATGTAATTGTAATGTCAGAATTTGACTGTGCGCATTTTGTGTGTGTGTGCTTTATTCTCCAGGTAATCATCAACTCAATACAGATGTGCTGGTGCAGTGTTTCTCAACTGCGGTCCTCAAGTGCCCCCAACATGCAAGGTTTTCATTATAGCTGAACCAGTGCACAGGTCATTACCACCATGGTTACTAACATGCTTTCACCCATCAGCTGATTATTTCACCTGTGCACTGGTTCAGCTATAATGAAAAACTGCCCTGTTGGAAGTACTTGAGACCCGCGGTTAATATATATGTAAATATTTCTCTTATTATTAAAGGAATACTGAACCCAAATTTTTTTCTTTCGTGATTCAGATAGAGCATGCAATTTTAAGCAACTTTCGAATTTACTCCTATTATAAATTTTTCTTCGTTCTCTTGCTATGTTTATTTGAAAAAGAAAGTCCAGAACCCTGGACAGCACTTGTTTTCTGGCGGATGAATGTATCCACCATTCAGCAAGAACAAACCCAGGTTGCTCACCAAAAATGGGCCGGCATCTAAACTTACATTCTTGCTTTTCAAATAAAGATACCAAGAGAATGAAGAACATTTGCTAATAGGAGTAAATTAGAAAATTGCATGCTCTATCTGAATCACAAAAGAAAAAAAATTTGGTTCAGTGTCCCTTTAACATATATTGATTCCTAATAAATTATTTTGAAACAATGGAGACTCTTTTATAGTGTTTATTTCACAACTTACTTATATTGGTTTAGTGGTTTTACCATAGAATTAGATTTAGTACTAAATTAGAATTAGATTTAGTATAAATTAAACTAATTAATAACAACAAGCTGTTTAAAACATGTGTTGATCCAAAGGGGCTTGAAATCACACACACCCACCTGTCTGATTGGTGCATTAGCCTTTTAAATTAGGAACGGTAGTTTGTATCAATACAGCCTGATTAAACGGCGTTGACCGCCGAGACACACGTTGCTGTTTTTTTAATCATGTTTTGTTATTAAAACATTTTATCACGGGGTAGAGCTAGCCATCACTGAGAGAAGACGCGTCTCTGTATAGCTCCTAAACCTATGAAGAATAAATATAAATTTAAAGGCTCCACTTCTACCTGGATTATACTTGATCCTTGCTAATAGACTGCCGACAAGCCCCGGTTGGACATGAGAACAGATCCAGAGGTGCTCCCTTATTGAAATTAGTGCTTTTGTCTGGGATCGTAAAGCGCTGAGGTCTGGGGCCTTTTAAGCAGAGGAGTAGTGGGACGGTCGGCTTGAGATAATTCAGACTCACCCGGCACACATCTGGCCTCAGCATCAGGAAGATTTGAGTCCCGCCAGCACAGCGGTGAGTTCAAAATCGCAAGAGGCGGCTCATCACTTAGGAAAATCAAGGAAAAAACCCTATTAAGAGAATAGGGAAAAGTATGCTCTTTCTACACATAAAGTATACATTTTTCCACTTAAAATTTAACTTTTACCAGTTATAGTTAAAAAAAAAAAAAAAAGGCAGCAGAAATAGAAGTTGTATCTAGTGTGCCAGAAAAATAGTTAAAAAAAAACAACTCTGTAACTGTGACTTGTATAAAGTACTTCAATGTTGCCGATTTTAGGTTGTCTATCACATATGAGGATGAGGGGAAAAATCAACGATAATAAGTAAATGTAAGAGCCTCTATTTAGGAACTGTGTCCTGTATTGCCCTATATTAGGGTAGATAAGCCACTTTTTTACACTAAATATGCTATATATCTCTTTCCCATCCTTCCCACAATATGCCCCAAATGTTACAACAAATGTTACAACAACAAATAAAAATATCAATTAGTATATTGTCTGAAATTAAAAGAGTGCAGTTAAAATAAACACGAAGTCCCTCTGAAAGGAAAAGCTTAGGAAAGCTGGGGTTGCGGTTTGGTGCAAGTCGCCATTTTTAAAGGTACGCAGCTAACAGATCAGTGAGAGCACGGTCCCAGGCTCCTGTTTAAGTCTATCACCAACACCCACAGTAAAAACTCTGTAATAAAAACAAGACAAGATATACTGCAGTGTTTTTTTATTGTGTGTGAGTGAGGCTTTGACGCAGTAATAACTGGAGGATATTAACTTGTAAGCAACCTGCAACCAACGATAGCTACCAGCATCAGGTTCTTAAATACCATAACTTTCCCCTAAAGCCCAACAAAGCATCACTCACACAACACCTTTGGGACTGGAAGAGGGACACTGGGATCCCTGTCTCATTAGCAGATTTTTGGTCAGGAGGCCAAATAAGGCCTATCATGTATAGATTCTTTAATTTTAAGGCCCTCAAGTATTAGTATTTGTAATACCAGGCTCTATTTTTTGGCGTCTGAGACTCGCCAGCAGTAAGTCTAAACTACACTAGCACCTATCCAGTATCATACAGCAGTACTCACTCCCTATCCCCTTTCCTGCCAACCTGTGTGTTGGTAGGTCATATCCTCAACTCCCTTCCCGTGATCGCCCTGGGAGGGTAACCTCCCTTGGGGGCCGAGTGCTGCAGCAACCTAATTTGTCTGCAGTGTTCAGGAAGCCCACTGCAGACTGGGGAGAGAAGGATTGTTAAGGTCCACGTCACTTTATAGGTTTATCTAAGCCATACATTTGAATGGTTGCTAACTATATTAGGGAGGGTACTAAGTCTAAAAACTATTGGTCCAAGGACTAAACAGGCTGGAGGTGATAATATAGGGGAACATATGTAAAAAAAAAATGGTGGAAGGTGGAACATCTCAGATAGCAAGGAGTCTATTAAAAGAGCTTTGGGAGTACCCTTCACCCCGAACCGCAACGCATCTTAGCGTGGGGCTGGGCTATTTAAGTGAAAGAACTGGTATCTAAAAGCAATTTTCCCCCGGGACATGTAAAGCCAGCAAGATGATGGCATAGTGACAAGCTACATCATGACCTGAAAATCTTGTCCCTACCCGACCTCTACATATCAGTATCAATAAGCATCTTCATGGGTGTAGCACGACAAAGTTCCCCGGAGGATATAATTTCTCAATTGCTCTGTTACCGAGTATCTCTAACCTCCCATAGAGAAACTAAGAAAAACCCCATCACCATGATAAGTAGACTTCACTCAGTCAAAGACTATCTAACAAAGAAACAACCCAAACAATGGCTAATTGAGAAAAATACATCACCAGTTAAAGAAACCCCTGAGCAGGAGCACCTTGAATTGGAAGAAACCGGTTCCGTAGATACATCTAATAAAGAATTACTCACACAAATAAAAGCCATCTTCTAGGAGGAATTTAAGTCGGCCCTGTCAGAGCTGAAAAAAGATACACATGAAATCGGACATCAGATATAGAAGAAAAGTTGGATGACCTTCTCTGGTGAAATCCCACAACTCCAAACCACTCTACTGGATCACTCTATATACATTAGAAAGCTTGAGGACCAAGTAGAAGATATAGAAAATAGATCACGTCGTTCCAATCTACGTATAAGAAACCTACCAGAAAGCTTCAAAAATATACCGGAAGATGTCACTAACCTATTTCATTGGCTGGCTCCTGATGTCAGCCGCTCTGGAATCAATCCGGGATGTAACCCAACTGCTAGCGTGAATTGAAAGCACACGCTAGCACACTGAGAAATATCCAGGACGTGACCCACTCAGGAAGCAGATTAGAAGATAACAAAAATGAATATTGTTCCAGAATGCAGGAAAGCCACAAAGGATAAAACGTCCCTTTAAGTAGTACAAAGAACAAAAAGGAAATGCTCTTACTTTGAAGCTTCTGAAAAAGGTCCTCTTTAGCAGGCTTGTAAAACAAAGGAAAAGTTCTCTTTTGCAGCTTGTAAAAGTATAATGTCCCTTTAAGCAGGTTTATAACAAACAGAAAGGCAAAGTTCTCTTTTGCAGCTTGTAAAAGTAAATGTCCCTTTTAAGCAGGTGTATAACAAACAGAAAGGCAAAGTTCTCTTTTGCAGCTTGTAAAAGTAAATGTCCCTTTTAAGCAGGTGTATAACAAACAGAAAGGCAAAGTTCTCTTTTGCAGCTTGTAAAAGTATAATGTCCCTTTAAGCAGGTTTATAACAAACAGAAAGGCAAAGTTCTCTTTTGCAGCTTGTAAAAGTAAATGTCCCTTTTAAGCAGGTGTATAACAAACAGAAAGGCAAAGTTCTCTTTTGCAGCTTGTAAAAGTAAATGTCCCTTTTAAGCAGGTGTATAACAAACAGAAAGGCAAAGTTCTCTTTTGCAGCTTGTAAAAGTAAAATGTCCCTTTAAGCAGGTCTTGTTTAACAAAGAATAGGTTTAAAGGTAAAGGCCAAAGCAAGGTCAGGCAGGCAGAAGTCGGCATCCAAATATCAGCAAAAGGTATAGGCAAAAGACAGGGTCAGGCAAGCAGAAGTCGGCATCCAAGTGTCAGCAAAAGGGTAATAGCTACAGGCAAGGTCAGGCAGGCAGAAGTCAATGTCCAAATATCAGCAAGTAGGGATTAGGCAAGAGGCTTGGTCAGGCAGGCAGAAGTCGGTACACAGAAGAATAAAACTGATATGGTACTCACAATCCAGGGAAACAAACAAACGGGCCCAGATTCAGATCTCCCGCCGAGATTTAAAGGGCAGGAGCGTAACCGTCATCAGAGGGGTGTGAGAGAAAGCGTCATGTTGCTAAGCAACATGACGTCAGAGACACAGAGGAGTTCCGGGAGCCGCGGCGACACGGCGATGAACGGAAGCGCTCATGACAGCACCCCCTCCTCAAGGGACCCTCCGGGGGACAGGACCAGGTCTATCAGGATGAGTCTTGTGGAAGGTCTTGACCAATATTGGAGCATTTACTTGATGAGCAGGTTCCCAAGAACGTTCCGTGACTGGATAACCCTTCCAATGAATGAGATAATACAATTTCTTGCCCCGCAATTTGGAATCTAGAATATGGCTGATCTCAAACTCAGGATGTCCATGCACCAATAACGGTGGAGGTTTAGAAAAAGGCTTAGAATACCTGTTAATCATCACAGGTTTTAAAAGAGAAACATGGAATACCGGATGGACTTTGAGAGACTTGGGTAAAGCTACCCGATAAGCAGTGGAACATACCTGACCCAGTATTCGGAAAGGACCCACATATCGTGGTCCCAATTTGTTAGAAGGTTGTTTCAGGCGAAGAAATCGAGAGGAAATCCAAACTTTATCACCAGGGCGATATTTGGGAGCCTTTTTCCGTCGAAGATCCGAAAAGAACTTGTAACGTCTAGAAGTTACAGAAAGAATACGATGTATCTTCTGCCAATGTCGAGTTAATCTTCGGGCTGTAAGATCAGAAGCAGGATTCACTGTGGAGGAAGTATGCAAAGGGAACGTCCTAGGCTGATATCCGTAAGCTGCATGAAAAGGAGAAGTCTGAAGGGAGGAATTGTACCGGGCATTATGGGCCAATTCAGCCAAAGGAAGGTAAGAAGTCCAGTTAGAATGATAATGATCCACATAATGTCTAAGATATGTTTCAAGACACTGGTTTACTCTTTCAGTCTGACCATTCGATTGTGGGTGGTGAGAAGTAGAGAGAGATATAGTAGTACCAAAATGTTTACAAAGTGACCTCCAAAATCGAGAAACGAATTGTACCCCTCTATCTGAAACAATATCAAGAGGAAATCCATGGATTCTTACAATATGTAGAATAAAAAGTTCAGAGAGTCTTTTGGCAGATGGTAATCCTGGCAAGGGTACAAAATGAGCCGTCTTAGTGAACCTGTCGACCACCACCCAGATAGTATTGTTCCCAGTGGACAAGGGAAGATCGGTAATAAAGTCCATGGATACATGAGTCCAAGGCTGGTGAGGTATAGGCAATGGTTGGAGTAATCCTGAAGGAAGTTGGCGTGGAGTTTTGTTCATGGCACATTGTGTGCATACTGAGACGTAATCCTTCACATCTTGAGAGAGTGTAGGCCACCAGACATGTTGTTTGAGGTTTCGAGTGGTAATACTGATGCCAGGATGTCCAGAAAGGGGACTATCATGAGCCCAAAATAAAATCTTGGAACGAAGGCGTTCAGGAACAAAGAGTAAACCATTGGGAGGTTTACAGGACAAAGGAAGACGCTCTTGAGCGGACTGTAATTCTTGTAACCAAGAAGTTGTTAACTGGGCAATGACTTCATGAGGTTGGAGAATGGTACCAGACTCAGGAACTGGGGTATCTTGAAATTGTCTGGAAAGTGCGTCTGCTTTAATATTTTTTGAACCAGGTATGTAAGACAAATTATAGTGAAACCGAGAGAAGAATAAGGACCAGCGTGCTTGCCTGGAATTTAGTCGTTTGGCTGTTTGGAGATACAGAAGGTTCTTATGATCAGTAAGTATAGTAAATGGCAAAGAAGTACCTTCCAGCCAATGTCTCCATTCATCCAATGCCATCTTGATGGCAAGCAACTCTTTATTCCCTACGTCATAGTTAAATTCGGAAGGAGTGAATTTTTTAGAGAAAAAAGCAACAGGATGAATCCTTCCAGTCTCTGGTATTCGTTGAGACAGAACCGCTCCAGCAGCAACAGAGGAAGCATCCACCTCCAGAATAAATTGAAACTCAGGATTTGGATGACGAAGGATAGGAGCTGAGGAAAAAGCTTCTTTGAGAGATTCAAAAGCTTCTATAGCCTCAGACGGCCATACTTTACAGTTTTGTCCTTTTCTTGTGAGAGAAGTAAGAGGAGAAGTAATAGTAGCAAAATTCTTGATGAACTTTCTGTAATAATTGGCGAAGCCTAGGAAACGTTGTAAAGCCTTCAAAGAATCAGGTCTAGGCCAATCCAAAATGGCAGAAAGTTTAGTAGGGTCCATTTCGAATCCAGATGCCGATATTACATAACCCAGAAAGGGTATGATTTTTTGATGGAAAGAACATTTCTCCAGTTTAGCAAACAGATGGAATTCTCTTAGACGTTGAAGTACTTTCTTGACGTGGTGCACATGATCTTGGTGGTTCTGAGAAAAAATTAAGATGTCGTCCAGGTATATGATAACAAAAATATTCAAAAAATCACGAAAGATCTCATTTACAAAATGCTGGAAAACCGCCGGAGCATTGCATAGCCCAAAGGGCATGACCAAATATTCATAATGCCCAAATCGAGTGTTAAAGGCAGTCTTCCACTCATCTCCTTTGCGTATACGGATCAAGTTGTATGCACCACGTAGGTCGAGTTTGGTGAAAATGGTGGCTCCCTGAAGATAAGTAAAAAGTTCAGGAATAAGGGGCAGAGGATAACTGTTCTTGATGGTAATCTGATTCAATCCACGATAATCAATACAGGGTCTTAATCCGCCATCCTTTTTTCCCACAAAAAAGAAACCAGCCCCTACAGGGGAAGAGGAGGGTCGAATAAATCCTCTAGCCAGATTGTCTTTTATATATTCTTCCAGAGCCATGTTTTCTGGTTTAGAAAGTGGATATGTTTTGCCTCGAGGATAGGCAGCCCCAGGAAGGAGGTCAATGGGACAATCAAAAGGGCGATGAGGAGGAAGACGTTCCGCTTCTTTTTTGGAGAAGACATCCACAAAGTCATGGTAATGCATAGGTAAGGATTCCGGAGTTTCAACTGTGAGAGCAATAGTGAGTGGTAACTTAGTAATCTCTTGAAGACATTTAGTCTGGCATGTAGATCCCCAGGAAGTGAGTTCACCGAAAGTCCAAGAAAAAATGGGATTGTGAATCTGGAGCCAGGGTAATCCCAAGATAATGGGAAATTGCGGAGTGGGAATGACATCGAAACAAATTGTCTCAGAATGAAGTATTCCTACGGTGAGGATTAAGGGTTGAGTAGAAAACTGAATGTATCCAGAACCCAAAGGATCTCCACTGACCGTAGAGACTGAAATGGAATACTCCTTCTTTAGTAAGGGTATAGAATGAGTAGAAACAAATGTAGAGTCAATGAACACACCTCCAGCACCAGAATCAATTAGGGCTTGGGTATAGATCTTCTTTTGTCCAATTAGAAGAGTTACTGGAACAAAGAGTTTCTTGTATAGGGAATGACCACTATTTTGGCTTAACTCAGTTCCCTGGACTAGAGTTAAGCCCTGGCTTTTACTGGCCTAGTAGGACAATCCCTTAATAAATGTCCTTTAAGGCCACAGTACAGACATAAGCCAAGAGTCCGTCTTCTTAAGCGTTCAGTCTCAGTTAATTTTATACTTCCTACTTCCATGGGTTCAGCCTGATCAGTAGTAGGAGAGGCTGGAGTAGAAAAACGAGGAGCTAAACGAAAAGGAGTTCGAGTGGCAGTCCTCTGTGTTCTATCCTTTTCTTGTTGGCGTTCACGAAACCTGGCGTCGAGACAGATACAGAGATTTATTAAGGCTTCTAAGGACTCTGGAAGTTCACGATACACCAATTCATCCTTGAGACGCTCAGAAAGTCCTTTACGGAAAGCGGCTCTGAGTGCTCCCTGATTCCAAGTGGTTTCAGAGGCAAGGGTGCGGAACTCAATTGCATATTGAGAGACTGGTTGATTTCCTTGACGTAAATCCAGGAGAGTTGCTTCAGCAGCGGATGACCTTCCAGGTTTATCGAATACGTTTGAGAATGTAGATAGAAATGTATCAACATCCAACAGTATAGGATCATTCTTTTCTAGCAAAGGTGACACCCAAGCCAAGGCTTTTCCTTTCATTAAGGAAATAAGAAACGTGATTCTAGAAGAGGCAGTAGCAAAGAGAGTAGGGCTATTTCGGAAATGAAGACGGCATTGATTCAAAAAGCCTCTACATTCTTCAGGATTCCCATCATATTTATCCGGAAGAGGAATCCTGGGACTTAGTTGTACCTGAGACTGATTGTTAGGAATCGGAGGAGGTAATGCCTCAATCGGATTTGGATTGGGATTAGGATTGGGAGGTGCGGTAGCAACCAAATTTTGTAACAGAGCAGTAATTTGATCAAGTTTAGTGTCCAGAGACTGCAAGTGAGTGGCATGAGAACCCAAGAGCTGTCCCTGGTGAGCCACGGCCATAGATAATTCAGTGGGGTCCATTTTTATGGCCCGTTTGTAATGTCAGCCGCTCTGGAATCAATCCGGGATGTAACCCAACTGCTAGCGTGAATTGAAAGCACACGCTAGCACACTGAGAAATATCCAGGACGTGACCCACTCAGGAAGCAGATTAGAAGATAACAAAAATGAATATTGTTCCAGAATGCAGGAAAGCCACAAAGGATAAAACGTCCCTTTAAGTAGTACAAAGAACAAAAAGGAAATGCTCTTACTTTGAAGCTTCTGAAAAAGGTCCTCTTTAGCAGGCTTGTAAAACAAAGGAAAAGTTCTCTTTTGCAGCTTGTAAAAGTATAATGTCCCTTTAAGCAGGTTTATAACAAACAGAAAGGCAAAGTTCTCTTTTGCAGCTTGTAAAAGTAAATGTCCCTTTTAAGCAGGTGTATAACAAACAGAAAGGCAAAGTTCTCTTTTGCAGCTTGTAAAAGTATAATGTCCCTTTAAGCAGGTTTATAACAAACAGAAAGGCAAAGTTCTCTTTTGCAGCTTGTAAAAGTAAATGTCCCTTTTAAGCAGGTGTATAACAAACAGAAAGGCAAAGTTCTCTTTTGCAGCTTGTAAAAGTAAATGTCCCTTTTAAGCAGGTGTATAACAAACAGAAAGGCAAAGTTCTCTTTTGCAGCTTGTAAAAGTAAAATGTCCCTTTAAGCAGGTCTTGTTTAACAAAGAATAGGTTTAAAGGTAAAGGCCAAAGCAAGGTCAGGCAGGCAGAAGTCGGCATCCAAATATCAGCAAAAGGTATAGGCAAAAGACAGGGTCAGGCAAGCAGAAGTCGGCATCCAAGTGTCAGCAAAAGGGTAATAGCTACAGGCAAGGTCAGGCAGGCAGAAGTCAATGTCCAAATATCAGCAAGTAGGGATTAGGCAAGAGGCTTGGTCAGGCAGGCAGAAGTCGGTACACAGAAGAATAAAACTGATATGGTACTCACAATCCAGGGAAACAAACAAACGGGCCCAGATTCAGATCTCCCGCCGAGATTTAAAGGGCAGGAGCGTAACCGTCATCAGAGGGGTGTGAGAGAAAGCGTCATGTTGCTAAGCAACATGACGTCAGAGACACAGAGGAGTTCCGGGAGCCGCGGCGACACGGCGATGAACGGAAGCGCTCATGACACCTGAGATATAATTACCTATGCTTCTTATGGATAGGGTCCATCAGGCTCTAACCAAGCCAACTCAGTCACCTACGAGAGATAGCATTGTGAAGATGCACTACTATCACATCAAAGAAGAGATGCTGAGGGCGGCCAGGACAGCCCGTAAGCTAACTTATGAAGGCAATGAGATTCAGATATATACAGACCTATCACCTACAACATTGAGGAGAAGGAGGGTACTGAAACCTGTGGTACAAATCCTCATTAAAGAAAACATCAAATACAGGTGAAACTTCCCTTTTAAAATCACATTTACATATCAGAATTGCACTTATTCCTGCTCCACAATGGAAGAGGGAACTATACTGCTGAGACAGCTAAACCTACTCTCTAACTAATCAGATCATAACAGCTCTCTGAAACAACAAAGAAAAGCCCCACAGAAGGACTGGACGCAGGTGGGCAAGAATAGCAAATCTAAAAGATCCAAGACAGATTATGATGCTGAGATGGACCGTAGTCCATCCAACAGGGACGTTTCAAACCCGCCATGAAGCCACTTGAAGAAGACCTCAGTAAATGCCTTATCCTCCCTAATCCCATGGAGAAATGGGCTATGGAGATAGACTGTTAGCTGGCTCCTGATGTGAAGGTATTGACAGTCTTCGGAAACCTTTGAAAGATAAAAGTTTGGTTGAATATTGTTAGAATGTATCTTGTAGAGGTTGCATCCTACTTTCCCCACTCCTCTTCCTAACCCTACTCTCCCCCCTTGCCCCGCTCAATCCCCACCTATAAAATATAAGCGTCAGAACCAGGGCCGCCACTAGAAATTTTGGGGCCCCTGACTTAACCATTGATCAGGCCCCCCCCCCCTTGACATGTGCAATTTTTGACCAAGTGACTAAAACGTATATGCACTTTATTCTTAAGTGTCTATTTACACTTGGATATGTTGTAAAGGTAGTAACATACAAACACACAGACACACTCATACACTGAAACACACACACGCTCACACATAAGGATTAACATATTGACACTCTAGCAGCCACGCAAAGAAACACTCAAACACACTCAGACACAGACACCCAGACACTCAGCACTTGTTTACATTGACCTGACAAGTAATGAGGTAGACTACAGTTTTGTAAAAATAGGAGATTTAGAAAGCAAAATATGGAGTTCTGATTATCTTTTTGTAAAGTAAGATACAAAAACAAGAGGAAACAGATGCGCCACATGGCCCAATATTGTTTGATCCAAAGAAGATTGATATGCATATAAGGAGTAAACTCACATTTGTGAAAGCACCTCAGTCAGTGCTGTAGAGACAGTCTGGGATCTATTACAGTCACCCAGAAGATCAACCTCCCGCAAAGATAAAGTATCTGTATCTAAACAATAAGAAAAACACAGGTGCCTATATGGCCTAGTATAGCTGGGACAATGGTGAATCAATACCAAAGAGTGGTACTCACAATAGTTGTAGCATCTCCCTTGATGCTATAGGAGCAGGATGGGGTCAATACAGTCACCCACCAGACTTGGTATTAGGCACTCAGGACAATATGGAGATCCAGAAGTCAGCAGTGATCAGGAAAATCCCCAAAAAACTCTCAGCAGAAGGGACAAGTCACAAAATGAAGGTAGCAAGTGTTCAAAGTAAAAAGTTACTTTATTAAAATATTAAAAACAAAGGTGACGCGTTTCTCAGCCAAGGCCTGTTTCATCAGGCTTCATAAAACATTTTTGGAACACTTGCTATATATACCATACATCTAATTAAAAATAATCAATATCACATGGTAACAAAAACAGGTGGTACCCTATTGGCTAATCAAATTACTATTGACAAAATTGATCATCAACCATATGTTAAAACAAATAAACATACATCTCATTTATATCTACATTTGGTTGTCGGTATAATCGATCCACATAAAATTCATGATAAGTGAAGACATAAACAACATGACCCATCATTCAATGTTTGTGCAGAGACATATCAGATTACAGCATTTTTAAAAACACAAGGCACATAATATAACATTGGAATTAGCAATATAAAACAACATACCCAGAAAACTTTTTTGTAGATCTATTGATTCCTAAGTTGTCTCAGAGTGTATTGCAACTAAAATATATACAAAAGTGGCGATGGTAAACTTATTTAATTCATGTAACAAAATAATGGCAACATCGTAGTTGGCGTGTTACAGATCCCATTGCGCATGTCTAACCAAGACCTTGTACCTATTGTAAGAGGACAAATCCAAAATGTCCCAATAATTTTAGTGTTTATGCTCCCAATACTAATCAGGTTGCCTTCTTTTCAAAGCTTAATAAACAGCTTACGCAATGGCAAAAATATAAAACTATAATAGGTGGAGATCTTAATTTAGCACTAAATAATAAGATGGACAGATCCACAGTCCATAATGTTGAAACACTAGGACATAGACCAGATCAAAACATTTTTAAAGATTTTCTTTTAGATCAGAACTTGATAGATAGCTGGAGATCAAAACAAAAACGTTAGAGATTACACATATTTTTCATTGGTTCACAAGACACACTCAAGGATCGACTATATCCTAATTAGCCAAATCATGATACCACTGTTTGTCTCAGCTAACATTATTAACTGCTCATGGTCAGACCATTCAATGGTCAAAATGACCCTTAAAGGTTTAATCAACCCTGGTAGGGGTAGAGCCTGGTCTCTTCACCCTAACTTACTGAAAGATACCATCTTTCTCCAGAAATTACAACAAGAGTTCATATCGCTTAATGAAGGTTCTACTTCAAATCCTATTTATTCCTGGGGAGCCCTTAAAATTGTTTGTAAGAGGAATTTTAATTAGAGTCTAATAAGAAAAAAAAGCAAGATAAAGCTAGGCAGAGACCTCAGTGCTGGAATCCGTACATAACCCGAGGAAAGACACAATTAAGCTACTTGGGGGAAAAAAACGAAGAGTTGAATCAATTACTAGATAAGGAGGCAATATATGCTATCAAACTTGTAGACACACAATATTATATATATGGCAATAAGCCAGATAAAATGCTAGCAAATAAATTAAGACATAACTAGACACTCTTCAATACCACAAATACAGCAAGCAGATAGTACAACCACTAATGACCCTCTAAAGATAGCTAATTCATTCGCAGACTTCTATTCCAATCTTTATAACCTTAACACGGGAAAAGACAGCCTAAATAAAACAATAAAACTAAATAAATTCTTGGAAGAGTCCCAGCTTCCAAAGATAACTATCAAAGATAAGGAGAACTTGAATGCATCAATAACAGCTAAGGAAGTCCATACAGTAATGAACCCTTTGAGTGCTAAGCACTTTCCCACCTGGGTGCTAAGATTTTTTTAATGTTTTTTTTTATTTTTCAAATTTTTAACAATTTTTTTTTTTACTTTTTTTATTTTTTTCAGACCCCCAATACTTACACTGTTGGAAAGGTTAGGCAATTACATTTCCAATGGTGGGTCTTGGGGTTCTGTAGCTGCTTACTCCTATACTTAACATTGTTAAGTATAAAGTTGCCCAGTGACGTCATCACGTTATTGCGCGTGATGTCACCACGCAAAACGGGAAGCCCCGGGGATGCCTGTCACTCTACAGGCACGATCGCCGGGGTAGGAGCGGGTGGGAGCCCCCAGATCTCCCTCAAGGTGGGAGAGTGCTAGTGACGGGCTCTGAGCCGTCATTAGCACCAGAGTGGGAAACTCTGTGATGGTTCAGAGCCATCATTAGCACTCAAAAGGTTAAAGAAATTAAGAGAAACAAAACCCCGGGCCCAGATGGTTTCACAGGTTCTTTTTATAAAGATCTTCAACTGATCTTGGTCCCACAGTTGGTTAAATTATTCGATTTAATCATGCAAGGTTATGAGATCCCTTCCGACATGATGTTAGCTCGCATTGCGGTAGTCCCTAAGCCCGACAAGAGCCCTCAATATAGACAATTATAGACCCATATCACTTATTAACCAAGACATTAAATTGTTCACCAAAATACTTGCAAATAGACTAAATCCTATCATAAAATCCGGATCAAGTGGATTTTATCAAACAAAGGGAGGCCCCAGACAATACCCGTAAAATTATAGACCTCTTAAATTATACCCAAAATAAAAAGATGCCCTACCTGTTCCTCACCCTGGATGCAGAGAAAGCATTTGACAGAATCAATTGGGACTATATGCATGCCACGTTAGACAAATTTGGGATAACAGGTCCATTCCACAAGGCAATATCAACTCTATACTTCTATACTAGTTCTGAGGCATTCATACGGTTAGAGGGATATCAATCTGAAAATGTAAAATCCAAAATGAAACAAGACGGGGTGTCCCCTGTCCCCCCTCCTATTTGCCCTTTGTATTGAGCCATTAGCAATAAAGATTAGAGATAACCCTGACATTGCTGGAATCCAAATTGGGCCCCAAAGCTGAAATGTGTTGTTGTTTGCAGAGACATCATACTCACGCTCACCAAGCTGGTCCTGTCACTCCCACCTCTTTATTCCACTATTCACAAATTTGGGAACCTGTCAGGCTACAAAAACAAAATTTATGCTTACCTGATAAATTTATTTCTCTTGTGGTGTATCCAGTCCACGGGTTCATCCATTACTTGTGGGATATTCTCCTTCCCAACAGGAAGCTGCAAGAGGACACCCACAGCAGAGCTGTCTATATAGCTCTTCCCCTAACTGCCACCCCCAGTCATTCGACCGAAGACAAGCAAGAAAAAAGGAGAAACTATAGGGTGCAGTGGTGACTGTAGTTTAAAAATAAAAAACACCTGCCTTAAAATGACAGGGCGGGCCGTGGACTGGATACATCACAAGAGAAATAAATTTATCAGGTAAGCATAAATTTTGATTTCTCTTGTAAAGGTGTATCCAGCCCACGGGTTCATCCATTACTTGTGGGATACCAATACCAAAGCTTTAGGACACGGATGAAGGGAGGGACAAGGCAGGAAACTTAAACGGAAGGCACCACTGCCTGTAAGACCTTTCTCCCAAAAATAGCCTCCGAAGAAGCAAAAGTATCAAATTTATAGAATTTAGAAAAGGTATGAAGCGAAGACCGAGTCGCCGCCTTACAAATCTGTTCAACAGAAGCCTCATGTTTAAAAGCCCATGTGGAAGCTACTGCTCTAGTAGAATGAGCTGTAATTCTTTTAGGAGGCTGCTGGCCAGCAGTCTCATAAGCTAAGCGTATTATACTTCTTAGCCAAAAAGAAAGAGAAGTTGCCGAAGCCTTTTGGCCTCTCCTCTGTCCAGAGTAGACAACAAACAAAGCAGATGTTTGGCGAAAATCCTTTGTAGCTTGTAAATAAAACTTTAAAGCACGAACCACATCAAGATTGTGTAATAGACGTTCCTTCTTTGAAGAAGGATTAGGACATACTGAAGGAACAACAATCTCCTGATTGATATTATTATTAGATACCACCTTAGGAAGAAACCCAGGTTTGGTACGTAACACTACCTTATCTGCATGGAAAATCAGATAAGGGGAATCACACTGTAAAGCAGATAACTCCGAAACTCTTTGAGCCGAGGAGATAGCTACTAAAAACAGAACTTTCCAAGATAAAAGCTTAATATCTATGGAATGTAAAGGTTCAAACGGAACCCCTTGAAGAACTTTAAGAACTAAATTTAAACTCCATGGCGGAGCAACAGGTTTAAACACAGGCTTGATTCTAACTAAAGCCTGACAAAACGCTTGAACGTCTGGAACCTCAGCCTGACGTTTGTGCAAAAGAATAGACAGAGCAGAAATCTGTCCCTTTAAGGAACTAGCTGACAATCCCTTCTCCAATCCTTCTTGGAGAAAAGACAATATCCTGGGAATCCTGACTTTACTCCATGAGTAACCCTTGAATTCACACCAATGAAGATATTTACACCATATCTTATGATAGATTTTCCTGGTGACAGGCTTTCGAGCCAAAATTAAGGTATCAATGACCGATTCGGAAAAACAACGCTTTGATAGAATCCAGCGTTCAATCTCCAAGCAGTCAGACGTAGAGAAATTAGATTTGGATGTTTGAAGGGACCTTGAAGTAGAAGGTCCTGCCTTAGCGGCAGAGTCCATGGTGGAAAGGATGACATGTCCACCAGATCTGCATACCAAGTCCTGCATGGCCATGCAGGGGCTATCAAGATCACCAAAGCTCTCTCCTGCTTTATCTTGGCAATGGTGGAAACACATAAGCTAGGCTGAAGGACCAGGGCGCTGCTAGAGCATCTATCAGCGCTGCCTTGGGATCCCTGGACCTGGACCCGTAACAAGGAAGCTTGGCGTTCTGATGAGACGCCATGAGATCCAGTTCTGGTTTGCCTCATAGTTGGATCAACTGGGCAAATACCTCCGGATGGAGCTCCCACTCCCCCGGATGAAAAGTCTGCCGACTTAGAAAATCCGCCTCTCAGTTCTCTACTCCTGGGATATGGATAGCTGAGAGATGGTAAGAGTGAACCTCTGCCCATAGAATTATCTTTGAAACCTCCAACATTGCCAGGGGGCTCCTTGTTCCCCCCTGATGGTTGATATAGGCTACAGTTGTGATGTTGTCCGACTGAAATCTGATGAACCTGACCGCAGCTAGCTGAGGCCAAGCCTGAAGAGCATTGCATATCGCTCTTAGTTCCAGAATGTTTATCGGAAGGAGGGCCTCCTCCTGAGTCCACGAACCCTGAGTCTTCAGGGAGTTCCAGACTGCACCCCAGCCCAGAAGGCTGGCATCTGTCGTTACTATAGTCCATTCTGGCCTGCGGAAACTCATTCCCTTGGACAGATGGACCCGAGATAGCCACCAGAGAAGAGAATCCCTGGTCTCTTGATCCAGATTGAGCATGCAAAGTTTCAGTGGTCTGAGATGTAGGCGGACAAACGGAACTATGTCCATTGCCGCTACCATTAATCCGATTACCTCCATACACTGAGCCACTGACGGATGAGAAGTGGAATATAGAGCACGGCAGGAAGTTAGAAGTTTTGACAACCTGACCTCTGTCAGATAAATCTTAATTTCTACTGAATCTATCAGAGTTCCTAGGAAGGAAACTCTTGTGAGAGGGGAGAGCAAACTCTTTCCTTCGTTCACCTTCCACCCGGAAGAGCTCAGGAATGCCAGAACAATGTCCGCATGGGACCTGGCGATTTGAAAAGTCGACGGCTGTATCAGGATGTTGTCTAGGTAAGGGGCCACTGCTATACCCCGCGATCTTAGAACCGCCAGAAGGGACCCTAGAACCTTCGTAAAGATTCTTGGTGCCGTGGCTAACCCGAAGGGAAGAGCCACAAACTGGTAATGCCTGTCTAGGAAGGCGAACCTGAGGAACTGATGATGATCCCTGTGTATCGGAATATGTAGATAAGCATCCTTTAAATCCACAGTAGTCATATATTGACCCTCCTGGATCATAGGTAGGATGGTTCGAATAGTCTCCATCTTGAAGGATGGGACCCTGAGAAATTTGTTTAGGATCTTGAGATCCAAGATAGGTCTGAAAGTTCCCTCTTTCTTGGGAACTATAAAAAGATTTGAATAGAAGCCCTGCCCCTGTTCCTCCTTTGGAACTGGGTGGATCACTCCCAGAACTAGTAGGTCTTGAACGCAATGTAAGAATGCCTCTCTCTTTATCTGGTTTGCAGATAATTGTGAGAGATGAAATCTCCCCTTTGGAGATGAAGCTTTGAAATCCAGAAGATATCCCTGGGAAACAATCTCCAGAGCCCAGGGATCCTGGACGTCTCTTGCCCAAGCCTGGGCGAAGAGAGAAAGTCTGCCCCCACTAGATCCGGTCCCGGATCGGGGGCTACTCCTTCATGCTGTCTTAGAGGCAGCAGCAGGCTTTTTGGCCTGTTTCCCCTTGTTCCAAGCCTGGTTAGGTCTCCAGACTGTCTTGGACTGGGCAAAATGTCCCTCTTGTTTTGTAGAAGAGGAAGATGAAGCTGCGCCACTCTTGAAGTTTCGAAAGGAACGAAAATTAGTTTGTTTGGTCCTTAACTTGTTGGACCTATCCTGGGGAAGGGCGTGGCCTTTCCCTCCAGTAATATCAGAAATGATCTCCTTCAGTCCAGGCCCAAATAGAGTCTGCCCTTTGAAGGGGATATTGAGAAGTTTAGACTTTGAAGTAACGTCAGCTGACCAGGATTTAAGCCATAGCGCCCTACGCGCCTGAATGGCAAAACCTGAATTTTTAGCCGTTAGCTTGGTTAAATGAAAAACGGCATCAGAAATAAATGAATTGACTAACTTAAGAGCTTTAAGCCTGTCAAGGATATCATCCAACGGGGTCTCTACCTGTAGAGCCTCCTCCAGAGACTCGAACCAGAAAGCCGCTGCAACAGTGATTGGGGCAATGCATGCAAGAGGCTGGAGAATAAAACCTTGTTGTATAAAGATTTTCTTAAGGAAACCCTCTAATTTTTTATCCATAGGATCTAGGAAAGCACAACTGTCCTCGACAGGAATAGTTGTACGCTTAGCTAGGGTAGAGACTGCTCTGTATTTGTTCTAGCCCCAGAGCTGTCTCGCTTTCCTTGTAACCCTGGCAGTTTGGACAATACCTCTGTGAGGGTATGATTCATAACTGCCGCCATGTCTTGTAAGGTAAACGCATTGGACGCGCTAGATGTACTTGGCGTCCCTTGAGTGGGAGTTATAGGTTCTGACACGTGGAGAGAGCTAGATGGCATAACCTCCCTTTTGTCAGTCTCAGAAACCTCAGGTGATAAATCTTTAAAAGCCATAATATGGTCTTTATAACTTATAGAAAGGTCAGTGCATTTGGTACACATTCTAAGAGGGGGTTCCACAATGGCTTGGAGTTTCCTCTATGTAAGACATGTTTAACAGACTAATAATGAGACCAGCAAGCTTGGAAAACACTTTAATAAATGTGAAAAAAGCAATAATAAAAAACGGTACTGTGCCTTTAAGAGAAAAAAAACTACCACATAAACTGCAAAACAGTGTTAAAAAGTAGTAAACTCTACGACATTTTTACAGTGTGTATAAGGGACTAAAACAGCATTGCACCCACTTGCAAATGGATGATTAACCCCTCAGGCCCAAAAACGAATTAGAAAAACATTAAACCTGTTAACAAACAGTCAAACACACTGCCACAGCTCTGCTGTGGCTCCTACCTGCCCTTAAATACGATTTTTGCAGGAACAAAACCCTCTATAGAGGTCCTATAAGCCAGAGGACGCCTTCAGGGAAGCTGGATGTCTCAGACTAAAAATGAAAATAGGCCCCTCCCACCATGCACTCAAAGTCAGAGGGCCTTAAAAAAGTACTCCTAGGAGAAATCTAACAAGCCATGTGGAAACTAGCCCCCAAATAAAGATTTATCACCCTCAGAGAAAAAAACGTTTTTATTTATAAATCATGCAAATGTTTTTACACTAAGTAATATAGGTATTAACATGAATATTATCCCTTTTTGCAAGCATGATCCCAGTTGTTGTTAAATCACTGTATCAGGCTTACCTTAAATATACCAGGCACTGTCAGCATTTTCTAGACCTTATCTCTCTAGAAATAAATATGCTGAACATACCTCAAAGCAGGCAATCTGCAGACCGTCCCCCCAACTGAAGTTTTCTTTCCATACTCTTCAGTTATGTGTGAGAACAGCAATGTACCTTAGTTACAAACCGCTAAGATCATCAAACCTCCAGGCAGGTCTTCTTCCAATTTCTGCCTGAGAGTAAAAACAGTACAACGCCGGTACCGTTTAAAAATAACAAACTTTTGATTGAAGGTAAAAACTACACTTAAGTCACCACATCTCTCTTGATACTTCCTTTCTTGTCGAGATCTGCAAGAGAATGACTGGGGGTGGCAGTTAGGGGAGGAGCTATATAGACAGCTCTGCTGTGGGTGTCCTCTTGCAGCTTCCTGTTGGGAAGGAGAATATCCCACAAGTAATGGATGAACCTGTTGACTGGATACACCTTTACAAGAGAAATAAATGATGACTACCGCAGCAGACAAAAAAGCTTCTGGAAATTAATTTCTCATTCAGATGGCCCAAACAAACGCTTAGATTTTTAGGAATTAATTTGCCAGCTAAGGTATGTAACCTATATAAAGCTAATTACACTCTAATGTTTAAACACATTAATCAACTAATAAACAAATGGACTAAATCTAAAATATCCCTCTATGGCAGAATCGTTAAGGCCAAGATGACAGTTCTGCCTAAAATCCTTTATTTGTTTAGGTCTTTACCACTTACTGTACCAATGCTTGAGTTACGCTAAATCCAGAAAGATATACTACACTTTATATGGCAAGGTAAAAGAGCATGCATAAACAAGCAATTAATGGTCAAGAGCCGAATGGAAGGTGGAATAGGAGTTCCTAAAATGATTGCTTACTATTAAGCAGCACGTCTGGCACAAACACTTCATTAGGCCAAACATGGGGGTGATAAGCAGTGGGTGGAACTGGAGGCCAGGTTCCTTGATTTGGAGAGAATAGATAGAATTCTCTGGACTCCCAAAAACAAAAGACCGGAGAAAAGATGTCTATATAGCTGTTGAACACACACTAAAGCTGTGGGACAAACTAACCCAAAAATTTCCCTTGCTAAACCGAAATTCCATTATACCGAATAGCAGATGCCCTAACAAATAATAAACTTAGCAGATAGCCTATACCGAATAGCAGATGCCCTAACAAATAATAAACTTATAGCAGATAGCCTATACCGAATAGCAGATGCCCTAACAAATAATAAACTTATATCATATGACCATTATACAAAGCTTGATGGTGCAGAAGGCTTTCAGTGGTTTCACTACTTACAATTAAAATCTAGAATTAGCAGGGTACTGGGTGGGGAATCGAGCAGCAACTGTACTAGGTTTGAGGGGCTATATTTGACATAGGTATTGTCAGAAGCTCAATTGCTAAGCTGTATTCAATATTCAATACTTCTAGTAGATCTATTAAGCCAACCTTCATGATAAAAGTAATACACAAAGTCACTAATGACTGACTAAAGATAGGGGGCGCTATAAAAGTCTGATGTAAGGTGTGCATATATCAATATATCTATGTATAAAAAATGGTAGCAATATACCTGTAAAATCAAACCTGTATATAAATGTAAATGTTTTAGTAGGATACTACCTATAAAAATTAATTTAAATGACAGTCATATTACTAATGTACATAAAATGATTGTGAGTCTTTGATGTAATTTTGCACTTGTATCGGAAGGTCCACCTGATATGACTCATATAATACCGATATTTGATAGAAGGCTGCTCTCTCTTCACAAATAGAATGTCATAAAATCTAGAAAGATATAGGAAACGAGAGGCGCATGTGTGTACCAGTAACACAATGGAAATAATCCAGATAAGACCCTAATCAGGGTACTCACATTTGTGAGGAGCACTTAGACAGTGCTATTAGATGCAGGCTGAATATTTTGCAGCAACCCAGCTCACTGTTCAGTCTTGGAAAACAGGAACAAAGAATCCAAATATCTGGATAGGCAAAGAAGACAAAAGGGGCGCCTGTGTGTACCAGTAGTATAATATGGTATTTACAATATATAAACCCTACTCAGGGTACTCACATTTGGGAGAAGCACTCAGACAGTGCTATTAGGAGCAGTCTGGGTAGTTGGTAGCAACCTAGCTTAATGGTCACCTCGATAGGCCAAAGCTCTGGAACACAGGACCCTAGTAGTGGACTGCAGCTGTGGAAGGATAACAATCTCTGCAGCAGAGGACTCCCTATGGGAGTGATCGATATGTAGAAGGCTAATGGAATAAGGTTCCAAATAATGATACTGATATTAAAAGCAAATTTATTTAAAAAAATTAAATATATAAAACAATGGAACCCTAAGGTGGGATATGCTACCCACCTTAGCTTTATGCAACGCGTTTCTCAGTGTGTCAAAACGCTGTTTCATCAGGCATAAAATACAGGCTTTTGATTGCCTTTGGAATGGTAAGGCTTGTATATATAAAGGCAATCAACAGTCTGTATTTTATGCCTGATGAAACAGTGTTTTGACACGCTGAGAAACACGTTGCATAGAGCTAAGGTGACATCAGAAGCCGTCGGAAACTTGAGGCTATCCCGGTGTGAAATAGGTCCACCTGTGACATCTGGAAGTGAGAGCTGACACTGCGGGAGGCGAGTCAGCCGAACGGCTCAAGAGTCTCGGCCTGCTATGTTAGCACAATCGTGTGCTATACCACAAGTGAGTGGGGGCATTTAACGTTTACCTTACCTTCTTTATTCTCTGCCCTGCTGAAATTGCACTAGGAGGCTCCTCTGTGAGTGACAGAGAGCTGAATGGAGTGCATCATTACCTGTGCGGCTAATATTATTATTGGTCACAGGGCCATCTAGAACATTTATTTTTACCCCTCCTTTTACTGCATTTGATCGGTAAATTGGTGTTAGCGCCCCCCATTTTTTGGTAGTGGATTTTATCTCACCTTATTTTGTTCTTGAATGCTTTTATTGCATGTGATGTGTTACCTGGGAGCTAATCTCTTCCTTGGAGTACCAATTTCGTGTGTTAAGGTGACATATCAGTCAGAAGAGCCAACTATATAATCCATGCTTGGTCCTCTAATGCGGGCTCATTTTACCCTAGCTGTCAAGGAATTCATGCTTTTTGTAAAGTAGACTCAAAAAGCGTTCACAAATTCTGTCGAAAAATCATACCTCATTATGCATTGCCAAATCAACATACTCTGTCTCATAGTCCTCAAGCAACTGTCGAGGTGGCATATGGCTATTTGTCACAAAACAAAATTTATGCTTACCTGATAAATTACTTTCTCTTGTGATGTATCGAGTCCACGGATTCATCCTTTACTTGTGGGATATTCTCCTTCCCAACAGGAAGTGGCAAAGAGAGCACACAGCAGAGCTGTCCATATAGCTTCCCCTCCAGCTCCACCCCCCAGTCATTCAACCGAAGGTTAGGAAGAAAAAGGAGAAACCATAGGGTGCAGTGGTGACTGTAGTTTAAACAAAAAATCTACCTGACTTAATAGCCAGGGCGGGCCGTGGACTCGATACATCACAAGAGAAAGTAATTTATCAGGTAAGCATAAATTCTGTTTTCTCTTGTAAGATGTATCGAGTCCACGGATTCATCCTTTACTTGTGGGATACCAATACCAAAGCTTTAGGACACGGATGAAGGGAGGGAACAAGACAGGTACCTTAAACGGAAGGCACCACTGCTTGTAAAACCTTTCTCCAAAAAATAGCCTCCGAAGAAGCAAAAGTATCGAATTTGGAAAATTTGGAAAAAGTATGCAGCGAAGACCAAGTCGCTGCCTTACAAATCTGTTCAACAGAAGCCTCATTTTTAAAAGCCCATGTGGAAGCCACTGCTCTGGTAGAATGAGCAGTAATTGTTTCGGGAGGCTGCTGGCCAGCAGTCTCATAGACCAAACGGATGATGCTTTTCAGCCAAAAGGAAAGAGGTAGCAGTCGCCTTCTGACCTCTCCTCTTACCAAAATAGATAACAAACAATGAAGGTGTTTGTCTGAAATCCTTAGTTGCTTGTAAATAGAAGCACGAACCACATAAAGATTGTGTAACAGGGGGGGGCGGAGCCTGGCTGTGCTGGAGAATGGCCGTGGTTGTGTAGTGCTCCTGAGCCATTAGCAGACCAAATGCTTGTAAAGTGAAAAATGAGACCTGTATTTTGAAAATTGTTGAGCCTAAGAACCAAGGGGATCAAAAAACACAGTTACCGGATCTTAAAAATTATCATCACTAACTTTTTATAACTCTCTAAGAGCGGATCGCGGATCGCATATCAGCAGTAGCAGGCCGCAGACAGCCCATCCGGGCACTTTATAAGTGGCGCAGAGGATTCCCCTGGGTACACAACAACCGGCACTGAGGAGGGAGAAAATATCAAGGAGCCGGTCTTCTTACCTGTTTCTGAGTGTGAACGCAGCGGTGATCGTGAGACACGGAAGGAGAGGCAGCGGCAATATCCCAGCCGCGTGTGTAGAAGCTGCGCTACTAGCAGGCCCTCTTTCACTGCCGGGAGGTGAATTGATGTGAGGACACACGGAGGCAGGGGACCCGACCGGAGACACGATCTGCTTGGAACCGCTGATATCTTGCAGGTGCGGTTGAGCCTGGTGCTGTTTTTTTTTTTTTTTTTTTTCCTTACTGTCTGGGCCTCAGAGGAAGCAATAATCTGGTAGCGTTGCGCAAGAGAGGCTTTGGGTACGCATCAGATTTGTCTAAGAACCGTGCACATTGTATTATAGTAGGGGCTGTTAAAATTGAAGAATCCAGAGACTTACTATCAAGGGGTGATTACAGGGATCAGTGGTGGAGGGCCTGTGAACTGAATTGTGACAGCGGATTACCGCATCCAGAGCTCATAACTGCTGCAGGCAGGCTCACAATAAAGTGTACTTTTAACCAGTTGAGAATACAGCATTGCTAGACCCTGTAATATAGTATAAGACCAGACAGTTATTGTGAGCAATACACAGTTATTCAGGGGTCTGGGTGATTTGCACAAAAAGTGAAAAGTGTAGAGAGAGAAACAGCTGAAACAGAGGGATCTTGTATTATTGTTAATATAGTAATAAGCTGATCCTAACAACTAAGCAGATATGGCACAGAAAAAAACAACCTGGTGCAGAAAAAGGCACTAAAACCAGGAACATGAATTACTATATCAAAAGCTCAGACACACAGGTGCAGGAGGAAGATCAACCACTAATGCCTCATAAGGAGGATGACCCTGTATTACCCATTCCTGCTCCATCACAGTATATGAAGATCTAAAACATCTCTCATCTAAGGATGATATAAAGGGAATTGCAGCAGAAATTAAAAATCTGTTTAGTGAGTTGAAACGTGATGTCACTGAACTGAAGCAGAGAGTAACAACTGTAGAAAAATCCCATGACACAATTCAAGAGCAGTTAAAGGAAAACACCACCCAGACACAACAGAATACTAATGTTATCCATGGCCTCCTGGAGAGGATAGAAGATCTGGACAACCGCAGTAGGCGGAACAACCTAAGAATAAGGGGTATCCCGGAGTCAATTAACCAATCAGCCCTGCAGGGTTACCTGCAGGATCTTTTCAGAACAATCAAAAGTACCCCACTAGCTCCTGAAGTTGTGATAGAAAGAGCCCACAGGGCGCTACGCCCCAAACCTTCACCGAAGGCACCGCCACGGGATGTGATCCTCAAGTTGTTAAATTACAGAGACAAAGAAGAGCTACTTCGCTGCAGTAGAAATAAACACCCAGTCCAACACGCAGGAATCTCCCTGCAGATTTTCTCTGACTTATGTCCCGCAACCTTGCAGAATTTATAGATGGGGTTTCCCTACCTGTATAGTGGCATCAAGTGGAGATAAGACAGCAATATACCGGTCACTTCCAGACCTGGAAATGTTTTGCTCAACACTGAATATTGAAGTGCCAAACCCAGATATGGCACAAAATACACCCTTGAATGCTGCTTTGGACTGATGCTGGACCTGAACGGCTAGGTAAGAGACCCTGAGAGTCCCTTCTGAGTCTCCCCTTTCGGGGATGTTAAACTGAAGAAGAGACTTGTTCATATAAATGACATCATCCTAATGATATATTACAGAGTTCAAGAACTGAATTTTAGTTTATTTTTCTCTTTCTCAATTTGAGGACATATTTAGGACTCAGTTGCTATGAGCTCAGAGATGATCAGTGAGCTCTTATAGAATGTTATAATTGCAAATTGGTGTTATTTCCTATAGGAATATAGGCGTATTGCCGGAAAATTCGGTTTATTCTTTGGTGTTATCTATAAATGTGTTGAGGTTACTGAAAAACTGTTATATTCATATTACTGATGCTAATGTTCTTATGTATACAATATTGTCTTGCCCAGAGTGAGCGATGTTATGTGGATCGGGATGGGGCGGCTCAGAGGTTTACGTGGGCGGTCCCTTCTTGATCTCATATAATCCCCTTGGTTCTAATTGTTTTAATTGTTTTAAATGTTGATGTTAGTTAAATATCCACAGCGTAATAATAGCAATTCTTGAAATGTTTTAATGTCTTGTCGCTGTGAAAAGAAGTTATATTTGGTCTTATATATAAAAGAAATTTTTTTTCAATAGGTCGGCTATGGGCATATTCCCTCTGAGTAAAGCCTAGTAAAGGGCGTGTTGGTCTACTATAAGACCTGGTGATATTGCCATAGCTGATATATATTTCCATACACCTACTTGTTAGTCTATTGTATTTGCATTATTATTGACAGCTTTTCACACCCTAGGTAGTGAGGTAACTACCTGATACTCCCGGGATCTTAGTCTGTAAGGGATCCATCTTATTCTTTTCTTTACCTTCATTTGCTTTCTATATCCTCTACTCCTTCTATCCCCCTTTTTTTTTTTTTGTCAGTTATAATGGCCCCTCAACAAAGTGAGTCTCATGCCCACCCTCTAAAATTTTTATCTATCAATGTAAAGGGCCTAAATAACCCGGGTAAGCGCTCGATAGTTATCAGGGAACTACATAAATTACAGGGTGGTATTGTTTTCATACAAGAGTCACATTTTGCCAAACAAAAGGAGCCTAAATGGCATAATCATAGATACCCAGTAGCCTTTTTCTCATCGGGCCCACGTAAACAGAATGGAGTAGGGATTTTGCTACACCATAAAGTACCTTTCCAGGTGCAAGATATTGTGAGAGATAGGGAAGGGAGATTCCTTATAGTGGTAGGCCTACTACACGGTATACAAACAACACTGATTAATGTGTACGCCCCAAATGTTGCACAACATACATTTTTTAAGGCACTCTCGAGTAAACTATTGGAACATACCAAGGGAATTACAGTACTGGGAGGTGATTTCAATGCACCGCTCAATCCAAAACTGGATACTTCTAATGGCCTTTCAAGTGTACCACACCAAGTACTGAAACACATTAACATGATACTTAAAAATCACTTGCTGCACGATATTTGGCGAACACTACACCCTACAGAGGCAGAGTTTACGTTTTACTCTAGTCCACACAAAAAATATTCCCGTATAGATTTTTTTTTTACTGACTCTCGAGGGATTGAATATGTGAGGCGTAGTGATATAGCTCCGATTACATGGTCAGACCATGCGCCTATCTCGTTTGAAATGCTGTGGCCTGAAACACCTGCTACCTTTTTTATCTGGAGGTTAGATGATGCCCTTTTGGGAAATTCTGAGGTGGTGGGTGACGTCTCCTCTCATCTGACAGATTACTTTGAACTTAACGAGACAGACGAATTACCACTGACTACTGTGTGGGAAGCACATAAAAGTGTTATTCGAGGCCATCTTATAAAACACAGAGCTAGATTGCAGAAATTAAAAAGGGAGAAATATGACCAGTTACTGAGTAGGATCATGTTGTTGGAAGAACAACATAAAAAAAAACCTAGGTGTACTGAAAGTTAACCTAAATCAGGCAAGGCTAGACTTTAGGCAACTACTACAAGACGAGAATCATAACATAGCGATTTGGCTTAAACAAAAGTATTATGAGGGTGGAGATAAGGCAGGGAAGCTACTGGCGAGGACCCTTAGGCGAAACCAACTTAAGTCATATGTTTACTCAATGAAGGGTGCTAAAAATAAGGTTCATAAGGATAGCCCTGGAATCGCTGAAGTCTTTCATGCCTATTACAGTCGCCTCTATAATCTAAGGCCTCTGACTCGAGCCCAGTCTTTAAATGCGCTCTCGCAGCGTCATCTGGCGCGGGAATATCTCAGAAATACACATTTGCAAGCTCTTGACGAGGAAGCAGTGGATTTCCTGGAATCTCCTTTGACTCAAGAGGAAATAAAGGAAGCTCTTAAGAGCTTACCGAACGGGAAGTGTCCTGGTCCTGATGGGCTAGGAGCTAAATACTATAAGACATTTCTGACAGAGTTGCTGCCACACCTGCAGGCCTTATTTAATGCCCTGCCAGATATGGAGGCCTTACCGCCCTCCATGTTGATGGCATATATAACAGTGATTCCTAAGTCGGGTAAAGCACCGGATGTGCCGCAAAGCTACAGGCCGATCTCACTGTTGAACACCGACGTGAAAATATTAGCTAAGACACTGGCAAACAGGGTGAACAGGTTTCTGCCCGGGCTGATTGCCTCGGACCAAGTTGGATTTGTCCCAGGCAGGGAAGCGAGGGACAATACCCTTAAGGTTTTACAGTTAATCACACATTCGGAACAGGGGGGACTGCCGCTCACCCTACTGTCCACAGATGCTGAAAAAGCGTTTGACAGGGTGAGCTGGCAGTTCCTTAGATGCACACTGGAGAAGATGGGCTTTGGGGAAAGGTTTGTTAAGACAGTTTTCTGCCTCTACTCCGAGCCAAATGCGCGGGTTAGGGTGAATCGCATCCTATCTGATTCATTGTTCATTACCAACGGAACCAGGCAAGGGTGCCCCTTGTCTCCACTGTTGTTCACCATCACAGTGGAGGCATTGGCGTGTAACATTCGTGACAGTTGTCAAATCAGGGGGTACAGGTTATGTGACAGAGAGTATAAGATAATGTTTTATGCAGACGATCTGTTATTTACTGACAGATTTGGAGAACTCTGTTCCTGCTTTGTTGCAGGAGTTTGCCAGATACGGTGAGGCCTCCAATTTCCAACTCAACGCCTCCAAGTCAGAGATCTTGGGGGTTGAAATGGATCCATCTGTTAAGCAGTGGTTAAGAGACAATAGCCCATTTCAGATTAATGACAAACAGTTAAAATATCTTGGAGTGCACCTGACAACCTCTATATCTGATATATTTGAGGCAAATTACGTGACATTAAAGAGGGAGATCGCTGCCGATCTATCATCATGGAAACACAAGACAATTTCGTGGTTAGGTAGAATAGGTGTAGTGAAAATGAATGTGCTCCCTAGACTATTATACCTGTTCCAGACACTACCCATTCCGCTTCCTTGCGTTTACTTAAATGCGCTTCAGAGATTAATAGAGGAATACATTTGGATGGGGGTTAGGCCCAGGATCAATAGAGCGACCATGATACTTCCAAAAGATGCAGGAGGATTGGGATTACCTGACATTAGGCTGTATAGAAAAGCGGTGATACTACAAAGAGTTGTTGAGTGGTGTCAGGGAAACTCACAGAAAGACTGGATTAGAGTAGACAGAGACATCTAGCAGGTGAGGGATCTGGCACCCCTCTTATGGATAAGCAGTAAGGGAAGACCACTTCAAGTACAGAAATTTCCGTTGTTAACGGAACTTTTAAACTTGTGGGACAGAACGACCCGGGTGGATTCTCATATTTCCACTCAGTGCTCCCCCCTGACGCCATTGTGGGGGAATCCAGATTTGCCTCTGCAGATGGGACCGCCCACGGCTCAAACTGCATCTTTCCCTAATCGAGTGGCTAGTTTTGTGACGATGGGGAGAATTAGGACGAGAGAGGAGCACCCAGACTCTCTGGTTCCCTGGTTTGTTTACTTACAAATTGGGCACTATATCAACACACACAAGTGCAAAACACAGTTTTTTAGGGACCCTACACCGTTTGAATCATTGTGCCTAAAACATACATCATCCAGACATCTCATTTCAATCATCTACACTTTGCTAGTGCGACCTACAAATAGTCCCTTACCAAGTTACACTAGGATGTGGCATAGGGAACTGGGAAAAGAGTTCACAGACGAGGAGTGGCAGCGGATTTTCCGAGCCGTAAAGACCCTGTCGGTTTCAGCACGAACACAGGAGTCTCATTATAAATTGCTGAGCCGCTGGTACCTAACGCCAACTAGACTTAAAACAATATATCCCAGAGTTTCTGATAAATGCTGGAGGGGTTGTGGGGAGACAGGCTCGATTTTGCACATTTGGTGGGATTGCCCACTGTTAGAGGGTTTTTGGACCTCTATCTGGGGTGAGATTCAGAGAGTACTAGAGTTAGAAATCCCAAAAACACCTGAGGCATTACTATTTCACTTTTCAGATCAAATACAGAACCCATTAAAAAAGACACTTTTGATGCTGATGTTGACTGGGGCAAAAAATCTGATTCCTCTCCGCTGGAAATCAGCTCGAATTCCTACACTAGAGGAGTGGAGACAAAATGTACAGAATATCCTTTTGCTGGAAAAATGTCATTATGTAAAGATCTCGAAAATGGATGTTTACTAGATGTTATTGCAGATGTGGAGGGAGCTCCTCACTGAGGGATGAAAGTTGGGTCAGAGGTGTTCGTGACCCTAGAGGTGGTTTCTGGGGGTTTTTTTGGGGTTTTTTTTTTGTTTTTTTGTTTTTTTCTTTTCCCCTTCTTGCCCCCCTCACCCCTTTTCTCCTCTCTTCTTTGCTATTACTAACTTTTCTGGACCCGAAGCAAATAAGTTCTTGGATCTGTGACCAACAACGGTGTGAAGACACAGTACCTACCTTGCTTGGCAGTGCACTAGGGTAGGTTATTAATCTTTATATTTATATTGTGGACATGATTATATATTAAGTATTATGTAATACTCGAGCGGTGTCTTCGGATGTAAGACATCGCACATGTTATAGGAAAAAATTCTGAAAATTTAGACATGGAGCTAATTGGGATTAATAGGATCTGTGGACTCCTTGCATGAAGACTTTATAATATTGTACCACTGTCTGCAAAGTCTGTTTTTTTTTATTAATGTTGTTTGATTTATTTCTCAATAAAGCTCTTTAAAAAAAAAAAAAGATTGTGTAACAGACGTTCCTTCTTCGAAGAAGGATTAGGACACAGAGAAGGAACAACAATTTCCTGGTTAATATTCTTATTAGATACAACCTTAGGAAGAAAACCAGGTTTTCTTCCTAAACTACCTTATCTGCATGGAAAACCAGGTAAGGTGAATCACACTGTAAAGCAGATAACTCTGAAACTCTTCGAGCAGAAGAGATAGCTACCAAATACAAAACTTTCCAAGATAAAAGCTTAATATCTATGGAATGTAAAGGTTCAAACGGAACCCCTTGCAGAACTGAAAGAACTAAATTCAGACTCCATGGCGGAGCCACAGGGCTGTAAACAGGCTTGATTCTGACTAAAGCCTGACTAAACGCTTGAACGTCTGGTACCTCTGCCAGACGTTTGTGTAAAAGAATAGACAAAGCAGATATCTGTCCTTTTAAGGAACTAGCTGATAATCCTTTCTCCAATCCTTCTTGGAGAAAGGACAATATCCTGGGAATCCTAACCTTACTCCATGAGTAACCCTTGGATTCACACCAAAAAAGATATTTTTGCAAAATCTTATGGTAGATTTTCCTGGTGACAGGCTTTCTAGCCTGAATCAGGGTATCAATAACCGACTCAGAGAAACCACGCTTTGATAGAATTAGGCATTCAATCTCCAAGCAGTCAGACGCAGAGAAATTAGATTTGTATGCTTGAAAGGACCTTGTATTAGAAGGTCCTGCCTCATTGGTAGTGTCCATGGTGGGACAGATGACATGTCAACTAGGTCTGCATACCAGGTCCTGCGTGGCCACGCAAGCGCTATCAGAATCACTGAATCCCTCTCCTGCTTGATTCTGGCAACCAGACGAGGGAGGAGAGGAAACGGTGGAAAAAACATAATTTATGCTTACCTGATAAATTTATTTCTCTTGTAGTGTATTCAGTCCACGGATCATCCATTACTTATGGGATATATTCCCTTCCCAACAGGAAGTTGCAAGAGGATCACCCACAGCAGAGCTGCTATATAGCTCCTCCCCTCACATGTCATATCCAGTCATTCGACCGAAACAAAACAAGAAAGGAGAAACCATAGGGTGCAGTGGTGACTGGAGTTTTAATTAAAATTTAGATCTGCCTTAAAAAGACAGGGCGGGCCGTGGACTGAATACACTACAAGAGAAATACATTTATCAGGTAAGCATAAATTATGTTTTCTCTTGTTAAGTGTATTCAGTCCACGGATCATCCATTACTTATGGGATACCAATACCAAAGCTAAAGTACACGGATGATGGGAGGGACAAGGCAGGAACTTAAACGGAAGGAACCACTGCCTGTAGAACCTTTCTCCCAAAAACAGCCTCCAAAGAAGCAAAAGTGTCAAATTTGTAAAATTTTGAAAAGGTGTGAAGCGAAGACCAAGTCGCAGCCTTGCAAATCTGTTCAACAGAGGCCTCATTCTTAAAGGCCCAGGTGGAAGACACAGCTCTAGTGGAATGAGCTGTAATTCTTTCAGGGGGCTGCTGTCCAGCAGTCTCATAGGCTAAACGTATTATGCTACGAAGCCAAAAGGAGAGAGAGGTTGCCGAAGCTTTTTGACCTCTCCTCTGTCCCGAGTAAACGACAAACAGGGAAGAAGTTTGACGAAAATCTTTAGTTGCCTGTAAATAGAATTTCAGGGCACGGACTACGTCCAGATTATGCAAAAGTCGTTCCTTCTTTGAAGAAGGATTAGGACATAATGATGGAACAACAATCTCTTGATTGATATTCCTGTTAGAAACTACTTTAGGTAAAAACCCAGGTTTAGTACGCAGAACTACCTTGTCTGAATGGAAAATCAGATAAGGAGAATCACAATGTAAGGCAGATAACTCAGAGACTCTTCGAGCCGAGGAAATAGCCATCAAAAACAGAACTTTCCAAGATAAAAGCTTAATATCAATGGAATGAAGGGGTTCAAACGGAACACCCTGAAGAACTTTAAGAACCAAGTTTAAGCTCCACGGAGGAGCAACAGTCTTAAACACAGGCTTAATCCTAGCCAAAGCCTGACAAAAAGCCTGGACGTCTGGAACTTCTGCCAGACGCTTGTGCAAAAGAATAGACAGAGCAGAAATCTGTCCCTTTAACGAACTAGCAGATAAGCCCTTTTCCAAACCCTCTTGTAGAAAGGACAATATCCTAGGAATCCTAACCTTACTCCATGAGTAACTCTTGGATTCGCACCAATATAAATATTTACGCCATATCTTATGGTAGATTTTTCTGGTAACAGGCTTCCGTGCCTGTATTAAGGTATCAATAACTGACTCTGAGAAGCCACGCTTTGATAGGATCAAGCGTTCAATCTCCATGCAGTCAGCCTCAGAGAAATTAGATTTGGATGGTTGAAAGGACCTTGTATGAGAAGGTCCTGCCTCAGAGGCAGAGACCATGGTGGACAGGACGACATGTCCACTAGGTCTGCATACCAGGTCCTGCGTGGCCACGCAGGCGCTATCAGAATCAACGATGCTCTCTCCTGTTTGATCTTGGCAATCAGTCGAGGCAGCAGCGGAAACTGTGGAAACACATAAGCCATGTGGAAACCCCAAGGGGCTGCTAGAGCATCTATCAGCGCCGCTCCTGGGTCCCTGGACCTGGATCCGTAACGAGGAAGCTTGGCGTTCTGGCGAGACGCCATGAGATCCAGTTCTGGTTTGCCCCAACGATGAACCAGCTGAACGAACACCTCCGGATGAAGTTCCCACTCCCCCGGATGAAAAGTCTGGCGACTTAGAATGTCCGCCTCCCAGTTCTCCACGCCTGGGATGTAAATCGCTGACAGGTGGCAAGAGTGAGACTCTGCCCAGCGAATTATCTTTGAGACTTCTAACATCGCTAGGGAACTCCTGGTTCCCCCTTGATGGTTGATGTAAGCCACAGTCGTGATGTTGTCCGACTGAAATCTGATGAACCTCAGTGTTGCTAACTGAGGCCAAGCTAGAAGAGCATTGAATATTGCTCTTAACTCCAGAATATTTATTGAGAGGAGTTTCTCCTCCTGAGTCCACGATCCCTGAGCCTTCAGGGAGTTCCAGACTGCGCCCCAACCTAGAAGGCTGGCATCTGTTGTTACAATCGTCCAATCTGGCCTGCGAAAGGTCATGCCCTTGGACAGATGGACCCGAGAAAGCCACCAGAGAAGAGAATCTCTGGTCTCTCGATCCAGATTTAGTGGAGGAGACAAATCTGAGTAATCCCCATTCCACTGACTTAGCATGCATAATTGCAGCGGTCTGAGATGCAGGCGCGCAAATTGCACTATGTCCATTGCCGCTACCATTAAGCCGATTACTTCCATGCACTGAGCCACTGACGGGCGTGGGATGGAATGAAGGACACGGCAAGCATTTAGAAGTTTTGATAACCTGGACTCCGTCAGGTAAATTTTCATCTCTACAGAATCTATAAGAGTCCCTAGGAAGGAGACTCTTGTGAGTGGTGATAGAGAACTCTTTTCCACGTTCACTTTCCACCCATGCGACCTCAGAAATGCCAGAACTATCTCTGTATGAGACTTGGCAATTTGAAAGCTTGACGCCTGTATCAGGATGTCGTCTAGATACGGAGCCACCGCTATGCCTCGCGGTCTTAGAACCGCCAGAAGTGAGCCCAGAACCTTTGGAAAGATTCTCGGGGCCGTAGCTAACCCGAAGGGAAGAGCTACAAACTGGTAATGCCTGTCTAGAAAGGCAAATCTTAGGTACCGATAATGATCTTTGTGAATCGGTATGTGAAGGTAGGCATCCTTTAAGTCCACTGTGGTCATGTACTGACCCTCTTGGATCATGGGTAGGATGGTTCGAATAGTTTCCATTTTGAATGATGGAACTCTTAGGAATTTGTTTAAGACCTTTAGATCCAAGATTGGTCTGAAGGTTCCCTCTTTCTTGGGAACCACAAACAGATTTGAGTAAAATCCCTGCCCTTGCTCCGTCCGCGGAACAGGGTGGATCACCCCCATTACTAGGAGGTCTTGAACACAGCGTAGAAATGCCTCTTTCTTTATCTGGTTTTCTGATAACCTTGATAGATGGAATCTCCCTCGAGGAGGAGAAGCTTTGAAGTCCAGAAGATATCCCTGAGATATGATCTCCAACGCCCAGGGATCCTGGACATCTCTTGCCCACGCCTGGGCGAAGAGAGAAAGTCTGCCCCCCACTAGATCCGTTTCCGGATAGGGGGCCATCCCTTCATGCTGTCTTAGGGGCAGTAGTAGGTTTTCTGGCCTGCTTGCCCTTGTTCCAGGACTGGTTAGTTTTCCAGGCCTGTCTGTAACGAGCAACAGTTCCTTCCTGTTTTGGAGCGGAGGAAGTTGATGCTGCTCCTGCCTTGAAGTTTCGAAAGGCACGAAAATTCGACTGTTTGGCCTTAGATTTGGCCCTGTCCTGAGGAAGAGTATGACCCTTACCTCCAGTAATGTCAGCAATAATTTCTTTCAAACCGGGCCCGAATAAGGTCTGCCCCTTGAAAGGAATATTAAGCAATTTAGATTTAGAAGTCACGTCAGCTGACCAGGATTTAAGCCATAGCGCTCTGCACACCTGGATGGCGAATCCGGAGTTCTTAGCCATTAGTTTAGTTAAATGTACAATGGCATCAGAAACAAATGCATTAGCTAGCTTAAGTGCTTTAAGCTTGTCCATAATTTCATCCAATGGAGCTGTGTGAATGGCCTCTTCTAGAGACTCAAACCAGAATGCTGCAGCAGCAGTGACAGACGCAATGCATGCAAGGGGCTGTAAGATAAAACCTTGTTGAACAAACATTTTCTTAAGGTAACCTTCTAATTTTTAATCCATTGGATCCGAAAAAGCACAACTATCCTCCACGGGGATAGTGGTACGCTTAGCTAAAGTAGAAACTGCTCCCTCCACCTTAGGGACTGTCTGCCATAAGTCCCGTGTAGTGGCGTCTATTGGAAACATTTTCCTAAATATAGGAGGTGGGGAAAAGGGCACACCGGGTCTATCCCACTCCTTGCTAATAATTTCTGTAAGCCTTTTAGGTATAGGAAAAACGTCAGTACACACCGGCACCGCATAATATCTATCCAGCCTACATAATTTCTCTGGAATTGCAACTGTGTTACAGTAATTCAGAGCCGCTAAAACCTCCCCTAGCAATACACGGAGGTTCTCAAGCTTAAATTTAAAATTAGAGATCTCTGAATCCGGTTTCCCTGGATCAGATCCGTCACCCACAGAATGAAGCTCTCCGTCCTCATGTTCTGCAAACTGTGACGCAGAATCGGAAAGGACTCTCACAGCACCAGCACGCTCTGTTCTTATCCCAGAGCTATCGCGCTTGCCTCTTAATTTAGATAATACTTCTGTCAGGGTATTATTCATGATTGTGGCCATGTCCTGTAAAGTGATTGCTATGGGCGTCTCTGATGTACTTGGCGCCACATTATCACGCGCCTCCTGAGCGGGAGGCGAAGGTACTGACACGTGAGGAGAGTTAGTCGGCATAACTTCCCCCTCGTTGTCTGGTGATAATTCTTTTACAGATAAAGACTGACCTTTATTATTTAAAGTGAAATCAATACATTTAGTACACATATTTCTATGGGGCTCCACACTGGCCTTCAAACATAGTGAACAAACAGATTAATCTGTGTCAGACATGTTTAAACAGACTAGCAATGAGACTAGCAAGCTTTGAAAATACTTTAAAATAAGTTTACAAGCAATATAAAAAACGCTACTGCGTCTTTAAGAAGCACAAAAAACTGTCTCAGTTGAAATAACAATGAACCAAATCAGTTATAGCAACCAAATTTTCACAGTAAATGTATTAAGTTAGCAGAGCATTGCATCCACTTGCAAATGGATGATTAACCCCTTAATACCCAAAACGGATAATCAATAGAGGAAAAAAACGTTTTTAACACAGTCAAACACACTGTCACAGGTCTGCTGTGACTGATTATCTCCCTCAAAATGACTTTTGAAGTCCCTTGAGCTCTCTAGAGACGTCCTGGATCATGTAGAAAGAAGCAGGAAGACTGAATTTTTACTGCGCAAAAAAGCACTAAAATAGGCCCCTCCCACTCATTATTACAACAGTGGGAAGCCTCAGTTAACTGTTTCTATGCAGAAATATAAGTCAGCCATGTGGAAAAAATTATGCCCCAATAAGTTTTATCACCAATGTACCTCAAAAAACGATTAAACATGCCAGCAAACGTTTTAAAAATCCTTTTTTAAAGAGTATGTATCTCTATTGATAAGCCTGATACCAGTCGCTTCTACTGCATTTAAGGCTTTATTACATTACTTCAGTATTAGCAGCATTTTCTTAGTCAAATTCCATTCCTTAGAAAATTACTTTACTGCACATACATTAATAAGCCTGATACCAGTCACTTTCACTGCATTTAAGGCTTTACTTACATTACTTCGGTATCAGCAGTATTTTCTTAGTCAATTCCATTCCTTAGAAAAATATTTTACTGCACATACCTTAGTTGCAGGAGACCCCGCACGCTATTCCCTTTCTGAAGTTACCCCACTCCTCAGAATGTGTGAGAACAGCCAGTGGATCTTAGTTACTTCTGCTAAGATCATAGAAAACGCAGGCAGATTCTTCTTCCAAATACTGCCTGAGAAAAAACAGCACACTCCCGTGCCATTTAAAAATAACAAACTTTTGATTGAAGAAATAATTAAGTATAAAACACCACACTCCTCTCACGACCTCCATCTATGTTGAGGGTTGCAAGAGAATGAATGGGTATGACATGTGAGGGGAGGAGCTATATAGCAGCTCTGCTGTGGGTGATCCTCTTGCAACTTCCTGTTGGGAAGGGAATATATCCCATAAGTAATGGATGATCCGTGGACTGAATACACTTAACAAGAGAAACATAGGCCAGATTGAAGGACCAAGGCGCTGCTAGAGCATCTATCAGCACCGCCTGAGGATCCCTGGACCTGGACCCGTAAAGAGGAAGTTTGGTGTTCTGACGGGACGCCATCAGATCCAATTCTGGAGTGCCCCATAGCTGAGTCAGCTGGCAAATACCTCCGGCTGGTGTTCCCACTCCCCCGGGTGAAAAGTCTGACGACTTAGAAAATCCGCCTCCCAGTTGTCTACTCCTGGGATGTGAATTGCTGAGAGATGGCAGGAGTGATCCTCCGCCCACCTGATTATTTTGGTTACTTCCGTCATTGCTAGGGAACTCCTTGTTCCCCCTTGATGATTGACGTAAGCTACAGTCGTGATGTTGTCCGACTGAAATCTGATTTATTTGGCCGCGGCTAGCTGAGGCCATGCCTGAAGCGCGTTGAATATCGCCCTCAGTTCCAGAATGTTTATCGGGAGAAGAGCTTCTTCCCGAGACCATAAGCCCTGAGCTTTCAGGGAGTCCCAGACTGCACCCCAGCCCAACAGACTGGTGTCGGTCGTTACGATGATCCACTCTGGTCTGCGGAAACACATTCCCTGAGACAGGTGATCCTGAGACAACCACCAGAGAAGAGAATCTCTGGTCCCCTGGTCCAGCTGTATTTGAGGAGACAAATCTGCATAATCCCCATTCCACTGTTTGAGCATGCATAGTTGCAGTGGTCTGAGGTGTATCCGTGCAAAAGGGACTATGTCCATTGCCGCTACCATTAATCCGATTGTCTCCATGCACTGAGCTACAGATGGCCGAGGAATGGAATGAAGGGCTTGGCAAGTGGTTAAGAGTTTTAACTTTCTGACCTCCGTCAGAAATATTTTAATTGCTACCGAGTCTATCAGAGTTCCTAGGAAGGAAACTCTTGTGAGTGGGGAGAGAGAACTCTTTTTGATGTTCACCTTCCACCCGTGAGACCTCAGAAAAGCCAATACAATTTCCGTGTGAGACTTGGCTCTTTGGAAAGTCGACGCCTGAATTAAGATGTCGTCTAGATAAGGCGCCACTGCTATGCCCCGCGGTCTTAGAACCGCCAGGAGGGACCTTAGCACCTTTGTGAAAATTCTGGGAGCAGTGGCCAACCCAAAAGGAAGAGCCACAAACTGGTAATGCTTGTCCAGAAAGGCGAACCTGAGAAACTGGTGATGATCTTTGTGGATAGGAATGTGCAGATACGCATCCTTTAAATCCACGGTGGTCATATATTGACCCTCCTGGATCATTGGTAAGATTGTCCGAATGGTATGATGGGACTCTGAGGAATTTGTTTAGAATTTTGAGATCCAAGATTGGTCTGAAAGTTCCTTCTTTCTTGGGAACCACAAACAGGTTTGAGTAAAAACCCAGCCCTTGTTCCGCAATTGGAACTGGATGGATCACTCCCATTGTATGTAGGTCTTCTACACAGCGTAAGAACGCCTCTTTCTTTGTCTGGTCTGAAGACAGACGAGAAATGTGGAACCTTCCCCTTGGAGGGGAGTCCTTGAATTCTAGAAGATATCCCTGGGATACAATCTCTAATGCCCAAGGATCGTGTACATCTCTTGCCCAGGCCTGAGCGAAGAGAGAGAGTCTGCCCCCTACTAGATCCGGTCCCGGATCTGGGGCTACCCCTTCATGCTGTCTTAGATGCAGCTGCAGGCTTCTTGGCCTGTTTACCCTTGTTCCAGCCCTGGTAAGGTTTCAGGCTGACCTGGGTTGGGAAGCGCTACCCTCTTGCTTTGCAGCAGGGGAGGATGAAGCGAGACCACTCCTGAAATTCCAAAAGGAACGAAAATTATTTTGTTTGTTCTTTATCTTGAAGGACTTGTCCTGAGGGAGAGCATGGCCTTTTCCCCCAGTGATTTCTGAAATAATCTCTTTCAATTCAGGCTCGAAGAGGGTCTTTCCTTTGAAAGGGATGTTCAAGAGTTTGGATTTTGACGACACATCGGCCGACCAGAACTTTAGCCATAGCGCCCTGCGCGCTAAAATGGTGAAACCTGAGTTCTTTGCCGCTAACTTAGCTAGTTGGAAAGCGGCATCTGTGATAAAAGAATTAGCCAGCTTAAGAGCCTTAATTCTGTCCATAATGTCCTCATATGAGGTCTCCGTCTGGAGCGCATCTTCCAGCGCCTTGAACCAGAAAGCAGCTTCAGTAGTTACAGAAAAAATGCACGCAATAGGTTGGAGAAGAAAGCCTTGTTGAACAAAAATTTTCTTAAGTAAACCCTCTAATTTTTTATCCATAGGGTCTTTGAAAGCACAACTGTCTTCAATTGGTATGGTTGTGCGTTTAGCAAGTGAAGAAACAGCCCCCTCCACCTTAGGGACCGTCTGCCACGAGTCCCACATGGGGTCAGATATGGGGAACATTTTCTTAAAAACAGAAGGGGGAACGAAGGGAATACCTGGTCTATCCCACTCCCTAGTAACGATATCCGTAATCCTCTTAGGGACCGGGAACACATCAGTGTAAACAGGAACTTCTAGGTACTTGTCCATTTTACACAATTTCTCTGGAACCACCATAGGGTCGCAGTCATCCAGAGTAACTAATACCTCCCTGAGCAATAAGCGGAGGTGTTCTAGTTTAAATTTAAAAGCCAACGTATCTGAATCTGTCTGAGGAGAAACCTTTCCTGAATCGGAAATTTCTCCCTCAGACAGCACATCCCTCACCCCAACTTCAGAGCGTTGTGAGGGTATATCTGATACGGCTACTAAAGCGTCAGAATGCTCAGTATCTATTCTTAAAACAGAGCTATCACGCTTTGCAGGTAACACGGGCAGTTTAGATAAGAACTCTGAGAGGGTATTATTCATAACTGCCGCCAAGTCTTGCAAGGTAAAAGAGTTAGATGCACTAGAGGTGCTAGGCGTCGCTTGAGCGGGCGTAACTGGTTGTGACACTTGGGGAGAGGTTGACGGGCTAACCTTGTTACCTTCCGTCTGAGAATCATCTTGGGCCACATTTTTAAGTGCAACAATATGTTCTTTAAAGTGTATAGACATTTCAGTACAAGTGGGACACATTCTGAGAGGGGGTTCCACCATGGCTTCTAAACACATTGAACAAGGATTTTCCTTGATGTCAGACATGTTTAACAGACTAGTAGTAAAAACAAGCAGGCTTGGAAATCACTTTAATCAAGTAAAAACACTTTGAAAAAACGTTACTGTGCCTTTAAGAGATCAAAAAGGCACACAATTTTGCAAAACAGTGAAAAATGCAGTAAACTTTTCGAAATTTTTACAGTATGTACCTAAAGCATTAGTAAGATTGCACCACTAGCAATAAAAACGATTAACCCCTTAATGCCAAAACCGGATCGACAGTAAGCCAAAAAACATAATTTATGCTTACCTGATAAATTTATTTCTCTTGTAGTGTATCCAGTCCACGGATCATCCATTACTTGTGGGATATTCTCCTTCCCAACAGGAAGTTGCAAGAGGATCACCCACAGCAGAGCTGCTATATAGCTCCTCCCCTCACTGCCATATCCAGTCATTCGACCGAAACAAGACGAGAAAGGAGAAACCATAGGGTGCAGTGGTGACTGTAGCTTAATTAAAATTTAGACCTGCCTTAAAAGGACAGGGCGGGCCGTGGACTGGATACACTACAAGAGAAATACATTTATCAGGTAAGCATAAATTATGTTTTCTCTTGTTAAGTGTATCCAGTCCACGGATCATCCATTACTTGTGGGATACCAATACCAAAGCTAAAGTACACGGATGATGGGAGGGACAAGGCAGGAACTTAAACGGAAGGAACCACTGCCTGTAGAACCTTTCTCCCAAAAACAGCCTCCGAAGAAGCAAAAGTGTCAAATTTATAAAATTTTGAAAAGGTGTGAAGCGAAGACCAAGTCACAGCCTTGCAAATCTGTTCAACAGAGGCCTCATTTTTAAAGGCCCAGGTGGAAGCCACAGCTCTAGTAGAATGAGCTGTAATCCTTTCAGGGGGCTCATAGGCTAAGCGTATTATGCTCCGAAGCCAAAAGGAGAGAGAGGTTGTCAAAGCTTTTTGACCTCTCCTCTGTCCAGAGTAAACGACAAACAGGGCAGATGTTTGACGAAAATCTTTAGTAGCCTGTAAGTAAAACTTCAAGGCACGCACTACGTCCAGATTATGCAAAAGACGTTCCTTCTTTGAAGAAGGATTAGGACACAATGATGGAACAACAATCTCTTGATTGATATTCCTGTTAGAAAACACCTTAGGTAAAAACCCAGGTTTGGTACGCAGAACTACCTTGTCTGAATGAAAAATCAGATAAGGAGAATCACAATGTAAGGCAGATAACTCAGAGACTCTTCGAGCCGAGGAAATAGCCATCAAAAACAGAACTTTCCAAGATAAAAGTTTAATATCAATGGAATGAAGGGGTTCAAACGGAACTCCCTGAAGAACTTTAAGAACCAAGTTTAAGCTCCACGGGGGAGCAACAGTTTTAAACACAGGCTTAATCCTAACCAAAGCCTGACAAAATGCCTGGATGTCTGGAACTTCTGCCAGACGCTTGTGCAAAAGAATAGACAGAGCAGAGATTTGTCCTTTTAAAGAACTAGCTGATAAGCCTTTGTCCAAACCCTCTTGGAGAAAGGACAATATCCTAGGAATCCTAACCTTACTCCATGAGTAACTCTTAGATTCACACCAATAAAGATATTTACGCCATATCTTATGGTAGATTTTCCTGGTGACAGGCTTCCGAGCCTGTATTAAGGTATCAATGACTGACTCAGAGAAGCCACGCCTTGATAGAATCAAGCGTTCAATCTCCATGCAGTCAGTCTCAGAGAAATTAGATTTGGATGATTGAAAGGACCTTGTATTAGAAGGTCCTGCCTCAGAGGCAGAGTCCATGGTGGAAGAGATGACATGTCCACTAGGTCTGCATACCAGGTCCTGCGTGGCCACGCAGGCGCTATCAGAATCACTGATGCTCTCTCCTGTTTGATTTTGGCAATCAGTCGAGGGAGCAGAGGAAACGGTGGAAACATATAGGCCAGGTTGAAGAACCAAGGAGCTGCTAGAGCATCTATCAGCGTTGCTCCCGGGTCCCTGGACCTGGATCCGTAACAAGGAAGCTTGGCGTTCTGGCGAGACGCCATGAGATCCAGTTCTGGTTTGCCCCAACGATGGACCAGTTGAGCAAACACCTCCGGATGGAGTTCCCACTCCCCCGGATGAAAAGTCTGACGACTTAGAAAATCCGCCCCCCAGTTCTCTACGCCTGGGATGTGGATCGCTGACAGGTGGCAAGAGTGAGACTCTGCCCAGCGAATTATCTTTGAGACTTCTAACATCGCTAGGGAACTCCTGGTTCCCCATTGATGGTTGATGTAAGCCACAGTCGTGATGTTGTCCGACTGAAATCTGATGAACCTCAGTGTTGCTAACTGAGGCCAAGCTAAAAGAGCATTGAATATTGCTCTTAACTTCAGAATATTTATAAGGAGGAGTTTCTCCTCCTGAGTCCACGATCCCTGAGCCTTCAGGGAGTTCCAGACTGCGCCCCAACCTAGAAGGCTGGCATCTGTTGTTACAATCGTCCAATCTGGCCTGCAAAAGGTCATACCCTTGGACAGATGGACCCGAGAAAGCCACCAGAGAAGAGAATCTCTGGTCTCTTGATCCAGATTTAGTAGAGGGGACAAATCTGAGTAATCCCCATTCCACTGACTTAGCATGCATAATTGCAGCGGTCTGAGATGCAGGCGCGCAAATGGCACTATGTCAATTGCCGCTACCAGTAAGCCGATTACTTCCATGCACTGAGCCACTGACGGGCGTGGAATGGAATGAAGGACACGGCAAGCATTTAGAAGTTTTGATAACCTGGACTCCGTCAGGTAAATTTTCATCTCTACAGAATCTATAAGAGTCCCTAGGAAGGAGACTCTTGTGAGTGGTGATAGAGAACTCTTTTCCACGTTCACTTTCCACCCATGCGACCTCAGAAATGCCAGAACTATCTCTGTATGAGACTTAGCAATTTGAAAGCTTGACGCCTGTATCAGGATGTCGTCTAGATACGGAGCCACCGCTATGCCTCGCGGTCTTAGAACCGCCAGAAGTGAGCCCAGAACCTTTGTAAAAATTCTCGGGGCAGTGGCCAACCCGAAGGGAAGAGCTACAAATTGGTAATGCCTGTCTAGAAAGGCAAACCTTAGGAACCGATGATGATCTTTGTGAATCGGTATGTGAAGGTAGGCATCCTTTAAGTCCACTGTGGTCATGTACTGACCCTCTTGGATCATGGGTAGGATGGTCCGAATAGTTTCCATTTTGAATGATGGAACTCTGAGGAATTTGTTTAAGATCTTTAGATCCAAGATTGGTCTGAAGGTTCCCTCTTTCTTGGGAACCACAAACAGATTTGAATAAAATCCCTGTCCTTGTTCCGTCCGCGGAACTGGATGGATCACTCCCATTACTAGGAGGTCTTGCATACAGCTTAGGAATGCCTCTTTCTTTATCTGGTTTGCTGATAACCTTGAAAGATGAAATCTCCCTTGTGGAGGAGAAGCTTTGAAGTCCAGAAGATATCCCTGAGATATGATCTCCAACGCCCAGGGATCCTGAACATCTCTTGCCCACGCCTGGGCAAAGAGAGAAAGTCTGCCCCCCACTAGATCCGTTTCCGGATAGGGGGCCGTTCCTTCATGCTGTCTTGGGGGCAGCAGCAGGCTTTCTGGCCTGCTTGCCCTTGTTCCAGGACTGGTTAGATTTCCAGGCCTGTCTGGAATGAGCAACAGTTCCCTCTTGTTTTGAAGTGGAGGAAGTTGATGCTGCTCCTGCCTTGAAATTTCGAAAGGCACGAAAATTAGACTGTTTGGCCATTGATTTGGCCCTGTCCTGAGGAAGGGTATGACCCTTGCCTCCAGTAATGTCAGCAATAATTTCCTTCAAGCCAGGCCCGAATAAGGTCTGCCCCTTGAAAGGAATGTTGAGTAATTTAGACTTTGAAGTCACGTCAGCTGACCAGGATTTAAGCCATAGCGCCCTACGCGCCTGGATGGCGAATCCGGAATTCTTAGCCGTTAGTTTAGTCAAATGAACAATGGCATCAGAAACAAATGAGTTAGCTAGCTTAAGCGTTCTAAGCTTGTCAATAATTTCATTCAATGGAGCTGTCTGGATGGCCTCTTCCAGGGCCAAAAACCAGAATGCCGCCGCAGCAGTGACAGGCGCAATGCATGCAAGGGGCTGTAAAATAAAACCTTGTTGAATAAACATTTTCTTAAGGTAACCCTCCAATTTTTTATCCATTGGATCTGAAAAAGCACAACTGTCCTCAACCGGGATAGTGGTACGCTTTGCTAAAGTAGAAACTGCTCCCTCCACCTTAGGGACCGCCTGCCATAAGTCCCGTGTAGTGGCGTCTATTGGAAACATTTTTCTAAATATAGGAGGTGGGGAAAAGGGCACACCGGGTCTATCCCACTCCTTGCTAATAATTTCTGTAAGCCTTTTAGGTATAGGAAAAACGTCAGTACACACCGGCACCGCATAGTATCTATCCAGCCTACACAATTTCTCTGGAATTGCAACTATGTTACAGTCATTCAGAGCAGCTAATACCTCCCCAAGCAATACACGGAGGTTCTCAAGCTTAAATTTAAAATCTCTGAATCAGGTTTCCCCGAGTCAGAGATGTCACCCAGAGACTGAAGCTCTCCGTCCTCATGTTCTGCATACTGTGACGCAGTATCAGACATGGCTCTAACAGCATTTGCGCGCTCTGTATCTCTCCTAACCCCAGAGCTATCGCGCTTGCCTCTTAATTCAGGCAATCTAGATAATACCTCTGACAGGGTATTATTCATGATTGCAGCCATGTCCTGCAAGGTAATCGCTATGGGCGTCCCTGATGTAATTGGCGGCATATTAGCGTGCGTCCCCTGAGCGGGAGGCGAAGGGTCTGACACGTGGGGAGAGTTAGTCAGCATAACTTCCCCCTCGACAGAACCCTCTGGTGATAATTCTTTTATAGATAAAGACTGATCTTTACTGTTTAAGGTGAAATCAATACATTTAGTACACATTCTCCTATGGGACTCCACCATGGCTTTCAAACATAATGAACAAGTAGGTTCCTCTGTGTCAGACATGTTTAAACAGACTAGCAATGAGACTAGCAAGCTTGGAAAAAACTTTAAAACAAGTTTACAAGCAATATAAAAAACGTTACTGCGCCTTTAAGAAACACAAATTTTCCCAAATTTTGAAATAACAGTGAAAAAATGCAGTTACACTAACGAAATTTTTACAGTGTATGTAATAAGTTAGCAGAGCATTGCACCCACTTGCAAATGGATGATTAACTTATTACATACACTGTAAAAATTTTGTTAGTGTAACTGCATTTTTTCACTGTTATTTCAAAATTTGGGAAAATTTGTGTGCCTTGAAGGCGCAGTAACGTTTTTCATATTGCTTGTAAACTTGTTTTAAAGTTTTTTAAAGTGTTTTAAAGTTAATACCAAAAATGGAATAACAAATGACAAAAACGTTTTTTAAACAGTCACAACTCTACTGTGGCTTTTTACCTCCCTCAATACGACTGTTGAAGCCTTTTGAGCCCCTCAGAGAAGTCCTGAATCATGCAGGAAGAAGCTGGATGTCTGTGTCTGTAATTTTTGCTGTGCAAAAAAACGCCAAAATAGGCCCCTCCCACTCATATTACAACAGTGGGAAGCCTCAGGGAACTGTTTCTAGGCAGAATTCAAGCCAGCCATGTGGAAAAAACTAGGCCACAATAAGTTTTATCACCAAACATATGTAAAAAACGATTAAACATGCCAGCAAACGTTTTAAAATACACTTTTATAAGAGTATGTATCTCTATTAATAAGCCTGATACCAGTCGCTATCAATGCATTTAAGGCTTTACTTACATTACTTCCGTATCAGCAGCATTTTCTAGCAAATTCTATCCCTAGAAAAATATTTTAACGGCACATACCTTATTACAGGAAAACCTGCACGCTATTCCCCCTCTGAAGTTACCTCACTCCTCAGAATATGTGAGAACAGCAAAGGATCTTAGTTACTTCTGCTAAGATCATAGAAAACGCAGGCAGATTCTTCTTCTAAATACTGCCTGAGATAAACAGTACACTCCGGTACCATTTAAAAATAACAAACTTTTGATTGAAGAAATAAACTAAGTATAAAACACCACAGTCCTCTCACGACCTCCATCTTAGTTGAGAGTTGCAAGAGAATGACTGGGTATGGCAGTGAGGGGAGGAGCTATATAGCAGCTCTGCTGTGGGTGATCCTCTTGCAACTTCCTGTTGGGAAGGAGAATATCCCACAAGTAATGGATGATCCGTGGACTGGATACACTTAACAAGAGAAAAACGGTTAAAGAACTTTCAGCACCTTGCCACAGCTCTGCTGTGGCCCTACCTGCCCTTAGGAACCAGATTTGTGGGGAAAAAGCTTCTTATAGGCCCTCAAACTGCAGCAGGACCCTCCATGTGAAACAGCCTGAACTTCTAGTCAAATATAACTGTGCATCTGAGGCGCAAAATTAGGCCCCTCCCACCTCACTACGGTGCTCGTGAGGCCTTAAGAAACACTCCCAAGTGTTTTAATAATAGCCATGTGGGTAACAACCCCTGAAAGAAACCCAAAGGAACCTTCAAAGTGTCACAAAAAAACGATATTTTCAATAAAAACCGTTTGCCTTGAAAGTAGTGTCAACCAGCATAAACTAGCCCTGTCATGTAAGCTTGAAATTCCATACTTAGTCTCTGAATACAGCTTACCCTTCCCTCATGGGGATATTATCAGTCTTTTCTAGCATTATCACAGTCTTGTCTAGAAATAAATGACTGAACATAACTTATTGCAGCCTAACCTGCAAACCGTTCCCCCCAACTGAAGTTTTCTTGCACTCTTCTTAGTCCTTTGTGGTAACAGCAGTGGATTTTAGTTACAACATGCTAAAATCATCTTCCTCCCTGCAGAAATCTTCATCTCCTTTCTGCTAGAGAGTAAATAGTACACACCGGTACCATTTAAAATAAACTCTTGCTTGTAGAAAATAAAAACTACATTTTTTCCACCACATTCACTTTACCCTTCCGATTGCTTAGAGTCGGCAAAGAGAATGACTGGGGGGTGGAGCTGGAGGGGGAGCTATATGGACAGCTCTGCTGTGTGCTCTCTTTTCCATTTCCTGTTGGGAAGGAGAATATCCCACAAGTAAAGGATGAATCCGTGTACTCGATACATCTTACAAGAGAAATAGCCATATGACACCTCTCCTGATCTGACACTTGATCAGCTAAGCAGTGCTCCAGGGCCACCTACCTGCGCAGCTATCTGCTGATCATTTGATGAGGGTATGGACCGGAACTTACTAGCGCTAGTCACCCAAAGGGAAAAAAATTTAACGAAGTGGCTCCTGCTGCATCTGTCATTTTTTTTCCTCACTGGCTTCACATGAGTCGCCAGGTAAGGCTTAGTGAGCCCCATGCGGTTTGCGAGCCACACAATGAGTAACCAGGCTCCATAGGAATAGAAGGCTGTTATTATTTTCTGAAAGTGAAAACATTCTTTTGAACCTGTTAGAAGGTGCAAAAGGAATGCCTGGTCTCTTCCATTGTTTGGCTATATTATATTCTGCAACCAAGTTTGGTGCTTCAAAGGCCTTAAGACACTTGGGGCGGAGCTTTAAAGACTTCATTCAACTTATTTACAGGCTTGGAAACCTCTGGATGCGTTTCTGATAGTTCTAAGGTATTCAAAACCACCTGAAGCAGGTAGCAGATATAGTCCACCTTGAATCTAAATTTGGAATCAGTCTCTTGCTCATTTACAGGTTCAGGGTCCTCAGAGGAGATTTAAGCCTCAGAACGAGACTCAGCCAAGTTAGAGCTTTGTAAACTATGTGTTGGTGTGAGGTAAATCTCCTGATTTTCACAATGCTTACTTGGTTTGGTTATAGCCGATAAAAGCTCCATCATAGTCTTTTAAAGACTTGTTTTAAACTCTGTAGCAAATACAGTGGAGTCACACAAATAGGCAGGGGCACTAAATGTTCGCCATACTGACAGGGTTGCGAATTGGAGATGTGAAACACAATTAGCACACACCTGGTTAATTTGGTCCACTGGAACAGTTTTGCATAATAACTGTTTATGTTAATAAATGGATAATGGATAATAGACTGCAGTATGATCATGGGCTGCAGTATGATCCCTAGGGGTCTCATTCAATGGGTCATATTAGATGGGGGTAAAGACTCCAAATAAGCAAAAAATAAATGGAAATAAAGATATGTTTCAAATTGTTTAAAAACAAATTTATTTATCCAAAATACAACAAAGCAGCCTTATCTGTACACCTCAGAACCCCTCTAGTCAGAAAAAAAAAATGGTTTACCCTCCGAATAAATTCACCTACACACCCCCTCAGCAGATCCTATGAAGGTACTCACCAACCTCATGGGCAAAGAAAGTGTTACAACTGGGCATAGATAACCTGAAATGTCTGCAGACAGTCCCTGTGCAAATATCAGCCAACTACTGATCCGGTGAGGGAGAGAGAAAAGAGCACCAAAGGGGGGCCGAAACTTAAAGGGACAGTGTTACGGTTGCCTCCAGGCTGGCTGGAAGTTGGACCGTAGAAAAGGATGCTCCTAGCGCTCCCCAAAGGATCATCAGCACCGTGGACACTATAACTGCTGCGTAGCCACCATAAGTAATGCAGACTCTACGAACCACCGCTGCTGGGCTGGTATCTCGCCGTCTGCTCTGCGCCCTGGACCTACGACCAGGCTCCAGTAGGTGAACCTCTTCCTTCTGTAGAGCGAAGCAGGATCAGGAACAAGAGCTCTTACAAGAGCTCAGTAGCTAAGGGAGTATATAAAGCATAGCAACCCCTGTAGTGATTATAGCAGTCCCCTACAAACATGAGTCAAAGCTGCAAGTTAGAGGGTCAGAAGAGGTCTGATGTGCTGGAACACACAGCCTGCTTTTTATTGAGGTTACATGCAAAAAAGACACTCTCAGGGGGAGGCATAAAATCCCCAATCACACATTTGATACATTTAGATAGAGACAACGCCCTTTGACAGGCCACAACAGCAGATAACATTACACACAAGAAAACAATGCAGTCCACCTTATCACTAGCAGTCTGATTAGACAATGGGAAGGTTTATCCCTAAACTTAATTAGAGCTGATCCCAGCAAACTTGTATTTAGAATAGGTTTTTGAAGCTGAACAAAATTTAACTCTTAATGGCACACAATGAAAACGAATGCTTTTGTAACAGTGCTCCCTTTCTGTGTGGTACTTGGTTCAGTAAGCCCTATTTACTGAACCAAGTGGGAGAAAGCCAGGGACAAGTTATTTTACAGGTCTGGGGACATAGTCTTAAAGGGGCATTGTTCACCAAAGTCACAATATGTCCCCAGACGGTTCTTAAAGGGCCATACACACCCAATAAAAGTTAATATGCTTTCAGGGGCACAATCTTCCAGGGGCCATAGTCATGAGGAAGGAGGCTGGCAAATAGGCTTCTCCAAAATCCAGGGAAGCAGGGCAATTTTCCATTTAAAGGGCCAGTTACAAATAGCAGTTTGTAACAGACAGTAAACTATAAAATTGTTTTTCCTTTATGTGTTTACAATTACTTTTCTTTTACCATCTTCAGAGTATAAAATGTATGAGAATTTGCTTTTTAATGTTTATTTGTGTATATTAAATAATTGATTTTGTAATTTAAAGCCACAACCTACTAAAATAGGTTGAGTTTGTAGGTATAATCAGATCTCATTACTTTATCACATTGTGTACATACACATGCTTCTTTATCTAATCTGTTGAAGATAACAATGGGAAAACAGAATTTATGCTTACCTGATAAATTACTTTCTCCAACGGTGTGTCCGGTCCACGGCGTCATCCATTACTTGTGGGATATTCTCCTCCCCTACAGGGAAAGGCAAGGAGAGCACACAGCAGAGCTGTCCATATAGCTCCCCCTCTAGCTCCGCCCCCCAGTCATTCGACTGACGGTTAGGAGAAAAAGGAGAAACTATAGGGTGCCGTGGTGACTGTAGTGTATAAAGACAAAAAATTTTTCAACCTGATTAGGAAAACCAGGGCGGGCCGTGGACCGGACACACCGTTGGAGAAAGTAATTTATCAGGTAAGCATAAATTCTGTTTTCTCCAACATTGGTGTGTCCGGTCCACGGCGTCATCCATTACTTGTGGGAACCAATACCAAAGCTTTAGGACACGGATGAAGGGAGGGAGCAAATCAGGTTACCTAAATGGAAGGCACCACGGCTTGCAAAACCTTTCTCCCAAAAATAGCCTCCGAAGAAGCATAAGTATCAAATTTGTAGAATTTGGCAAAAGTGTGCAGAGAATACCAAGTCGCTGCCTTACATATCTGATCAACAGAAGCCTCGTTCTTGTAGGCCCATGTGGAAGCCACAGCCCTAGTAGAGTGAGCTGTGATTCGGTCAGGAGGCTGTCGTCCGGCAGTCTCATAGGCCAATCGGATAATGCTTTTTAGCCAGAAAGAGAGAGAGGTAGCAGTAGCTTTTTGATCTCTCCTCTTACCAGAGTAAACGACAAACAAAGATGAGGTTTGTCTAAAATCTTTTGTTGCTTCTAAATAGAACTTTAAAGCACGAACAACATCTAAATTGTGTAATAAACGTTCCTTCTTTGAAACTGGTTTCGGACACAGAGAAGGAACAACTATTTCCTGGTTAATATTCTTGTTGGAAACAACTTTTGGAAGAAAACCAGGCTTAGTACGCAAAACAACCTTATCTGAATGGAAAACCAGATAGGGTGGATTACACTGCAAAGCAGATAATTCAGAAACTCTTCTAGCAGAAGAAATAGCACCCAAAAACAGTACTTTCCAAGATAATAACTTAATATTTATGGAATGTAAAGGTTCAAACGGAACCCCTTGAAGAACTGAAAGAACTAAATTTAGACTCCAAGGAGGAGTCATGGTTCTGTAAACAGGCTTGATTCTAACCAAAGCCTGAACAAAAGCTTGTACATCTGGCACAGCTGCCAGTCGTTTGTGTAACAAGACAGATAAAGCAGAAATCTGTCCCTTTTAGAGAACTAGCGGACAACCCTTTATCCAAACCTTCTTGGAGAAAGGAGAGAATCCTTGGAATTTTTATTTTGGATGTTCGAATGGACCTTGTACTAGAAGATCCTGTCTCAAAGGTAGCTTCCATGGTGGAGCCGATGACATATTCACCAGGTCTGCATACCAAGTCCTGCGTGGCCACGCAGGAGCTATCAGAATCACCGAGGCCTTTTCCTGTTTGATCCTGGCTATGAGCCTGGGAAGGAGAGGAAACGGTGGAAACACATACGCTAGGTTGAACGACTAAGGCGCCACTAATGCATCCACTAGAATCGCCTTGGGATCCCTGGATCTGGACCCGTAACAAGGAATCTTGAAGTTCTGACGGGACGCCATTAGATCCATGTCTGGAATGCCCCATAATTGGGTTAACTGAGCAAAGACCTCCGGGTGGAGTTCCCACTCCCCCGGATGGAAAGTCTGACGACTCAAATAGTCCGCCTCCCAGTTGTCTACTCCTGGGATGTGAATAGCAGATAGATGGCAGGAGTGATTCTCTGCCCATTGGATGATCTTGGTTACTTCCTTCATTGCTAGGGAACTCTTTGTTCCCCCCTGATGATTGATGTACGCAACAGTCGTTATGTTGTCCGACTGAAATCTTATGAACCTGGCTTTCGCTAGCTGAGGTCAAGCCAGGAGCGCATTGAATATTGCTCTTAGTTCCAAAATGTTTATCGGGAGAAGCGACTCTTCCCGAGACCATAGGCCCTGAGCTTTCAGGGAGTCCCAGACCGCGCCCCACCCCAAGAGGCTGGCGTCGGTCGTGACAATGACCCACTCCGGTCTGCGGAAACTCATTCCCTGAGACAGGTGATCCTGGGTCAACCACCAGAGAAGTGAGTCCCTGGTTACCTGGTCTACTTGAATTTGGGGAGACAAGTCTGTATAGTCCCCATTCCACTGATTGAGCATGCACAGCTGTAATGGTCTTAGATGAATTCGAGCAAAAGGAACCACGTCCATTGCTGCAACCATTAGTCCTATTACTTCCATGCACCGAGCTATGGAGGGTTGAGGAATAGAATGAAGAACTCGACAAGCGTTTAGAAGCTTTAACTTTCTGACTTCTGTCAGGAAGATCTTCATTTCCATAGAATCTATTATTGTTCCCAGAAACGGAACCCTTGTGGACGGTGACAGTGAACTCCTTTCTATGTTCACCTTCCACCCGTGAGATCTGAGAAAAGCCAACACAATGTCTGTGTGGGCCCTCGCTTTGGAAAGAGACGACGCTTGGATTAGGATGTCGTCTAGATAAGGTGCTACAGCGATGCCCCTCGGCCTTAGGACCGCTAAAAGGGACCCTAGCACCTTTGAGAAAATTCTGGGAGCGGTGGCTAAACCGAATGGAAGAGCCACGTGAAGGATGGAACTCTGAGGAAATTGTTTAATATCTTTAAATCCAGGATTGGCCTGAAAGTTCCCTCTTTTTTGGGAACCACAAACAGGTTTGAGTAAAAACCTAGACCTTGTTCCCCGGAGGGGACTGGGTTTATCACTCCCATCTTTGATAGGTCTCTTACACAATGTAAGAATGCCTGTTTCTTTATCTGGTCTGAAGATAAGTGAGACAGGTGGAATCTTCCCTTTGGAGGAAGTCCCTTGAACTCTAGCAGGTATCCCTTGGAGACTATTTCTAGTACCCAGGGATCCGGAACATCTCTTGCCCAAGCCTGAGCGAAGAGAGATAGTCTGCCCCCTACCAGATCCGGTCCCGGATCGGGGGCTACCCCTTCATGCTGTCTTGGTAGCAGCAGCAGGTTTCTTGGTCTGTTTACCCTTGTTCCAGCCTTGCATGGGCTTCCAAGCGGGTTTGGGCTGGGCCGCGTTACCTTCTTGTCTAGCGGCAGTGGAGTTATTAGCCGGTCCGTTCCTGAAATTGTGAAAGGAACGAAAATTAGACTTGTTCTTAGCCTTAAAAGGCCTATCCTGTGGGAGGGCATGGCCCTTACCCCCAGTGATGTCTGAAATAATTTCCTTCAATTCCGGCCCAAAAAGGGTCTTACCCTTGAAAGGAATATTAAGTAACTTAGTCTTGGACGACACATCTGCCGACCAGGATTTTAGCCAAAGCGCCCTCCGCGCTACTATAGCAAAACCTGAGTTTTTCGCCGCCAATTTCGTTATTTGAAAAGCGGCATCCAATATAAAGGAATTAGCTAACTTTAATGCGTGAATTCTGTCCATGACTTCTTCATAGGAAGTCTCTTTCTGGAGCGACCTTTCTAGTTCCTCGAACCAAAAGGACGCCGCTGAAGTGACAGTAATAACACACGTAGCTGGTTGAAGGATGAACCCTTGTTGAACAAAAATCTTTTTAAGCAATCCTTCCAATTTTTATCCATAGGATCTTTGAAAGCGCAGCTGTCCTCTATAGTTGTGCGCTTCGCTAGTGTTGAAACAGCTCCCTCAACCTTCGGGACCGTCTGTCATGCGTCCCTTCTAGGGTCTACTATGGGAAACATTTTCTTAAATATAGGAGGTGGGGCAAAGGGTACACCTGGCTTCTCCCACTCCTTATCCACTATGCTCGCTACCCTCTTGGGTATTGGAAAAGCGTCTTCGTGCACTGGGACCTCTAAAAATTTGTCCAATTTGCACAACTTCTCTGGTACTACTACAGAATCACAGTCATCCAGAGTAGCTAATACCTCCTTAAGCAAAGCGCGGAGATGTTCTAGCTTAAATTTAAATGCTACTATATCAGGTTCTGCCTGTTGAGAAATTTTTCCTGAGTCTGAAATTTCACCCTCAGACAGCCCTTCCCTCACAGCCAATTCCGATTGATGTGAGGGTAAAATAGATAAGGCATCGTCAGCGTCTGATTGTTCATCCTTTTTTTTAATCTGTATTTAAAACTGAACAATCACGCTTTCTCTGAAATGCTGGCAGTTTGGATAAAAGATTTGCTATAGAATTATCCACTACTGCTGTTAATTGTTGCATAGAAATAAGCACTGGCGCGCTAGGTGTCGCCTGCGCGGGCAAAGCTGGTGTAGACACAGAAGGAGAGGATGTAAAATTATCCTCACTACCTTCATTAGATAAATTATCTTGGGCAACATTATGAAATGTAACAGAGCTGTCCTTATTTTGTTTGGACGCTATGGCACAATTATCACAAACACTCAAAGGGGGAACACATTTGTCTCTACACACACAGAACATAGGTTATCTGATGGCATAGACATGTTAAACAGATTTAGGCAGGCAAACAATGCAATAAAAACTATTTTAAACAAAAACGTTACTGTCTCTTTAAATAATAAAATTACAAACTTTATTTCTGAATGTTCAAAAAACTATGAAGGCAATATCCGATTTTTATGAAATTTGGACCCCAGTGTCTTAATGCTTAGAAAGTATTGCACAGCAAATATGGAGACTCTAGCTCTTAAAACAAGCAAACCAGAGCTAATTGTTGGATTTAACCGTTTTTATACACTACAATCCCTGCTACAGTATTGCTGCAGCATTTTACCTTCCTTAGGGGTCAATCATCCACAGAAATAAGCCTTCTGGAGTCACTTTCTGAGTCACAGGACCCTCTCACATGAAAACTGCATGCACTGCCTTGAAATCAACTGCACAGCTGAAGCACCAAAATGAGGCTTCCTCCCTCAGCACACTAGAGTGAAGGGGCCTTCCTGACTAGATTTAGGTGTCTAAAACATGCCAGATCAATAAAAAAACGTTCCCAAGTGTATATGAGCTTATAAAACAGTTCAAATGCCATGATATTGTAATAAAAACCAATCGATTTTGCCCCTAACAGTGTCTACCAGCATAAAAATCAAAAAGGGGAAGCCTGTTATCTTTTTTGCTGAGGTGAAAGAAAAATGGCTTACCATTTTCCCTGAGGGGAAAAATGACTGTCATCTAGCATTAGCCTGTGTTGTTAGAAGGAGACTAGTCATACCTGAAGCAGATGAGTCTGCAAACTGTTACCCCCAACTGAAGTTCTCTGGTTTCAACAGTCCTGCGTGGTAACAGCAATGGATTCTAGTTACTTGTGCTAAAATCATATTCCTCTTAACAGAAATCTTCATCACTTTTCTGTTGTAGAGTAAATAGTACAAGCCAGCACTATTTTAAAATAACAAACTCTTGATAGAAGATATAAAAAAACTACAACTAACACCACAAACTCCTCACCATCCCCGAGGAGATGCTACTTGTTCAGAGCGGCAAGGAGAATGACTGGGGGGCGGAGCTAGAGGGGGAGCTATATGGACAGCTCTGCTGTGTGCTCTCCTTGCCTTTCCCTGTAGGGGAGGAGAATATCCCACAAGTAATGGATGACGCCGTGGACCGGACACACCAATGTTGGAGAAAGTAAACATTTTATTACCTTACCTCTTCTACTGTATTTACCCCACTGGGAATGTAATTTCTTCTGCTGGCTGTGTTTACACAGCTTATCTATAGCGTGGACCTAAGGCCAGAAACTTTCAGAATAGGTTGGGATACCACCGGCTAAATCAACTATTTCAAATGCCAATATATGGGTAAAGGAAATACTTGTAAACAATTTAATGCACTCCAGCAGGTAAAGTGGATCATTGGGAACAAATTAAAGGGGAGACATTTTTTTGTCCTACTATCTCCGGAACAAAGTGCAGGCCAAAGCCTCTGAGACAAAAATAACCACACACTTTACAGACAATGGGGTATTAGGGGAATGAATTAAGATGGATTTTAAGTTGAATATTTCTGGTGTTAAAGCACTGTGTGTAAAGGCAGTGAACTTCCCAAACTATGTAGTACCTATAAAAGGAGAGTAATAGGAATAGTTCCTAGGATGTTTGAGCCACTTAACTAAACTGCAGCACCCATCCACTGTTGCTGAGGCGTTTCTCCTCGAAACATACCTGCAACCCCTCAGGTGGAGGCTAAGGGACGGGGACCCCGCCATGCCTAAGGGCAATTATGGCAGAGAGAGAGATTTACCCGTGAGGGTACTGACATGCCATAAGTGAGGTATTCCTTTACCCCTGCTTCACTCAGAATCTTGCAGAAATTATCCTGAAGTCTTCCCTAAGCAAAGAGGGGTACTGGCTCTAAAGTCAGGACTGAGCTCCCAATAAATTATTAAATAGAAAATAATAAAATCTTGCTTGCAGAGCACCTCTCTAAACCTCTTTCCTCGGAAGCCAAAGATAAACTGAGTGGGAGAGGAGGTGGGATGAATGAAAAGCTCCTGTGAGGGTTCTTGGCTGCCTCCTGGTGGCGGGAGGTGTATCCCACATTCTATTAACACAGATAAACTCTCATCATCTTACAAAAGAGAGGAGCTACAAACCATACCCCATATACATCCATCTGACAAGCACTTTACTCTGAGGGGAACCCAGGCCTCAACATAAACTGAGAACCCCTCTCTATGAAGAATCAAATGCACATCTTCATTCTTTGTCCACCTCCAATGGAGGCAAAGAAAAGACTGAGGTACATTAGAGGTGGGAGGGGTTTTATAGAACTCTTGCGGATTGGGAATCTTTGCTTCCTTCTAGTGGTAAGGAAGAGTAAATCCCAGAAGTAATGGATCGTGGACTCTCACCACCTGTATAAAAAAATGTATTTCTTTTTTTCCCCTCGTGTCTGAGTCTGTGGAGAGGGACAGAGACAAGGGGTCTCACCTGTTCATTTGTTGTGCGACCCCGGGATACCAATACAATGTGAAATCCAGTGAGGCCAGCCACTGGAAAGAAAAACAAGCCTGCCACACACATTACCGAGATACTGAGAGATAGTTAGGGAAACCGTAAAATAGATTTAAAACTTAAATTATGCTTACCTGATAATTTTCTTTTCTTCATTACTTCATTACTTTTGGGAAATACAGAACCTGGCCACCAGGAGGAGGCAAAGGCACCCCAGCTAAAGGCTTAAATACCTCCCCCACTTCCCTCATCCCCCAGTCATTCTACCAAGGGAACAAGGAACAGTAGGAGAAATATCAGGGTGAAATACAGAGGTACGGATAATTATTCCATCATCTCAAAGATCTTTGAGATGGTGGAATAATTATCCGTACCTCTGATTGATCCTCTTAGAATTAGATCAGATCTTTTTGGTTTTAACTCATTTTAATATTGTTTGATGTTTTTAATGCTTTGTACAAGTGAATTAAATAACCATTAATCTGAACCTCTGTCAACTAATTGATTATATCTAGATACCATTACACATCCACACTCCAGTGGTGTTGTCCAAGTATTAACCTGTAGTATACCTTTAGCCATTGGCGCTCCTATATAAATCTCTGTACTGTATTTCTCTCTAAGACCTAATTAGGGGGTCTATTTATAGTGTAGCAGGTACACTCTCCCAGGCGCTAGTTACTTATTTCCACATTTAAATATCAGGGTTAAAAAAGGTGCCAGAAAAACCAAAAAATTAAGGCCGCCCCATGAAAACAAACAGGGGCGTGGAGCTGTGGACTCTCCCCGTCAGAAGAAAAGAAAGAGTCCACAGCTACATTCATTACTTTTGGGAAATCAATATCCAAGCTATAGAGGACACTTAATGCAAAACCGGGAGGAACAAAAAAGGCGGCCCTATCTGAGGGTACCACAGCCTGTTATAACCCAAACTCCCGATACAAAAATTGCATCAACAGACACAGAAAGGACAAAAAAAGGAACAGGACCAAGGAACTGCCCATCGGTTAGAACCAGAAAGAGCCTTGCTAGAGACCACTCAGATCAGTAGACTCAACTGAGCACAAAAAACCTCTAAGAAAACAAAAGTCCCTCTGCCTCGTGGACTCTCACCACCTATATGAAACAAATTATAATTTTACTTCTTTTTTTCCCCTCGTGTCTGAGTCTGTGGAGAGGGATAGAGACAAGGGGTCTCACCTGTTTTCACCTGTAGAAAAACCTCTCCCTGACCAATGGGAAGGGGGACACCAAAATTCCTCATCTCATTCTCCCAGAAGAAGAAGCAGAAGGAAGATCAGATAATGAAGTCCAAAACGACCACCAAAAACAAACCCCCAAAAATCAAGGGCAAACAAAGGAAGAAGCCCCTAGCATAACTCAAAAAGAGCAAACTACAAGGCTGAATGAGAACAAAGTCACATAGAAAATAATCTACCGACAGAGGAGAGCAAAGGAAGGAAAATTCCAGACCACCTCCTACATGGATCCCAAGGAACCAATGTAAAGTCCTAACTAGAACCAAAGTCCTAGAAGGACAAAAAGGTAGAACCCTCTACCTTACCACAGAGCGCTATCCAGCACTAAGAAACTGAACACCCGAGGGTCAAAAAAACCCCGGGAGAAGAACAGACAAAACAGATAGGAATATCCATTTACGCCCCAGTCGAAAAGCCATAGGCTTCCATCAGATAGGCAGTCCAACTAAGCGTCAAGCCTTCAAAAAACTAGACAACAAGGTAGTTAGGAAATTTGTACCAAAACCATCCTGGGAGAGAAAAAACTCTCAAAAGAGTGCGGATCAACTCCCCCCTACCAGAAAACAGGGAAGGGAGGAAAGCACCCTGACCAAGAATGAAAAACCAGCAACTCGCAGAGGGAAGGTTCCACCGTGAGGCCTCCCACGTAAGGAAAGAGTACTCAGTAGCCCCTCATGATACACAGTCGATGCTCAACAGAACAGTCAGAATTCCTGACTCCTAAACCGAGAAAAAAGTCCCAACACGGATGCGACTGGTAAAGTCCAAAGAACAAGGGAGGACAAAATGTCCCCGTAAAAAAGGAAAAAGGAAGAGGCATGAACCCCAAGAGAGACTAGCTCAAGTTCCAAGATACCTATCCACATCTCCCTTCAGAATCGGAGGGGAAGGTACACTCAACCAAGAGAGACCCTCGACTAATAACTATCAGAATAGTATGCAACATGAAGATCCAACCTTCCAGGTGGACACAAACTCATGACGTCCTGCACGCAAAGCAAGGAAGCAAACCTCACTGAACTCCGAATTCAGAGGAAGAAAAATTACCTCTGGAGGAGCCAACAGGATAGATGCAGTAGACCAGATTCTCCAAATGGAAGGAAATCAAAGACCCAAAAGCATGCTAGCCCACATGCTAAATGCCCAATAGCTGCAACTGGTCTTCAACTGCAAATCTGCTCGCTAGGCAGCTAAGGTAACCCTCCGATCACAACAGCCAGCTCAGTAGAGAAATTCCCATTTCTCCAGAAGGAAAAAAGAAACCGCCAGTAGGAACAAGGAGATTTCCTCAGGGTCAGGAAACCCGACCTGTTACTCAACCGGCCAAATCCAACGTCTATGAGATCTGGAAAACAGAGTTACCAAAATGCCCAGTCAAAGACCAGGAATAGGTAAACAAAACGGACACCTGGAACCCGGAGCCGGATCCAAACTAATAACCCTTGAGGAACATCCACAAGAGTATTCCATCTGAAGATGACCTTGCACCAATGTTGATGTAAATAACAGCTATGCCCCCACGGAGTCTTAAACACTGATCTCCCATGTAAATATACCAGAGACTGAGCACTCATCCCCAACGGGCCTCTCTGATCCACACCCACCAAGTAAGACGAAGGCAGGACCCAAAAGAGATCAGAGCTCAAACCAGAAAGTAATCCCTGTTTGAGAGAATATGACAGTCTCTAAAGATCCACTCTAGATCAACCAACGGGGGCCCCTACGGCTCAAGGAATTGACGAATGAGCAAGCATCCTAAAACTCCTAGCAGGCGATGGAACCCAACCAAATTACCCAAGCAGGGGTAACCGTATATATGTAAAAGAGACAACATACAATCTCCCCAATCCCAAAAATTTAAAAATTATAGGGTCAGAAGAGGATATCTTAAGAAAGCGGACCCTAAGGACCGGGTTTTCCTCAATCAGAAGAAAGGAAGACTGACCCCAAAGAAAGGGGAAACGAAATACACAACCAACCTCTGCCATAAGGAAGAGGTACTGTCGAAAGAGATCGGAACTAATCAAGACAATGCAATCCGGAATGAAGTACCATAGAGGAGAAGTAAGCACCCCCTAAACCAGGTACGGAAGATCTCTATGGAGTCATCTGAACCCCTTCCTCTATAGAAGGGGAGAACCAAAGGACCTCAGGAAACCTCAAGTATACTGTCATAGCAGGATCCGTAATCCCAGCTAAACCTGCAAGGTATGCAGGGACAGGACATTGGATGCCCCACCCAGATGAATAAACTAGGACCCGCCTAACATCTAGGATAGAAGGGCCTTCATAACTTGTAGAACAAGGAAACAACTTCTTAACAAGAAGTAAACTCAGTACCCAAACAGGACCAGCCTGTAGACAAGGGCACCATATGTCTGATATAGGCCCCAAGGAACAGATATAGCTAGTACCCAACCAGGACCAGCCTGATATACAAGGTGTGACAGAACTGTTCAAGGCCACTGAAAGGTCTAAAGAACTTTGCGGAAGTATAGCTGTCGTGACCACAAAATCGCCAGTATCAAATCCCAGAGAAGAAATAGTTTCCAAAGGGAAAAACTACAACAGTCTTGAGCTCACAAAAGAAAATAAAAACACATCCTAACCGGATAAAAATAAAGGAAGGCCGACGTCCAGGAAGAACGGACACACTAACAAGACCAGCCAGTCAGAGACCCGATGCCTCCAAAAGCTCAGAACTGGGAATAAGATACACACAAAAAAAGGAGACAAGGAGAATGATCTTCATCCCTCCACTCGTCTAACACGGCTTGCCGTCTGAAGCAGAAGACTAAGGAACCAACGACTCATCAGAATTCGGCTCCTCTAACGCTGCCAACACATACCTCAGCAGGACACGAAGGCGCGCCAGTCTAAATCGAAAGGCAAGACTCACTTCCGCCAGGGCATCTGACGACCCCAGCCCCGAAGGTTGTACCCCTGAAGCCTCAGGGGACACTGCTTCCCCAGAGGGCTGAACCGGTAGATGATCCCACGGCTGATGGGCCCTGGTTAAAAGAACACGGACAAGATCTTCCTGGAAGATGTAAATGCGCCAACGCCATAGATATGGCCATGCGGAACCGTGCAGTAACCTCTGGAGGAAACAAGCCACCTTCCGGAGAAGGGGTAACAGCATTTGAGACACCTGCCTGTGTAGTAACCGAAGGTTCTAGGGAGCACTCCTCACGGGATATGGAATCCTAAGTGGCAGATGGCTCAGCGGACCCTAAGCTCTCCAAATTGGGAGAAAAGAGCACTCTAAAACGGTATACAGAACATAACTGATGAGGCTGGATCACCCGGGCCCCCACATATTCTTCGCAAGAAGCAGAATCTGAATCAGAGACATCCGTCTCCAAAAAATCAGAATCCTCCATAACTGGAATATTTGAAATTATGAACAAAAAAGCAAATGGCACCTTACACCCCCAATAGCTGGGATACTGACCACCTCCTATGACCCAGACAAGTAGAGAAAAACAGACTCTCTCCGCTTTCGCCACACTGTCAGGAATACGAAATGGAAAACAAAAACATAACCGCGCCAGTCCACAAGGACTGTGCAGCTCAAAAAAAGCCGGTATGTTCCATAATAGCTACGAGCCCAAGCATCACTACACATCAGCAGACAGAATCACGTAACAAAGTCCCCCACTGTTCAATAACCCCCCTCAGAAGATATTAACCCTTCATTCCATAAAGATAAAGGACTTCCACTGAGACCCAGTCTTCTTCATTTACATTCATTCCCACACTGAAAAGGAAAATGAAATGATCTTACCGGAATCTACGCCGTGGAACAGTAACACGGCCCTTCAAGTGTGACAGATAGTAGCGTTGCTTCTGACATCGTCTTGAGTGAAGAAAGCAGGCAGCAAAACTCGTAAAACGCTGATTGCTTATGGAGCTGTTAATACGAGTCGGGATGGTTTCGAAGAAAGACTCTCCCTGCATCTCCAGACTCTAACTTTCATCCAGGCTCTCACTGAGAGGCTGACAGGACTACTTAAAACTCCAGTCCCATTTTGAAGAATACTACCGTCCATAAGAGACTATCTTGAATCTTCTGACACTTCTCTGCCAACCTCCTGTGACGAAAGGCAAAGAATGACTGGGGGATGAGCGAAGTGGGGGAGGTATTTAAGCCTTTGGCTGGAGTGTCTTTGCCTCCTCCTGGTGGCCAGGTTCTGTATTTCCCAAAAGTAATGAATGCAGCTGTCGACTCTCCCCGTTTAAGAAGAAAATAAACTACAGAATTATACTAGGGATAAAAACTTAAAGGGACAGTCTACACCAGAATCTGTATTGTTTAAAAATATAAGATTATCCCTTTATTACCTATTCACCAGTTTTGCATAACAGTTATATTAATATAATTTTACCTCTGTGATTACCATATAGCTAAGCCTCTGAAGACTGCCCCCTTATTTCAGTTCTTTTGACAGACTTTTTAGCCAATCAGTGCTGACACTAACGTAACTCCACGGGGCGTGAGCCCAATGTTATCTATATGGCACACATGAACAAATGCCGTTTAGTTGTGAAAAAAAGTCAAAATGCATTCAGATAAGAGGCAGCCTTTAAGGGCCACGGAATTAACATATAAGCAAGCCTACCTAGGTTGAGCTTTAAACTAAGAATACCAAGAGAACAAAGCAAAATTGATGATAAAAGTAAATTGGAAAGATGTTTAAAATTATACACCCTATCTTAATCATGGAATTATTTTTTTTTTACTTGACTGTTTCTTTAATCAAATTAGGAAAGACAAATCTCAGTACAAGAGACAAAAGTAGAATGTCTGGGTGAACAGCATAAATAGGAGATGTATATCAAGGATACGTGGCAGCTGCTGGGATATCTCTGAGCTGGTCATGGTGCCTCAAGGTGTAGAACAAACCACATATAAAGACACTTATTATATGCAACGTCAAAGACACCAGAAAAAGGAAGAAGTAACGGTAATTCCTGCGTCCAATGCAGTTATTTACCCATGGGCAATGATGATCAAATTCCTAGAGGAAAAAGAGAAAAGGAGAGGGCGCAGGGAGTGAAGATAAAAGGAATGAAAAAAAAATTTGGAAAAATAGTTGAGAAGGGGAGAAAAAAATGGATTGCAAATGGTAAGTAAAATAATTATTAGAACATATTTTAAAACAAGTGAATAAGAACAGTAAGTTAACACATATATACCATGAACACAGGTTAATAAGAAAAGTGAAATGACTGCAGTGAAACACAGCAATTGTTGAGTGACCCGAATACTCATGATTAATCAAGGGGTTGAATCAATGCAGCATAATACAACCACTGAAGTATTTTAACCCTTTGATTGCCATGAACACTACTGCAACAGTGTCTAGAAACCTTGCTTGTGTAGATCACATGAATAAAGGTGATAAATCACATCAAGAACTCTATTTGCAACACAGTGTGTCTAGAAAACATAATTTATGTAAGAACTCAAATGATAAATACATTTATTTCATGGTGGCGGGTGTCCACAAGCTGTTAAGTATGGGATATACATTCCTACCAGGAGGAGGCAAAGTTTCCCAATCCTCAAAAGAATATAAAAACCCCTCCCACCTCACACATACCTCAGTTTTATGAAAAGCCAAGTTGTGAAGTGTTTAAGGAGTAAAAGCCACAAACAAAGAGCAGTATAACCCCAAATGGGTGGGGCCTCATGGACTCTCTGCACCATGAAAAAACATAATTTATGTAAGAACTTACCTGATAAATTCATTTCTTTCATATTGGCAAGAGTCCATGAGCTAGTGACATATGGGATATACAATCCTACCAGGAGGGGCAAAGTTTCCCAAACCTCAAAATGCCTATAAATACACCCCTCACCACACCCACAATTCAGTTTAACGAATAGGCAAGCAGTGGGGTGATAAAGAAAGGAGTAGAAAGCATAAACAAAGGAAATTTGGAAATAATTGTGCTTTATACAAAAAATCATAACCACCATAAAAAGGGTGGGCCTCATGGACTCTTGCCAATATGAAAGAAATTAATTTATCAGGTAAGTTCTTACATAAATTATGTTTTCTTTCATGTAATTGGCAAGAGTCCATGAGCTAGTGACATATGGGATATCAATACCCAAGATGTGGAGTCTTCCAATCAAGAGTCACTAGAGAGGGAGGGAATAAAACAAAAAACAGCCATATTCCGCTGAGAAAATAATCCACAACCAAAAAATAAGTTTATTTTCACTTTTGAAAGAAAAAAACTTAAATCAAAAAGCAGAAGAATCAAACTGAAACAGCTGCCTGAAGAACTTTTCTACCAAAAACTGCTTCCGAAGAAGCAAATACATCAAAATGGTAGAATTTAGTTAATGTATGCAAAGAGGACCAAGTTGCTGCTTTGCAAATCTGATCGACTGAAGCTTCATTCTTAAAAGCCCATGAAGTGGAGACTGATCTAGTAGAATGAGCTGTAATTATGAGGCGGGGTTTGACCCGACTCCACATAAGCTTGATGAATCAAAAGTTTCAACCAAGAAGCCAAGGAAATAGCAGAAGCTTTCTGACCTTTCCTAGGACCAGAAAATAAAACAAATAGACTAGAAGTCTTCCTGAAATTTTTAGTAGCTTCCACATAATATTTCAAAGCTCTTACCACATCCAAAGAATGTAAGGATCTCTCCAGAGAATTCTTAGGATTAGGACATAAAGAAGGGACAACAA